>NC_136478.1:41994680-42594680 GCF_902686455.1 Sciurus vulgaris | reverse complement strand
GCTTTCCAGACACAAAGAAACGGTTGGGGTGGGGGTGTTTTTAAACCACTGACTCCTGTTATTTTTGTTGAAGGGCACCTAGGCAGAGCCTCCTTGTGTCTCTTTGGCTTTTCATTCAGACAAAGCAAAGCATTTCGGCATTTGTCCTGTTTGTATGACCCTGCAGAGAGCTCTGGGGTGACCCCCCCCGGCAGGAAAAGTCACTGACCGGTGTCTGAAATCTGAGGACGTCTGGGGCCTGAGGCTGGGCATTTGGATCTACTGCAAACAGCAGCACATTATACATAAAGTGATTTAAATAATCTAATTTTTCCTCTAAATTTGGGCATGTATAAAATGCTAATTTCGTCAACAAGTGGAGAAAATGCCACAGTGAATCTGTTCTCAGACCGTATACCTGGAGAAGCCAGTATGTGGAGAAGCCAGTTGAGAGGGGCCAGGGACATAATCATGGTTTATTAGCAGCGCAGACTTTTCCCTTTGTTTCTATTCATTTAATTCAAAGCGAAACAACTCAGCATGCAAAACTAAAATTAGCTGGGGAAAAAAAAAGGTGTAAGTGAATAAACAGGCAGATCCATTAGAGTCGATGGGTTATCGGATCCCTTGCCACTCCTCAGACAGCGGCCTATTAAAACTGGTAATGTCCGCTGCCGGTGACGCCCCCGGCAAAGAAAGAAGGCCGAGGCAGGCCTATTTCACATGCATCAGACACAAGAATTAAATAGACCAATGTTCCCTAAAAGACTGAAGTACATCTCTTTCTGACGTTCATCTCAGGCAAAAATTCATTGATCTCAGTATGTCCCTTGGCAATTATAAAATATTAAATCCAAGTCACACTTTTCTAGTTGGCTTAATTTTTTTCTCTTTTCACAGCTTTCTATTTGATCAATTTTAACAAGTTAGAAATAGCATCTAATAATAAAAAGTACAGAGTTTAAAAGTTTGTTCTTTTGACACTCTTTCCTTTTTATTTTGTTTTGGGTTTGAGTTAACTCTGGGTTCCATAAAATGACTTGAGTGCTATTTTAACAAACAGAAAGAAGTGAGCCAGAAGGTTCTTTATGGAGAATGATATTCATTAGGAGGCATTGGATGACAAGGACACAGCCTGGCTTTAAAGACTTTTTTTTTTTTTTTTTTAAGCACATGCCCAAACAGCCTTCTTATTGTTTTGTAGTCATTAATGTTCCCCTATTTCAAAGTTACCATGTGGTGTAATCTGGGAGTATCTTGTAGGGCTAGAGGTTTGAATATGCTCCACTGAGGTTTACAAAAGATGTGTATCCCTTTCCCAATTTTTATGCATATGTAATTTTTAGCGTTTGATGTTTGTTAATTCAGAATATAACATAAATGCTAGCACAGACACATAAAAATGCAGAATTTGGGAGACTATTTTCATTAGAATATCAATATGGGAATCGTCTGGGGAAAATATTGTGTAACAGTAACTTTACTCCCCAGTTTTCCTGGTCATAAATTATGAGAACATTCCCCCAAATTGAAGAACCCATTTTTATACTATATAGAATAATTTTATATGAAATAATAAATTCTTTTAAAAAACAAAATCTGGGAAGATTTACCCCCCCCCCACACACACACATTTGGGTTTTCCTATGGGAACAGACATTTGTTAATGTCTACCAGATACCCATTCTTTATTAAATGTTTTATATGTTCATTATTTCATTGAACTCTTCCCACAAATCTGTGAGATCGCGGTTTTGTCTCCACTTTTCACATAAGGAATTCAAGGGTCCCGCGATCCAGCAACTTCCCTCTCTCCCCAACCAGGCTGGTCCTTGGGGAGTTTTGAACAGCAGAATCAGAAAGAAAAGGAGAGGGAAAGGTCAGGTTCAAGAGGGCGGGGCCTGGGGAAAGGCGCCTCAGAGAGTTGGAAAGACAAGAACTTGGGCATCTGGGACAGGATTAAGAAGCAGTGCTGTGGTCTGTGTATCACCTTCAGAGTGTTTCAGGAATGTCAGGGTTGGACTGACCTTACTTTGAAATTACATGTGGGTGGACGGATTGCGTTCCTTTGTCTGAGACACTGCCCTGAGATCGGACCGTCTGGGTGATGGCTTTATGAGTGGCCAATTATACACATTTCAAAGAGAATTCGAAATCAAGTTTTGAAGGCTCCAAGTCTGGTGGCTTCTGGGCTCCTAATAGGCCTCGCCTGGACTTCTATAGCAGCCTCAGGTACAGAATTTGCTCTTTGTGGCTGCCACTGTCATTGTCTTCCTATTCCTGCTTTTGCCTGCTCATTCCTGGGTCTCTGTCTCACCATGCAATGATCATGAATTGCATTTCCTTTCTGAGGGGAAAAGAACTTGATCCCTTGAGGAGATGACTAGTGCTCTTGGGGCCCAAATTCTGCCTTGAGCCATCTGTCACAGGGAACTGCTTCTTGGGATGCTAAGGCAAGGCCAGGAGGACTCATCCAGCCCTGGGCCTCCTACTCCCGCGGTAGTGTTTTCTCTGAGTCATCGGCTCCCTGAAGGTCTGCCCCCCGATGTGCCTGCTGGGACCCCTTTTACCACTCCAGTGCCTGGAACATGGCCTGTCATGGAATTGGTGTCTGGGCAGGATGGATGGGTGGGTGGATGGAAGGAAGGAAAGGTGGTGGATGGATGGACAGAAGGACTGGAGGATGGTTGATCGTATTTCATAAACTCATGTCATTTACTGAATATGTTAACCTCCAAGGAGCATAGCATGTTTGAAAGACCTAAGAAGGAAACTTTGCACAAAGAAATGTGATCCAAAGTTAGGATTTCTCAAGGCATGTTCTTTTACCTGTTTTGAGTGGTCCATTCACTTGGGTCCCTGGGCCCCATCCCAGACCTATTCACACAGAAATATGCCTTTTTGCTAGACATCCCAGGAGATTCTAGTGAATTGCCATGTTTGAGGCCACTGCTTTATCGTTTTCTTTTCTTATTAGTGTATTTTAATTGTACATATAGTGGAATTCCTTGTTACCTATTAGCATGTGCACCCAGTATGAGACGATTGCCCTTTAAAGGTAGGATTTCAGGAGTCAGGCAGGCTGGTCTCCTGGAAGTGGGGTGGAAACTCCTCCCTGGTCTCAGTAGCTGTGACCTCCTT
This sequence comes from Sciurus vulgaris, assembly GCF_902686455.1. NCBI lineage: Eukaryota > Metazoa > Chordata > Mammalia > Rodentia > Sciuridae > Sciurus > Sciurus vulgaris. Next base: position 42,591,560 of record NC_136478.1, on the reverse strand, counting down.
TCTGCTCTACGTACCAGCCAGAGCAGCCCCAGGATCTAGCCCTGTCTCCTTGTCATGAGGTACCCCTCCTGCCACCCGATGGAGATTGTGTTTCTATGCCCCTACCCATCTCTCAGCTGCAGGCTTGCTCCTCACATCCTGGTATCACAGTGCACCTTTGTAGCGTTGTCCTGCTTCCATCTCCCCTGAGTCTGCATTTGTGCATGAGGGTTAGCTACGGAACTATCAAATCCCCCCAAGAAGGGGGCCTAGATGCTCCTTCTCCCAAGATTTCATGCCTTCTTGGAGGAGTTCCTGGCATTTAACAAGTGTGAACTAACAAAGTTTTTTCTTTATTGGTGGAGCCTCAGTTATCTGTAAAATGGGAATATAAACAATAACCTCTTTATCTTACTCAGCAGAGGTCTGCTTGGTCACTACAGATACCTCATAAAAGTGGGGAACTCTTTGCAAGCCTTAAGATGTATAGATATAAAGGTTCTATACACATGTGCACATTTTAACCTTGAATCCTGAAGTACATCTAGGGTGATTTCCTTCCTCTATGGGTGGAACTGGGGGGAAGCTCACATTCCTGAATCTGAAACTGTGTGAGCCTTGGAGGGGAAAAGCCTCTTAGAACTCACTGTACAGTGAAATTCTGCACAGGTTTTGAGAGCTACAGCAGCTCCTCACCTTCTTGTTTTCCCCGGTTTAAATGTTTTGATTTTCTTATTATGTTAGAAATTTGATCTGGCTTGCGATCATTATACCCAAGTACCTGTGTAATAATATAGTGGTGCCTGGTATATAAGAATGGACTGGGGTGTGTGTGTGTGTGTGTGTGTGTGTGTGTGTGTGTGTGTGTTTTCAATGCATATTCAAGGTAGCCAAAATGGTTCACATATTCCCAGCCCATGTTAACATGATGTTCTTTCCTCAGCATAACATGTTTCTGGAAATTCCCAAATCTTTCACTCTGAAACGCAACAATATTGTTATTAAAATGGTTCTGTGTAAAGAACACTTTGGTGAACTTTATTTCCGCCTAACGACATACTCATTTTAAAGGTCATGGTGTTGAGTTGCCAGAGCAGTGACCTGAGAATAACCTTTCTCTGCTACCTGTATTTCTGATCCGTGGTGTTAGCATTCAGAAATGCTCTTTCCCTCTGAGTTTCAGCAGCTAAATAAGTTGCAGCCCCTTCAGCTATACTCATAAAAATTTGCTTCGAGACAACATGGTCTGTTTATTGTGTAATAATCGAAATGGCACTAAATTGCAGTGATTGCTGAACACTTAGGAATTGTATTAACCTCTTAAGTGCTAAGTGGTTTTCTGTCATCTCCCAACTCTGAGGTGCACAGCAAACATGTTTCTGTCACTGGGTCTCCCTCAGTCAGTGCCAGGGGGAAGTAAAACTCCTCAGGCCCAAATCATGCCCTGGTAGCAGGCTGGACACTGCTTACACCCTACTGACCAGATGCGTGTCCTCACCTGAGTTTGTGACATAGGCAAGAGCTGTCCCCTCTTGGGAACCTTGAAAGGGTGGGTTGTATGGTCTTGGTCAGTAAATCCCCACTTGTGTCCCCTGGCTTCAGCGCATTGTGTGTTTTGATGACAGTTGCTTTGTAGTTAGTTCCTTTTGAGAATAGAGTCTCCAAAGAGCAGTGAGGAGAGCTGGCTGGTCTGCTGGAGCTACCTCCTTTGAGAAGCTGATCGCTCTTAGAGATGACAGTCCTGGCCGCCCCTCAGGAGGCCAGGCTGCAGTGTGCAGTGGCCTCCGCGTCCCTGGGCCCTGTCCTGCTCCTGCAAGCGGCAGGCCCGGGAAGGAAGAGTTAACCAGAAATGGAGCGGCGCTGCTCCGGGGCAGGCAGGCTCGCTGCAGAACAGAGCCGCGATCGTGCGAAGGCAAGTCATTTCCCGAAACACTGCAGACACACGGCCTCAGGCAGCCTAAAACCTTTGGAGACCAAAATGGCTCGCAGGGGTTGGAAGTAATAAGGTGTTTTTCCCTTCTTTCTCCTTCACTGAGATTCTGCGAGGTTGCTCTGCATGGCTGGGGAACAATGGTGCTGTTTTTTGTGTTTTCTATGGGTATTAAGATCCATTACGCTGTGACATTTTTAAGATTGGTTATCCTGTAGTTTGGTGTTAAATTGAAGTTGTTTGTTTTGAATTTAATTCTTTCATTTTTCAAATGGAAAAAGGCAGCTCCGTGGTGCGGTTGCGGGGCTGGCTGACTGAAGTGCGTGCCCGAGTCGCTTTTGAGCAGAGCTCTGTGCCATCTCTGGACCTCTGCAGAATAAGCCATGAAAGAACGTGACCTATTTCCCTCCTGGAAAGTCTGTGAGAATCCTTGGAGGCGACTTCCAAAACTAGGAGGTAGGGGTCGGCTCCATTGTATCTCCAGAGAAACAGGATATAAGCTGGGTTTTAACAGAACGTTATATATCCAATCTGTTATGCCTAATGCAGCCTGCATATAATTATTACTACTCTCTGTTTACGACAGCAGCAGAATCGGCTTCCATCCAACAAATGACCCAGCAGCAGTGGGCCAGCAGCCACCGAAATGACATCTGTTAACTCTTTGTCAAATGCCCTCTCCCATCTCCCAAACAGCTCTGTGGTTAATTATGACTTGAGCGTCTGACACAAGTCTTTCGAGTGGATAGACCTGCTTAGGAAAAATCTGGCTCCAAGAAAAGAAATTCCCTTCTCTCTTCCTTCAAAAAGAAAAAAAAAAAAAAAAAGCCATAGCAAATTGTTTTAAAATAAACATTCATTTGGAGTACCAGAATAGGTTGTTGGAATATGTTTTGATTAAACCCTAAGATTACAGGGTTACTGTACAGAGTGGAGTCTAGAGACCCAGCCTTGGTGAAAAAAAAAAAAAAAAAAAAAAAAAAAAATCATATCAAATTCTTGTTAAACCAGAAGAAAGTTTCCATCAGAGGAACACAGGCAGCCATCATTAACCTTCATGCTGGTGAGCCAGGGATCACATGTTTGTATTACCATTATCAACTTGGTTAATGGGGAAAGGCAGTTTCATTGTAATTGGTCACAGGAACTTGAAATGACCAATCTGATAAACCCAGATTTAGGCCCAGCCCAACTAAGGAGGTGCGCTAACACATAGGACCAGATTTCCTTACTGGAGCCTGTGTGCAGCAGCTGGTATCTGCCTCCGGGGCCCTCCTCACCTAGGCTTCCCATTCCTTCCTCCAGCTGCAGTGTTCTTGGCCTTCAGTTTGGGATCCACAGGTCAGGGAGAGAGAGCTGTGAATCTAGTTTTCCAGCTCTCCATTCTCTGACTGCTTGCTGACCCCGGGTTCTTGCTAAATGATGTATAATTGCCTACTAGCTTTTCCATGTGGGGTTCACCAAAGTCTTGGCAGGGAATGCGATTGACCTATCCCCATAGAGCCAGAACTGCTCAAACCTGTTTGGATGCCAGTCCTTGCAAAATCCAGAATGGCCTCCCTGTTCTTGCCCACCTGTGGAGGGCACTAGAGAGTGCCCGCCATGCCTCAGGAGGGCTCCCAGTTCTTCCCAGTCTGGAAGAAGCTCCAGAGAGCTGCATCCTGGCTGCACAGCTGAGCCCCTGTCTGGAGATTGAGGGGAGTCCTGGCAACCTGGAAGATTCCAAAACGTTCAATGTAAGTCCCTAGAGAGTCCTCTGTCTTTGGCAGAACAATACCAAGAATACTGCCCAGGCACAGATGTGACAAGAACTGTCTTCTGATTTAAACAACAAATGGAAATTCATCCCACTTCCAACATTCTTAGCTACTATTTAATTTCCTTTGCCTTTTTTTTTTTTTTTTTTTTTTTTTTTTGCCATGCTGCAGATTGAACCCAGAACTTTTTAAAAATATGTTGGCGGTATCCTCATAGTTGATGCCACCATCATCACAACCAGTTTTAGTGCAAATCAAGGACCCTATAATCCTCCCAAATCCTTTCTTTCCAGAAAAATCCTTTGAGACACCACCTGGAAGGGTTGTGTAGGCTGCCACTGACTGTGCCAAGCTGAGGGGTGTGTGGGCTCAATTCTCGAAAGTCATGAGGGACAGAGGGGTCCCTGAAGGTCCCAGATATGAGCTGCTTGTGTAAGCATTCCTGTGCTGCCTCAGGTATCAATATCTTTGTATGCTGGGGTTTTTAATGTGCATTTGCTGAGGGGTTTTGGAATAGAGAGAGCAACCCTGGAGGTGGCAAGCTTGGGAAAGGAGGATCATCATTTCTGCATGGGCTAATGATCATAACTTGGAAGCCACCAAAATGACCTCTGATCTTGATTCAAAATCACACCTTTTTAGGTGCTTTAGTGTGTGTCTCCAGACCAATCATGAACACATGCCTTGTGAGATAGGTCCTTTCAGTTTTTCTCATTTTAAGCAATTACTTTCTCCAAATAACATAATTAAATTCAAAATAAGTTACATGATGGGAGTCAAATTAGAAGACAATCTTGAAAGAGCACACTGACTGTTCCCTGCTGGCTTTTGACCAGTGAACTATGCTGCAAGATCAGCTTCCTAAACTCCTCTCCATGCACAGCCAGGAGTTGGAGTGAGATTGTATGTGGTCTTGTGCCACCTCGGAGTCCTGGCCCTGGGTCATCTGTGGCTTTGATCCTGCAGACAGCCTCTCCCCACATGACTGGACAAATTGCTTATGTCACCACGGCATGCCCCAGAGTTAAGACCTTGATTCTGAGGAAGGGAGTAGATGGAATTGATTAGAAGTCAGCCCTCTTTGTGTGCTGACCCCACCCCCCACCCTATGCCCACTGGCCTCTGAACACCCCCAGGCTGTGGGCAGGGGCTGGAGCAGTTCAGACACTGCCTCACATATTTCCTTTCCCAATGACACTCACACCTCCATGCCCAGGGCACAGAGGGGGTGGGAGGGGCCGGGGCATCGGTGGCTTCCGGGAGGGCCCTGAAAGGTAGTCAGCATTCCCCAGGCGACAGAGTCCTTCCCTGCCATATTCACAGGACTGAGACACTGGATCTGGGACTCAGGACCTAAAGTTTCCTTTTAGACTCTGTCCCGGGGATGCACATGTGGATTAAATTAGAGCAATATGTTTTTCTAACAGCATCTTGGCTGAAAAGTCAAGCAGATAAATGGAAACAAACCCAGCTTTATGTGAATGAAAAAGGGCTGGTGGGAGGGTGGCTTCCGCCTGAAGCACCACAGTGGCAGGGCCGCCCTCCTGGGCTCTCCCCCACCTCCTGCTCCCTTCCGCCATGGCCCTGACCCCTTAGCTGGGCCTGGGAATCCCTCTGCTTAGGGCTCCCTCAGTGCTCAACACCCCCACCACCACCACCACACACACACACACATACAGTCTTTGTTCTGGACCTAACTTCCTCCTGCTCCTCCTAAACCTGCCCTATGCTGCAGCACCCCTAGACTGCCCCCCAAAGTATACCTCTCTTCACCATTTTCTCTCAAGTCTGTAGGGCCTCATGGCAAAGAGCCACCGAGGGTCCGTTACTTACTTGTCTTCCCTCGGTCTCCTCACCGGTAATGGGATTGACCATGCTAGCCCACAGGGCTCAGGTGAGCTCTGCGTGAGAGTGAGTGTGTGATGCCTTTGGCACAGGGCCTCGGACATGACTGACACTGGTTGTGCATCATCTTTACTGTGGTCATCCTTCCCACCTCTTCAGTCTCCACCCTGTCTCAGAGTCCTGTTGTGTCACTTCCTCTGCTCAGCATGCTTCTCTCCAGGCCACCTCAGCTGGAAGGGAGCAGGACAGGGGCTTCAAACCACAGAGGCAAAGGTAGCAAGTGTTAGTGAAAATGTGCTGGGAAACTGGTTTGTGATTATGGCTTTTATTGTTGTTTTTAATAGGAGGGGAAAATTGGCCAAGCTCTCCCACAAAGGCAGCCAGTATTCATCCCTCCTGGGTTGCAAGAGCAAAGGATGTTACCCTGGAGATGCTGGAAGATTCCTAGGGTCAAAGGGCATATGCATGTTCAGCTCTTCTAGATAATGCCCAATTAATCCCCATCCCAGCTTTATTAAGATTTATTTGTATGAATAAAATTTGTATATTTTTGTTGTGTAAAAAATATCACTCCTGGGCCCACTCATAGGTTCTTGGTATAGACTGACTCCCAAGGCCCTCTGGGGAAGCAAAAATGGCCACTGTCAGGCCACCAGTAAATGGTGACTTCCTGCCACTGTGAATACCTATCCAGAACTGATTAGTCACAGTGTTGACTCCCAGTCACCTGGCCTCCTCCGAGAATCTTGAATCTTCAGGATGCCAGGAAAGAGGTGTGCCCCACGTGTACACCTGTTCCTAATGCGAGGTGCTTAACACAGGCCTCTTCTGAGGCGGGTGCTCAGTGTAGGGTGACAGATCTTAGGAAAGAAAATTTGCAATCATGCCTGGGAGGACACCTTGCAGTCAGAAACCCTTCTCCACTGTCCTGCCCCCAGTTGGTCCTCAAAGTTCTATACCTGCACTTCTCTTCCAGGCAGGGATCAGAGGCAACTCCTCCTCCTCCTCATCTTCCCAGGGCTTAGGACATAGCTGCTGCTGCATAAATAGATGCTACGAAGGAATGAGTAGAAAGAGGCAGAGAGGAAGACAGAGATTGCTAAGAAAATGGCAATGCTGGTCTATTTCAATTTTAGGATAGTGTCTCAAGAATCTGGTGGTGAGCGCGAAAGAAAACAAGGGCTGTGACCTCTTATGAAGGTGGCCCTGCAGGAGCACACACCCTCCTTCACCGTCCCTCGTTCTCATCTTGGGCTGAAGAATCCCCAGGGCTGGACCCAGCTAAAGGCCGGGGGCATCGGAGCCCATTCATGTGGTCCACACCGGCCAGCCTGAAGGGCAGCCAGTCCCGAGGGGGGCGGATGGGGAGGGCGGAAGTCGCACCAGGCGCTCTTCAGGGGAAGGCGCTTCCCCGCAGTTTTCAGGGATCCATACAAAAGGGGCTGATCCTGTCCAGCTCAGATACTGAAGCTTTTTAAATTCCTCTGAGAGGAGAGGCAAAGGCGGACTCAGAAAGGGCCGTGGCCAGAGACAAGCCTCAGGCAGGCACCTCCTCTCCCACCTCCCCAGGACCGAGTCTCAGAAGACAGCATCAGAAGACAGGCTATAAAAATCACAGCAGGCTCCAACCCTAAACCAGCTTGGGATACAAGGGAAAGAGAAAGCACATCTCTTAGGAAAAAGGGCCCAACCTACAAGCTCCTCGTACACCTGTCCTTTATGGAGACAAAGGGCAGTTGGAAAATTAGAAAGGCAGTTTCTTTTCTTTCTTTCTTTTCTTTTCTTTTTTTTTTTTTTCTTTTTTCTTTTTCTTTCTTTCTTTCTTTCTTTCTTTTTTTTTTTTTTTTTAGGATTTGATGCGGTGTCTTAAGAATCCGAGTTGATATTAAAAACGTGAAAGTGCCAACCTCAAAGCAAGTCTGTGGAGCCGAAGTAAGCGGGATGGTAGCAGAGAAGAAAAACGCAGGCGGGTTGCGATCCAGAGCGGCCCTGGAGGCCCTCTCCGCTCGCTCATCTGGCATTCCGCCGCGCTCAGGTGGTGTGGGAGCGCCAGGCTCACCAGCTCTGTTCCGAGCGCGTAGCCACGGGTAAGGTGCCGGGCGGCGGCGGCCCTCACGTTCAAAAGAGCTGCCTTGCTGATGGGGAGTCGGGGATGGGTCTGTGCCAGGCGTCTAGAGTCTGGGAAACCCCTTATCTGCAGGCAGTTCTCAGCAATCTCCTCTTCCCAACACCACCCCCTTTTGGGGGGTCTATAGTGGAAATCCCTTCTTGGAGGTCCAGGCACACACCTCCCTTCTCAGCAGTATACATCCTTTCATAGCTCTCGCTTTACACACACACACACACACACACACACACACACACACACACACACAGGCACACGTCTGTATGTATACCTACATACAGGATACACGTATGTATCCACAGGGATCCTGAAAGAAATCCCGCATAAAATGAATATGGAGAGGTAGATCTAGACATATCTATAGATAGATCTGTATCCATCCCTTTATGTATACCTATAGATGACATATCTCTATGTCTGTATCTACACACACACACACACGCATATAGGTACTAAAATCTGAGGATACTCAAGTTCTCCATAAAAAACATGGTATAATGTTTGCATGTAACCTACTCGCACCCTCCGGTATACTTTAACTCATTTCTAGATTACTTATAAGACCTAATACAATGTAGACGCTCTATGCAAATAATTATTCTATATTCTTTAGGGAATAACGACAAGAAAATGTGCATGTTTAATACAAATGCAATTTTTTCTGAAAAAAAAAAAAAGTTTGGAGGGTTGGTTGTGTGTGTGGTACTGGGAATTGAACCCAGGGCTTTGCACATGTTAAGTGAGCACACTACCACCGAACGACATACCTGGACCTTTTTATTTTTAAATTTTGAGACAGGGTCTTGCTAAGCCGCCAAGTCTTTGTAGTTGGTTGGTGGAAACTGGCCATGTGGCTGCATACATTTAATTTATTCATTTAGTTATTGAATTGTTTTCCATTGCATCATGACTATACTACATTTTATTTATAATTGCTCAGTTAATGGAAAGATGTACCCACTTTGGAGGTAATAAATAATGCAGTACTCAACACATTTTAATAACTCCTGGCATCTATGGGAGGGGTGGGGTAAATAGCTAAATGAGGAACTGTCCGGTGCATTTTCATCTTCCCTAGCTCTCAGCAAATTCCTCTTCAAACGATTCTATGAAGATGCTCTCCCGAGGGAACACAGAATTGTCCCCATTGTCACCACTCCCCGTTGCCAACAGTGTGTGTTATCAGACCATCAAAGTTTGCCATTGTTGCTTATATTTTCATATTTGATAGTGAGCTTGAACATATTTTCACATGTTTATGGACTTTTTATTGTTTTCACCTATAATTTGCCTAATGATATCCTGGCCATGTTTTCCCCATTAGAGTGTGTCCTTCTTATTGGTTTGTAAAAGCTTGTGAGATATTCTGGATACTAATCTTTATTTTAGTTACATAGGGTTGCAAATATCTTCTCCCAATCTGTGGTTGTTTTTTAACATTGAAGTTGGAGTCTTTTGATATGCGCAAGTTCTGAATTTTAATGCAACAGAATTCTCCTTTTCCTTTGTGGTTTGTAGTTTTTACATCTTATTCAAAAAAGAGGAAAAAAAAAAAAAAAACCTTTCTACCCCCAATGGCATAAAAATATTTTCCTCTTTTTCCCTTTTTAATCCCAATGTATTGAAGCATAATTTGTACACGATAAAATGCACCCATTTTTAAGTAGACTGTGGTGCATTTTGACAAATGTATACAACCATGTAACCACACCCTGTGAAGAAGATTTGGAAATTCCCGTCCCATAGCTTCACCTTTAAGAATGCTCCCACATTCCCCTGCCCAATCTGCCCTTTGACCCCCAGCCCCAGGCAATGACCAATCTGCTTTTTGTCATTACTTATGTTTCACATAAATGGAAAAACAGTGGAAGCCTTCTTTTGTGACTAGCTCTTTTCCCTTGCATTATATTTTCCAAGTTCACTCGTGCTATTGCACATACTAATGGTTCCCCCTGTTTGTTACTAAATAATATTATGTTCTGTAGATACTCCACAATTTGCTTTTCCACTTCTCTGTTGTTTTGAATTGCTTTCAGTTTTCAGCTATTGTGAATAAAGTTGCTATAAACATTTGCATACAAGTCTTGATATGGATATGTTTTCCCTTTCTAGGGTAAATACATAGGTGTGGAGTCTTTGGGTCTCATGATGGATGTATGTTTAACATTATAAAAACTGTTAAGCTGTTTGCAAAGTAATTAAACCATTTTGCACTTCCTCCAGAGTTCTTATTGCTCCACCCAAACTTGGTATTGCCAACTTTTTAAAATTTAATCCATATTGGTAGTATTTAGTGGTATCTTACTGCTGTTGGAATTCATATTTTCCTAATGACTAATAATTTTGAACATTCTTTTATGTGCTTCTTAGCCTGTGAAATGTCTGAATCTTTTGTCCATTTTAAAATATTTTGAGCTTTTCTAAGATATTAAACAAGTCTTTTGTAAGATGTACATTAAGAATAATTCTTTCCATTTTGTGCCCCGACTTTTTATTTTAATAGCATATTTCAGAGAGCAGAAATTTCTTAATTTTGATAAAGAAAATAAAATTTATCAAATAGGGTTTTTGTATCTTATCTAAGACACCTTTGCCTACCCCAAGATCACAAAAACTTTCTCCTATATTTACTTTCAGAAAGTTTATAATTTTGTATTTTACAATCAGGTCTATTAACACATTTCAAGTTCATTTTTACCCAAGGTAAGACTCGGGGTTCCATACGAATGTTTAATTGTTCTGGTGCCATTTGCTGTGAAGACTCTCATTTTCCTGATCAAACAACCTTAGCACCTTTGTCAAAAATGAAATAACTGTATAAGTGTAGGTGTGTTTCTGGACTTCTATTTCGATCTAAATTTCAGACTCTATATCTTCTGAAACACACGTCTATCCTGACACTACACTATCTCAATTACTATAGTTTTACCAAAATTCTTAGTTACTTCATAGTAAATCCATCTACTTTGCTCTTCTTCTGTTGAAATTGATTTTGGATATTCTAGGACTTACATATTCATAGAGATTTCACAATTGGCTTGTCAATTTTTATCAAAACAAAAAAATCTGCTGACATTTTGATTGGAAATATTTTGAATCTGTAGGCCCACTTGGACAAAACTGACATTTTAATAATATTGAGTGTTCAATCCATGGACATAAAAATGTCTTCACCTATTTAGGTCTTCTCTAATTTATCTCAACACTATTTTACAGCTTTAAGTGTAAAGGTTTTTCATGTTTTTGTTGAGTTTATTCTTTTATAATATCTTGGATATTAATAATATATATAATATCTTTAGATACTATTGTAAATTTTTTAAATTTTATTTTTTTCAAGTGTTTATACAGAATGAAAAGATATTCCAAGTATATGAAGAGGAAAAACTATTTTTTGTATATTGAGCTTATAATCCTGAGACTTCACAAAGTTTACTATTATTTCTTGTAGGCTTTTGAAATTTTCTCAGGATTTTTTATGTCTAGTATCTTCTTTCTACACAATCTGTGTGTTTTTAACTTTCATTTCCCTACCTTCTTGCATTAGCTGGGATATTCAATACAATGGATAGAAGTGGTGAGAGTGAGTTTCTTGTTATTCCTGATTGTAGGATGCAATCTTTCAGTCTTTCATGATTAAGGTTATATTAGCTGTAGATTTTCCACAGATGACCTTCATTGGTTTCAAGAAGTTCCTTTAAAAAAAAAAAAACAAAAAAAAACAAAAAAAAAAAAACCAAGAAGTTCCTTTGGTGAGGTTTTTTTTTCCCATGAATGAATAATGAATTTTGTCATATGCATCTTTTTTATACCTATTGAGATGATCAGATGGATTTTTCTTTTTTATGCTGTTAAGATAGTGAATCGTAAAAAAAAAAAAAAAAAAAGATAGTGAATCGTACTGATTTATTTTGGAATGTACTTTTTTTTTTTTTCTGGAGAGAAAGGGTCTTGCTCTGTTGCCCAGGCTGACTTCAAACTCCTGGAATAGAGAGAGCATCCTGTCTCAGCCTCCTGAGTAGCTGGGATTACAGATGCATACCTCTGCACCAACTGCACTGATTGATTTTGAAAAGTGAAGCCATCCTTGCATTCCTGAAGTAAATCCTGTTGGTCATATACTGTTGAACCTAATTTGCTAAAATACTGTTGGAGACTTAAACATCTAAGTAATGAGGTTTATCAGCCTGGAGTTTTTTGTTGTTGTTTTGTTTTGTTTTGTTTTCCTGTCATGTCTTTGTCAAGTTTGGTAGCTAGGGTTACACTGACTTCATAGAAGGAAGTATTCTCTTTTCTGAAAGAATTTATGTATGCTTATGAATAATTTATTTTTAAGTGTTTGTTAGATGTACCCAATGACATTGCCTTGGTCTCGGATTTTGTTCGTCAGAAGTTTTAACAATGATTAACTAATTAAAATTTCAAAAATAGAGGATTGCCCAGACTTTCTATTTCCTCCTGAGTAAGTTTTGATATTTTGTATCTTTTGAAGAGCTTGTCCAGTTCATCTACATTTTCTTTTTTTTTTTTAAATCTACATTTTCAAGTTGGTTGCCACAAAATTGTTTGCAATGTTTTCTTATTATTCTCTTAATGTGTGTAATATCCTTAGAAATGAGTCCTCTTTCGTACATGTTGGTCAGTGTGACTTTTTTGTGTGTGAGAGAGATCAATTTAACTAGAAGTTTTCAATTTTATTGCTGTTTTCAAAGACCCAGGGTTTTTTCCACTGATTTTCTCTATTGTTTGTTCACTTTAAAGTTATTTCCACACTTACTTATATTATTTCTTTGCTTCTATTTCCTGTGGGTTAATTTTCTCTTCTTTCTCTAGCTACTTAAGATGGAATCTTGGATCATTGGCTTTAGATTTCTCTTCTGAACATTTGCATAAAAATCTCAAAGTTTTGGTGTGCTCAACCCCACTTTTACTATGTACTAATAATGTGTTGCATTTCCATTATTATTCAATTCAACATGTTTTCTAATATTATTTGTGCTTCTCTCATGGATTATTCAAAACTATATTAATTTCCAAATATCCAAATCAATACCAAAATATTGGTATTGATTTTTAATTCTGACCATTTCATGGTCAGAAAACATACACCATGATATCAACTCCTTTAAATTTATCGATACTTGTTTAATGGAACAATATATTATAGTATATAGTTGAGTTTATTTTAGTGAATGACCCAATTGTCCTTGAAAAAAATTCTGTCATTATTGTATTATTCTATAAATGTCAGTGATGTCAATTATTTGATAATATTGTTTAAGTCTGCTGCTTTCTTACTGGTACTTCGTCTAGTTGTTTTATTAATTACTGAAGAGGAGTATGGAAATATTCATCTATGACTGTAATTTTATTAACATATCTTTTTAGTTATTTTTTGTTTTATGAATTTTAGAACCCTGTTATTAAATGTATATTATTTGAGAGTTTTATGTCTTTTTATAAATTGATCCTTTCATCATTATGGAATTTTCTTGCATATCTCCAATAATACTCTGTCCTGATGTCTACCTTGTATCATATTAATAAAACTACTTTAGATTTCTCATACATATTTGTATAGTACTTGTTTTTCTCTTATTTTTCTCTTATTATATTTAAGGTGATTCTTAAATAGTTTATAAATACATCTTGCTCTTTTTTTTTTTTTTTTAAATAAAGTCTTACTATGTTGCCCACACCAGTCTCAAACTCCTGGGCTCAAGTGATCCTCCTGCCTCAGCCTCCCACATAACTGGAACTGGAGGAGCACACCATTGTACTGGGCTCCTCACCTTGCTGTTTAATCCAGTCTGATAATCCCTGCATCTCCACTTAAGGTAATTATTGATATGGTGGAATTTAAGTCCACTCTCTTGTTGTATATTTTCTTTTGGTTTCATCTACAGTGTTCTTTTTCTTCTTTCTACCTTCTTCTTTTTTGATTATTACCACTTTTTTGTTTTTGTTTTTTTGCAGTGCTGGAGATCCAACCTTGGGCCTCACACATCCCAGACAAGCACTCTACCACTAATTCAGTCATGCTGTAGGATTCACCTAAACTTCACACAGAGTGCTCCACATGTTTCACTACTTTATGTACAACATAGGAACTGTACGGTGGCACAACACCTTAGTACAGTTGTGATCAGGTAGTTTACTTCTACATTTATGATAAGCCCCATGTTGCATTTTACTATTTTGCTGTGAGTAATCAAATATCCTTTAAGAGAATTTTAAAACAAAAAGGAAAACCTTCTATTTATCCACCTACTTCCCATTTCCACCTCTTGTCTCTTCTTTGTGTTGATCCAAGTCTATCCTCAGTCTCATATTCCTTCAACCTGGAGAACTTCCTTTCCATTTCTTGAGGTGAAGTTCTCCTAGGGACATACTCCCTGAAAAGCTGAAAATAAATAAATAAACAAATAAGTCGGTCTGTGATTCTATATTCAGCAAAGGTAATCATTTCTTCCATTAGCACTTAAAGATGTTTCCTTTTCTTCCTGATTGCATTGTTTCTGATAACGTTCACTTTTATCTTTGTAATCCCTACACGTAATGTGCCTTTTAAAATTCTTCGTACAGTGGCTATTATGGTAGCATGATATAGTCAGCTGCCTCTTAGAGGTCTTATCCTTCAGTGTTAAATGATTTAAATTATATAGTTTTATTGTGTGCATCTACAAACATGGATCGACAAATTTTGCCATTATGCATAATTATAAGGCACCAATAAAATATGGAAAAATAATAACCTGCTTTTCTAAATTAAAGATGGATTTCAAGACGCATTTGAAAATGATTTCGGATGTACTTAGATTATACTATTTGAGCTAATTTTTTTTTTTTTTTGGTACCTAGGGCTGCTTAACCACTGATCCACATCCCCAGTCTTTTTCTCACCTTTTATTTAGAGACACTGAGTTGCTTAGGGCCTCCCTAAGTTGCTGAGACTGCCTTTGAACTCATGATCCTCCTGCCTCAGCCTCCTGAGCTGCTGGGATTAGAGGTGTGTGCTATCACGTAGGGCTCTAAATATTTTTTAAATATAAGTGTTCTAAAATTTTCTCTTTATTGTCTATTTTCAGTTATTTAATGATTTATTTGTGATTGTCCTGCTTTGGGGTGGTTGGGGTTCTTTGATTTGTCACTGAACATTTTTTTCATCAATTCAAGGAAGACTTGGACTGTTATTTCTTAAGGAGAAATAAAATCCCTCCTCACTTCCTTGTGTATCTCCTTTGATGTTAGTCTGCTCCATATTGCCCCATAGGTCACTGAGACTCTGTTCATTGTTTAAAGTCCTTTTTTCTTTCTGCTTCAGTTCTTTGTCTTATATTACTATGTCTGCAAATATAGATACGTCTATATTGGTACATATATTTGTTTATGTGTGTATATAAATACACACACTTTCAAACTTTCCTGTTCTTTTCTCATAGATTCTACTTATTTTATTATCATTCGTAGCCCTTTTGTTTGTTTTCATCTTATATTCCTAGAGTTCTTTGAAATTAATCTTTTTTGTCATCTTATCAATCTTAACATTATTAATTTTACTTTCTCCGTTTTTAAATTTAAAAATAAAATTTAAGTTAACTTAAAAATTGTAGGGCTGGGGAGATAGCTCAGTCGGTAGAGTGCTTGCCTCTCAAGCACAAGGCCCTGAGTTTGATCCCCAATACCGCAAAAAAAAAAAAAAAAAAAAAAAAAAATCGTACATAGTTATGGGGTATCCCTTGATACTTTGATACATGACACATTGTGAAATGTTCAAAAATTTTCTCTTTACGTCTTTATTTATAATCCTTTTCAACTTGTTCTTTTATCTTAAATTCCTGGGTGATACTCCTCCTGTATGGTACATCTGCTGACTCTCCTTCCTGATGAATTCTTTCTTTATACATACACTTTTTATTTTTTGAGAGGAGCTGTCACTATGGTGGCCAGGCTGGTCTTACACTCCTGGGTTCAAGCGCTCCTGTCACCTCAGCCTTCCGAGCAGCTGGGACTATTGGCATACACCCCTGTGACCTGCTGCCACTAGTTTACTTCTTTGGCCTTCCATTGGTGCTCCATTTCAGGTACTCAGTGATTCAATCTTCTCCCATTCTTACGTGTTCCATTGTGCATTCGAAGTGTATTAATTACCAGGATTAGTGGCTATTATTCCATTTCATGCACTCTTTCTGTGTGCTTGCACTGGGCGTGGGGGTTCTGTTAGCTCAGCCCACTGCGCTGCTGGCTCTGAAGCTCTCCACTGGTTCTTTGATGATCTTTAATGATCCTGCTTTTTCTGACTTAAGTCTAGCTTCATAGGTATTTTATGGTTTTTAATCTGTCTTAGAATTTTCCTGGGAGAATTTCCTGAGCCTGTGTTCTAATTCACTGATTCGGTTTTCTTTTTTCATTATCTGGTCTGCTGTTCACAGCCTCTCTCACGTTTTAAAATTTAGTGATCAACTTTGTTTATCTCCAAGAATGTTTCTGTCCTCAGATTGTTCCATTTGCATGATTTTTGCTTTTATATTTTAGATACAATTACCTTTCAAAGTTAAGAATATAAATTATACTCTTTACATTTTTTCCTGTTTCTTATGTATCTCTGTAGGATCACTATGGGGGACGTCCTAAAGCCTAAACTGGAATTCCAAGTCCTAAGTACTTCTTAGAAGTTTTAATACCTGCCCCATAGTTCACCCTCATTTGCAGCCATGAAGTTCAGTGAAGGTATTAACTTTTGTCTGCTAGGTTCTGTTCTCTCTCTGCTCCTTAGATGAGATTTCCCTTTGCAAGGTATCATGGGCTGGTCCCAAGTTCTCATGGTGATTGGGAGTTCTCCTTATTCTGTTAAGCAGTAGATGCAATCTTCAAAATGCACATGTGGGGTCCATGACAATTCTAGGGTAGATAAAACCCCAACTCAAATTGGCTTAAGAAAAAAAAAAAAAAGGAAATGCAGTCTTGCATCCTAATGACAGAGATATGTTCTGATAACTGTGTCATTAGGTGCTTTCGCAGTGAAATGAATATCATACACTGAGTGCATTTACACAAACCTGTATGGTACACTCCTGGACTATATTAGTTACTGCTCCTGTAGGCAGCTGTAATAGTGGTAAGTTTTTGTGCATCTCAACATATCAAAACAGGTTTGTTTACATCAGCGTCACCACAAACACGATCATGAAGACTCCACACTAGGAAATGGACATTGGTACCATCCACAGATTTTATCAGTTATCCATTGTTATGGTTTGGGTAAGTTGTCTAAGTTACACAAAGATTTTATGGTAGCTACAATGTCACTAGGTGATAGGAAATTTTCAGCTTTTTATAATCTAATGGGACCACTGCCATGTACACAGTTGATCATTGGCTGGAATACTGACTCATGACCCATGACTATGCATTTGCTCAGATAACTGAAAAGCCCAGAGGCCTTGGAGCAGACATGACTGGAGGCAGGAGAGACCCTCATCAGGGCTCCCCCAGACTTCAACTCTCTCTCTCTCTCTTTGAAATTGGTTTCCTTCCTGGAGTTTTTCAGAAGCCAGGAAGTAGCCAGCAGCTCTGGTGGAGGCAGGGAGTCCCACGCACATGCTGGAGGTCCCTCTAGAGATGCTTGGGTGACTTTTTCATCTCTGAAGCAGTTGTGGTGGCTAGAGAGGGTGACATGCAACAGGTCACTGTCCTCAGCCAGAGACAAGCCCACATTGGGTTGCCAAGAACAGAAAGGACAGCAGAGGGCTCCCCCAGAGCAGGTCTGATTTACAGTTCAGGGGGTACGGTGTACTGGGCCCATGAGAAATGTCCACTCAGACCCTCATCCCACCTCCTCAATATCACCTTGCATTGATTGCTATACTTTGGAGATCTCATGATGTAACTGAGAAAAAGAAAAAAAAAAAAAAAGTGATGCTTCATTGAGGAAGAAAAAGAGAGAAGGATTGTGAAATAGGCCTCCTGTGCCAGCTTACAGATGGGCACGAGCCCTGGGCGTAGAAGGTGGGAACTGGAAGCCAGGAGGCAGCTCCGTCTAGCAATGTTGGCAACTGCTGGAACGCTGAGCAGTGCCAACAGCTCCACCCACCAGGGCCACAGCTCTCTGATGGCTGTGTGGTGACAGACAGATCCCACTAGACCTGCTTTCCTGCCTCCTCTCCTGTCCCCCTCACTGCCCACCACACTCCAAACACCTCTCTTGCTTGCATTTGGGTCTTCACTTTCACCTGATTTCTCATGCACTTCCCCAGCAGTCTTTCTCCCACGTGCCCTCTAGGAAAATGAGATCTGAACCCTCCACAGCTCCAGCACATTAGCTGTGTGCTCCTCTTACCTCCCGATCTGGACTGATGATGCTGAAGACTCCTGCTTGGTATCATTTGCCTGTGTGCATTGCTACAGCAAGTCCAGCTCTCTACCAAACTTGGAGCTTTTTTACATGAGTTCTGGTGTGGACAAACATTCAGGCCAACACATCAGACAACACAGCCTGGGGATGCTGAGTGTCCACCATGCTCCAAGGACCCCCCTACCATGCTCCAAGGACCTGCCCCCCCCCAATGTCTTTATTCCTTCATATTATCATTGGGCAAATATTTATTGAGCACCAGTAAGTGTCAGGGGCACTATGCAAAGGGCACAGGATAAAACAGAGCCCCTTTCAGAACAAAGATGGGCTTCCCAGAGACTGGGAACTTGGATTCAAAGTCTCAAGTTTTATTTTTTAAAACTGTTTATTTTGAAATGTATAGATTCACAGGAAATTGAAAAGAAATGTACAGGAAGGTCCTATAGATACTTCATTCTATTTCCTCCAGTTGGAACATCTTACATAATGATTATGAAAAATCAACACTAGGAAGTGAAAGTTGGTACCATCTACAGATTTTATTAGTTACCCACTGGTATGGTTTGGATATGAGGTGTTCCCCCAGAATTCCTGTGTTAATGCTGAAATATTCAGAGGTAAATGTTTGGATTCTGAGAGCTGTAATCTAATCAGCCCTTCCTAGTCTGAATGCAGTAACTGGGTGGTACTTGTAGGCAGGTGGGGTGTGGTTGGAGGAAGTGGGTTACTAGAACATGCTCCAGAATGATGGCTCATCTTTCCTATGACACACCTCCCCCCACTCTCCTGGCCACCATGAGCTTCTTCACCCCACCTTTCTGCCATAATGTTCTGTCTCACCTTAGACCCAGAGCAATGGAATCAGCAGATAATGGATTGAACCTCTGAAACTGAAACTTTTCTTTCTCTAAGTAGTTTTTGCCAGGCACTTGGATGACATGATAAAAAGCTGATTAACACACCCATGCTCTCATGTGTGGGTGTGTGTGCATGCATGCATGTGTAGCCCTGTGCAACTTATCACACATATAGCTTTGTGTAACCATCACCCCAATCAAGATACTTAACTGTACCATCCCCACAACACTGCCTCACATGCCCCTTTATACACATTCTCCCCACTCCACCTAGCCCATATGAAGCCTGGCAACCACTAATCTATTCTCAATCTCTATAATTACATTATTTCATAAATGTTACATAAATGGAATCATGCAGTATTATCCTATAGAGTGTTTTTCTTTCTCAAAATAATTTCCTATAGGTTCATCAAAGTTATTGTGGGTAGCAATAGATCATTTTAATTGCAGAGTAGGAGTGCTTGCCTAGCATTCCTAGCACTGAAAAACAAGGTTTGGTCAAGTTAGACCTGTATCTTTTCATATAAATTTTAGAATAAACTTATTATATCAACCAAAAAATCTTTAAAAAAATTTTTTTTTGGTGAAGCTGTAGATGGACTGAATGCTTTTATTTGCTTATTTTTATGTGGTGCTAAAGATTGAACCCAGTGCCTCACACATGCTAGGCAAGCGCTCTGCCCCTGAGCCACAGTCCCAGCACTCTCTTGCTGAGAATCTTTTATTAAAATTGCATTAAACTTACAGATTGTTTTACCCAGTCTTGACATTCTTCCTGTGTTGTCTCCAATCCATGAACATAGTATGCCTCTGCAAATATTTAGGTTTTCTTTTAATTCTTTCATCAGCATTTTGTAATTTTCATCATATAGATCCTTTACATGTTTTGTTAGATTTACACATAGGCATTTCATTTTCTTTGGGGAAACTGCAAATGGTATTGTGTTTTTAATTTTTGTTTCCTCTTGTTTGTTCTTCAGTACATAGAAAGGCAATTGAGTTTTGTGTATCCTGTGACCTTAGTGAGCTCACTGAACTTTTTTTTTTTTTTCCACTAGTTTTAGGAGTTTCTTGGTATTTGGTATCTTCCTTGTATACAACATGCCTTCTACAAATAGAGACAGGTTTATTTTCTTCCATTCCATTGTATGCCTTTTTCTTTCTTTTGTTTGCCTTAGTGCTGTGCTTAGAACTTCCAATACTATGTTGAATAGGGGCAGTAAAAGTGGACATTCTTAGGTCTGACACAGGAGGAAAATCACTCAGTCTTTTACTATCAACTGTAAAGCAAGACAGGTAGAGTGGTGCATGCCTGTCACCCAGTTACTCAGGAAGCTGAGGTGGGAGGATTGCATGTTTGAGGCCAGTTTGAACAACATAGTGAGACCCAATCTCAAAAAAAAATTATCATATAAGCTGCAGAATTTTTAAACATGCATGACTGAAAAAGTTTCTCTCTATTCTTAACTTACCAAAAATTATTATCATAAATGGGTGTTGAATTTTGCCAAATGTTTATTCTGAATCAATTGATATGAACCTAAGATTTTCCTCCTCCTCCTCCTTCTTTTATGTACCAGGGATTGAACCAGGAGCACTTATCCACTGAGCCACATCCCAAGATCACTTAAAAATTATAAAAAAAAAATATTTTTAGAGACAGGTTCTTGATAAGTTCCTTTGGCAACCTATGATCATGTATGTCTTCTTTCCTGTTTTTGTCAATCTTACTAGAATTTTATTGATTTTTTTGAATAAGTAGATTTTTATTTAATTTTGTCTGTTTTTCCTGTTTTGTTGGTTTCTGCTCTTACATTTGTTGTGTTATTTATTCTACTTTCTTTGGGTGTAATTTACTCTTCTAAGTTCTTGAGATGGGATTTTAGATGAATGACTTGAAACTTTCATTTTTTCCTAACATAAGCATTTAATGCTATGAATTAAATTTTATTTGTTCTTTTTAGATATACATGACGGTGGAGTGTATTTTGACATTATCTCTTCTTTCGTTGTATCTCACAAGTTTTGACAGTTTGCATTTTCATTTTCACTCAGTGATAGGCAATTTCTAAGTTCCTTGGAGACTTCCTCTCCGACCCATGAATTATTTAAAAGTATGTTGATTAAATTCAAGGTGTTTGGAAATTTTCCTTTTTCTGATTTCTAGTTAGATTCCATTCTGGTAAAAGAACATACCCTGCATGATTTTAATAATTTTTAGTTTGTTAAGTGTCATAAACCATTTTCTGTTACTATAACAAAATACCAGAGGCTGGCTAATTTATGAAGTGAAGAGGCTTGTTTTGGATCATGAATCTGGTGGCTGGAGGGTCCAAATGGCACAGATGTGGCATCTTTGTGAGGTGTCCCTGGCTGCCTCACAACATGGTAAAGAGGCAGAGGGAATGACCACATGCAGAAGTCATGCATGTGGGGTGACCTGGCTTTGTAACAACCTACACTTCAGAGAGCTAATTCGCTCTTATGAGACATGCCCCACTCCCAAAAGACAGCATTAAACTTATTCCTGACCTAGTCACTTTCCACTGTGCCACACCTCTTCAAGATTCCATCACCTTAACATCATTATTCTAGGGATCAAGCTTCCAACAGATGAAACTTTGGGAGACAAGCAATAGCATTAAGGTTCATGGTGCAGGATATGGTTTGTCTTGGTAAATGTGTCTTGGGCATTTGAAAATCACATATATTCTGTGGTTGTTAGGTGGACTATTCTGTGAATGTCAGTTAGATCCTGCTGGTTGATGGTTTTCTTTTTTCTTTTCTTTTTGGTACTGGGGATTGAACCCAGGGGTACTTTACCACTGAGCTATGTCCCCATTTTTTTTATTTTTTATTTTGAGATAGGGTCTCAGCAAATGGCTTAGAACTTTGCTAAGTTGCTGAAGCTAGCCTCAAACTTGTGATCCTTTTGCCTCTGCCTCCCTAGTCACTGGGATTACAAACATGCAATTCTGCACCCAGCCTGGTTTTGTTTATTTCTTATATAGTGTAACCTTGCTGGTATTTTGTCTAGTACTCAAATCAGTTACTGAGGGTACAGCATTGAAATCCTCAACTATAGTTGTGGGTTTGTCAATTTCTCCTTTCATCTTCATCAGTTTTTGCTTCTTGTATTTTAAGCATCTGTTGTTTGGTACACACACATTAAGGCTTGCTGGATCTTCTTGATTAAGGCAGTATCGATCCTTTTACCATTAAGTACTATCCTTCTTCATGCATAGTGATTTTCTGTGCTCTTAAGTCCACTTTATCTGATATTAATATAACCACTCCTGCATTTTAAAAATTAATTCCTGTATGATGTATCTTTCTCCATCCATTTACTTTCAACCTAACCTATGTCATCATGTTTGAAGTGACTTGTAGATGCCATATACTTAGGTTGTGTTTTTGTACATTTTCTGCTAATCTCTGCCTTGTAATGTGTGAATAATGCATTTATTTGAACGTTTTTATTATGTTAGAACTCAAATCTACCATTTTATTATTTGTCTTCTGCTTGTTACCTCTGATTCTCCTCCCTCTGGTTCTTTTTTTCTTGCCTTCCTGTGGGCTATTCTATTCGAACACCTTTAGACCTCCATTTAGATTTGCGTATGACATCTTTCTTTTTAGTATATTGCTTTGAGTAGTTTTACTAGTGGTTGCCCTAGGTATTATTATACCTCTCTAACTTATCAGAGCCTATGAGTGTCAACACTGGACCATCTCAGCAGAAGTGTATTAACCATACTTCCATTTAGATCATTTTACTAGCCTCACTTTTTAAGCATACTTGCTCAAATGTTTTCTATCCTATACCTCTATATGTTGAACCCATTAGATGGTATTATAACCTCTGCTTTAATCACAAAATATGATTAAAGGAACTCCTGGGGTAAAGGAGGGTCTATCATATTTGCTTCTAATTTTACCTGTTTCATTGTTTTTCTTTCATTTCTTCTTTTGTTATCATTTTCTTTCTGCTTGGAGAGCTTCCTCTAAGGATACATCTGTAAGCAACAAATTCTCTGAGTTTTCCATGGTCTGAGAGTGACTTATTTTCCTTTTATCCCTGAAGGCTAAAGGATTTACAGTTGGTAGTTCTTTTCTTGCAGCACTTGAAAATTATTGTACCACTTCCTCCTGGCCTCCATGGTTTCAAATGAGAAATCTGTTGTCATTTGAATTGGTGTTCTTAAGAGGTAACACATTGTTTCTTTCAGGCTATTTTAAAGATTTTTTCCCCTTGTTTTTAGTTTTCAGAAGTTTGATTCAGATGATACATCTTGATGTGGGTTTTTAAAAAACTATTTCTTTTTTTTTTTTTTCTATTTACTATTTCTTTCTTCTTTTTCAAACTCACCTTCTTTCTTCTATCCTCTGAGATTCTGATTATCTGAATGCTATCTCTTGTGAGCATTCAACAGAACATTTAAGCTCTATTTTCAGGCTATTCTTCCTGTTGTTCAGGTTGAGTAAATTCTATCACTCTGTCTTCAAATTCATTGTTTCCATTTTCTGTTGTCTTGATTCTGCTTTTGAATTCATCTAGGGAGTTTTATTTTTATTTCAGTTATCATATTTTTCTGTTTTATAATTTCTATTGGTTCTTTTTTTGCTATTTTTTCCATTTGTTTCAAGAGAATTTGTAAGTGGTGAAGCATTTTGGTGGCACTGCTTAAAATTCTTGTTAGGTAATTCCAACATTGGATTCATATAAGTATTGGTTATCAGTTGTCTTTTCTCACTGAAATTGTGATTATTTGATATGTGAGTGATTTTAATTATATACTGGATATTTTGATTATCATGTTTGGATCCTCTTGATACTATATAAATCTGTTTTAGCAAGCAGTTGCTCTGTTTAGGTTTAGTATATAGTTTCTGACATATACTTGTAGGCATTAGTCCCAGTGACAGTTTGGTTATCAAAATATTTTCAGTGTGGTTCTGGACTGGTTAATACTAGTGCTGCTGGGATGACTACTTGGTCTCTTGGTGATATCTACTTGGTGCAATAGGCACTTACTTCCCTTGTGTTTGCCTGGTGTGTGAACCACATTCTTTTGATGAAAGTTTTGTGGCAGGGTGGGGTACAGAAGCTACTTGGCCTGGGTCTTTTTATGCCACCAGATGAAGGCCAGATAAACACAGAACTAAGCTGGTGCTGTCCCTGCAGATGGACCAGCCCGACAACTCCTTCTTTGATTGACAGCTGCAACATGTGAATCAGCCCATGTGCTAGGGTTTCTGTTGTAGAGGGACAGTGGAGCTCTCCACTAGGTCTCTTTTAAGCCTTCCCTTTACTTGACCATTGTCCATATCTCAGAAAGAGTAGATTTTTCTTTTCCGTGTGTGTGTGTGTCGGGGGGGTGTTACTGGAGATTGAAGCCAGGGACACTTTACCACTGCGCTATATCCCCAGTCCATTTTTTAAAAATTTGTTTTGAGACATGGTCTTACTAAGTTGCCCAGGATAGACTTGAACTTGTAATCCTCCTTTCTCAGCCTCCTGAAGCATTAGAATTACAGGTATGTATCACTATGTCCAGCAATATGGGAGTTAACAAAGGAACCTCAGAGAACTTGCTATATTGTCATTCCTCAAATCCTGAGGTCCCTAGTTTATCTATCTTCTTTCCAACTTGAAGACTCTTTTAATCATTGTCTGTTAAACAACTCCCAGGGTACTTAGTTGTAGTTAGAGGACAGTGTTTTGTATTGTTGTTATTGATTTTGGTGGTTCTAGAGATTGAATCCAGGGCCTCATCCATGCTAGGCAAGCACTCTACCACTGAGTTACATTCCCAGCCCAAAAGCCCATTTACCTCCTCTTCATCCACTGAGGAGGGAGGGATTTCTTTCCAAGGTTTGTGGGATGCTTGGATACATGACTGTTGAAATGGGACAGATGAGATCAGCAGCATTTTAAATAGTCATATAGCCTCATAGCCTGGGGCAGGAGGACACCACATGCCACATAAGATCCCATGGGAGTTGCACATGGAACAAAATGAACAGCAGGAGCTGTGGGAGAAGGCTTTGTAGTACCAGAGGGAAGATGCTCCCTAGTCCCTAAGGGAAGATGTGATTGAACCTGTTTCAGTGGTTCCATGGACGGGCAGGGAACCAAAACCCAATACTCAAGGATAAAGAGGAACTGCTCCTGGACCCCCTAATGAGGAGGGTTGTTTGGCTAGAGAACCTTATAAATGGGAGCAGAACGAGGAGGGGAACTTGCAGTTAGGCTATTCAAGGCCCTCCTGATTTTGCCAGGTGCAAGATAGCTCATGACACTGAGCCTTAATATTAGGCCTGATAGCATAGGGAGTTGCAAGAAAAAGTACCATTTTGTTCCAGAACCAGAACTCAGGTTTTATTTTTTGACATTCACAAGACATTTGCATTCTGATCCACATTTGTTTTGAATAGACCTGCTTTTCTCCAGATCTTCTGTTAAAATTATGATCACCTTCTTGGAACAATAGCATAAATCCTGAGCACTCTGCATACTGCTTGAGATGATTTGATATCCCTTTGATATATATGTATATTAACTGAAAAATACTATATTACAGATAACTTGAAAAATGGGGGAAAGGAAAGAGATCTCAAAATTTTAACTCACAAGAACAGCAATTAGAATTTTAGTATTTTAGTATAATTCCCACAGTCTTATTTTCCATGTAAAATTTTTAAATGGAAGTATGTGGAGAAAGGGATATGGAGAGAAGATGGTTTCTGGGTACAGGGGTGTAGCTGGATACGAGTAGTGACTTCTAATGTTCTACAGCACAGGAGGAGAGCTATGGTCAACAACAATTAATTGTATATTTCAAAATAGTGAGCCAAGAGGATTTTGAATGTTCCCGACACATAAATGATGAATATCTGAGCTGATAGACATGCCAATTACCCTGATCTAATCATTATACATTGTAACATGTATTGAAATATCACACTGTACCCCACAAATATGTACGATGACTATGCGTCAATTAAAATCGAAATTAAAAAATTGGTTTTGGTGCTGGTGATTAGACCTAGGGCCTCACTCATGCTTACTACCCATTCTACCACTGAGCTACTCCCCTGGCCTGTACTTTTTTTTTTTTTTTTTTTAAATATAAACTGTAGTTATACAGTGTATATGATTTGTTAACCTGTTCTTTACGTTTTTAAAATATTTTTTCATTGTAAATGGACACAATACCTTTATTTTATTTATTTATTTATTCATTTATTTATTTTTATGTGTTTCTGAGGATCGAACCCAGTGCCTCACGCATGTTAGGCAAGCGCTCTGCCACTGAGCCACAGCCATAGCCCCTCTTCTTCATGTTTGATGCTTTGTCAAGTTTCTTCTTCTTTCTCTTTTGAACCATTCAGAGTTTATTAGTTGCTGCAGTGGTCCAGGGTAGTTTGCAGCCTGAGAGGTGAGGAGGACACCTTTCCAAGAGAGCAGCTCCATGCAGGGTGAGGGTAGGGAGGCCTCTGCCTAGTGCTGTGATGGAGACCATGTGTAAGCTGGAGCAGGGTGAGGAAGGTGTTGGAGTCAATGATGGGGGGAGGGCAGCAGTGGGCTATTTTAAGGATATGAGAGCATATCTTTCACTGCTGGAGAGATACAAATAGGAAAAGAAGAACGTTGCACTGAGATGTGTGGTGTTAGGTTAGTATTGGTGACAATTCATGATTTTCTAAAAGCAAAGCAATGTAGAAACAAATATGCATCAAATCACATGGCCATACGTGTGTACACATACATGGATAGTCCCTAGTGGTTTCCAGTGAGGGGGTCAGGGAGAACAGACACCCCAACAGCAATGAGCACACCTAGTTCCTTCTCTTGGCTTCTAAATACTGTTCTCCAGCAAAAGGAACCAGAGTTCTTTGTAGGAGGAGCTGACTTTGAGTCAAGACCTGGGGAGAAAGTAAAATGAGCTTGAAATAGCTTGTGCCAGGGAAGGAAATACTAAAAAAAAGAAAAAGAAAAAAAAGGACGAGGACATATTAAGAAAACATGAAAGCCAACAAGAAAGGGGTTCCCACCGGCCAACTCTGGGGCGACTGAAGTACCAAAAGTAAATAATGAAAATAGCAGTTTACAACCCATTGGAAAGAAAAGAAATTAATGAATAAGAATTCACTGATGGGACTGGGGATATAGCTCAGTTGGTAGAGTGCTTGCCTTGTAAGCACAAGGCTCTGGGTTCAAATCCCCAGCACCGCAAAAAAAAAAAAAAAAAAAAAAAAAGAAGAAGAATTCACTGATGAACAGATAAATGAATAGATGGGAAAGTTGATGAGGAATGGGGTATCTACATAGCTTCAAGGTAAATACCCACAAAAAACTTAATAATTACCAAGACAAAAGAATTAAGTTTATGGAAAAGGCTGGTAGACAGAACCTTAGTCGAGTGATCAAAGTGAATATCACCAGTGGATTAGCTAGCTTTTCATCACTATAATACAATACCTGACAGAGATCACTTGTGACAAAAAAAAAAAAAAAAAAAAAAAAAAAGAGAGAGAGATTTATGTAGCTCATAGTTTTGGAGGCTAAAAGTTCAAATCACACAGCCTAGGCACTGCCACCTGGCTGCATCACTTCATGGTACAGCTGGCAGTGACAGAAGTGCATGCAGGAACAAGTGATTACATCCTGACCAGGAGCAGAAATTGGATGGGGCCCGGCTTGCTCCTCTTATAACAGCCTTCTCAGGAGAACTCAAGAGTTCCAAGAGAGCTGCCTAACCCCTTCTGAGTTATGTCCCCAATGACCCAAGGGCCTCACACTAGGCCTGGTCTCTTAAAAATTCCATCTCCCCCACTACTGCCATCCTGAAAACCAAGTCTTCCACCACATGAACACCTGGGAGGATGCAATTAAAACAAAAGCAGTTACAGGACAAATAGAAATCATGGGTCACCTGACAGAATGTCATAAAAAAAATAGTAGTTCATTAGAGAGGTGATTCCTGAGGGTATGGGGTGAGAAGCAGAAATGAAACAGGGAAAGGAAAGAAGTCAACACAGGATATGTCCACACGGGTGTTACCATGTGGGCAACTGGAGCTCAACCCCACTGGGGATATCTGAGAGACTGCCTTGAGCATGTGTTGTAATTTTCAAATGCAAGAGGCAAGACATTGGGTATTTTTTCACCTTCATATTGATGGAGAGCTACTCCCAGGGCTGTTAACTTCCTGGTCTTCCCCATGCACAAGGGTCTGTTGACACCTGCCCAAAAAGGACTCTCAGGCCGGGAGTTGCAGGGACAGTAGGAAGCCATGGGTCTATGGGTGCCCGAAGGGGAGTGTTGAAGGACAGGTGGGACACTGGCAGCATCTTCTTCAAAGGCCCTACATGATCTGACGTCCCCTAGCCCAGGCACCCCTGTGACCTCATCTCCTGTCACTCCCCTGCTCCTCATTCACTCCAGCCACATAAACCTGCCTCGTGCTGTCTCTCAAACACATTGTGGGTGCTTTTACCTCAGGGCACCTACCTCTGCCCCAAACACTCTCCCACTACCAGGCACCTGCATGCTTCCTGCCTTACCTTCTTTGGGGTTTTATCTAACTGTTATTCTGAGGCCTTCTTGGTAACCTCCAATTTGGACAATCCAAGGAGACTTTAACAACGTACTATTTACAAAGGTGTGGGCAGAAGGGGTAATGAGTGCCCCCCAGGGCTGGTACAGACAGCCATAGTTACCATCCTGAGGCCTGAAGGGGTGAAGAAAGAGAGGTGTTCTCTGAGCCAGGTGGGCTCTGTGGGTAAAAGCCTCCAACAGGGGCTGAGGCCTTGGGAGGGGAGATGAAAGTTGCTAACCTCATTTGCCGTCTATCCTTCAGTCTTCTGAAGAGGCTTCCCATCAGCCACATCCAACAGGAAGCCAGAGGATAAGGGAACCCCTTCATGCTGCTTCTGAAGTCAGCTCCAGGAACGGGGCAGAGCATGAGGGTAGATGTCCAGCACACAGTCCAAAATAGCAATTCACATGTCCTCCTGTCCCTCTTCCTGTTTAGCACTTATCAACATCTGGCCCATGATACAGTTCACTCATTTCTTTAGTTGTATCTCCTTCCACAAGATATAAGATGTACATGGTCAGAGATTTTTTTCGTTGTAGTCTTAGCAGCACCTAGACTAGTGCTTGAAACACAGCATGTGTTCAATTAAGATTTTTTTGAGTAAAGTTGCTACCAGGCAGAAAAATTCTCCCATCCACGCCCACATCCTAAACCTGGGAATCTGTGAACATATTAGGTTACATGACTCAGGGACATTAAGGTTGCAAATGGAATTGAGGTTAGTCAGTTGACCTTAAGATAGGATGATCACCCTGGATTATCCAAGTAAGCCCAGTATAATTATAAGAGTCCAGAAGAGACACAATCAGAGATGCCACACTGCTGGCTTTGAGGCTGGAAGAAGGGGCCACAAGCCAAGGAATGTAGGCAGCCTCTTGAAGCTGGAAACAGAAAACAGATTCTCCCCTGAGGTCACCAGGAAGGGACACAGCTCTGTTGACTCTGATTTTAGTTCGGTGAGACCCATTTCAGACTTCTACCCTCTAGAACTATAAGATGAAAAATGTATCATCTCAAATTTAGAGTTGTTTTAAGCCACTGAGTCTGTGGTTATTTGTCACAGCCACATAGGAAACCAATGCACTGGCCTTTGTTTTGAATGGCAGAAGCATAAGCTCTGGAGCCTGTTGGGGCTGTTCTTCTGCCCCTCCTTTGGGAGGGAATTTACACCTTTCTTTTCTGTGTAAGGGAACATTAATTGCTCTTTCCCCATGGGTGGGGAGGGGTTGGGGATAGGTGTAAGGACTTGATGAGCTGATGACACAGGTGACATACATGGCTCAGAGCCTGGCCTCTAGTAAGCCCTCTTTTGGGCCACAGGTCTTACAAGTGCCAGCAGATTGTAGACATTCAAAAAATATTTATGGAAAGGTAAATATATGTTGTCAAATGATGCTCCATAATGGACTTCATCTTTCCTGTTTTTAGGACAGCCCCCCCCCCCCTGCCTTTTTTGATTTTGAGGATCTCTTTATGCATGCAAGTTTTTGTTTTTTTTTTTTTTTTCCCTTTTAATTAGTCTTCTACTCTTCAAAACAAGAGTGCAGTGGTCTACAGGCCAGTGCTCACCACACATGTGAGATTCGCCGGCTGCTCACCTCATCAGTTCCCAGACTTTGACCCCACTGAGATGCCCATGTGGCAGCTGGAAGGCCAAAGGAGAGGCTGTGTCTGGAGGTGGCTTGATGGATTCCCTTCCTGGGCTGGGCTTCCACAAGGTTCCTCCACCAGGGCATGGGAACTGGGGGAGGCCTAAGGGAGGGAGAGTGAGTGGTGATTTCTGGAAACTTCTCCCTGATGCAAGATTAGTGTTGAGGCCAGTCCAGCAGCTCCGGGCGGTGCCGGCCAGGGTGAGCACATCCAAACCACCCTCCCTCCTGGTGCACATCCAGGATCAGCACTCCCCAGGAGGCTGCACACCCACAACCTGTGTGAGGAGGTGGGGGAGAGCCAGGGTCCTGAAAGGCAGGGGACAGAGGAAGCAGGAGAGCCAGTTTCAGACTCTGCAGTGCCAGAGCACTCTGGAGGCGGCATGCATTTGCCCACTCTGTGCTGCTCACAGCTGGTGCCCTTAACCCCGGAGGGACCTGAGTTTGCAAAGCAGAGGAGGGAGAGGTTGTGAAGTGAAGCCAGCAGTAGAACAAAGGATGCTTTGCCGGAGAGGGAGGCACCTTCCACTAAGGCCTCCGGGCCTGGGGAAGTGACTCACTGGGCCCCCCGGGATGGACCCACCCATGGGGGTTCTTTGGGGCTGAGCATGTAGCCCAGCTGCCTAGGCTCAGGTTCCATAGGGTGCGGGAGGGATTGTCAGTCTCTGGGTGGGGCTTCCCCCAGGTTCACCCCCTCCCCCAGGGGGAGAGACCTGGTGTGCGTCCAGCCCGGGGGCTTTGGGTACTGCCCTGTGCTTCATTAGGCACTGCCAGGCGGGGCTGCTGCCATCGCTGCTGCTTGCCGCCGCCTGGGGCTGAAGGCGTGGTCCCCTCGCCAACCGTCATTCCGGTCGGCCCAGCCTGGACCCTGGCTCTCCAACTTTCCGCAGAGCCATACTGCCTCCCTGTTGGAGCAAGGCATCGGTGCCACTCGAAGGTGGCGTCCGGCTTTGTCCCAAGTTCCCCGGACCCCTGTGATGAGAACTTGAGAACTTGGAAAGCCCTCGCTGCACGCCCCGGCTTCTCGGGCAGTTGCACAATCTCCCCCCCAATTATTCTCCATACAGTGTGTGGCAACCGGGCGAGAATTCCAGGACCTTGTACTTACTCGTACAAATCTGCCTTCCTGCTGTTTGGCTGCAGGGCCAGGCGTGTCTCCGAGGGCCCCGGGAAATGGGGGCGTGTTCGCGTCCAGGAGGGCGTGGTCCGCGTCCGCGGCGGGAGCAGCCGCCCAGCCCTGCCCGCGCAGTCTGTTCGCACCAAACCGCAGCTTCCTCGGGAGCCCTGAACCTGGTCCAGGACACAGAGAAGGAAGCTCTGGTGACATTCTAGACACGGGCGTCGAGCAGCGCGCTCTTGGCCCGCAGACGCTCCAGCTGCGGCTGGTGGAGCGTCTCCTGCCCGTCCAGTCAGGGGTGCACAGGCCTGTGTGCTCCGAGGGGCGGGGTGGTCATACTGGCTGCCCCAGCACAGCTGGCACCTCCATGCGGCTCCCAGGCTCTGCCTCTGCTCCTGAAGACGTTATCCTAGTTTGTGGTTTCTGTGTAAGGAGGATCCCAGGAGTCAGGCTCTGATGACCCTGCTGTTATTCCTTTGCCATGGCTTTGGGTCAAGGAAGAGCATTGTCCCTCACTGCCTGGGAGCCAAGGGATGGCTGTCACCACTGGCTGTTCTGAGTAATGGAAATAAAGAAAAAAACCCAAATGCAGCTGACCTCTGGCCCTTCTTCTTTTGTGTTTCCCCCAGGGAGCGTGGCAGCCTCTTTCTCTGGGTCTCTCATTA
The DNA here is from genome assembly GCF_902686455.1 of Sciurus vulgaris. Classification (NCBI taxonomy): domain Eukaryota; kingdom Metazoa; phylum Chordata; class Mammalia; order Rodentia; family Sciuridae; genus Sciurus; species Sciurus vulgaris. Next base: position 42,559,674 of record NC_136478.1, on the reverse strand, counting down.
GAATTTTAGAGAAGCTTCTTTGCTACGAAGAGGCCAGTGTGGAGGTCTGAGAGGTTGTTGACTCTACATGGAAATTCAGGCATTTGGGGGCAATCTGTGTTTGGTGTCAAGACAAAATGGGAAACTAGATAAAGTTTCTGTTCCAGATAGCTACAGATCCTCAAGTAAACAATTGAAGGTAAACATTTCTTGTGGATAAACAATGTCTTCTCTTAGCCCATAGGATATGTCATCCTCCAGTCCCCCACAGTGACTGGCATAGGCTGGCTTACACAAAAGATTCTTGTTCTCCAGTGGTTGGGGAGACAAAGTAGGGACCCTTTGAATAACCAAAGTCTGACACCAGCAACCATCTCGGCTCACTTTCCCAGGTCACGGTGGTTGACTTACCTCCCAAATACCATCAATTCTACCCAACACATCTTTCTACAGTGGTGGAGCTGGGCGTAGGTGTGGCAGGGATAGAAACTCTGGTGGAAAAACAGCTACCAATTGTGAGCCAGGCCTGGACACCCACCCTCAAGAGTGTCTTCCTAGGCTCTGAGGTATAGAGAGCTTCCCATGGGTCAGGCAGGAGCTTGGGGACTTGTGGGAATAGAGCTGCCATTCAGGAATCCCAAACCAGACCAAGAATTAGCCTAGGGATTGGGGGCGTTGGCTTCCCTGGGGCTGGGACTTCCCTCCCTGGACTTAAGAGAATGTCAGCACATGTCTTGTTGCTGGCAGGAAGTTGCTCTCAGCTGCCACCAATACCTTATTCTTTGTCTTGTTCCATGCAGGGCTACCTCCTAAGATCTCTAAACAACATCAGAGCCATCCAGAATGCATTGCCAGGAATAAGCTCCTACTAGAAAGAGATTCTGGAGGGAACGTTTCTCTGACTCTGGACCCCAAGTTAGTGAGTTTAGCGGTTTTATCTAAATTACTGTAGTTACTGTGTAGTTTTCTCTAAGCAGGTGCCCTTGACCATCTTCCTTAGATCAGGGTAAGTTTATGAAATAAAGCAGGAAAACTGTCTTGGGCTTTATGTTGGGCATTAAAGCTTTATCTTTGTAACTCCTTTATAGGTTTCCATGGATACTGACAACAAACCTTGTTTTGGTCTAATGTGAATTCTCACAGTAATAAGGCAAGAGCTTCTTTTGACAAATACGCATGAAAATCATTCCTCTATTCTTGATTTTAAGGACACCCATTTGTGAATAGTCTAACAAATTGTGGCAATGAACAGGGTAAGATTTTACTCTATATAATAACCCATAGTTTTCAGGATAGATAACCCCAAATTGAAGCCCCCACTAGAAATGAGATGTCTGCAGAGGGGCCTCAAGGAGCCGCCTCCTTTGGGTGGGTTTTGGGGAGCAGAAAAAGGGCCATCTGTGCCCTTATCACACATGAAACAAGACCACTTTATGGGGCTGCCTTGAGCTTTGTGGCTAAACACCTATATCTGCCTCTTAGAATCAACCGAAGTGGGTCAGGTGTCGAGGCACACGCCTGTAATCATAGCAACTTGGTTACAGATCGCAAGTTCAAAGCCAGTCTCAGCATCTTAGTGAGGTCCTAAGCAACTTAGCAAGACCCTTTCTCTAAATAAATAAATAAAATAAAGGGCCGAGAATGTGGCTTAGTGGTTAAGCAGTCCTGGGTCTAATTCCAGTACAAAAAAACAAAACAAAAACAACTAAAGCCATGGCCATCACATGGCCATGTCACTCTTCTTATAATACCATAGCAGCTGAGAATTAAGGTTCAAGGTCAGCGGCTGCCCTCTCTGGCCGTGGGTTGTCCCTCTAGCTCTGTCCAGAGCTCTTTATTGTTTTGAAGCAAATGCCCTGCCTTCAACTGAAAACCCCCTGGCAGCTCCTATGTTATACATTCCACTTGTCACCTACTTAGATACTCCAATATTGTGTCCTAGATTGTCTTTCTGGTCCAGTGCAACTGTTTAGCTGTCTCTGGAGTCAAGGGGGAGAACAGGGCCTGATGGGATGGGGCCATCTTGGTAGACAGCATTCTCCAGGGACATAGGTCTGCCTCTTGGGTAGTGGACAGGCTCTGCTGGGCTCAGTCAACTTCAAGTCTTTTCCTGGACAGGGCTTAGTGGACAGTTTCCTCCAGTTCTCACGTATATACTTTGCCTCCCATCTTTCCAAATGCGTTAGTGGCTCTGTTCACACACACACACACATGCATGAAACCAACCCAGCGCAAAAGGCCTATCACACCCTGAACCCCAGAGCCCAGGGCTGGGGGTCTGGAAGAGGTGAAGGAGGACCGTGTCCAAATGCCCTCACTCCTGGGGCTGTGGCAGTATGTGCTAGGTGGTGATTGCCCACGCCGCTGCTTAGGGCCCAGTCCTCACCAGCATTCTCAGATCAGGAAGCTTTGGGATTTGGACTTGGGATAGATACTCAAGGCCCTATTTAGTGGCCAATCAAGTCCCAAGTAATCACCCAGGACAGACTACCTTCTTGTGGCTTCCTTGGTAGACTGAAAACAAAGTGCTGGAGCTGTGTATAATTTATAAAATATCCTTTATTTATTCTAAGGAACACAGTCAAGTAGTAGCTTTAAAAAAAAAAAAAAAAGCACACACTTTAAAAAAAGATATTATTAGTGTTGTGACCTATATTTGAGCCCATGTGAGGGGACAGCAGCAGAAGATGCCTACTGTGGCTTTGCCTGGTTCTCTGCACTGGCATTAGTTTGGTGGGAAACAGCGTGGGCACAGCTCTGTCCGGTTGCTTTTGTTTAAGAATAATTAATTTTGAGGTTTGTGGAAGAGCAGAAATTAACATTGATACTGCTGTTATTTCTTCAAAAGACTACTCTTAATATATTCATTCCAGGAAGAGTAGAAATGCTTTAAGGAATGGATAATTTGTACTTACTGTTTATGGAGACGAGGCATAGGAGAATGAGAGAATTACTCTGGGAACATAGTATTTCCCTACAAATTCAGAAACTCCCCAGTTGATGTTAAATGATACTTCATGGGTTGGGGGTGCAGCTCAGTGGTAGAGCACTTGCCAGGCATGCACAACGCCTTGGGTTCAATTCCCAGCACCACATAAAATAAAACAACAAAGTTGCATAAAATCATACCTTTTGATTTTACTTAATTGGTAAAGAGTGACATTTTAATAAGATAGTTACTCTCCTCCCCCTTTTTCTGAAAAGGCTCAAAAAGTCTGAGAATGTTAAAGAATCTCAACCTATCAGTACCCCTGCTATTATGCCAGAAAAATCCATACACACACATGGCGTTGAGCTGTTTTCATAAGACTTCCTTCCTAATAAACACAACACTTTCTCCTCCTCAGATGTGAGCCAAAATGCAGATGTGCCAGGAGTAGGTGTGTTGCTTAGCAGAGGAGAAGCCTAGCAAGTCTGTCCAGCAAATTAGATTGTGTAGTGGGATTCAGACAGGAAGCTGCTGGTCTCTGCTCCGGTGCTCCCAGGCAGGTCAAGTCTGGTAGACTTTATCAGGCATGTAAAGGTCCTCATGGGTTAGAACATAGGGGCTTTAAAGAAAAATACAAAAAGCTTCATTAAAATGGGGGGGCCTGTGTGACATATTTAGACTCCTCCCTTGGCTCTTCAGATCCAGTTTGTTTAGGCAATCTGTAGTTCTCATGTTGGCTGCACGGTTGTTCCCCTGGTGGGCCTAATCCATGGCCTGCCACCTTCTTATGTAGTTGTATGGAATTCTAAAGAGAGTATCACCTCCAACCAAAAGAGATTGAGAGAGGAAAATCCCAAACATTTAAGACTAGGTTCAAAAGCTCCCAGAAACCTTCTGCCTGCCTTTCCCTGTTTGCATCTGGTTAGGGGCTGTGAATCGGAATTCAGAATCTGTGTTGCCCAGAGGGGACAGGCAGAAGCAGCTAAGAAATACCCAAATGCAATAAATAACACCCAGCTCAGGCCCCCGCCCCTCCCCCAGCTACCATTGCTGGTTATTCCTGGATTTGAACTAAAGGACCTGAGGGAGGAATTCCACCCCCAAACCTCCCTGCACAACATCAAATGTGGGAACCCGGCTGCTTCTGCACAGGATGGAGCCTCAGTCTTTTGCTTTATAGCATCATTTATGGCATGAACTAGAACGTAATGTGTTTACACAAACACACGGCAATTGTACATCAGCATCTTTACAATATTAAAGGAGTCATGTACAAGTCTACAGGCATTATACACAGGGCAGTGCCAACTGGGCACCCCACCCACCAAATCTCTGCAGTTTCTCCACTCAGGAGGAGCCAGCACATGGGGAAGTGTGAAAAGGCCAGGGTTGTCCATCTTTGGGCCTGTCTGGGAGGCAGCAGGTTTGTGAGGACCTCTCAGGGCCAGTCCTCATTAGAACCTGGGGGTCAAGAGCACTAGATACACCCGTGCCCAGGTCTCACAGGCAGGCTAGCGTTATGAGTTTAATTAAAACTCAGTGTGCATATTAGTGTGGAAAAACCGGAGCTAGGGGTGGCTCCCTGAGCTGGGGACCCAGAGGATGCTGCTGACAGATGGGCCTCTTTGTGATGAGGCCCATTCCTGAGGTAAGGTGCAGCCCCATGGCTGGTCTGGATGGTGAGAGACTTCTCAAGGGACCCAGGTGAGTACATGCAGATGGGATTGGAAGCCCCTGGGCATGAGTAGGTCAGGTGACCCACCAAATACAGCTTGAGCCCTGGACAGCAGCAAAGGAGAGGATCTAAATGGGTACAGAGCCACCCAGCCCCCACAGCCCTCCTCCCAAAAGCCTGCCCCTTGGGGGCCCTGCTTCAGCTCCTGTAGCATTGTCCTCTCCACATCTGTCCCCAGAACCCCAGCTGGGCCTGAGCACCCTGCAGCTCATCCACCATGCAGGCTTGCTGCACGTCCAACTGAGAACTGAGCACCAGATAAAGAAGGCTTGGTCCTTGTTGGCCTCTTTGACTTGTGCAGTGACAGTTACTTCCATGTTAAATACTGTAGAAAAATAAGCCATCTCTGAAGCAAGGAGACCTGTCAGAGTCTGCCGTGAGTGGAGAAGGAGAATCAGCTGCTCTGGAGTGGCTGGGGATGCCTCTGCTAACCCTGCCTCGGCAGGTCCCTGAGCCTCAGAGGACACTGCACCGGGCTGGGAAGCCAAGGGGCTCGGAGAGCGGGCAGTGGAGTTCCAGCCACAGCATCTCCAGGTCACATCAACAGTCCTTTGGTGGGCATGCCTCCAGCATCCCACATTCTGTTGCCACGACACCTGGGGCCCTGGTGCTCCCTGGGAGGAAGCCCTCCAGCCCCACCCTCAGTCTCATGCCCACTGCTAAGCACACACAGGCAGGACTCCCCAGAACTGTTTCCAGGTCCCTGGGGGTGACCCAGGGCTGAGAGGCCTCAGATGAGCACTGAGGCAGAGCCTAGTCCAGGGGCTCCTGCTTTATCCGGACAGCAGTCGGGGTGGGCTGCGGTCGCCGCTCCTCCCGGCAAAGCACATACTCGCTGAACTGGGAAGAGTCCACGCCACCCCCACAGGATGCGGCCACGCTGAAACCCCTCTGGAACAGCCTTTCCAGGACCTGCCAGGGAAGAAACAGGAGTCAGTAGTACCCAGCTGCAAGAGTTTGCCTGGCCTGGCCGGCAGTCAGATATCAGCCAGCGCGGGCTACCTTCTCTGGCTAAGATCTGTCTCACTCATTGACAAAGGTCCCAGCTGTACCATCAGCCGGGCACCACAACAGGAGAGACAGACACAGCCGAGCCCAGGGAACCCTCCAGTTATCCCACCTGGGTGGGCTGCTCCACCCAGGCCCTGCTGCTGCTCTTGGAGGTGCACAGCTTTCCTTTGGAGAAGAAAAAAGATCCTTTGGCCCCTTCCCTTCTCTAGGGTGTAATCTGCCCCCTCCCCCCACACGAGGCCCCAGGCACCCTCCTGCCCCAATAATGGACAGCCCCTGCCCCCTGCCTCTGGGCAGCCACCTGCTTCCTGGAGCTGTGAGTCCCAGATGGTTTGAGGCCTGGGGGCTCATCAGCTCAAAGGAGCTCTTGGGGGAAAGAAAGAGAGGGGAGTCCTTTCAGCCTGTGAGTCTCTGCAGGCCTCTGTGTCCTGTAACTACCAAGTTCTGATGGCAGCCTGCAGAATGTGTGCGTGGGAGGCTCTTTGGCCCACAAAGTCTATTCGGCCCTAACCCTGAAATACAAGCCACTCTTGGGTCCAGAAAGAGCTGCTGGAAAACAGAACACCCCCACTCCATTTGGGTTTCTCAATCTAATACCCAATCTGGGAAAAGCCAGTCCAGAAATGATCTGGGAAGCTGTTGGGTACCAGGGTGGCTCCCAGGTCAGTAGGATGAGGAAGGGACTCCACCTCTGTCCCACCTCTCCTGGTGCTTGGGTTTCATTTAAATCTAAAGTCATACCCTGGGTGTCAAATGACACACATTTGGTTGAAAATACTCTGGGCTGTTTTTATAGAACATCCTTTTGGGGGGGGGGGGAGTAGAGATCAATTTTTTGTAAGTCCATCCCCCCCGGGCGCCATCATTTAATTATGAGCAGGACATAAATTATGCATCGACACATTGTTGCCTTTTCTGTAAGATGGCACACAGGGCTTTGCCATTTCAGGGGCCGCGCCTCCCTTGGTCTCGCTCTGCCGCCCCAGGGCTTCGGGCGGCGGCAGGAGGTGGGGCGGGCTGCCCTCACCTGCACGGAGTTGAGGCGGCAGTAGCCGTTGAGCGGGAAGCGGATGACATGCGTGGGGTCCTGGTTCCAGCCGGCGTTAACCGAGTTGCACATGACGTCCCCGGTCTCAGGGAAGACCTCTTCGATGAGAGCCTTCTCTCCGCTGAGCGCGATGCGCTCCCCCAGGTCAGGCGTGACGCGCACCACCAGGCAGTCGCAGGCCCGGCTGCGGCGACGCTGCTCCTGCTCCTGCTGCCAGCGCTCCAGCTCGCGCACCATGGGCTGCAGCTGGTAGTACCGTGCCTCTTCATAGAGCAGGCTGAAGTCCTGTGGACATGCGCACAAGGGGTCGGACACGTGCACGCAGGGTAGGGGGAGGCGGTCAGTCCTTTCCAAACCCAGGGGCCCTCCTCTCACAGTTCTGCAGGAACTGTGACCCACAGGCTTAGTGTGGATTGGGATGGTCGTCCTTATTGTACAGAGGGCAAATGAGGCTTGGATGCAGGTGCGCAGGCATGGGGAGTCTAGCTGCTGGGCTGGCGTGCACCAGTGCCAGACTCCCTCCCTGCACCCTTTCTTCTGGCCTTAAGTGGTGGGCAATTTCATCCCCCTGGGGCTAAGAAGCCTCATGAAAAGACCTGGAGGCTACACTCACACTTGAGTAGTGGGAGTCTATGCCTATACCTGAGGACCAGGTGCCTTCTTAGAATCCTACCCAGAAAAGACATTGGGCTAGACGCAGGGCACCTCTCCCCCACCCACTGTGGAGGAACCCACAACCCAGTCAGGAGGTCAAAAGTTCATCTCCAGGAAGACCTGCATGAGTTGGATTTTCAGGTTCATCTTCTATAGCCCCAAGACCTATAAACCTGTTACTGACCTTCTCTGGGTCTGTTTTCCCGTCAATAAAATGGGTATAAACACACATCTTAGAGAAGGAGATGAGAATTAAAGGAGATAAAACCTAGCAAATGCCTGGCCCTGACTGCCCGAGCAAGCACAGAGTATGATGAGGTGGCTGTGAAGACGAAGCCCGCCCCTCACCAGGCAGCTCACTCCTTAGCTGGGTGAACTCACACCAATTACTTCTCAGATGCTGATATTATTCCTATGCACCCATATCAGCCCCAGCCCCAAGTGGCCTGGGCCCATGACTCACTCTACTCATTGGTGAGCTTGAAGACCCCTAGAGGAAAGGCAAGGAAGCCCAACCCTAAAAGCAGGGCCAATCCCATGAGCCCTAAGTCCCTTTCACCTCCCTGGCCTTTGGAACTGCCCCAGAAGAGTCCTAAGTCTCAACCCTTCTTTTATCACAGGTTAGGGACTCTTCCTGCCTCCACACAAAGACTCCTCAGGGCTCCACCTCCTGGAGTTTAATATGACATCTGTAGGCCAAAGAATCCCATCTTTCTTCACAGCCCAAAATGTCTCCAACTGACTCTCTACCAGCTCTTCCCCTAAGGAATGGGGTAATACATGTCCCCAACTATTCAATGCCTGAGTTTGTATTCATCAACTCAGGACTCAGGACACAAGCTGGGAGGCACCCAGCTTAGCACTGGAAGGGCTCAGTGCTAAGCCAATGCACCCCCATGTTTATTTGCGGCCTTTCCCTACGTGTAAGTCGCCACCTTGCTCTATCTTCTACCTCTACCCTGGTCCAAGGCCTTCAGCAAATCTCTCTGGGGAAGTGGCCTCATCCACAACTGGCCTCCCGTTCCCACCCCACTCTCCCTGCATCCCACTTGACCAGGGTCATCTTTTCAGCTGATCAATCTGCTGGCCCTTCCCCTACGCACAACCCTTCTCATGTACGCAGGGTCAAAGCCAAATACCAAGCCACTCACCCAGACCCTGCCATCACACAGCAGCCTACCTTCCTACCCTTCCTCTTCCAGTTCACAAGGCCCTGGGCTTGACCCCTCTCTTTATTGCTGGGATGTATCAAGCCCATTGCCACTTTTAGTCCCTCACCAAGGCCCTCACATATCTGGCTGCCTGGTTCCTTCGTCACCACCCATCATTGCTTCCAAACCCACCTGGGCCAGGTTTCCCGTTTGCTCTCACAACACTCTTCTCTGAAGCATTTTGCTCCATGAAATCCAAGTTCAACGTCTATCTTTCCACTAGACTGGATGCTCACAGGTGGGGCCTGTGGATTCCTTTTGTGCCACTGTATTTTCAGCTCAAGCTCACTCACTCAGTAACTGAGTTGGGTGAAGGACAAAAGAGATTGAGGGCTACTGGTCCTCTGGGTTGATAAAGGAAGGAAATAAGGGAAAGAAGGACAGACAGGTCTGAGTTTCCTTTCTCTCATGATTCCTGGTGGTTGGAGGGGCTTGGCAGGATGAGGTAAACCTGGACAGGCTTATCCTGAGACCTGGGGCAACAGTTGTCTATTCTATCTGGAGTTCCCTCTGTTTAAGGTTTTCCCTCTGGAAATTGCCAACCAGGAAGATTTATGAACCTCTAACTCCTGTAACTCAAGCACGCAGCGGTCCTTAAATGCAACGAACATTACACTGGGGTAAGTGTTGCAGCTTAATTGTTGTTACACCCCGATAAATAAGCTAAAAATGTGAGAAAACAAAATTAGTTCAGAAAAACTGATTTAGCCCTTGGCTTCATCATTTAACTTTTTATGGTTGTCATGACAACCATGGGGTCCATTTATTAAGTCATAGCGTCCCCTGTGTAATGCCACAGCACAGGCCATGTAAGGGAACTGCTGGTCGTGGACTTACCTTGAAGTCATCTGGGAGCAGCAGTTTTGATGTCCTCAGGAAGCTCAGGACGTAGCGGAAAATCTCCCCATCCCGGTCGATGAAATAATGTTGCTTCAAACTGTCCAGGACGATGGGTTCAGTGCCATTGAAGAGCCGGCTTATTCTGGAAGCGACAGACAAGGTGGGGTGTGGGAAGGAAGGCACTCCCCTACCCTGCCCCATTCCTCAGGGCCCACCCTGTTGTGGGGGTGAAGGACTTTATGGGGCCATGCACACACCTGAGGCATCCAGGCCACCATCACACAGGACAATGGGGCAGCTACAGGCACGCCACAAACCTCACTTACACCCATAATCCATAGTCAAAGAGGGACACACCCATCTGTACATGTTAGCCCACTGACACGTCACAGGCCTGGAAAACTATAGCAAGACACATAAACCAGGTGGTCACAGAGCTAGTACACATATCCTCACCAGACAGACCCACCCAGAGAATGCACACTGACTATCTGATACCCCACCAACAGCCACACACCTGGTGGACACATGTAAGCCACCCAACAGTCACTGGGGACCCATACCCTCCTCACCCAGCCCAGGTCCATGAGCATCAGACGCAGCACATTCAGGCAACAGGCAAGGGGTCACACGGTCCCTTCCCTTGCAACACACAGATCCCCAGGTAAAAAGACGTATACCAACCAACACAAGTCACTCTGAAACAAAATCACAGACATCCCATGGCTTCTTGCTTAGGAAGCCACAGAGAAACAGAAGAGGTGGAAGGGACAGCCTGTGTGCATGTGTACCCCAGCCCCCACACAGACCACAGTACGTAAGCATATGCCCACGGACACTCATGCCAGAGCAGAGCGTGTGCACACCTGTTGGGGGCAGGGATTAGGAAGAAGACAGGTGCTGGCACCCTGTCCTTGGAAGAGAAGTGGCTCTAACAAACACAGGACATGTGACAGGCTCCTGCAGAATCCCTGAACTATCCCTGTCCATTTCAGGAAGGAAGAATGAACCTCAGAGCCAGAGTGGGTGCCTCCCCAACGCCTGGGGCAGCAGACCCCAGGCTGAGCTATGGAAAGTCAGGAGTCCCAAGGATGGTTGGGGGCAGCCAAGAACTTGGCTCAGAAGAGGGAGGCTGACAGCATCTCCCGATGACACCACACCTCCTTTAGTGGCAGGGCCACATCCTGGGGCCCCTCTAGACCCTGCCAGGGCAACAGCTTGTCTGCAAGCCTGGAGAAGGGTGGCTCAACCTGGGACTGCAGCCTAGCTGGCACGGCTGCCTCCAGGGATGCCCCTCTGTCCCCATAGCAGCCCACCTCTCTGTCCACTCCCAACCTCTCCAAGGTCCTGTCACTGCCAGTGTGTACCTGGGGAACACTAGCTAGGCAAAAGTTGAGGGGCTTAGGCCCCCAAAGCCCCTCTCAGGGCCTCCCATCCACACCATCCAATGCTCCAGTGGCCTGGCATCAGCCAAAAGGTTCCACCCACATTCAGAGCAGCTGCGCAGTCCCCTGTTCTTGCTGTAGGTATGTGATCCGGCCTCTGTCCCAGTGGAGCAGCACAGAAGGGCAAGGACACTTTGTGGATAGACGTGAGTGGGTCAGAGGCCACAGACAGGGGTGTGGAGGGCTGAGCCTGTGGAACCAGAGCTTCAGCCACCCAGATACTACTCCTTTCAGGGCTCCAAAGGCCACCGAGCCCAAACCTGGTGACAGTAGTCCTGGGGGATACAGCCCATGCTGGAAAACCTCGTGAGTTTCATGGCTTATCCCAGTATTCAAAGTGTCCAATGGCCTGGAACTTGGACATTCAGCTGTCAGAGTTGAGGGTCCCTAGCATCCCTGGAGACAAGTGACTGAGCCAGGCAGCTAGGTGCCATGGGCAGAGGTTGGCAGACAGCTGAAGGTCCACAAAAACGGCATAAGCAGGAAGAGGTTAAGAGCCACATCCACAGGTGAGTCAGCAAATCCAAAGCCTTGGTCTCCCTGGGAATGTTCCACACCCTTCCCGGCTGAGCTCAGCCGCTCGATGCAGCAGCAATGTGCTGGGCCTGGCTGAGATCCAAATCCCTCTGACGTCAGGGCTGGCTGAGGCTGTAGATCATCCTGTTGGTCTAGAGGGCTCCTAATCCACCCACGTTCCGGGGCTGGCTAGGTTCTAGGTTGGCCTATTGATCCAAGGCCAGGAGGTTTTCAACCTGCCTTGTTTTAGAGCTGGCTGGTTCTAGATCTTTCCACAGTTCAGCATCTCTTCCCGGACTGAGTGGCAGCAGTGTATCTCATAGCACAAAAGCCTTTCATACTCTGGGCATCCAAGCCTACCAAGGATGCAAGCAGGTTGAGGGAGGGTCAAGACAATCACTGTGAAGGAACCCTCTGCCACTTGCAGGGTCTTAAGAGTGAGCTCCCACCATGACCTCCTGGTTCTGTAGGTGGCTCCATGTATGTGTCCATGTGGAAACTAGCCCCAGAGCACCCTGAGGGAGGCTGCAGGGTATGGGGAGCCAACTTGAGAAGTCCTCCGTGGAGAAAGCTGGTAAGTTCACACTGCGGCAGCTGGGACCCTCTGGGGCAGAAAAGGACTGTCCACCCCCAGCCCCTGGTGTGCAGAGGGAAGCATCATATTGTCTTCGTTTTCTTTTTCCTTTCCTTTTAAAAAAAGCTTTGGGTCCAAGTTCCTGGATGTTTCAGCCCAAGGTTGTATTATCCCAGAGCTCCTAGCTATCTCCATTTGTTGTTCTCCACAGCCAGATGGACACCAGCAGGGAGCTTTGATGGCAGCAGACAAGTGACATTCAGCAGGCAGGACACAGGGGAGAAGCAGACCTAGGAAGTCTACCCCCAGCCTCAGACAGCTGTGTCTCTGGGTAAGGACCAATTGCTCCTGGAAGGATCAGCAGAGGCACCCAGCACCAGGCCCTCCAGCACCCAGGCCACCCTGACCTGTCAGAACCAGAATCCTGAGCATAGTGCTATGGGCACAGGGACCCCCACAGCTCTGCCCAGGGCATGACATTTCTGATATCCAGAAACTCCCACTAAGAATCAGCACTCTTAATTCTCCATGTGCAGGTGACCGTCAGTGACAATGCATGAGGGAATAGATCTTTGTTCCAAAATTGTTGAAAAAAAGTTTTAAATTATAATAATTCACTGAAAGAAGGATGAGAGAGATCTGAGAGGCCCTTGCCAACACAGCTCTGCAATCTACTTCTCAGGCCTGGCTTCACCCCTGTACCCTGGCTGTCCTACAGGTCTCACTAGCCCCTGGCCTCTAGGCCAGAGCTTCAGTCCTGGGGAGCAGCTCTACTTCAAACCAGAAGCCATTCAGGCAGAACAACAGATTCATCTCGACCCCAGCCCTGGGAAAGATTGCTGACTCCTACCCCCTCTGGGCACATCCTGCCAGTCAAGGGTTCCATATAGCAGATCACGGGGCCACAAGGGCCTCAGCTCCCTAGCCAGGGAGCAAGGATGAACCACACTGTGGGTCTGGGAAGCAAAGGCCACCCCTGCCCTCCCTGTTCCCAGGTAGCAGTGGGGAGATGACGAGGGGGAGGCCCTCCTCCCCTTCCCCCAGGTCTGGACTGCAATTGCTCCAGAAAGCCAAATGTCTGACTTCTGGAAACACTCTTCCGAGAGGGTTGTGGGCAAAGATTTTATGAATTTCACTCACAAACATCGTCAGCCGATTAAGGGATGATCTATTTCATACAATTCAGGAATGCCGCAGAAGGCAAAACTCAAATTAAATAAGCAGAATCCATCTCCTACCCAAGACAGGGCTCTGCCAGCCAGCATGTAGGCCTATGCCACTGACCTGGTCTCAAGGCTGCTGCTCTCCCAAAGCTCCAAATGCATAAGGGCCCCATGCCTAGCCTCTGCCAAGCTGGGGGCATGAAACCCCAACTACCATCTGTTCTCCACAGTCCCCAAATTCTGAACTGGACATAGCAATCATCTCCAGTGTTCTGCCCTCCTTCAGGGGCCACTCCACCTGGCCCTCAATAAGCTCCAAAAGCAGCTACCTCCACACCCTGTAACCCTCCCTGCTCTCAGCAACCACACCCGAGATGAGGCAGCCTGACACCGAGCTCCCCAGAGATGATCCCTCAGTATCTAAGGAATTAATTAACTCCTCTTCTTATTTTTAATGTATAAAATCAGGGCGATGCCCCGAAGCCTTGGCCTCCCACTGCTCAGCCCTCAGCAGCCCCAGAGAACTGTGGCCGCCTCACTGTGCCAGAAGCAAACGGCAAGCAGCAGGCCATGCCACCTCCTGTAGATGCTCACAGAGATGCAGCCCACCTCTGGTCAGCCTGCTGCTGTGCCAATGGGGAAATCAGGTCCACCCAGCGAGGGAAACACCCAAGATGCAAGAGCACAGGAGTCAGGGGCACCCTGTGCCTCACTCAGGTGGGCTCAGGACAGCCTGAGTGTCAGCAGTATAGGAGGCTCCCTTCTGGGAGAAGCCTGCAAGCCCCGACCAGGGGCCTGGTCACAGATACTTTACCCACATGGGGTCATGAGGTTCATGATCAGTCTTTGCCACAAATATTCCTGAATGACCTAGAATTCCTAATCAGTCACTGACATCCAGCTCGGAGGGAAGCCTGCTGCTAGCCCTTAGGGTCCAGCAGTGGCCAGCCAGACAGACAAAGAGGGCAAGCTACAGCTCCTCCTCCTTATGTACTTTCCCAAAGGCGAAAACGGGAAATAGGATCAAATATGGGAAATAGGATCAGACACCTCTATGCACACAGGACCCAAGGATGTGCTTAGTATCCCTTGCTCACAAACAAGGAAGACCTCAGTCTCACTCAAGGTACGTGAGACTCCCCAGCCAGCTGCTGGCCAGGCTCAGCTGAGGGGAGCTCTGAATAAGTCAAGCCTGTGTTAGATCAGGCAACCTCACACAACCAATGCCGCCGTACAGGGTCACAATCCCCAATCCAGCCAGTCTTGGACATGCAGACTATGCCTCCCAAGCCCTAGCTCCCCGTGTCTGCATGAGGCAGTGCACCCTGAAGAGCTCTGTAGGGGGCTGGCAGGGAAGTGCCATCACAAGATAGAAATGCCTGGCATTCTGAGAGGTTCTTACCTGGAATCGGGGTACTTGGTAAGTGTGGCCAAGCTGCTGGTGTACATGTGGCCGCCCACATCAATATGCACAGGTGCATTGGACTTGGTTAGCTGAGCTGGCAGTGGGATCCCCTGGGCAGCCAGGGGAGACACAGGCGACCGGGTGAGAGACAGCCGGGACATATTTCCTCCCTCCTAGAAATAGAAATAAAGCGAAAACCAACAGTTTCTAAATGACACAGCCATACACTCCCTTTATTGCAAGTGTGATCACAGATCTAATCAGATCACTTCTGCTTGTGCCTGATCACATATTCCGCTGACAAATTACGGCCACCACTGTAATTAAGTGTATTTGCATCATTTTCTTCAAAGGACCAGAGGGAAAAAGAAAGATGCTTATTAGCAATAAGAAATCAAGAAAAAAATTTTTCAAGGTGTCAGCCTCCAGGGGCATAAAACAAACTGCAAAATTCTAATTAAAGGTCGCGGGCTTATGTGTTAGATGTGAAATATCCCTTGACAAACGAATCACCAATTTGTGAATTGGGATTCAGGGGTTTTTGCAAGTTTGTCTCAGTAACGAGACACCTCTAAATTAGTGACTTCCTCAGCACCTAAGGCGCTGAGTTTTATACATGTAGTAAATTTCACATCAAATTAAGAGCATTTTTGTTTCAAAAAATACATAATTGTACAGTCAGTCAACAGCCATCTCTGGAGTGCCAGGGCCCTGAGGAAGGGCAGCCAGTGAGCAGGCACCCTGGAAAAAGGCAAAGAGGGGCCACCAGAACGGACCCAGCCCACCCTACAGGCTCACCGCGGTGCCGGTACTGCCGTGTGCGTGAAGTGAGGACCCACTCGGCCGCTCCTTCCGGTGAGGCATCTAGGCTTCCATGGCTGCCCAGAGTATCTGTGGGAATTGGGGACAAAATCAGAGTCATGGGCACCCAATCCCCTCTGGAGACAAAGATGCTTAGCGTCTCTGGGACCCCACACATACCAGACAGCCCCCCATATTCCACCTGCCACTATCCTGTCTTCACACTCGTAAGCAGGCCTCCTGGGCATAGATTACACACACACACACACACACACACACACACACACACACACACACACGAGTATGCATGTGCACACACACACACTCACATGTGTTTTCTGGGCAGCTCCATGTCTGCTAATTCAGCTAATGACAGTACTGAAACATATGCTCACCATTATTGCCCCGAAATGTTTCAGAACAAATCTGATTTTCCTGGTATTTTGGTTTAGAGCCATGTTACCAAGCGTGTCTCCTCTTGCATTCGCCGGGAACCTTGTGGACTGCAGCACAGGAAGGATCCCCCACCCTCCATGGGCCAGGGAGCTCAGGAGCTCTCTCCACTGTGTTAAGAGGCAGTTTGCAACTGGCTGGACCCAGGGAAGCCTCTTTCAGCAGAAGCCAGGATAACAGGGATAAGGGAAAGTCACTTGGGAAAGCCACCTCTCCCCTATGGCTCCCAATAGCAGAGAAAACCTGTCTTTGTTTGCTAATCTGCACCTCCCAGTTTCTCAGCAGACCCCCACCATGGTGTTTTCTATGCCTAATGTATTCCAGACCCCCTCAGGATTACATGCCCCCAAGGCATTAGAGAGCTGGCCAGACAGCAATCAGCAAATGGACTCTTTTTCTGCCTTCTCCCCAGAGCTACTAAGCCACTTTTCTCTGTGCCACAGCTACCTGAAATAAGATTGTCCCTCAGTCCCAAGAAGCCACCCCCAGGGCACTTTGCAGGCTTCATGCAGGAGAGGTGGGGAAGGGCAGGTTTCTGCAGCTCCTTCCACTGACTTGGGGCTGTCTCAAGGGGAGGGAAGGGAGCTTTGCACAGTGAACACACATACACACACACATACACACACACAAGCTTCCACACACCTAACCTGCACTTCTCTCTCACAGGTTTAACCCTTGGAGAGAAACCAAATGAAATCCTGGGGACCCGAGGGGCTGCTTTTCCCTGTTAAACTCTGGCTTCTAAATGTGTGCCTTGAAACTCAACACTGAATTTTAAAACATGGACAGAGGTCCAATGAGAATCGAATTCTGCAAATTTAAGTAAGGTTACTCTCCTGTGATTAGCTCTGCCCTGAGTGCCCTGGCAAATTCCCTGACCTGAAACTGGGGTGGGGGTAGAGGGTTATGCCCTCACTGGGAGCTGGCTGTCCCATCTGCTACTTTTGGCATTCCTGAGTTCCTGAAAGCTTAAAAAAGAAAACCAGGTCACTTATCTCAAGGAAGTTCTGAGAAACCAAAACAGACCTCAGGAATGAATTATTCTGCCCTAGGAGGCTCTGCTGGGGGAGGAGTCAGAAGGGAAGACACTTCTGAGGATAAACTGAACGGGAAGGAATTCCGACTGAAATTCTATCCAAGCGGACACACAATGTTTCCCTACCACCAAGACATAACTCGAAAGTGACAGGTAACACTAAGCACCCATCACCTGAACTGCTCCATCCTGCTCTCATACAGCCTCTTTCCCATCAAAAGCACAATCTGATGTTCAGGGCAAATGAGAAACTCACCATTGGAAGCCCCAGGCCTTACGCCTTGACCCGAATCTCCACTGCTCCCTTGGACAAACGCATCTGTGCTGGACAACGACCCTTTTCCCGAGACCACTGCTGAGGTCAGAAGCATAAAAGTGGTTGCAGTTAAGAAATACAAGTGCACTCCGCCAACACTAGCATCAAAACCACTACCCAGTCACAGCGCTCCCCGCTGTCGCTGTCCTAAGACTCAAGGCCAAGCAGCCTGTTGCAGGGGCCTCAGCAGCAATGTGCGAGAGGGCCCGTGGGTTTGCAAACCAGCCCAGTGAGGACCCGCTTCTCCAAGCTGCGGCGGGAGACCCGGGTCCCGCGCCCGCCCGCAGCTGAGCCCCGCCCGCCCGAGCAGAGGGAAGTGAGCAGAATGCCACGCTCATTTACACACAAAATGATTTTGTGTCCCATTGTGCTCGCAGTTGTTCAGCTCTCTGGGGGTGATTAAACTGGCTGAGCTGCGGCAGCTTGAGACGATTTCACTAAATCGCTTCTTCGTGAAGTCGCTTCTTTGCTAAGCTGTTATTTTAACCATAAAAGGTAAACAGAAGGCGCCTTGCAAGCTCCCTTCAGCTCCACGCCCTGGGCTCTGGCCCGGGGCACTAGTGCCAGTGGCCTACAGAATTGTCCAGTGGGTGGACCCGGAGGAAGGCTGGCGGGCCACCTGGTGCACGCCAGCCCAGCCGCCCAACCCGCGGCCGGTGTGAACTTCGGGGCGACGGGAGCCGGCTGGGCTAAAGCTCCCGGCGCCGCGGGGCGGGGTGGCCTCGGCACCCGAAGCGCCAGGCTGGAAAGGGAGGGGTGTGTGGCGGGGGCGGGGACAAAGTTAAATCAAGAGGCAGACACTTCGAGACCACAGATGGGAAGCTCGCCTAATTAAGGACGTAAAAGCGCTTTTGTTCTCAAAGTTTATTGTTGCCGGGATTAAAAAAAAATTAATTGAAACTAATGCTGTTATTCACTCGTGCAGTTAAATTCCTTCATGCACATTTGAGACATGGAGTGAAAACTTGAAGCTTTATCTTTCTGCAGTCGGGGGCTTCGTGAGGACAGAAAGGCGCTGGTGCGGAGGCGGGGGTGTGG
This sequence comes from Sciurus vulgaris, assembly GCF_902686455.1. Taxonomy (NCBI): domain Eukaryota; kingdom Metazoa; phylum Chordata; class Mammalia; order Rodentia; family Sciuridae; genus Sciurus; species Sciurus vulgaris. The sequence continues at coordinate 42,541,520 of NC_136478.1, read as the reverse complement.
GGATGTTGCGGGTGTGTGCCCAGCGTGCGCGTCTAGGTCGGGAAGGTGCTGATGGGCAGAAAGGACCGGATCGGGTCTCAGCCCGGCCCTCACCCAGTCTAACACCCCGCGCGCCTGGAAAGACCACCAGTGCGTCAGCCCCTCCCGCCTGGTTTCGGACTCCGGGGGTGGGCGTCAGAGGACGCACATCTGTCCCGTTAGAGACTTTTTCTTTCTCTGATCTGGGCGCCAAGCTAGGGCCTGTGCGCCCCGAAGCCCCAGCTGTGTGAGTCGGTCTCTGACCCCGGAAACTCGTCGGTTCTGCAGGGCATTCGGCCTTGTTCTGGGACCAGAGTGTAGGGACCTGCAAGCGCGCACACATACATACATACATACATACACATACACATACACACACACACACACACACACACACACACACACAGCGCGGCAGGAAGCTCGAATCCCGCCCGCGTGGGGAGGGTCCACCCGCGGCCAGGACCAGCCCACGTGGGCAACCCCCCCTCGCGCCAGGCCTTTGTGCTGGGCGCCCCCGCGCCGCCAGCCCCCGCCGCACAGCAGAGGGACAAAGCAGCTGCCCCCGCCCACGTCCGGACCCTGCCCGGGAGACTTTCTCGGTATCGCACCCACTTTGGGGACAGGGGTGCGCGGCGCTAAGCGGTGGCCTCCCGCGCTGGGCTTACCTCGGAGCCGGAGCGGCGGATCGGGCTCGGACGCAGCCCCCGCCCCCCGCTGCCGCCGGTCTCGGGTGCCCGGCGCAGCCTCGCCGCCTATGCTCGCTGCGCGGGTCGCTCCGGTCTCGTCCTGGAGTTACTTTCTCTCTCGCCCCCAACCCTCCCCCCACCCACCCCTCCCGCCCCGGCCCCCGCTTCGCGCGGCCCCTCGCGGCGCGGCGCGCCGGGGCCTCCCTCCCCGCCCTCCCCTCGCCTCCTCCCCTCTTCGCGGCCGCCGCCGCCGCCGCCTCCTCCTCCTCTTCGCGCCGCTCTCCGGCTGCCCTCCCGCCGCTCCCACCTCCTCTCCTCCCTCCTCTCTCTCCAGCGGCCTCCCCCCGATTGCTAGAGAGAAAACCAGCCCCCCACCCTAGCCCGTAGCCCGCGCCTTGCCGCGGCCCAGCCCGGACGCAAAGGGCAGCGATCCGGCTCCAAATTACCCTGCGCGGCGAGCGCGAGCGGGCGCGCGCGGCGACTCCTGGCTCGGGGCTCGGTTGCGCCTCGGGGCAGAGGATTAGAGTCGCAATTAGCTCCGCGCGCCCGCGCCTGCCGCGCTCGGCGACAAAAATGCGCTGTTTCCCCTCCTTTCGCCCAACGATCCCCACCCGCCTCTCCCGGAGCCGTTGCCTTCCCGCCGGGGCCTCCGCCAGGACCCTCCCGGGAGCGGTGCGCCCAGGCCCCCGCGCCCTCCGCGGCCCAGCCCCCCGCCCCCCGCCGGCCGGCCACGCGGCGCCCGGGCCTCCTCCGGGCTCGGGGAGGGGGCGGGGGAGAAGCTGATTTTAATCATTGTCATTTCATCTGATGTAATATTTCCCCGGGCGCTTTCAGCTGGGCATAAATTTTCGGCTCCCAAATAAGTAACACAGGGCACGTTTCTCACATTTCTTGACTCCTCGGTTACAAAGAGGAGAGCAGCCGCCGCCGCGGCGCCCGGGGCTGGGGGCGGGACTTGGGAAGAAACTGGGCTGCGAGTCGGCCGGGGTTGGAACGGAGCCGCGGGCCAGGGCTGCCCCTCCCCCTTCCCGGGGTCTCTGCCCCTGCTGCCCCTTTCCCGGGGAGCTGCGCCGCCAGTGACGTTTGCGGACACGCGGTCGGCCACCGCGGGGGAGGGGCGCGCGGGGGGCACCCGGCCGGCAGCCGCCTGCTAGACGCGCCATTTCCTTTACGCGCGCGGCGCGATGGAGACGGTGGCGGCCAATGCTCCCAGCGCGCCAGGGCCTGCGCCCATGACGCCTGTCTCCGGTCCCGGTGTCCACTGCCACTTCCCTCGCCTCCTCTCCCACCGCCTCCCCTTCCTCTTCCTCCTCTTTCCCTTGCGCCCCGCCCGTCCCTCCTCCTCTACAACCATTTCCCAGCTCCTAGGAAACCGAGCGCTGCCGGTGTGCCCGGCCCACACTGCGCCCCCGCCTGGCTCCCGGGACGTCCGGGCCAGAACCAGGCTCAGGCTGGAGGGCTGGTGCGCTCCAGACTAGAGAGCGCCGGGGGGCCCCTTCACTAGCTTCGGCCGGACCTGGGCGCCCTCTAGCGGCTGCAATCCCGGGGGTCGCGGGGAGGGCTATGGGAGCATGATGAAGTGGGGGCCTGCCTCATCAGACTAGGGGACCTTGCGTGCAGAAGGAGCGTCCGGACCGCGTTTCTGTAACTTCTCCACACGGGAATAAGCAGAAACTTTCCTCCTAAGGGAGGGTTTTATTTATTTATTTATTTTAGATCTCGAACTACTGGAGAAGGGGGAAATTTTCTCATTAAAGTTACATCCCTGCAGTTAGTTCAATTACTTGATATATGCAGAAGATGTTGTAAATTTATAGATTTAAATAGCTTACAAAGATGCCGCAGGCCCCATCAGTTAATTTCCTTAATTTATGGATTTTAAGCTGCTCCGAGAACAGAAAGGGGCCCTGGAAGTAGGTCAGGGATCCGTGCAACGTAGCCAATGGCTGCCCACTCTGTTTCCCATGCTCTGGAGCCCTGGGGTTTCTAATTCCCAGCTTTGGCTAAATACCACCACAACCTGACCAGGCCAGGCCCACTCTGAGTAGTCCGCTCAGCTCTGTCGCCCACTGCTCCAATTCACCCAATGTTCTACAGGACCTACGACGAACAGCAAAGTAAACTACCACCTCCCACTGAAGGAACGGACCCAAATAAGAAGGCACAAACACTTTGACTTCCTGAGGTCCTCCCTAAATCCTGGGTGAGGTCACCAATGGAGGAGGTCGTGTGGGGGTGCCCCCAGCTTCAAGGACAGAAACTTCCCATTCGTTTGAGGAGAGAATGACGAAAAATGCACCAGGCTTGTTGGAGGAACCAGGACCCACTGAAAACCTGCTTGTTATGGCCCTCGTGGCCCCCGGTACCCCTCCGTCCTCTTTTCTCTTCTAGGTCGCTGCCAGTGTGTCTTTGTTTTGTGTTCAATATGGATGAATATATACATATAAATTAATACTTAAAAGATTGGTATAAACTCAACTGTTTTAGGAAGCCACATGGCAATGTGATTAGTATTGGTATTCATGATTTAACGTTTCTTTTCCCACTAGATGAAGTTTCTAAGATTTGCAAGGTACATGTCAAGGACGGGTGTATAAATGGATTTTTATTTATTCACAACTCCAAGACTAATTGCTTCCCTTTGCCTCAAGGCCACGAGATTGGTTTTAATATGACACTTCAAAAGTATTCATAGAACTACAGAGATACTAAGTGTCATTGTTTAAGAGACAGATCTCACTGTTGTACTGCTGACCCTGAAAATAGGATGTTCCACTTTATTTTAAATTCCTACATGTTTTTTTAAAGAGTTTCACTTTATACCAACTATATTAAAAATGCACAATTTAATCAAAACAAAAACTGACCATTTTGAAGGACCTTTCTTTCTTTAATTCTGCTGGGGACTTTGTTTTCATATTCCTGAGTCCTTTTATTAAAGAACTGAACTTTATACATGTCATTAAGAAGAGTAAGTTTGGGTCATAATTTATTCTCAAGTGTTTTAAAAGTTCCTGGCTAAATGTCAACCATCCCTCACATTTAGATGTGGACATGGCCTGTGATAGGCATTTAATGATCTGTGGTATATAAGACAATGGTACTTCATTTTTTAATTGAAAATGTATAATTAGGACTGAAAACATATTGCACATCTTGTGGAATACATCTTCTTTGATGACTGTGGTCCAAGAAACAAAATTGGATGTGAGTCAAATCAGACCTTGCTTTATCATTAAGATTTGACTAGCACTCAAGCCATTGCAGTTTATCGTTTAAAAAGCAGATTCAAACCTGGGCTCATTTTGACATTCCTCTGTACATCACCCTATGAAGCACAAGGCAGGTCAGGCAGGTCATTTGCAGGGTATAAAACCATGTGTGGTATGCAAAACCCAGGGCAAGACCTCAGGTTTCCAGATGTTTCAGGTTGGCTTCCAGTGTGATTTTGCATTTTGTTGTTATTGTTGTTTGCAGACTGTTTAAAAATTAGAACCTTAATGAGGCAGGTAAAATGAATCCCAAGTGAGATCACAGTCTGTCTAACCTAACCTCAGGAAAGCTGTGACCAGGCCAACAGAGTAATAGGCTGAGGGGCCCAGGAGCTGCATCTTGCAGGGTGGGAAGAGCTGGGGTACTGGGCAAGGCTATCTTCTCCTGACTCTCCTCAGGCTTTCTGGGGTGAAAGCCAGACCCTTCTAGGTCCGTGCCCATGACTCAGAGATGGTCCCTGTACAGGCTAGAATTGAGCCAGGCTGGCCCAGAGCACATTCACTTGGCCTCTTGGGAATCCCCCTCAACCTTCCTTCCTGGTTGAGCCCCCAGAGTGAGAGAATGTAGGACACTAGTGCCTCCCCAAACCAGATCTCCCCTGCCTGTCATTGAAGAGAAAAATGGAAGACCCCCAACACTCTCTGGACTCTGCCCAGTCGCAGGCAACATGCTTAGGTGTGGGCTTTACAATTTGGTGGATGGGAAGGCAGGGGCTGTCTCCAGATGCTGCAGACCACCCCTGCCCTCCTTTCTTCTGCCTGCAGCCCAGGCATGCTGCTCAGAACCAAACCAATTCTGCCCTCCCTGGGAGCCAGCTTGGAGTGAGAGCCATAAGACCAGCCTAAGACCTCCTGCCCAGGAATCTTAGTGTGTTGGTGGCTTGTGGATGGGCTTCTAGGGAGCCAGAAATGCCCCCATCCCCAATGAGCTTAAGCCATTTCCCAATAAATTTCTGCATTTTCTACCTAATTCTCAAAAAGGTCGATGTGAATTTAGAAGCAAATAGCAAAAGCTGTGTCAGGATGGCTTCATGGTGAGGAACTTGATTCTCTTCTCTAACAGCAAGTGGGTGGAGGGACCCTGGAGTTGACCCTGGAGTTGGGTGGCTCTGCAGCATTATCAAGGACCTGGGTTGCTCCACTTGCCTCTGCCGTCTTCAGCATGTTGGGCTGTCTTCATGTCAGCTCTTCCCTAGTCTCAAGATTAATGGAGCTCAAAGCTACACACCTTCTTCACACCCATGGAAAGCAAGGAAGTCATCCCAGTGGCTCTCACGACCTTCCCTTTGGGCCCAAACTGGATCAGCATGCCACCTTGCAAGCCTACTGCTGGGATAGGGATTGGCTTCAGCCAATCAAGTTCCCCCTTCAGTGTGTGTGTGGTGGGGGGCGGAGGGGGTTGGTGGATCTGGGGTTACTGCCCCAAACCCTTGGAAGAAAAAAGGATAATGAGCAAAGTTGAGCTCTGCCTGGGGAAAGGAAGAGAGAAAGAATTTTGTGTTCAGGACTGGGACCCCCAAATTTTCTAAGCTGTTGACCTGAGCTGGAAGAAAAGTAGAAGCTGAACAGTGAAGAGAGACCCCCAAACTCCAACAGGTATCTCCAGGAAAGCTGAAGGTAGCAATGGCCTCAACTGTCTTTCACCCAAACCCTCAGGAGCTGCAAGGCCCAAATATGGGGGTGGTCTGGCAGAGGGTAGCTACTTCCAGGACACCAAGCCAGGCCACTGGCCCCAGGCCCTCCACCTGGGTTCTTCTTCAGGGCTCATTCCACTCTCCTGAGCAGCACCAGTAAAGTACTGAGATCCTCCCAGCGGCCCCTTGGGGCATGTGGGAACGAAGCTGTTCCTTGTCAACAGCAACTGGGGAAACAGGGAAATGGATGTCCACGCAGACAGTGCCAGGCATTGGGAAGAAACCCAGGGACCCAGGGATCGGAGCATTTACTGAGAATGTTGTTCAGATGAGGCTGTTGCAGTGGAGAGAGGCCAATGAGGCCCCTCTTTGGGGTCCTCAAGCTTTCTCAATCAGTACAGGTCCTGTCTGAATCCCTGGGCAGCAGCCTTAAACACTTGAGTCTTGCCCCTAAGCAGTGATATATGGCTACCACTCTTAAGTGACCACCAGGGCTCACAGGACACAGGACTCAGCAGAGGCTTTTGCAAGAGTCCAAGAGAGTTTTTCTCATGAAAAGAGTTTATACAGCGAGGAAAGTAGCCTTTGATGAGTCAGCCCTGCCCCTTCCTGGGACCAAAGCTTGGCACACTGACCTTTCTTGTCTCAGGCAGTTCCTTCCCCTTGGGCCTGTCCCGTAGGAGACAGTCTGAATGGGGCATGAACTTGGGGGTGTGAGTCCAGCGGGGTGGCCTTGGGCTTTACCTCTGGAGTCTCAGTGTCCTCATGTGTAATGTGGGAAGAGTGAGAGGACCTAGCGGATGGCAGTGCTTGGAGAATTGTGTGTGGACATATGCACGAAGCTCGGCAAGTGTGGACTGTTTTGAAAATGACGGTGGCTAACTTCCTCTTTCTTTCTTTCTTTTTTTTTTTGGCTAGCTTCCTCTTTCAACTGACCCTTCCAAGAGCTCTGGATAGGTCTAGGTTTCCCCTTTCCTTGCCCAGGTGCCTTTGGCCTGGAGCCCACCCACAGGAGGCTCTCGGAACGCAGGAAGTTACAATGGAGACCACTTGAACTGCCCCTTGACTCCATGAGTTGGGGTTTAATACCTTGTGATTGTATAATTAAGATAAACATGTATACCTGAAGGGGAAAGGCGTAAAATTTGCCTAACATTTAAAGATAAAATATAAGACTTCAGAAAAATGTCCTACTTACTTTGGGCTGTGCCCCGGGGCGAGGCTTGGAAGTGTCCTCAGGCTCCTCTGCCCTCAGGGCCCAAGAGGCAAAGGCAACATAGCCCAAGGGAGGAGCCCCAGAGGGCACGGAGGGTCTGCTGGGAAATTCTTTTTATTTTCATGCTGGGAAACACTTTACAGTCTTTTTAAATGCATCTTAAAATATTGGGAGCGGAGAGGGTGGCTAAAGGGAGGATGAATTTGATCAGTATACGCTGTACATATGGATCGAAATAGCACAAGGAACCTCGTTCACATGTACGATTAATGCACATTAATTAAAAATAGAGAATACAAGGTCATTGTAAAAAAGTAATAAACCTCGATAAAATGAATGGAAAAAAAAAATCCTGTTTGGCCCCTCCCAGAGGGAAGTCCCAGTGATTTGACATAGTCACCCAGTCTGTTTCCTATTCATGTCCACACAAGTGTGCACACACATACAATAGCACAGACTCGAACAGATACACACACATGAATGCACTTGCTCAAAGACACAAAAATCACAACTATAGACAATTGCACACACACATAGACACAGATATGTGTAGTAACAGAGACAGGCACAGCATATGCCCACATGCTCACATGCAAATGCAGACACAAAAGAGTGTTCCACAAAACAGATTGTGTGTGTGTGTGTGTGTGTGTGTGTGTGTGTGTGTGTGGCACCGAGGGATTGAAGTCAGGGGTGCTGTACCCCTGAACTACATCCGCAGCCCTTTTTATTTTTCATTTTGAGACAGGACCTCACTAAGTTGTTGAGTTGACCTTAAACCTGCGATCCTAATGCCTCAGCCTCCCAGTCACTGGTCACAAGCATGTCCCACTGCACCCAGCCAGATATTCACAGATACACAGAAGCACAGACCCAAAGACACCCTGAACACACACACATGCACACATTTGCGATTTTAAAATATGAGATCAAACTACTCATACCCATCCACAAGCTGTCTTTCCCCCAACCTGTATTTCAAATTATAGAAAATAATATAACAGACACCCAGATGTAACAAGCCTTCCAATTAGAAATACTTGTTTCCTATCGCTCTTTTAAAAACCAAACAAAACGATACAGACCAGTTTAAACCCCTCTCTCCTTCCCCAGCTGAAGTTGTGTCACTTCTAGGCATATTTGTATACTTTTGGCAGCATAGGAATGCATTCATAAACAAGGAGACAGCTGTGTGTGTTTCAAACTTGGACATAAATGGCATGGAAGTGTGTCTCTTCTGGAATCCTGTGTTTGTCACTTGCTTTTTGCTCATCACCGGGCAAGGTAGACACCCTCTCTTGTTGCTCCTTTGATCCACAGGGGACCTCTAGCTCCTGCCCTAAGCTCTCTCCTTCAGCCAACTCCCCTCCCCTATTCTTCCTCCCTTCCTGGTCCTCTCTGCCCTCTCCTCTCCGCCCCTCCTCCTGGTCCTCTCTCTCTCTCCCCTCCTCCTCCCTTTCCTTCCTCCCCTACCCCTCCTCCCCTCTTTCCTCCCTCTTCCCCCTCCTTCCCCTCCTCCCTCCCCTCCTCCTGACGTCCTCCCTCCTCTCTTCTGCTCTCCCAGCCTCCCTCCCTCCTCCTCCACCTCTAGGCCATGCAAGCCTCTGGCTGAAAAACTGGAAGGTCACCGAAGGAAGTACTAAAAGAAAACGCATCTTGATACATTTCAAAATACTATCTCCCTGCAAATTTTTACGGTTCTGATTTTATGTTCAAGAGTCCTTCTTATCCTTTTAGGATTAACTTTTGCATCTAGAAGGTCTGGATCTGAAAAAAATGAATGTATTTTTCAAAATGGCTAGCCAGGCTTCCAGATGAATCAACTAGTAAAAATTTTGCATGAGGATTTTGACTGGAATTGGGGAAAATCGAGAGCCTCTTATTTTTGCTTTGTTACAGAAAGAATACTTATTTATATAAATAAGTTGTAAAAAATTAAAACATTGATTCTTTTAGTAATTAGAACTAATTACAAATGAATCCCCCCACACTCCGGCAAGCTCATTTTCTTCTTCCTAGGGAACCTCAGTTTGGTACATGTGAGCAGTTAAATTATTGATTCCAATTTTTTCCTGCCCTATAGTACCTAGAGACATCTTGACTCTCGCCACAACCTGCCTTTCGGGTGGACAGAAAGAACTTCGTATCCTGATGTTGGGCTTCACCAAAGGGAAGTTAGCAAATAATGGCTCCGGCAGACTTGATGTTTGTTCCAGCACCAAGTTTGCCTGTCTTCTGCTGCCATCTGAAAACATGCCCCAGGCTGCAGCTGCAGGCCCCCTCAGGCTGAGCCTCAGAATGAGACCTGTGGGGTGGGACTAGGAGAGCCACCTGCAGGTGCAGGAGCATTTATTTAATGCCTCTTTCTGTATGCTGCTGAAACTGTGCTTCTGTTATCACATGGAAATAGCCGAAAAATATAAACTGTATCCTGTGTGTGTGTGTGTGTGTGTGTGTGTGTGTGTGTGTGTGAATACACATACAAACACAAAATGAGATTGGGATGTTATTCTATGATTTATGATTTTATGGAGAATTATATAGTGTATTATATGAAGTATGTGGTTACATATACACTATAACTATTATGTAATATTATGTGTGAATTTATTTCATATCTCCACCCAGTCCTAACATTTTGGGGGGGGGGGGGTCCAGAGAGGATAAGTGGAGGTCCATGTATCATAGATCTAAATATTTAAAAGGTATAAATGACACTAACTCCATTAAATCCAATTCAATATTACCTCCCGCCCCACATTAACAAATATACCTTCCTAATGACCTGGAAGGCCCAGTTAACCTGGAATTTGTGGATTTCTTCCAGTGGTGTGCTGGAATGTGGTGGCTGGGAAACAGTTGTCCCTGGTTCCCTCTGTCCCCACACCTGGTTCCATTCTCCACGTAGGACCTGATGGGTTCTGTTATGCACTCCCAGCCCAGACACCTGGGCTTTGTCCTCGCAGCCCACAAATAGCCATCCTGGGCCACCATGCGGTGAATGTTATCCTAATGAAGGAAGAGGCTGGCCAAGGCCCTGGTAGAATGTTTTGGGAGGATTAGGCAGGAAATCGCAGCGTCCCAGGTCTCTGAACATATGCAGGCTGTCCTCTCACCCTCTAGACGGTTCCTTCTTACTCTTGCACCATCAACCTCTCCCTTTCAAGGGTCCTTTCTAGTGGCCCTTACACACCTTGAAGTTGCTTCCCATGAAAGAGCACAAACCAAATTCTAACCTTCCCTGGTATCCAGGCTCCTCCCTCCCTGTCTCCAGCCACAATCCCATCCTGTCTCCTATCCACCTCCCAGACCCTCCCCAACCCATCTCAGTCTGTCTTACCTTTGTTCCCTGAACCCCAGGTCCCCCATCCCAACACTTCTATCTCAGGTCATTAAAGACCTTTCTATCATTTGATTCAAAGGACATTTCTCAGCCCTCAAACGACTTAGCTTCTGGGCAGCATATGGCTCAAATGGCCACTCCCTCCTCTTGGTGCTCTTTTCTCAGGGTGTTAGTGATTAGTGCAGCCCAAGAACTCCCCTTTCTCTTCCTTGGGGGCTCTGCGGTGACACTGTTGTCCCTACCTCCTTTGAAATTAGATGAGGCCCTGTAAATCACTTTGCCAGCAAAATGGGAGGCAGAAACCTTCCATTCCCAGGTTCCCTTCTCTTACAGGGCTATTAAGAAGCTAGTTCAAGATAGAGCCTCCATCAACCTAGGTTCCAAAGAGACCCTGACGAGCGGAGTCTCTGCTGATCTAAACTGAATGTATAGAATGAGGGAGAAAGAGACTTTCATCATTTTAGGTGTGTGAGAATTTAGGGATTTATTTTCCTGCAGCACAACCTGGCCTATACTGACTGTTGCACTTGACATCCACAGAAGGTCTCACGGTTTCTTTGCCCCCCAGCTCAGCCCACTGTTTTCATTCCCCTTTGCAGTCCCCCTCTAGCTGATCACTCTCAGGCTCCTTTCCCTTCTCTCTCTTCCCCTCTCCCCTCTTCTCCTCCCTGCTTCTCTCCTTTCCTCTCCTCACACTCTCGCCTTCAGAAACTCATGCTCACCTCCTCCCACCTGCAGAGCCTATCACCCATTTGATGCTTACTCTGGAATATCTGATGCTCCCCAGACTCAACAGGTCCCAGCTGAGAACCTTGATCCTGCCTGCTTCCCCACCTGGCCTCCTCCCAATGTCCCCATCACACTCACTGCTTAGTTGTGCCTGCTGGAAGCTGGGAGTTGCCCAGAAACCTCTTTCTTCCTTCCCACGTCTCCATTTCCCATCTACACTCCATCACCAAGGTCTGGCAAGTTATTCCTCCAACACACCCACTATTCTCCATTGTCACTTACATGCTGGTCCAACTGTTGTTGTCCCTCATGTGGATATGGGCAGTAACTCTCTTTCTGGTCTTGCTGCCCTGCAGTCTCCCCCTCACAATCTGCTTTCTCCATAACAACCAGAGGGATCTTTTCAAAAGATTATGGAGCTGCTTGCTGTTAAAACCTTGCAAAGGCTTCTCTTGTTTTCATGATAAAAATAACATTATCCTAAATAGGATGTGTGCACTGGCCGACCTACCTCTCTGGTCTGCTGCCTCTCCTCCCGCACACTCTCTTACAGACTAAGGTCCCTGAAGGGTTACAAAGCTGTGCTTTTTGCATCAGTGTGAAAGGAGGGCAAGGACGGAGTGGGCAGAAAGAGTTGAGGGCTTGTACAGTATCAGCAGAAGTCAAGTTTGTAAAGAGTTACCCCTGACTTGGGGTGAGTCAGGGGGGTCTCTATGTCCCCATGTTGATTGTTGAATGTGTCATTGGAGATGGGGTTTGACCTTGGGCAAGGCATCTTTCTTCACGTGGGGCCTTTCTGAAGGAAGATGTTGGCTAAGGCTTTTTGCAGGCAATATGCCCCAAAGCTGGGACTTGGCTGGAGCATCATGGAGTACAGCACAGCTCACCCTTTGCACGAGTAGGATCCACTTCAGAACCAGTTATCTTGGGAAGTTGAGGCAGGAGGATTGAAGTTTGAGGCCAGCCTTGGCAAACTGATGAGGGCCTAAGCAACTTAGTGAGACACTGTCTCAAAATTAAAAAAATAAAAATAAAAGGGTTAGGGATGTAGCTCAGTGGTAAAAGCACTCTTGGGTTTAACTCTCAGAACAAAAACAAACAACAAAACAAAACAAAACCAGTTATTTCTTGGTAACAATGGAAGATGGGTACCAGGACCCTCTGTGGATACAAAATCCACAGATGCTCAGGTTCCTCATATAAAAGGTCATAGTATTTGCATATAACATATGCACATCCTCCAGAATACTTTAAATCATCTCTGGATTACATATAATATCTGATGCAATGCAAATATTGTATATAATACCTTATATAATCTAATAAGTCATCTCTAGATTATTTGTAATACCTAATACAATAGAATTGCCCTACTGGATTGTTTAGGGAAAGATGACAAGAAAGAAAATTTGTACATTTTCAGTATAGACATACATTTCTTTCTCATTTTTTTTGATACTGGAAATTTAACCCAGGGGTGCTTTTTAACCCAGCCCTTTTTATTTTTTATTTTGAGACAGGGTCTTGCTAAATTGCTTAGGGCCTTGCTCAGTTGCTGAGGCTGGCCTTGAACTTGAATCCTACCACTTCAACCTCCTGAGCTGCTGTAATTACAGGCATGTGCCACCATGCCTGACTTCTTTTTCAGTATTTTTGATCCACAGTTCTTTGAATCCATGGATACAAACATGACAGAGTGCAGAGGGTTGACTATACTTTCAGGGAATAGCTCCCCCAGCATTCTGGCCTCCCTTTCCCTGGGGGAACTTGGAAGAGGAAGGTTAAGGGGATTACTACTACCCCCACCGCTACTGTTGGCCTGGAGGCTGCAACTCATACTTACCTTCTTTCTCCTTTCATCTGCATTCTGGATCCCCACCCCACTCTTGGCTAACAGCTGTCCTGCTCTCAGTGGCTTACCTGGTACAGTAACCAAATACTCATCCCCAAGAGGCCTGAGATCCTGGTCAACACGACCTTCTTAGGCCAGAGTCACTGCACTTATCTGTTTACTGTCAAAAATGGGTGAGGGTGTGCCAAGAAACACCTGAGTGTGCATTAACTAGGCACCAAATGGATTTCTTCCTGCCTTCCTGTGTAACAAAGTGCTACCTTGTCCTGCTGATGAGGATCCATTCCCCCTGCTAAGAGGGTGACTCTTCCTACTTTCTGGTCCTTTGGCAAGAGGAGCAGGAAGTGCCCTAGCAGCAAGCAAAGTTTAAAGCTCAGTGGGACCCTCACGGTGTGCCTAGACAAAGCACTCCTCACAAGGGACCCAGGAACTCTTAAGTCCTTGGAGCTCAGAGTTGTGCACAAGGGAAGTACAGATTCACAGGTAGGCAGGAGTGATGGTGAGCAGGACACTCTTACTTCTATTCCTTAGTTCCCAGACCCCACTCGTCCGTGACATGGTGTATTAGTTTCCTATTGCTGCTATAACAAACTGCACCAACTTGGTGAGTTAATACAAAGTTCAGGAGCTCATAAGTCTTACTGGACTAAAATTAAGGTGCAGGTAGGGCTGCATTCTTCTGAGAATACATTTCCTTGCCTTTTCCAGCTTTTACAGGTTGGCCCTTTCCTTGGCTGCTGTCTTCCATTTTCAAAGTCAGCCACATCTGGTAAATATTTCTCACATGAAATCACTGTGACCAGGACTCTCCTGCCTCCCTCTTGTGCTTAGGACCCTTGGGACCACATTGGGTCCGCTTAGGTAATTCTTGATAATCTTCCCAAATCCTAAATTTCATCACATCCTGCCAAGAGGGCCCCTTTTGCCATGTAAAGTAACTTATTCACAGGTTCTAGGAAATAGGATGTGGGCAACTTTGAGGAAGAGGGTCATTATTCCATACATGGATAGAGCCATGTTCAACCTATTGTTCATTTAAGTTGTACCTTTTGCTCTGGAAAATGGCACCCTCTTTGTAAAATATCATCTCCGAGTTGATACTTTATGTTTTAAACAGGCTCTTCCATTCCTTTGTCAGACTGGCAGATTCAGGAGGATACAGAACATGAGATGACCAATGTGACTTATGGCTGTATGCCCACGCTCACTCCTCCTTTGCTGTAAAATGAGTCCACTCATCTGACACAATGTTATGCAGGATCCTGTGCTGCTGGAGCAAATGCTCTATAAAACCCTTGGCCAGCAGTCTGGCTCAGGCCCTGAGGGCAAGGAAGGCAATCCCATACCTAGAATGTGTGTTTATTCCTGACAAAATTCTCCTTCCAGAATGAAAGAAATTGCTCTGTTTCAATGTGTCCCCCAAAGTTCATGTGTCAGAAACCTAATCCCCAATGGGACAGTGTTGAGATGTGGGGCCTCCAAGAGTTATTAGGGCTGGGGCATGGTGGCCCCAAGTTCAAGGCCAGCCTCAGCAACTTTGCAAGACCTTATTTCAAAAAATAAAAATAAAAAAGGACTGGGGATATTGCTCAGTGGTTAAGCACTCCTGGGTTCAATCCCCAGCATTAAAAAAAAAAAAAGAGTTAATTAGGTCGGGAGGACTCTACCTTCATGAGTGGATTAATGTCCTCCAGTCCCTATACTCCCCCTTGCCCTCTCTTGCACTTCTACTTTCTGCCTTCTGCCATAGGACGACACAATAAGGCTTTCACAATACATGAAGGCCATATCTTGGACTTCTAGATTCCAAAACCTTAAGAAGTAAATATCTATTCTTTGTAAGTCTATGAGACTTTTTCTAGCCTCAGGTAATTCGTCACATCACACAAAGTAGACCATGACAGAAAACAAGTACCCAGAAATGGGCTGTTGCTATAATAAAGACCTGAAAATGCGGAAGTGTCTTGGGAACTTGGTATTGGGTTGAGACCAGAAGAACGTGGAGAAGTAGGCTAGGAATGATCTAGATTGCCATGAACAGTTTTAAGGGCCAGTCTGGTGAGAGAATCAGAAGGAGAGAAGAAATGTAGGAATCACCTGAATCTTCTTAGATATTACTTGATTGGTTGTGACCAGTACCAAGGCCATTCTGATGAGGTCTCAGGAGACGATGAGATACAACGAAAGGACTTCCTTGTGAAATGACAGCAACAAACTTAGTGGGATTGTATCTGTGTCCTAAGACTTTGTGGAAGCACAATACACTAGATTATCTGGCCAAAGAAATAAACAGCAAGGTATTCAAGCTTTTGGTGGCTTATAGGAAATGAGAGAGAAATTATTTAAAGATGAATTTATAAATTACAGGGGAATCAAAATGGAAAGAGTTGGAAAACTTTCAGCCTTTCCATGGAGAAAATAAAAAAGCAGGTTAGGGAGACTCTACTAAGGATGTGACCAAGGGGCCCTTTGCCAAAGAGATTATTCTGAACAGAAGGCAGCCAGGACCATGGGAGGATGCCCCTGAAGGCATTTGTGTTTAGGCAAGCCAGGACCTTGAAGGTGAGGATTCCAAAGAGGTGCCCATGGGACCTACGCAACTGCTGGCCTGTGCCACTTCAGGACTCTGATTCCAGTGTCCTCAGACACCCCAGCTGTGGCTCACATGAGTCCAGGTATGGAGGACACAAGCAGTGTCTGAACCCAGTCCAGAACTGGCGGGGCCAACCAGCTCTGGATTTTCCTCTTACCCTAGACAGTCATTTCCCCATCTTGTGACTTTCAAGCTGAGTGGAGGAAGAGGCCTTGGGGCAACAATGTCAGGCACGGGAGTCCAGGTTCCAGGCTCCTATGCCACTTCTGTCTTATGATGGATGCTGCTGTGCTCACTTGACCATCAGATATGGTGGGTCTGATGGGACTCAGATCATGGGGGAGGAAATTATGGCTTCGTTTCCCTTGGGGTCCTCTGATTAGACTAGTACCAGGCCCAGAGCATGCCAGGAGCTACTTTTCAAAAGGTTTATACTTTTTCCACATGGAATAGCCTTGTCACAAAACTTTAAAAGTCTGTGTTGTGAAATCTCCCTTTGGGGCTTGCCCTAAGCACTCTGGGATATATTTGCCAATACTGGTACCTCTAATAGCATAGAGTCCTCTGGTTCCTATGGTCCAGGACCTCTGGCATTCTGGTCCTACTCTGGACTGACCCAAAGCTGGCAGCTTTTTCTGTCTCCTGGTATGTGGTTCACATTATTCCTGCATGTGGATGATACCTTCAGAACCCCAAGAGACCTACAATCATTGCGCTCCCCTCTTTGAGTTGGGAGGTGCTGCCTACCATTATTTGTTCTTTATTTTAGATGTCTTGGCATATCCCAAACCAATGGAGCTCTTAAATTTTTTACTGATGTACCAGGCCCTGAAACTTCACCTGGCTTATCTCTCACCCTCTGGAGTGTACATGGGTCTTGGCAAGGCCTCCAGTGTATTTGCTGATCCTTACTTATCCCTTCTGATTGGCATTGATATGTCATTGATATGGTGAATTTACAGGATGCAGCCAATGCCAATGCCAAGTTTTGGCAACTATAATTGGACAGAGGGCTGGAAAGCTAACCGATTCCTGGGCAAAGACTATAAATGTATACTACCATCTTTTCCAATAGAATATAAACTGTTCCCTGATAAGGATGACCAAGGATAAGGATGATCGTGCGCTCTGATCGTAATTTGTGCAGACAAGGGTATCACATTTGGCACAGCAGCTGTACTTTTAACCACTTAGCTGTTTGCAGTAATTTACCATCATTCTCCAGGTTCTGACTGGATTTTACAGTGGCCAAGCTGGTCAATTCAATGGAGAAACAATGAAGACCCTACCCTGTATCCTTTATGTCTTAAAGGGTAGGACCGATATCTTCCATCCCCCAATAATGCAATAATGTTTTTTATTTACTATCTTGACATGGGTCAAAGGGTAGTTTCAGAGCCTTTTCCTTTGCCTACTCTACTACAAATCTCTCACTTTGTGGTCTAGGGGGTCAATGTGGGTGTCATGACAACCACTAATACATCAATTCCAATTTCACACAAGGGAAATGACGGCTGAGGGAGCCCATGACTCTGGAAGGCAGACCTGAGACAGCATGACATTTAGTTCTTGGCCCTTTATACCCCTTCTCTAATGGACAGCCTCCATGATACATCAGGTCTCAAGGAGCTGTGTCAGTTCAGACCCTGTCCACAGTCCTAGATCCATTTGGATGTTCCCTTTCCCCAGAATCCTTTTGGAGAAGGGGAGGAGTAGAGGCCTGAGCACTGCACACACTCCCTTTGGTGTTACAGGGTCTTCCTGGGGCCTGACCTCTCCTTCCATCACTGAGTTCCTGGTCTGAATGCTCACTCGAGTCCCGAAACGAGGCAAGGAATCATGACTTTTTTAAAAAAATCGGGATGATTACTGTTCTTGATTTCTTTGGATGGTACAGATTGGGGAGTAGAGTAGTTGGCTACCCATCCATTTAGCCTCCTGGGAATACCTTGTTTTATTAACCATCACAACAACTTTCTGCAGGGTAGGCTGCCCTGGCTGTTGCGATCACCTTGCCAGTCACTACAACAATTATACCCACCTCCCTCCTGATAGTTATATGTCACCTCTGGACTTCTGTTGTTTTGGGGTCCTCTCGCTCTCACTGCTATCGGTGCTCCAAGCCCCATAACAGCCTCTCCCAGCAGGGTCCAGGCAGGGGGTTGAGGCCCCCGGCTCATACATCTCACACTGCTCATGGTGCAGGTTCCAGCCTCACAGAGGTGAACTACCTGACCCCGTGGTGATGCTGGTGTTCTTCTTGTAAGCGTCTTCCCTGTTGCCCCAGGCTCTCTAGGAGAACAGCTCTATTTTATTTATTCCCTGGCCTTGCACAGCACCTGGGGCGTGCCCACTTCATGGCTTTTGTAAATCCCCTTTCCACCATTGAACACTGCAGTTCTGGCGTGTCTACCTCACTTCTGGCCCATGGGCCGTTACTTCTTCCAAGTCTTTAGAGACCACCTTGGTAGTGTTTTTGCACCACTTCTCATGACCCTTGCCAGAGAGTGACTCCTATGTCTCAGGAAAGTGTTTCCATATTGATAAACTCTCCAACATATTCCAACGTTAAGTGCCCCATCTCCCATGGACTGAACACCTTCAGAATCCAGTCCCCATGGGCTCTCCTGGCTCCTTCCATACAGGGGCTACAGGTCCTGTGGCTCCTTTGGGCTATAGTTCCTCCCTCCCTTATTAAACCCAGCATTTTCCCAGCCCAGTTAGGTTGAGACTTGACCCCTAATTATTGTCCTGCTAGCCAGAGGAGATGTGGGGGCAGATCCTGAAGGGGGTGTATAGGGTCTTGAACGACAGAGATCTCTGCATCTCTGGGAAGAATGAACATTAACCCTTAATAGAAAAGAATGGGCCATGTCTGCAGACTCAGAAGACTCAAGGCAACTGGAAGATTTATTTGGGGGCTTATCAACTCATATTCCTCCTCCCCAATGACAGAGTGCCATTCTTTCCCAAACCTTGCATGACCTTGGCATAGCGGATCTACTTAGGTTGAGAGTTTTTTTAGAACTCAGCTGTTCTGAGGTCTCCAGCTGTCTCTGTCCTCCAACTGCAGGAGATGAGAGCTTCCTTCTATGCTACCGAGGAGGCCCTCTGGCTTTCATGCTTAGCTCTAATTACTCTCAGTCTTTTGTTATCATTTTTTTCAAAGTGTTAGTCCAGCTTAGCGAGAACCACCAAAGCCACTGATTCTGCTTTCCCTTGTTATTTCCCCCATGCCTGATACATTGCCCACGATTGCACTTTCTTCCAGGGTAAACCATGCCAATCCAATGGTGAAAGTTTTGACAATTGCACTGCCACCTTATGACAGGGGCTGTCTGTGTTCCACCTACCACTGTTGCCAGGCAGTGGTGACCAAGCTCCAAAATCCCCAGGATCCGTTTTCTCAGGCTGTTGTGGGTCGTGTTTCCTGGGAGAAGAACTTGACAGATTAGGATGAACTGAGCAAGTTATTGCTCTCATAATCCAATCGTTTTGCTTCTGAATATTCCTACATTATAGGATATTTGAGGGGCACTTCATATCCAAAAATAATAGCTCCTGTTTGCTTTCCTGACTTTCACCCCAGGGCATTTGCATGTTCTTCCCTTCCTCGCCCACTTGGCCTTCTGATCTTGGCCCCATCGTCACCGCCTACAGGAAGACTTCCCTGACTCCTCTGCAAAGGTCATCTCCATCACAGCCTTTGCGAAGGGCATGATGCTGCACTTGTGGGTATTGCTATTTGTGTTTATTAGACCCCCAGTGGACTGAGCTCTGCAAAGGCAGGGATGCGGCTTGCTCCTGCTCAGTATGGTGAGCTCGACACTGGGCACCATGGGTCTTACAGAGTAGATGCCCAGAATGCATTTGTTGAACCAAAGAACAAAACAGACTCCTGTTTTCTTTATAAGTGGCTATCTCATATTTAGTAGCCTGCATGGAGCATCCATTTCCTACTGTTAGGAAGACTTTGATAGTTCCCATAATGCTACACGGAGCAGCACTGAATAGCTCTGTCCACCTGCATGCAGTTTCTAGGACAGATTTGGAGAGATGAAACTTCTGGGTGCAGGTGTCTCTCTGGGACTAGGACTAGGAATGGAGAGGAACTGGTTCCTCGCAGGCAGCAGGAACCACACCACGTGCCCTGCATTTCTGCCATGGACACAGAAAGAGCTGAGGACATGGATCCACAATAGGATAGAGAAGCAGGAAAAGGCCCACTGAGGGGGCAGAGTGACCTCTGTAGACAGAGACCTGGAGGCACTCCAGGGCCCAGGCCCCGGGTTCCTGCCATCCTGCTGAGTATGCCCCATGTTACAGACCTCACACAAAGGCCCTCTTCACCTGAAGTTGATGCCATCAAGTTTCTAATATTTGCTGCCACAAGGCTCCAGCTATAGCCGTTCACGTCTTACCATTACTGTCTCAAGACGTGACTTTCACATTCTCTCCTCGGGAATTTATTGAGATGTGCATGCGTAGGCATGTGTGTGAGATCTGCGACAAACGTTTTGATTTTATTTCAGAGACCTCTGTAAAGGTCACATATTCTCTATGGGCTGCAAAGTGTTATTTATGCTAAACAGACACATCAGCTTGAGCCCACTTGTTAGCCTTGGCCATGGGACCAGTGGGTCTCGGTGTCCAAATCTGTTTAGTTCACAAAAGGGGCAGGGGCGTCAGACCAGTGTTCCTACAGGGACAGCGGAAGCTCCAGTGACCATCAGGGTGGCAGAGGGCCATACCTCACTGTGATTCTGGGTCCTGGCATGACCACATGTGGCCACTGTAAATGTCAAATAGATGTATGTGGCTGCCCTCTGTTACGGGCTGGATGTTTGTGTCCCCCCACCAACGTTGTCCTATGTTGAAATCCTGACCCTCGGGAAGTCAGCCTTGAGGAGGGAGTAGGTTATGAGCATGCGGCTCTCATGAATGGGATGAATCTTCTTTTAAAAGAGGGCCAAGGGAACTCTCTCCTCGCACCACATGAGGACACAGCAGGAAGATGGCCTTTCGTGAACCAGGAAATAGGTCTTTACCAGACACCAGGTCTGCTGGCCCCTTGATCTTGGGACTCCAGAACTTAGAGATGTAAGTTGTTGTTTAAGACACCCAGTCTATGGCATCTTTGTTATAGCAGCTTGCATGGACTAAGTTGGCCTCCCAGTTTCACTTTTGATCCTTTTGGATGTGAACACTTGAAGTGTGACTCCCCTTCTCCAAGCCCTCCGATGGTTCCCCATTGTTCTCCACACAAAATCCCCTTTCCTTATCACGGCCTACACAGTCACACTTGACCTAGGGTCAGCCGGCACCCCCGCTCCTGTCCTGCACATGCGCTGCAGCATTAGCTCAGGGTTCCCGCCATATTCCTGCTCACTCCCAGGCCATCACTGCAGGGTGGTCCTGATGCCTATCCTGAACCCCATGCTGTGATGTCACACATTCTGTCAGCCTTTGGGTATCCAGATGGGGCCTAGAAGGACTAATCACTGCACTCCCCAGGCCAGGGACCCCAACCCCACCTGGAGCGCTGGCCCTTGGTCACCCAGGTTCAGTCCTTGCTGACTTCCTTAGGCTGGCAGCTCTGGCTGCAATTCCATGGAGAGTCAGACTCTGAAAAATGATGGTGAGCCCTTGTCCCTGTGTCATTAATTCTCCTGTGACCGAGGCTTTTCCCCCAGGGTGGGCACAGGGCCAGGGTGACTGATTGCACCTGTTGGGCCTCATGAGGACTTTGGCCAGTGGGAGGTGTTGACGGCATTTCCCAAGTGAAATGCCGCGTGGAGATTAATGACCCCGGAGCTGTGGCTCTGGGTGCGGGAGGCCTGCGGGGCCTGGGTCCCCCACCGCCCTGCTCCGCCCAGCCCCTCCGAGGAGCTGGGCTGCGCTAGGGTCCTTCCTCAGCCTTCACTTGGGTTCCCAGGATCTCCCAGAAATGGTTGTCTCAGCTTCACGCCTGAAACCTCAAACACAAATAATTTTCAATTTGCCTGGGAGTTTCAATCGCACAATCCAATGTTAAATAATAGATTAGATGCCTCGGGGAGAGAAACAGGATTTAAGAAGAAGAAATAAATAAAAGGAAAAGTAAAATTCAGCACATGGGTTTGGAGAACAGGAATACAGCTTCCCCTCCTGACCCGGATTCGCTGGCCTTGTCCCTTCCTACCGGGACGGGACGACAGGTCTCTGGGGCTGTGGGGATAGCCATTTACACCCCTGGGTCTCCCCAGGAGCAGGCTCCAGGCATCAGCAACCTGGGTCCAAATCCAGCTAGTGCGGCCCTATTAATTCACTCTGTCCCCCGCACCCCTGCTCCGGGTTCTGTACCCCAAGGAGCAGCCTGACTCGTAGCCCTGGCAACCGCCACCTGCCTAGGCAGACAGACTGGCCCAGGCACTTGGGCAGAATTACAGAAAGTCACAAGCAACACTCAGACAAGGAGCGACAGGCTGGCACAGGTGAGCGGGCAGGCAGCAGGCTGTCTCTGATGGAGCCGGCTGCAGACATGAGTGTGGGCGAGGGCAGCTCCCGACCCCAGGGAGGAATGAGGCGGATGTCTGTGGGATGTGGCCTGCCTACCATCCCGGAACCAAGGTCACCTCCATCCAGTGACCTTTCCCCCTGCCCAGCCTGGCCACCCCCCACACCTCCAGCCAGTCTGCCCTGTCATCCTGGAAATGGCATCAACTCTGCTGTCACCCCCTCCACAGACCCCCTGGCCTTGTTGCTGCCTGCCCTCATCCCACTCCTTGTTAGGACTCTTTCTCTCGGGCTACCATTCTCTGTCCTCTGCCCTCCTCTGTCACACATGCCTAGAAGGGCCAGCCCCGGACTTTTTCATGTTGCACGTGAGCAGCAGGATGGCACATTAGGGTCCCTGGACATTTATCATCATCAACCTTGATGGGCACTCAACGCGCCTAGAGATGGCCCTATTCCCCTGCAGATCCTGTCCCCCCTTCTTCCCCTTGCTCCCGTGATTGTGGAAGTTATAATCCACTACCTCAGAACCTTCTACCCCGTGGGAGCACCAAAGAGGAAGCATACTAATGAATAAGGATGTGGACACCAGGGCAAGCATCTGGGCTTTGAATCCTGGAACATTGTCTTAAGAGCTGTGTGGCCTTAAGCAAGTCATTTTGCCTCTCTGTGTCTCCATTTCCTTATCTGTAAAAAATGGGGAGAATGTCATTGGACTATACCTATCTAACAGAGCTGTGGCAAGGATGACGTAGGATGACACATATGAAACACTTAGAGCAATAGTGTGTAAACCCGTAAGTGCCACAGTTATTTCTTATGGCTTCAGGAGCCCAGGTGGGAGAGGACAGTGGCGTATGTTAAGATGACAGCACTGGAGAGGGAGAAAGAGCACGGATTCAGGGCACCCTTGGGCAGGGTGAGAGAGAGGAAGGCAGGGCTGATGCAGGTATGGCGGGCTGAGATGGGGAGGTGGGAGAGCAGAGGCTGGAAAAGTGTGTGGCCCACGTGGGACACGGGAGAGGCAGACACGGGCGTGTTTTGCTGGGAAGGAGAGGACAGAAATGGGGCAAGCGCTGGAGGGTGGTGTGGGACTGGGGTCTTTTTGTTTTCTAAGATGGGGCGATTCCAGGGAAAGCCTGAGATGTGCAGAGAGAGGAGGGGCAAGCCTGGGTGACATCTTTAAAGGAGAGACAAAGGGACTGGGGTCCTGTGTGTGAGTGTGTGTGTGTGTGTGTGTGTGTGTGTGTGTGTGTGAGAGAGAGAGAGAGAGAGAGAGAGAGAGAGAGAGAGAGAGAGAGAGAGAGAGAGAGAGAGTGCTCTGATAGGTGCCAGGAGGAGAACAGGACTCAGTGCAAAGTGCACATACACTTGACAAGACAGTGAACTTTCTGGGCCTTCCTGTTCATTCAATCCACTAAGAGGTGGTATGTGTCTCTGTGTGTGGCCATGTGTGTCTGTGTGTCTATGTGCATCTGTGTCTGCATGTGTGTGAGGATGTGAATGTGTATGCATTTACTGTGTATGTGTTGGTATCTGTGCCTGTGTGTGTGTCTGCATGTATGTGTGCTCATGTGTGTCTGCATGTATGTGTGCTCACTGAGGTCCAAGAAGGTCCCACATCCCTCTCCTGGAGAGTAGAGCACATACCCTTGCAGGTGATTGATTCCCCTACGCTAGGCCCATGTGATCTGTGAGGAGAATTGGGGGCTTTGGGAAACTTGGTATTAGGACAGGTGGGCCCCTGGAGCTGGTGGATTGGAGAGTAACCTCCAGGGTCTGCCCAGAGACAATGGAGAGGCAGGGTCCAGCCACCCCATGGCAGGGAAGCTGGGGATGCCAGGTCCTTCAGGCCTGGGGAATGCTCCATCCCTAATAGCTGTGCATGATCGGAGCACTGCTGCCACCTCGTGGTTCAGCCAGAGATAGCAAGGTAGCCGCTCAGTTGCAAGGACTTAGCTCCACCTGGTGGTCAAGGATGGTCTCTGTGGCAGTGGAGACCGCACAGGTGTTGAAGGGGTCCGGATGGGAGCTCAGTGAGAAGGCTGGGGAAGGAGTTGTCCCGGCTCGAACTCCTGAGGCTGCAGTGCAACTCCAGCCAAGCCTCTTGGTACCTCAGCTTCACATCTGTAAGGTACGGTGACATGTGCTTGGCAGGGCCACTGGATAGGTGAATTAGGAATGCACGTGAAGGCACAGCACACCACCCACTTGGCAAGGTGGCGAGCTCCTGGTTCGGTGGGCGCACCATGCAATGGAGCAGGGCCACCTAAGCAGCAGGATTGGTAATGACTATCTCCGGCCTCTGACCTTTGCCCCTTGTCCTAGTCTTCAAGACTTTTAGCCTGCTCTATTCCTCACTTCCTCAGGTCAGCCCAAGGGCCTGGGAGTGACCTCAGCCCAACCCCCTGGCTTCTCTTCTTGGCTTCCACATCACAGTGGAGTCCCGTCTGAAAAATGTCCCTCTGGGCAGTGGGAGGAGCCCGGGAGCAGCCCTGGCCTCTCCACAGACCTGGGCCAGGAGCAGGAGCTGGCCCCTTCCAGCACAGCAGCCAGGGTTCACACTGTTCTGTCCCCACACCCCGGGGGGCTTCCCAGGGGCTCCTCCAGGGCACTGCTTAATCCCCACCCAGGACACATGGTCCCAGAGATGGGGGCAGTATCTGAGCCCAGACCACTCACCTCCTTTCCTCCCTGGAAAGGAAAGGGTGGGAGATGAGGGGAAGGGACAGGAGGTGACCTCCAGCTCTTGGGGCCATGGGTTGTCCACAGGTTCACATCCCCCAGTGAGGCAGCTCATCTCTAAGGACAAAACTTGCACAGAGCCCAGCCTAAGAGTGGAGGAGTATGCTGGAGGACTGTTCCTCGGTCCACTGTCTGCCTGACTCTGCCCAGAGCCCCTTGGGCAGGCCTGTAGGGGCCACCAGGCCACATGGTAGAGCACAGAGACCTGCCTCAGAGGCCGGAGCTGCCTGACTCATACCTGTCCACCAGTCTGGGCCTTGAGTCATATCTTCCCAGGATACTCACGGCCCCTGGAGCTCTCAGGCCCCAGGAAGGACCTAGGCTTTGGATGTCTGTTTTCTTCACCTCTCAAAGAGCAGGGCTTATATCCGGGAGGTCCAGCCAGTCAAGGCCAAGGGCCTAATGGGAATTTCATTGGGGGCTGCTCCAGAGAAGCCCCAACTGGGGATTAACAGTTATTCTCCCAACTGGATGGGCCTATTCGACCTCTGGGAGCTGCCTGTGGCTCCTACTCAGGGACATGGTCAAATGGTCCCCTCCAGACTCTGCCCATGAAGTGGTGAGCAAATGGGTCAGGGCAGGGGTGAGTGAAGCAGACAGTCCCAGAGAGGGACTCAGACTGTCCAGTCCCACCCCAGACACATGAAGGCTCATACACATACATGCACACCCTTCCCCCAGATGCAAATATCCCTACACAGACAGACAGACACACACACACTGGCTCCGGTGCTCATAACCCACCTACTCCCACAGCACAGGCCCAGGCACCATGTAAGACACATACACACACACACACCTGAGTTCACCTTTCTAATCCCTATAAGGCTTGGGGTGGTGTTGGGATTGGAACTGGATCCAGCATCCCTTCAGTGAATTCCAGGTGGAACCTAAGGGTGGGACCTCTGGCCTCCAGCTAGAGGTCATGCTGGAGGCCATCCAGTGGTGATGATGGTCATATCTGGCTCCTGTGCCTGCTGTCGCTACCACTGGGAAAGAAAGCCCCTTTGATAGATGCGTTGTGTGTGTCCATCCATCCGACTCAGGCCTGGGTGTCTCTGAGAGAAGACATGGTGAGGATGTCTTATCCTGTCCCCAACACACACACACACACACACACAGTAGGGGTGGCCCAGGGCAATCCTGATTGTCTCTAAGCAGCAGCATGGGGTAAAGCTGCCTGCAGGCTGTCCCAGCTGGGCCTCCAGGTGTCCCCTTGCTGAGGAGATGACATGTGACACTCTGCCCCAGGCTTCACCAAATGCATCCATGCCCAGGGAAGCTTTTCCTGCATTGTGAGTTCAGTCTCACTTTGTGAGTCCCACAGCCCAGGGGCAGCTGTCTCTGGGTCACTGTTAGCAGTGGCCCTCCCTGCCTCCTCCCACAGGGGCCCTGGCCCTGACCAGGTGTGGGTCAGCCTTTCTGAGCCCCTTGGCCTCTGCCTTCCTGCCTCCATGAATCCTGAACCCCTCAACCCTCAAGCCTGAACCACATCTTCCTCCCTGCCCTCTGCTCCACTTGCAGCTGGAACCAGAGAGGAGGTGCACCCCTGCTCCAGGCTCCTGGGTGGACGTGGACTTGAGGGGGCAGGAAGGAGCCTCAGCTCCTTGCTCAGCCTGGGCAAGGGTTCAGAGCCCACAGCAGAGGCAGAAAGGGAGATGCCAGTGTGAGCCTGGCTGGAATCCAGCTCCGCTTCCCCCATGGCATCCGTCCTCCTAGGATCTGCAGGATCTCTCCAGGCCAGTGGGAACAGATTGGGAGCAATCTCCTGGAAGGGACTGCGAATACACCCGCAGAAAGATTCGGGAGGGTGGGCAGAGGCTCCTGGCAGACACGGACTGACAGACAGGGAGACCCCCACAGTCAGGCAGTGCATCCCCCGGGGTTACCAATGAAGTCCAAACACTGCACAGTCACACCCACACCCTAAGCCCCAACAAACACTGCCTCTGAGACCTTTCCAGCATCGCCCTGACTTTTGATAATCTCAGAACCATTGCTGGTGTGAAATGCATCCTTCTGGAGTAGTTTCTTCTATAGTTTTCCCTCTCCTCCCCCAGAACTGCTTCAACCAGGCATGGGCAATTCTGGCAGCCCTAAGGTGGTCTTGTCAGGTAAATGGGGCCAAGTGTCATGGGCAGAGTCAGGGGTCTGTAGGTGAAAACTCTAGGCCAAAGCCCTGCCTAGCCCAGAGATTCAGAAGGCTGGGGTGGCAACACTCCCCAATGGAGAACCACACCCCGTGCCCCATGGACCCCAGCGGCAGCCCTAATCAGCAGCTTACAGAGAGCTTGCCACTGCTCTAGCAGCCCTCAGAGGGCCCACTGCAAGATGTAATGACAAGAAAGGATCCCAGTGGGCCTCTGTGGGGACAGGCCTATCTCCTCCCATCTGGGATGACTCTGCCCAAGGATCCCCTGTACCAGGGCCTGCAGATGCTTGGCTCAGGCTGTCCTAAGAGGCAGAAAGAACTCCAGAAAGCAAGGGGAAAGTCCGTGTGTTCCCACACCACCACGTAGAGGAGACACAGCTGCTCTGAAAACCATGTGCTTTATTCTCCGCCCCCCCCCCCCCCCCCCCCGGGTCATAGAAAAGCTGCAAACCATGTGGTTTGTGCAAGGCAATGGCGAAGGGACTGCAGGAAATCCCTCACCGCTGGGGCCCTCATCCTCTGGGCCTCAGACTTCCCTGGTCATGGTAGCTCTTGACTGAGCCCGTGGGGCATCTCCTTCAGTCAAGGAGTTAGGAAGTGGCTATGGGTCAGGGTCCCCATCCAAGGCCAGCAGCCTGTGTTTCCCACAGGCCTGCTGCATCCCCGAGACTCGGCTCCTCGGTTCTCAGAACCCCTATGCTGTGAGTACATCTTGGGTCCCGGATGAGGAACCAAGGAGAGTGGGATGCCCCAGCGCCTGTGAGTGGGCGGGGCCGGCCAGGGGTGGGCCCCGCCCCTCAGTACAGGTCTGCGAAGGGCTTGGAGTAGTTGAACATCAGGTAGTCCATGTAGTAGAAGTCGTAGGTGCGCTGCCGCTGCAGGGCCGAGAGCTGGGCAAAGTACTGGTGGGTGATCCTGGCTGTCGTCCGCGCCTCCTGCGAGTGCCGGTCTTTGAACCGCGGAAAAGTCAGGTTGCGTGGAGCGTGGATGAGGCTCAGGAAGAAGTTGGCATCGTCCTCCATGCTCTCGAACTTGCCCACAAAGTCATAGTCGATGAGGCAGGGGCTGCAGAGCCGGCTGACGTGGTCCCAGTGGATGTCCATGCCCACGGGTCGGTGCACGTCTAGCAGGTACTGGACGAACTCCGGGAACCGCACACCAGAGCCAGTCCGCAGGGCCTCTCGCGAGGCGTTGGCCCGGTATCGGGCCAGGATGGCCTTGCCAAAGACAGGGTGATAGTAGCTGTTGGGGTGCTCGAACTTGTCACGGAAAGCTGAGACCAGCCTCTCAAAGGGCTCACGGACAAAAAGCATCTTGGTGTAGGTGCTGAGGCGGTGCAGGATGCCCTGGCGGTCGAAGGTGTCCAGCCGCTTGAGGGCGCTCCCGTAGTGGACCGTGTTGTGCTGAATGTCCGCAGTGGATGAGGCCAACCCGGCCAGCACCATGAGCACCCGCTTCCAGTTGGAGCAACCTGCCTTAGGCACCTCGCAGTAGAGCACACGGTGGCGGTCCTCCACGAAGATGCGCGACACGTGGCGGGGCGTGATGGCCCTGCGGCTGC
The DNA here is from genome assembly GCF_902686455.1 of Sciurus vulgaris. NCBI lineage: Eukaryota > Metazoa > Chordata > Mammalia > Rodentia > Sciuridae > Sciurus > Sciurus vulgaris. Next base: position 42,513,224 of record NC_136478.1, on the reverse strand, counting down.
TGCTCGCCCTGTACTTTGCACAAGCCTCCTGCATCACCCGCTTGCGCTCCTGCTGGCTCTGGTGCAGGCCAAGCCAGTGGCTGTCCAGGGCTTGGGTTCCCAGCCGAACAAAGGTCTCCGATGAGCTGTTGGCTGGGATGGCCACCGCAGCTGGCATTTTTTTGATAAGCAGACGGCGTCGGCGCTGCAGGAGTCGCAGTTGGGCTCCCGTCTTGGGGTGCGGTTGAGGCTGGTCAGGCACCCTCATGTGGAGGTCCCTTGGGGTCCGACTGGACAAGTCTCGGATGACCCTTTCTGTGAATGTCTTCAAGTCACCATCCTGGGAACTGCCCAGCGGGTGGTCCTGGGACAAGAAGAGAAATAGTTACCAGGGTAGAACGGAAAGCTGAATACAAAGGGTCACCCAAACCATGCCTTCCTCACAGCAGCTGTTTCTGACCCTTTGTGATTCGAGGTGAGGGAGAGGGAGACAGACTGATACTGTAGGTGTGACCCTCCTGTCTGAGTCCTGGTCCCACACCTAGCTGCCCATGGTATGGCCAAAGGGTAGGATTTGAGGTGCAAGTGTCATGTCTACCACAAGATGGCGTAGTCCTCCCAGAAACCTCCACTTGACCACAGGTGGCAGGGAAAGCCTTCTGAAAGAGCCTGGCTCAGATTTACCGTGTCTATTAGCATGGTCCAAAGGAGCCATCTAACAGGACAGGGAAATTCATGAACCCAAAGCCCTGTGCTTTGTTCCCAAGGCTCCTGGAAAGAAGTGGACACATTTTTCTTTCCAAGAATGGATTCTACATCAGCTTCAAACAATTGTTTTCCCTGCTTTCCCCAACTTTCTCCAGACTGTATATGCTGAGATTTATCTGACTCTCAGAACTTACATTGTGGGGCTGCTGTGGTCTGATGTTGAACTTTATTCCTAGAAAGCAAGCAGAGGAAAGGGCAGTATTAGCAGCAGAAGTAGTACATGGCTCCCAGGACCTGCTTACAGGCTCTTGTCTGTGGATGCCCAAGCTGGAGGGATCGTGGAGTGGACTCTGGGAAAAGGTAGTTCTGAGGGCAGTGTAGACTTCCTCCATCCTTTAACCACACAGGAAATAGGGGTGCAGCAAAGAATCGTCCCTGCTGATGCTCACTTGTCTGCATCTCGCCTCCTGATGGGACCTAGAAGGTAGCAGCCCAGGTAAGCCCACAAACCTGCCCAGTGGAATTCAGGGCTCTCACAGACCACCTTTCACCTCACCCCACCCTGTCATTAAGTCACAGGAAAAGGACTGTTCAGAAAGTTCTGTCCATCCTCTCTGCACACCCTGTTAGCCACATCTTGGTCCTAGTTGATGTGGCTTCTCTGTAATTGGAATATAACACATCAGCACTCACACCTGGCCCACACCCAGGCTTTGGGATGGAACACACTCCATCTCCTCCTGCTCTGAGAAGTTCCCTGACCTTGGCATTCACTTTGTGATTTTGATCTTCTCAGCTGTGTCTGAGACTCTGGTGGGAAGATACCATATCTGGCTCATCTTGTCTCCTCCTGCATGGAGCCCAGGCTTAGAGTGATTGCCTAGCAAACACTTGCTGGTGACTTGGGGAAGAGGGAGAGAGGTTTGCACATCACTGACCAAGTACTGGAATGTTCCCCCTGCTCACCAGGAGACCCCTCACCTGGACTGAGCCAGAACAGTTCAGGTTGACAAACTCTGGTGTGGTGAACTTCTGGCCAGAGAGAGGATTTTGCTTCATGTCATGTTTGGTCTGTTTGCAGGGAAGGTATTGGGAGCTCAGGAGATTTCCCTTTGGGGAAGTCCATGCACCACTCTGGGTCACCTTTCTAATCCCTGCCTAACCAATGGGGTGTCAGGGGTTCTTTCCTGTTCCTGTGCCACATGAGTGGACATTTGTGTCAAAAGCCTCAGTCACAATCATAAGTTGCCACCCCCTAAACAAGCAGAGAGGTGGAACTTCCAGAAAGTTCTGTGCCTGGCCACACCTGACCAAGTCCTGGCTGCTGCCTGGGGCAGGAAGGGGGTTGTTCTGATGGTCCAGCACTTCCCCAGCCATCTCTGTGTACTGGGCAGAGGTCCAATGGCTGGAGCCCAGCTGGCAAGAGGGCATTTAGGTCTTCCCTGACCTGCAGATTTCCCCACAGGGTACAAATTAGATCCACCCAGTGCTATAACCTTGACTTCATCAGTCTGAGGCTGTGCCCACACATCTTCATTTATTAGCAAGCAAGTGTGGGGCAGGGGCAAAGGTCACCTGTGAGTGGAAAAACCTAAAATTCCCTGAGCTTTCTGGAACCTTCATCAAGTCCCAAGAGAGGTGGAAACCAAAGCAGAATTTGGGCGTGTTCTCTGCCTTCTGCTGATCCCCTTTAGGCTGGGAACAAGGGTGTGCCTTTCCCAGGGCAAAGGCAGTGTTTGCTATCTTCCTGGCCATTCCCATGTGTGTGTGTGTGTGTGTGTGTGTGTGTGTGTCTGTATCATGTGCATGTGAGTGTGCCTTATGTGGAACTGGTGTGAGTGGTGGGTGCTTGGCCTGAGGGGAGCCTTTTAGATTTAAGCCCCCCACCAGTGTCCCCCTCTCAGCCCCAGAGCCTGCTTCCCCCCTCCCTAGCCACCCCCATCTGCCTCATCCCATCTCTGCAGCTGTCTCCAGCTTGAGTGGCCAGAGTTTGTTTTTCCTCTGGCATGTGAGGGTTCTCTCCTGCAGCCCGCCATGACAGATCTCTTCACCAGAAGGGACCTGCTGCAGCCGCTCGGTTTTCCTCTACACTACCGGCTTTCCTTAATTATTTTCTTCTGGTGATGGCAGCTGGGTCTGCTAAATCACCTCTCCTCCTCAGAGTCTCAGATATGGGAATTTACCCTGCTTGTCACTCCTGTCAACTTGTCAAGGTGTGATGGCGCTTATTTATATTCCTTTTCTGGAGCAAATGAGTCACGCTAGATTTGGCCAAGAGTGGGGCTGAGGAGCCACTTCCAAAGACATCCTGCCAGTCAGGGAAGCTGGATGTCCTTATCAAGGCTGCAGCCCCCACAGCTGTGGGGCCTGTTCCAGTCCATCTTGCCGACTGGACAGAAGGGTGTCTCCTGGACGGCCGGACTCTGAGCCTAAGGTCATTTCCACGGTTGGCCCACTCTGAGGCGGGCTAGAGCCCTTAGCATGAGCTGGAGGGAAAGTTGCTGTTAGACAGAGCTCAGACCTGAGTGAGTCTACTGACCCCTTGGCCACGTCTGCCCACCAAGCCAACCTCTCTGTAGGTGCCCTCTGGGAAAAGAAAGTGGCCTTGTGACCAGAACAGCTGTTATGTGGAGCCTGCGAGGGTGCCCTAAGCTGTGTGCTCACTAGGCAAAGGTGAACCCTAACTCCGAACAGACAGAAGCTTGAGGAAAGAAATGTAGAGGATGTCCCCACTTGCCAAGAGCTTGGAGTCCCCACTTTTTCCACTTAGGAAGCTGCTTTTCCACACACTGCTCAGATAAAGGCTGAAGCCAAGACCACCTTCAGTTCTGGGCGCCAAACCCAGGGACCCTGGGTGTCTTAAATCTGGGGTCTGCTTCTGTTCTTTTGCTGGACAACTCTATGGAGAGCCCACGGAAGGACAGTGGACCCTGCTGCTCTGATGCTCTGTGAGGACTGATACCAGTGCTACGGGAGACTTAAGTGGACAAGAGGCAGCACTTCAACCCGCCAGCCCCTCCCAAGTCCCTAAACAGAACACCATGTGGATTTTAACCTGCCCCAACCAAAACAAAACAAAACAAAACACCCCCCACTGGCTTGCTGAGCACCAACACAAGCTAGGACCCCAGCCTCCTCTTCCACCCAGTGTCCCAGGTGCTGCCTTGCCCCTCCCCCATCCCCACCATCAACAGAGAGACAGGAGAACCCTAGGTCAGCCGCATACCTACTCCACTCTCAGTGTCTGGGTCACCTGGCCACTCCTCTCATGTAATGTTAAAAATCTGTAAGGGAGTTCCGTCTCCCCCCACACTAAGAAATAAACAACCACTTTCTCTTTCGGGACAGATGACGTTTGCAGAGTGGCTGAAACACAGGTGATAGGGTAAGAGCCAGCAGCGGAGAGAATAAACCGGGAGTGAGTTATGGGCACTGCCAAGTGTGTGCTCCATGCTGTGAACTCTTTGTCGGCTAAAGGTTCTCTTCTCCGGGCTGAAAACCTTCCTGGTTTCCTGTGAGAGCGAGGTGAGGGCCGATGAGGATGGGCAGCTGGGCCTGGGGCACAGCTGGGAGGGGCTTCACCAGCACTGGGCTGTTGGGGAGAGGGGTCCTTTGCCCGCTCCTCTCCAGAGACATGGAGAGACCTGGTGGGTATCACAAGAAGCCCCAATCTCTGATGCCCAGGGTGACTCCAAGTGGCAGTTGGGGTCCAGCCTTTTGGTCAGATTGTGTAGACACCCCACACCAACTGGGGTGAACAAGGAGCCGAGGGCTGGAAGTGCCTCATGCCCCACTGACCTCCCTCTGCCCCAGGTGGGTCACATTTGAGAACAGGGACAGCTGTTCTGCTTGTTCAAATCCCAACCTCATAACCCTGACGGGCATTGGTGAGAGGGGTCCTGCCACTTCAAACACTGTGGCCTGGGGTGCAAAGCTGTCCTGAAGATGTTACTCTTTGAGAGGGACAGGCAGGAGAGAGATCCGTAGGTGCCAATCCCCAGTTCCTGCCTGTGTGGAGTTTGGCTTATGGCTCCTGGTTCTCCTGGAGTTTCCTGGTTGAGCTGATTCCCTGGCCACTTTCCATGTCCTGAATCTTCTGTGTGGCAGGCTCCTCCACATTCATCAGCACTGTCCACTCATATGTCCACTTATACTGACCCACAGGCCAGGGGACTTCCAGGTGTTTCTGCCGCTTTCCTTGGCTCAGGCTGGCCCCAGGCCAGGGGAGACCCTGGAGGTGAGTCCCCAGTTACAGCTTGGTTCCTTATGTGTGCATGATCCTGAGTCGGAGCAGCCCAGGTGCCCTGGCAGTGGCAGGGCTGGGACAGGAGGCTGATGCCTGAGCCGTGGAGGTTGTTGGCATCTGCTCTGCTCTTACTAAGTCACAATTAGAAGGTTCCTGCGACTCACACCTCAGTGAGAAGCTGTGGGGGTGCCCACCCAGGTGCAAGATGCTGGCAGCAGGAAAAGGCTGCCAGGTGGATGTGCTACCCCCGCCCCCCAGGGCTCAGAGGAGAAAACCCCAAGGGAACCACCAGGCCCCACTCCATAGGAAGTGGGGAAGGTTTCAGAACGAGGGATGTATTTGCTAGAGTTCCGCAGAAATAGGAGATATGTGGAGAGAAGAGGAGAGGAGAGGAAAGAGAGACCTGCTGGGTACCTCGCGGAAGTCTGGATCTTCGATGCCAGGGCCCACTAAGGGTGACAGATGGCAAGTAGAAGGAATCACTGGTTCAAGTGATTGGGGCTGGCAGACTGAAATGTGCAGGGCAGGCCAGCAGGCTGGAGATGGAGGGAAAAGCTGATGCTAGTGTTCAAGTTCAAAGGCAGTTTGGAGGCAGAATTCCTTCTTCCTCGGGGAGCTTCAATCTTTTTTCTTCAGGCCTTCAACTGATTGGGTGAGGCCCCCCACACTATGGAGGGCTCTCTGCTGTCCTCATAGACTACGGATGCACATGCTAATCACATCTAAGAAATACTTTTACAACAACAATTACACCAAAAAGCTGTGTCTCGTGGCTTAGCCAAGTCAGCACATACAATTAACAGTGACAGAAGGTGTCTCCATTTCCTGTGGCTGAAGTAACAAAGTATCACAAACCAGGCAACTCAAATCAAAAAGTATTATGTCACATTCTCCTTCTGAAGTCTCTAGAAGAGGATCCTTCCCTGCCCTTCCAGATTCTGTCAGCTGAGGATTCCTTGGCTCGTGGCAGCCTGAGTTCAGCTTCCACCGTTGTCTCTATGTGACTGTCTGCTCTCATGTGTGTTTCTCTCCTCTTCTTATAAGCATGCCAGTCACACTGGAATGCAGCCATGCTGATGACCTCATTTTAATTTGATTCCCTGGTGTGAAGACCTGGTAAGATCCATGTTATGGGTACTGGACGTTGGGTTATGGGTACTGCATCATTGTGGTTGAGGGGAGAGACAAGATCAACCCAGAACAAGGGGGTGATGTGATTTCAGGGGACTTTAGAGAATTCCAAGGGCAGGGCAGGAACAGCGAGGAGGAAGTGAAGAACTACTTCCCCTGCTGAATTGGGTCTTTGCATCAGTGACGATGGATTCTTCTGGGTGGACTATACTTATCTATGTCATTCTGACACAATGTCTGGCATGTAGCAGGAGCTCACTAAATACCTCTGGCCAGGCAGATGCTGCCTAGATTGACAGCAGGTGCTGCAGGTGGGTGGGTGTTAGGCTTCTCCCTGTGGAAGTTGAGGCTGGGGTTCTGGCTGGAGTTATCTACCCCTGGCAGCCTGGGAGGGGCCTGCATGTGTGGGTGGCAGGTGCCAGCCTGGGTGGCCAGATGCAGACAGGAGCAGCCCAAGCAAGCTGAGGGATCTGTCTAACCCAAACCCTGGCTGGGTACCCAGGAAACCCTTGCTCCCCTTGACCTTGGACATCCCCAGCTGGCTGCCTTCTGTTGCCTTCTGAGGCACGCTGGTTCAGGGCCTGCTCCTGAGTGGGCCTTCTCTTGTGGAGATCCCTCCTTTTGCTCTTTTCCCACCAACCCAGGCCTTGCCATTTCGAGTCTCTGCTGGTCCAGGGGAGAGGGGCAAACTGACCCCATGGGCCTCTGACTCCTTACAGTGAATAGCTACCTTCATCTGAGCAAATTGCTAATGTATGTAGATGAGATGCAAAACTGAAGATCGATACACTCAGCAATTAGAGGGCAGCCAGGACTCCAGGCACAACATTTGGAAGGAAGAAGCTTCACTAAAGGACCTTCAATTCTCTCTAGTGTTCACAGGAAAATGCAACTTATTACATTCTCTGCTAGGTTCCCAGGGTATAGCCTAGAGACTTGGATCTGTCATGGTCATGTCCACCCTGGCTGCCCTGGACACAGAAGCAGCTGGTGTCCTTGTAAATGAGGTTCCAGGAAGCAGGGCTGCCTTGGACACAGGTGTCAGCTGACCTGGATCCTGAAGGTGGCTTTGTGATCAATGCATGGACCTGTGGGAGGTGGGTCAGGCCAGATATCCCAGGGAAGTGCAGTGGTTGCCCCTATAATAGCCTCTACCCTGGAGCCTCACATTGTGGTCTCTGCAGTGGACTTTGTCCAATTGCTCTGCGATGACTATACTTAGTCATAGTGGGGCCTTTCTTATGACTATTTTCTGTTGCTATAACCGAATACCCAAGACTGGGAAATCTGTAAGGAATAAAAACTTATTTGGCTCACAGTTCTGGAGACTGGGAAGTCCAAGAGTATGGCACTGACATTAGTGAGGGCCCTCTGCTGCATGTGTCAACATGGCGGATGGCATCATGTGGCGAGAAGGTAAGATCTTGAACCTCAGGTCTCTCTTCTTCTTAGAAAGCAACTAATCCCATCAAGGGGCTCTCAACCTCATGACCTTATCTAGCCCCAAGTATCTCCTCAAATTCCCTCCTCCAAATATCAAACATATGGATTTGGGGTGTAAGTTTCCAACACATGAATCTTGGATAGACACTGTGAAACCACAGCAGGATCATACAGTGATTCCCAACCTCTGCTTCAGATCAGGGCTTCTTCTTCCTTTGTTGGGAGAGTTTACACTGAGTCATGGCTTTTAATGAGCAGTCAGTATATCAGAGAGACAGAGACCTTGAACTCAATCCTCAACCTCACTGAATTTGTTTCCTCATCTGTAAAATGGGCTAAAACACCCATCTTGCAAGTTCACCAACCAGCAAATGAAATAAGGTAGAGCAATGGGCACCGTTTCCACTGGATGGAAGCTGCCCATTTCCGGTGTTCTGATACCCTGGATCCCTTTGAATTAGCTGAGTTTCCCTGAGCCCAGCTCCTGCATCCAGCACAAGGACTCTGGGATGTGTCAGCAGGGGAGGGAATCAGGAATATTCCTGTTTCAGGCTGATGCGCACCTGATGGCTCTGACGGTTACTTGTTTTGTTTAGCGATTTCATTCCCTCGCCTCTGTGATTAGGATCCACGATTCAACTGGGTAGTTCCCTGTCAGCTCAGTCCTGGCTGTGAATTCCCTTGGAGCTGTCAAAGAGTCGAGCATTGCAGCCGCCTGTCAGTCAACCAGCCAGCCGGTTAGCGGGTCCGCGAACCCAACAGCTGTCCCACCCACCCCACACCCACCCACCTGCCCGTCAGTGGGTGGAGGGAGGGGAGTCCTGAGCATGTCCATGTATAGCATGGACCCCTGCAGACAGGGAGGGGTCCACAGCTGCTGTTTCACAGTGCTTCTGTCCACATTCAGGGTATGCATATCCCTAGCACGCACGTGCCATGCATTGTACCATTTGCACTTGTGCTGAGAAAATTGGATTTGTATGTCTTGGGATCTGTTGTATCACAAATGCTGAGGGGATGCATCGCTGTGCACATCTGTGCTTCAAAGCACATGCTTTCTGCTGCATGTGACATGGCATGTACTAGGTGGGGAATTCGTCTATGTTCACGTCCCCACGTCGTCTCTGAGAGTTCACAGCACATGGCTTAGAGCAGGCCATGCCTTTTCTTTCCTCCGTTTATTCTTCAACATGCATGGGCCAGGAAGCACAAGCAGGAGTTAGTGAATACTGCAGCAGATGAGCAAAAATGAACTTCATGAAGCAACTGGCAAGACCGTGTTGCCCCTGGCACTCCCCATCTCTGCCTCCCAGGCAATGACTGGCAGCTCAATCAGTAGCGGGCCCACCACCCTGGATTCCCCCATGGCAGGAGAGTCATGAAGTTCAGTGCCATTGGTTCATCTATTCAATACAGATGGGCACCTGTAGGGGTCAGGCAGTGTCTAAGGCACTGGTGACAGTATCTTAGCCATGAATGGGATAGTCAGGGCTCTTGCCCACATGGGATTTACAACCTGGTCAAGAAGTGAGTCGCTGGCCAGCAATTCCATGTGTGCTGATGTGCTGGAGGCCACAGCAGGCAACATCAGCCAGTCCAGTCCTCAGGTGATATCACCTAAGGATTGTGACAGTTGGCATCCAAGGGAAATGAACAGGACATTCCTGGCAGAGTTTGGTGGCTTTGCACCATGACAGTGAGATTCATAAGATGAAGGGATAGATAGGTATCGGAAAAAGACAGGAAGGAGCATGGAGACTGGCTAGTGAGGAAGGGCCATAGTACAGCCTCAGCAAAGGCACTAGACTATGTCCTCAGGTCCAGGGAAGTCTGGAAGGGCTTCACTATGGAGTTACTTTGAATTTAAGGACCAACAGCAGCTCAGGAAAGCTCAGGTCTGAGGATTTTGTTGGCTTCTCTAGTGGGTGAGTACAGATGCCAACCATGGACTTGGCAGTGACTGGCTATGGGAAAACCACCTTTTCTGGACACTTGGGCATTCTGAGACGAACAGCAGAGAAGATAAAGCAGCAAGATAGGTTAGGAGATGTTGTCATTGTCACAGGCCTGGCCCCAGATGATAATAAGAAAGAGGAGGAAGACGTGAAGAGGAGGGGTCATCAGTATAGAGCCGTGCTGGCAAATGTCCAACAACTGGCTCCCTGGGTGGCAGGGACCGGAGGAGCCTGCTTTGTGGTGCTTGCTGATTTCTGGAGTGTGTAGACTCCCTCGAGGGGGCAGGTTTCAAGCTGAGAAGCTCCACACAGAAGCTCCGCCCTTGTGGTCAGTGCGACCCCGCTCTAGCTCGCCTCAGCACCAGCTGGGAGCAGGGCGAGGAAGACTCCGGTTTCTGACTCTAGCAGTCGGTACCACTTCCTGCGAAGATGGCAGGCTCCTGTTGAATTCGGGATGTCTATGGATCGCCCAAGTGCAGAGATCCAGAGGCAGGTGGAGGAAGGGGAACCAGGAGATGAGCCAAGGCTGACCGGACAGCGTGGCTGTGGCTGGGGAGGGCCTGGGACCAGCACTTCTGAGAGAGAGAGTAGGGTGTTGAAAAAAGCAAGATGAAGGTTTGGGACCTGGACCTGAGCTCTGCCTTTCTCTGGGGCCCATGGAGAGCCACTGCTTTGCAGTGCTGTGCTGTGCCTAGTGTGTCAAATGGAAAATATGTAATGACTCCTCCTGTCTGAGGGACAGAGTCCCTGGTGACTGTCCTCCAGTCAGTGCTGCAGGAAGGGGCCCAATGTGATTCAAATAATGGCAAATTCTTGCAATGGGGCTACTAGAAAATAAAAATAAGAGTCCTGAGGGGGCCTGAGGCTGCCGATGTGCCAGAAAAGTGCCAGCAACACCAAGCAGCCCAGCCCGTGGCAGGCACCCTGGGCATAGCAGCGCAGCCTTCACTGGAACGGAGTCCGGCCACTGGAGGCAGCCAGTGGGGGCAGCCTCATTACCATGGTGGCCCAACTGAAAGATAATGATCTGTCCAGCTCTTGTGGCCTCGGGATGTGTCGTTCTGGCTGCAGCGTCAATTACTGAGCTGGCCTGTGGCTGTCAGACCTGTCACAGCTGTTGCCTGTGATAGCCTGAAGAGCCACGAAAGTAAATCTGCCTTAGCTGATGCTTCTTTGAAGTGCACTCCCTCCCCCCGCTGCAGGCCGCTCCATCCTGGGGGAAGCACTTCAGACCCCCCTGGGGAGAGTAGGGGGTCTGCAGGCGGGACTGAAACAGGCTGCCCAGAGGCTCAGGGAGGGATGCTGTGCTCCTTGGCAAGGCTCCCCAGATGGCCATGCACTGTCCACTGATTGTACCCAGAGGGCTCCCGGAGTCTAGGCAGCAGCCCCTCTATCCCAGTCCTGACTCATGCACCAAGGATGGGCAATTGCAGCTCCAGGCCCTTCCTGTCTCCAGTGTCCTCTCCGCATCCCAAAAGTATTGAGGAGCAGCTTCAGGGGTCATCCTGTGTGCCCCTGTACAGAACAGAGCCTCTGGCAGGTGGCAAATTGCAAGGGTAAAGTCAGAAGTTGCTGGGAGTGCTTGAGGAGGGTTGTGGGAGCTGAGGGGGTGTCAGTCTGGATATTTCCTACCAAGATTCTGGATAACTGCAGTCCAAATTTGAGAGGAGAGGGGAATGTTCCAGGACAAGGCCTGGAACTTGGAGTGGAGTCAGTCAAGGGCTGGGGCAACAGCAGCTCAGGAAACCTCTGGTCTGAGGATTTGACTGGCTTCTCTAGGAGGTGAGACCCTCAAGTACAGATGCCAACCATGGACTTGGCAGTGACTGGCTATGGGAAAACCACCTTTTCTGGACACCAGGGCAAGAGCCCACTTCTCCCTTCTGGATGGCCAGCCGTTCCTTGCTCTGCATAGCCCAACCCTCCATAACTAGCAGAACTCTTCCAACCAGCAGCAAAATCTGCCAGGGCTAGTGAACTAACCATGGTGGCTCCAGACCATCATGGGGAGCACCTTCCAGTGGGGCTGGGCTACATGCCCACATCATTCACTTACACCTAGACCCACAGGCCCATGCACTGTAGCACCCAGTCCAGTGATTAGCGGTGACCAGTCCTGCCACGTAGACAGCATGGCTGAGTTAAGGGAGGAGTCAGGGAAGGGGCCTCCAAGGCTCAAAGGTTATTCTGGAAGTGCTTCAGAAACAGCTGGACATGAGTGAGGCCCAAAGGAGGCAGGAAAATGGATTAGGATTGTGACCCAGCTTGATGTGCGTGAGGAGTGCTGGGGCCTGAACTTGGGAGAGGAGTGGGGAGAGAGGGAGGGTAGATTTTGTGGAATCACCCGTCAGGAGGGCTTGGTGAGTCAAGGGTATAAAGGGCGAAGGTGAGAGAACTATCTGGGGGCCCCTCCCCAGCATGCTGCCAGTATCCTCCACAGAGAAAGAAGGTCTAGGGAGATGGAGGAGCCAGTGGAAGCGAAAGCCACCCTGAACCTAGATGCAGACCTGAGAAACACCTGCAGGTACCACTCTCAGCTGGAAACAGTACTGAGCTTGGGTGAAAAGAGTGTCCCTTATCCAGTTCTGGGCCACATGCCTCAGCTTTGGAAATAGCATGGACACAAACCGTATGATGCAGCCTGGGGACTTTCAACTTCCTTGAAGCACGCCAACATGGGAGCATAATGCCACCCTCATTAACTCTGAGCACAAGAACATCAAGTAAAACCAAACACTGGAAATGTCATCCAGAATTTTCACACTTGTCATGTGTACTTAGAATGTGCCAAGGTCTTCCAAGGAAATCCCTCAGCCCAGATCCCCAGTCTTCTTCCGCCCCAGCATTTTGGGGAGAAGCCTTCAAAGGCAGACACACCAATGCCAGGGTTTGCCTGGGGATGGGGAGAGGGGCTGCTGGGGTCCCTGGAAGATGCTGTTCAAAGTCCCTGAATATTTCTTCCAGGGTTTAGTGAGTCTCTTCTCAGCCTCTGCCTGCACATCTGGCAAAGCTCTGGAAATTAGACCCGGCTGGCTTTGCAAATAGAATATGCTCCCCATGTAGTGGCTGAACGTAGGGTGGCTAGGGTCACCGTGAAAGGAGCGTTAAAGATATTCTGAGTTGTTTTCTTGCTTCCTTTGAAATCCAACTAGTGCAAGCCGATCACAGGCACAGGGGCGGCCCCTCCCGACTGCCTGCATTTCCAGAGGAATTAAGACCCCAGTCTAGATCACTAGGCAGGTGTTTGGGGCATCTCTTTGCAGTCAAGAAATGTGCTGTTCCAGGAAACAAAAGCAGCCTAGCTTGCATCTTTGGCTTTCCATGACTGTGTGTGGTGGAGGTGAGAAGCTGCCCCTGTAGGTGCGGGTGGGGCCGTCCTCTCCAGAATTAATGATTCCAGAGCTGAGGGAGAGAGCTGCTCAGCCCACCGCAGCATCTTCTGCAGGATTAAACGTCACTCCTTCTAATGACTTGATTTATGTCTGGAGGTTTACAGCTCCAAACAAAATATTGTGATGATGGCAATGAATCACACGGGGGATGCATATAATGGCGACTCGCGTGTTTGCTGTTTGAGAGTTGATTGCAGAATGAGGGGCTGCTGGGTAATGGCACATATTGGGGGCAGGGTGAGCACAGGACACAGGTGGCATCAGGTGGTGGAGAGCTTCCATGGGGGCATCAGAAGGCTCTGAATGCCGCAAGGCTTTTGTGAGGATTGGTGGTTGGAGATGGCAGGGATTTTGCAAAAGCCAGAAATCCCTAGGAAGGCACTGTCCTGGGCTCCAAGGGCAGCACATGGTGACAAACGTCCTGAGAATGTTGTTTCCAGCTTTTAGCCCATGTACCCGTTCCATCCCCAAGTGAGAGATGCAAGGCCAGGCCAGGCTAGGAAGGCTCTGCAAGGCCGAGCTCCCTGGGTGAACGAGGACAGGCTGCAGATAGGTGTCTCCAGGGGTGGCATCTCTCACTCAGGTGATTGGCAGACAGTGATTCCTGGAAATCAGAACCCTGCCCTGCAGAGGAAGAGCTCAGAGGGACTGAAATCATTTTCAGGGTTTATCTCCATAACAGATTTGGATAGAGCCCACTCAGCTCTGGCCAGAAGTCTTTGAGAGCATGAAACGCCTCCTCGGTGAAGTTAGTCTTGGCCTTGGCACTGAAAACAGAGGGCAGGGGGATAGGAGGAGGTGGGACTGGGGTCAAGTTTCAGGCCCAGATCTACTCATCTCAGCAGAACTCATCTGGTGGCAGAGAGAGGTATCCTTGGAAGAGCTCCCTAGCTTAGAATGCCATCTAGAAAAGACAGTGTGTCCCTAAGAGCTCATGGTTCCGGGTGACTCAGGACGCTGGTGGAAAGTAATCCATTCCCAGGTATGCACTCCCAGCCCTGGCTCAGGGCCCATTTACCTGGGAGGTTTGGATGGGGTGGGGGTCATTTGTCAAGGGGTGTTTTCCATGATAGATGCAATGGTACAGTGACGAGGAGGCAGGGAGGCAGTGGCACTGGGGGCCACTCTGATGGCAAGCGGGATGTCGGGAGATGCTGCCTAGAGGATGGTAGGTGGGATGGTACCTGGGTTGTAGGTGATGGATGTGTGGATGGCTCACAGGTTAGCGTGATAATACATGGATGGTGTGTGGATGGTGCACGAAGGGGGGCGGGTAGCATGTACATCATGAGGGTTGGAGATGGACCATGGGCACTATTTTAAGTTCTGAGGAAAGAATTTAGGATCGAGGTTCAGCAATGGCTGGGATTGGACAGGTGGGGAGCAGAAAGAGAGTCAGAGCCCGAGCCAGAGATGTGGAAGCTACACAGCCACAGGCAAGCTCCTGTCCAGTCCCCTGGCGAAAGGTGCAGCCTTTGGTTATGCCACTTTGTGGGTCAGAGTGACAGGAAACTTGAACCTCCCTGACCTTCTCTGGTTCTTCTGATGCTCAGGGAAGCAGCACACGTGACAGTAGCAGTGGCGGCTCTGAATCAAAGGAAAGCAGGGCCCCCCTTCCATGGGCCTCCCTCAGAGCCCTTAATATATGCTCCTGGCTGCCGGGAAGGATATTGCTTCTTTTTCCACCAAATGCTAAAAGCAACCTCCAATGTCAGAAGACAAAGCTTCTATCCATCTTTGATTAAAACAGGGCAAAAAAAAAAAAAAAAAGAAGTGTTGTTTGTTTTACAAAGTCTGGCAAATTTTGATAATGAAACCTTTAGAACATGTAATTCGGAAACCTTTCTAATTCCAGGCAGATAAGAAATAATGGTAACGTATTTCAACTTCAGAAGCAAAAATAACCTTTTATCACCTAATTTAACAATGTTGCTGGCAAAATATGTTAGGAGAATGTAAAATGCTATTTAAATGATAAAATACGCTGTCTTGGATGGCAAGGATTTTAATTGCCACAATCAGAGTCCAAGAACACTTCCATGCCAGCCCTGACAGACATCGCTAATGACGCAGTGTCCGTAATGAGCAGCGACAGAAAGGGTCAGCTTCGACTTCTGCCGACTCCCCTGGGAACTGCCCGAACCCGACAGCTGTCTGGGCTTTGCGGCGCTCATCAACATCGTTTCCTTGTGAAGTATGAATTGGCTCAGATATTAATATTAATCGGCCAACACATTAATATTAATCAGTTAATATATACTTCCCATGACAACAAGAGATAAAGGAATCTTATTATGTGGCGGATCAGGGAACACGGAATATCTAAGTAGATTTCCTCAGGATGCACAGCATAAAGAAGACTAAGCCTCTTAGGCATGTCATCTCCGTGGAGAATGAAGCTGAGGTTCCTGTGTGAGCAAAGGAACAAGCAGGGCCCCAGGGGCCAGGGCGGGGGCTTCCCCCAGTCAGGTAGGTTGGTGGGATTGTTATTGGTGTGGGCGGCCCCCACGTCCCTTCCTCTTAGGGCTCAGGTAGCCAGAGCAGAAGCCTCACCTGCATCCCTGGGCAAGCAGGGGACAGGGTCAGCCATCACAGAACGACCACATGGGACCCCCTCACTGCCCACAGCAGAGGACATGATGATGAGACTCTGCCCCATCCCTCCTAGCCCTGGTGAAGGGGAAACACTGATTCTGTAATTATTCATTTGGGACCTGATGCATTTGGGACCTTTGTGCTGAGGACATGGGATGGATAAAGAAATGGTCTCGGCTCAGGTGGTTGGTCCATCAGCAGGGTAAGTTTTATGATCCCTGATTGGCAGGAGGACACTGAGTCTCAGAGAGGTGAAGTCCTTCTCCCTGTGCACACTGCTGGTCTGGTGCGTGGCTCAGTCCAGGTCTAGACAGAACCTGACTCCAATGCACTGGTTCTAACCATTGGCCGACACTACCTGTCAGTGCCTGTGGACAGTGGGATGGCCAGGCAGAGGGAGGGCAGGGGTGAGGGCTGGGAAGAGAGGTCACAGCAGGTCTCCCACTACTATTACACCAGTGCACACAGTCAGAATGAGCCCAGGGTCTTGGCGTTGCATAGACGGCACTGGGCTTCCTGGGGCGGCCAGCCTGCTTGGCGGGGAGGGGTGGGGGGCGGAGAATTACCTCCGCGTATGCTGGCTTGCAGACTGCCTCCACAGGCAAAGGCACATCTGAGCACAATTAACATTTTAAGCACTAATTATTTTACTTGGAAGTCTAAGTCTGAGGATCCTTCAATTTCAGTTTAATTGGAGAAAAATGGTCATCAGTTATTGAACAGCAGGAGGGCGGCTCCATGTTCCCCAACACCCTGCAGAGCCATGAATCAGCCGAGCATATGGGGCCCGCTGCAGCAGCTGGGCAGCTGGGACGGGCAGGGCGAGGTGGGGACAGTGGGAAGGCCTTGGGCACCCTGCCCCAGCATCTCTGACATCTTGCTGGGAAGCCTTTCCAGCCAAGTTAATTAGTCGCCTTTTTTGTCATTTCCATTTTGTTCCGTTTTCCGCAATAGCATCTGTTGTTAAGAGGAGATGGGATTCCTTTTAAAAAGGAGAGCTTTTGACTTTCCCACATCTCCCCTGTACTTGATAATAATCCGGCTCATAGGAAGTCCTCAGACCCTCCCCGCCTGATGGACATGGCTGGCGGCGGTGCACTTGCCTGTTGCTGAGGGACACAGGTGCTGTTCTGGGGAAGAGGCTCAGGCTGAGGGGTGCTAGAGCCCCCAGCTGAGGGGCTCAGGCAGTGCCTCTCCCCTGCCTTGGGGAAGGGCAGCTGGTGCCTGGCATCTCCTGGGAGAACCTTGAGGCTTTGGGGTTTACGCTTGTGGAAAGCTAAAAAGAATGTTTCATTTGTTTTTGCCTATTTTCCCCCTTCGATCCCCTATGCATAACCTATTGAAGAAGATGAATAATCTGAACCCTTGGTGGAAAGGTGGTCCCAGGACCTGGCTGCTGTGGGGGTGGGGCTCTCTTCTCTGGTAGTCTCCCAGGATGGCCTAGCCAGCGGCCTGGAGATGGACAGTGCAGACGGGGTCAGCCCAGGATACCTGGAGATACTGCCCCTTGAGGTTTCTCCTCCAGGTGCCTCTCAGGTCCAGGCCATAGGGTCCTGGGGTAGCTCCCAAGGGGAATGAACTAGAAACACTGGTCTAACCCGGCGCATGAATTTCTGGTAACCAGAACCTCTAAGAGGGCATGGAGTTCCGAGCCCTGGAGAAATGGAACCCAGCCATGCCCCTACCTGGACAAGCAGCAGGCCCCTGCCCCAAAATACATCCTCCCAGTTCCACTGACCAGCTCCAGGAACCCTCCCTAGTCACACCCCCGTGACCCCTGTGTTCCCATGCTGTCATCACACCCCCAAGATTCTCAGGTTTGGGACCTCCTTGCAGAGGAGGGCCCATACCTTCTCAAGGTCTCCCCAGACCTAAGCCTTCTGGGCTTTCTTTGGGCATTTTGATCCCCTAAATGTGTCCAATTCCTGGTTTGGCCCTATCCAGGGCTCCAGGCTTCATAGAAGACCTCATGCCCTTCTGGACACAGTCCGAGGATAGGTGTGAGACGGGAACCATCCAGAGATCCAGAGTGCCTGCCAATGGCTATTGCATAATGCTTGTAATGATGCGGACCCTTTCAAGACACTGGCACTCCATGAGCCAGGGGTCTAGTGCCAGAAGGACCCCAAAGTGACCTGCAGAATGCCCAGGACGTGGGAGCTCTTGCCTGCTCTTCTCAGAGCACTTGGCCCTTCCCTCCACCCCACAGGGTCTCTTGATTTGGGGGTCCCCTTCTGACTTCCTGGCAGTCTCTCCCAGGCCCAACCCTGCTTAGCTGCTAGAGTTCCTCTGGTGCCCTCGAGAGTGGGCACGATGGGCAGGGAGCTCCAGGAAGCTGCCTTGGACTCTGCTCTCTGCCTTCAATCCTGGTGTGGACACCTCCTTCCTCCCTGGGTCCTGGCATGCCTGTTCCTGGGGCGAGGCCCCTCCCTCCTTGATGCACTGGCTTCCAGATTATTGAAGGTGCTCTGAGTGGCAGGATTTGAGTTGTGAGCACTCCCAGAAAGCCCATGGCCAGCAGTATCCCACTCGCCTCAGTTTTACTCTCTATAATGGGGAACCTGTGGCTTTGTACCCAAGGCTGTGTCTTCTAGAACAAAGGACAATGTGAATGACCTGGCCTATGGCTAGGCGAAGGAGCCCCTGGGTTCCCAGGCCTGAGCCAGAACCTTTATTTCTCCCTCCCCAGCTGGGACTCCAGCCAAGCTTCCCTTGGGGAAGGAAGGGTCTGGTGAAGGGAACCTGGAGCTGTTGGAGGGGACGGAGCTGTGAGCCTGCTTGGAGGTGGCAGGAGCATGGGCTGCAGGGCCAGCTGTGTCTCCACTTCTTGCCAGCTGCGGAGCCATGGGCAGGTCTCGACCTGATCAGATCCTGCATTTCTTCACATGAAAAAATGGGGAAAAATGGATGTTAGGGGTAGCAGGGAGGAAATGTAAAGTGGGGAGCAGGGTTCCTGGGCCTGGAAAGTACCCGGGACACATTTAGAAGGTATGGGTTAGGCCTGGCTTTGACAAGTGCCTCCAGGTCAGAAGAACTGGCTTTGGGTGAATGGAGGTGACATTCCCCACTGGTAATTTGGGTAGTCTGCGGTGGAGGAAGCAGGGGAACCAGCCCTTTTGCTAACAGTCCCCATTCCCCTCTTCCTCCTGCCTCTCCTGAAGGAACTGGAAACCTCCATCTACAGGACCTTGTTCGTTCTCCCCAGAACTCACTGGGAATGAGAGCTCTTTAGTCACACCCCTGGGTACACCTGCCTGTGAGCCTCCACCCAAAGCCCTGACCCACAAGTGTCAGTGAAAACAATCTCAATTAAAAGGTTTCCTTGGAATTGTTTTTGCCATGAACATTTCATTCATGCAAAAGAAAACATGTGACATACAATGAATGCACTACAAGGAGTAATAACAGGAGCTGAGAAGTAGAGCTCTTGCCTAGCCTATGCGAGGCCCTGGGTCCCATCCCCATGTATTACTGTACATGGTAATAATAACAATATAAACACCCAAGGGTCCACCACCCAGGTGAAGAAAGGTAAGTCTATCGATATCATTGAGACTACGTGTGTGACCATCTCAGCTAGCCTCCTGCTCCTGCAGGTGACCACTATCCAGAATTCTGTGGTTATCATCCCTTCCCCCACCCCCCTTTTTTTTCTTTCATTACTGGGAATTGAACTCAGGGGCACTCTACCACTGAGCCACATCCCTAGCCCTATTTTGTGTTTTATTTAGAAATAGGGTATCACTGAGTTGTTTAGCACCTCGCTTTTGCTGAGGCTGGCTTTGAACTCGCCATCCTCCTGCCTCAGCCTCCTGAGCCGCTGGGATTACAGGCGTGCGCCACTGCGCCCCGCCCTTCCCTTCTTAATTTTTTCACGTTTTATACCCCTAAGCAACTCATTTATTTTTTACATGGCAGTTTAAAATTGGATATAGTGGAACTATTTACACCATAGAAATTGGCAAATGCTTCAGATAAGGGCTTTCTTTTCTTTTCCCCAAGAGAATGGGTTTACCAGAGTGTGGATGGAGGCAGGCCACCTGCAAGAGGAAATGTTGATTCAAGGAGTGGAGGTTGCTGTCAGTTGAGGTCAATCTCTGATTATGGGGCAGCTGTGAGCCACCGGCAATCCATCTACATTCCCAGGGATGGGGAATGGGTGCATCCACCTTCTAAAGCAGATCTCGGTGTGGCACCTACAGTTTCTACTATAAGTTATAGCAAGGTCCAGACTAGAAGTGACCCCACAAATCTGACCCCTCATCTTTTAGTCTATGTTGCATAGTATTTACAGGCCATTTCCAGGAGTCAAACACATGCTTACCAGAGCTCTCCCCAACCTGAAATTATTTATGACTTGGCATTCAGGGAGGAAAAGCAATTTTCTCAAAATGTCTGATGTCATGATATATAGTCTGTTTGACATGCATGTGCCAAAACGGATTGCTCTGCAAGTCTGCCCCTCAATTACTATTACCCTGAATTAAAAAAGGAGAATTAATATTGCTTGGCAGGATGCTAACTCAAGTAGCATCCAAAGAAAATGCCTAGAGCAGCTTATGGAAAAATAAATGCTTTGGAAGAAATAACAAAGTGTACCAGTTATTTGACCAAATCATCATTTCCTAAGGTCTGCTGCCACATGATGCTGAAGTCAGGTGGTCTGCACTCCTGGTGGATGGATGGCTGTGTGTACAGGTCACATCTCCTACCTGAACTTCACTAGGGATGACACTGCCTGGGTCCAGGCATGCTGTGACAGAAAACGGAGAGAACACATCCATCGACAGGTGAATGGATAAATGCATTATGGCACATCCATACAAGGAGGCAAGACATGTCTGTGAAAATCAACAAATTACCAATGTGCATGCCAACGTGGATGAATCTCACAAACACTATACTGAGCACAACAAGCCAGACATAAGAGTACACCCTGTAGGATCTTGCTTATATAAAATTCTAGAACAGGCAAAACTAATTTCTGGCGATGGAATAAGATCAGTGGTTGCCTAGGGGTGGGCGGCAGGGATTCGAGTGAGCAGGGACATGAGGGAATGTTCTGGAGTGAGAGAATCTTCACTGGGGTGATGGGATACATTTGTCAAAACTCACAATGAATGTATTTTCTTGTTTATAAATTAAACCTCAATTAAATTGATAGAAAATTGTGTGAACATATTTTCGAACTCTGAAGTGCCATGTTAAAATTAAAAAAAAAAAAAAAGCTATTTTGGTTTTGCAAAGATCTTGCTTGTATCTCAGAAACCAAATGGCAACAGTTGGAAAGAAAAGGCTTTTATAAAACTGAGAAGGGAAGTGGGTTCGATAACACCAGCTACCGTTAATTTTCAATGATCCCTCAGTATGCAAATTTATAAAAACTCCCCCTCCTCTCTGCACACGGAAAGACAGCTTCAGGCAGTCCTTGCCCCACGTGGGGTGAAACGGGGTGGCGCTGGGAGCCAGAGGCAAGGGTGCAGGGAGGCTGGGATCAGGGAAGATGTGGAAGCATAGCCAGGCAGCTCGCAGCTGAATCTCCCTCCAGAGATTGCTCTCAGATGAAGTCACCTCAACAAGGTCACAGTCCTTCCCTGGGGCCACCTGCCTCCTGCAACTGGTTGAAATCATCACATGTCAAAGGCCCGGTCCCCTCTGCATCAATTCAGGATGTCACCGAAGCCCACCCCAGCTCCATGTGGCACTGGCTGACTGACTCCAGCCTAATCTCCCCCTCTGTCCACTCTTGCTTCTTCCCCTCCCCCACAGGTGTCAATCCAAGGGCGCCAAGCTCTCGCCACCACTACACTTCTTGCAGATCCTCAGAATCTGCTGCCAGTGGTCTGAGAGGGAAAATGCTATGATGAAATGTTAGGGTAGAATCACCTGCTGACCAGACAACAAGCAGGTTCCCAGAACTGGTGGTAGGTGGAGCAGGTTGCCCTAAGAAGCGAGTGGCAAGGCTGCCATTGTTAAAATGTTTACTGCTGGTGAACTAGGCTGGCACACCAGCAGAAGGAAATACTCTGGTTTTGTACAAAGCATATCCAGATATTGAGAAATATGGCAAATAGTAGCTTGGGGACCATGGATTAGCTGGCAACTGCCTTTTTTTAAGAACTAGGAATTGAACCCAGAGGCATTTCACCATTGAGCCACATCCCAGTCTCTTTTACTATATTTTGAAATCAGGGTCTTGCTAAGTTGTTTTGGGCCTTGCTGAGTTGCTGAGGCTGGTCTCAAACTAGCAATCCTCCTGCCTCAGCCTCCTGGGCTGGGGTTATGAGTGTGTACCATCACACCCAGCTTGGCAGCCTATTTTTTACAAAAACCAGAGGACCAACCAGTCCCAGAACTTAATGATAAGAGCAACTTCAGAAGATGAATTCTTGGCATTATTAAGCACCTGTCTGAGAAGGAACAGGACACTCAGAAATGGAATAGGGATATCTGAATGGACATGTGAGTCAGTCTTGAATTTCCTTATTTTTTGAACTCTCCAGCTGCAGAAGCTTCCTGCCCTGCTGGTGGTCACCTTTCACTGGAGACATTGCAGAGGTCTCTGTTGTAAAAGACAACACATACCCTGCCCCCAGGATCTACTCCCACCTCTTCTTCACTAAACAAATGACTACAGTTAAATTGCAATATAACTTAGGTGGGGAAGTGTTGGATTTGCTAAGGGAAGAAAGGAATGATACCCTGAGAGAAGTGAAGGACCCAGAAAACAGGTACTAGGAGGAGCCAGGAGAGTACTCGGAGAGCCTGGTGCTGAGGGTACTGGGTAGGAGAGCAAGACTCCAAGTTGGATAAGGAGAAATAACTAATAGGGGAGCATTCTCCTGGGGTGCAGTATTGACAATCTGGTATGGACCCCAGAAGACCATGCAGGCATACTACAAGATGGTTCTTAGAAACATGGAGAAGGCAATGGCCTGCACTAAGTGAAACAAATAATCAAATTGCTATGTCAGAAGAGACAAAAGATTCAGAGTGTTGATCATGCTATTGAAGACATTCTACGTACTATGAAAAGCTGGGAAACACACCACTGACTGTTTTGTGGGCAACTTGGTATTACTCCCTCTTGTAAAGCAATATAGAAAGCACTGGTGAAGGAGGTGCCAGCACCAATGACAAGTTCAGTGGTGCCCCAGGACAGGGCTGCAGGACAGGGCTGAATTCAGAGATGCTATTACAGACCTATACTCCCTGTTATTGATGGGGGATGATAGAATCCTGAAATAATAGCACCAGATGGTGGTGATTGGCCATCCTAACTAAAGTGTGCACACTTATCCCAATGAGTAGCAATGTCAGTCAAGAGGGGCTGACCTGCAGAGAGCCATGGAGACAGTTAATGGAACATGGCATCCCTAGGGGCAAGAAGATGGACAGCCAGCAAAGGTAATGGCCAACATCCACAACAAAGGGAAATCAAAAAAGGAAGATCAGGAGGCTGAAGGCAGGTGTTCCAATAAAAAGGCACAACTCCCTGCCTGGTTCTCAGATTCAGAACTCAGCAGAGAAGATGTCAGGTCCCCAGGAGGAAGAGCTCCAGGACATCACGGGAAGTGCATATGATAACGTTTCCCCAATTCCTCCCCCAGTCATTAATTTGGATAGGTATACACTAGGGGAAAAGAAGCACTTGAGTCTTTTTAGATTTTGGCTCAAGTTGACATTTACACCTGGGAACCTGTAGTGTCACTGTGGCACCTCTAGGAAAGTGAGAGTATAAGGGGACAGGTATTGAATGGCCCACGCTTGGCTCATGTGGGCTTCACAAACTCCCAGCTGGTGCTCATTTCTTCTCCCACAAACTCCCAGCTGGTGCTCATTTCTTCTATCCCTGAAAGTATGATCAGAATGGATGTTTGTGAGAACTGGCAGAGCCCCTGGCCTGTGGAATAAGAAATACCATAAACACCATAATAGGAAGCACGTAGCGGAAGCCTTGGAAAATGACACTTTCTCTGAGTCAAAATATTGAATCCAACATGATATTACTTCTTAGGGGCATGGCAGAGGTTCACACCACTTTAAAAGACCAAAAGGAGGGCTGGGGATATAGCTCAGTTCTTAGAGTGAGGCCCTGGTTTCAATCCCCAGCACTAAAAAAAAAAAAAAAAAAAGACCAAAAGGATGCAGGGACAGTGATCAAAAACCAAATAGGTTCTAGAAGAGTATGACAAACTCTTATCAAGTTGTAGTCCCAACTGCAACCATGGTGTCACACACATTATCTTTGCTAGATTTTACATTCCCTGAGGTACGTGGCATGCAACCACTAGTCAGAAAAGTGAATTCTTTCCTGTTCCTGCCCAAAAGGAGTATCAGAAATGGTTCCCATGGACTTAGAATGGACAGTAGGCATATACTTTTTGCTCTACAGCTATCGTAGCTCTCCTATCTTCTGTCCTAGTACAGTCCCCACAAACTTCCTCCACATAGGATTCTTCCTCTGCTTTCCCAGAGAACCCCACATGCAACAGAAGGTGGGAATATAGGTTTGCAGTCAGAGGCCAAGCCTGGTTGGGGGCTGGCAGGACTGAGGTAATAGGCAGAGCCATGATTGGTAACAAAAGACCAGATTCCAGCTGGGGTCTAAGCAGACCAAGAAGCAAGAGCAATGGGCAATCAGGTGATTAAAACCAAACTGAGGCCTGGTACCACAGACACCTCTGACCTCGTGGTGGCAGCTCAGACAACTGGAAAAGGATGGGAGGCTGTTTTCACCACCATGGACAGCTCTTGGTATTATTTAACATCCCAGATCTAGCCCCCGGTCCTGATCTCTGGGATTGAAAGGCTTTGGAGGTGTAACATGGCAAGTCTGTGAACACCATGATAAACCCACATGAGGTTCTGGCCATCGGCATGATTGACTGACATGACCTACACTGGCCTTAACACCATGGACAGCTCCTCAGGGTCCTACTTGTTCAGAAGTCAAGATTTGTAGATGTACGGTACCACACCATACCAGTTCTGGGACTCATATAAAAATAACATATCTGTAGAGAGCCTCAGTCTCTAGTGAGGAAGACAGGTGGGTAGTCTACTGAAGAGGTGAGTAAAGTGTCCAACTGTGTGTGTGTGTGTGTGTGTGTGTGTGTGAGAGAGAGAGAGAGAGAGAGAGAGAGAGAGAGAGAGAGAGAGAGAGAGAGAGAGAGAGAGCGCCCAAATGTTAAGATTCACTGCAAAATGTTAGGATCCACTCCTCTCTCTGTACTTTTGGCTGAAACTCCATGTTGTGGTCTAATCTTGGGGGTCTGCCAATCTGGGTCTGTTTCAGTGATTCTCCTCTCCCTGGAAAAGCTGTTCCCACTAATGCTCTGAAGTGACCCAGTCCAGCAGAGTGTCTCTGTCCCACAGCACATGACCACACAGGCCAAAGGCAAATCCAAGGATCTCCTCAGACTGGCAGGAGGTAATGGGTATGGTTTGCAAGACAGTTCTACAAACAGACAGCTGCAGCCTTGAGAACAGTTCCAAGCAGTCCTTGGAAAGGTCCCCTGACCCTCGAGGATTAGAAATTTCCTCCAAGGAATCCCACAGCCCATTGTGAGGTACTGTCGGAGGGACCTGTGTGAGGTGTGCTCTCATGGAACCAATTTGAGTTTCTCTGCTCAGGGCTCCTAAAGTTTGCTGGATGGTTACAGTACAGGTTCATATTTGCCTCTCATTCCAGGACAAGTTATAGGCATCTGTTACAAATTGATTGGGAACATGTATTTAAATAAATCTTTTAAAAATTTCTTTAGTGGCGCTGGAGATGGAACCCATAGCTTGGTGCATGCTAGGCAAGTGCTCCACCACTGAGCCACTTCTCCAGTACTAACAATTTCTTTTAAAAAGTAACATATGATCCTGGGCACAGATGCTAAGACCTGTAAGCCAGCTATTGGGGAGGCTGAAGCAGGAAGATGTCAAGTTTAAGGCCAGTTTGGGCAACCTTGTCTTAACACAAAATAAAAAGGGACTGGTGGGTAGCTCAGTGGTAGAGCACTTGCCTCGCGTGTCGAAAGCCCCGAGTTCAATCCCCAGCACCAAAACACAATGATGACAAAAGTAATACACAAAGGCTTACTAGGAGAGCAACATTGTCCCAGTCCTTGTTTTTGAGGAACACCCTCCTCTACTCCAGCAGTCTGACGCATCTCAGTCTTTAGTGTGGCTTGCTTGTTTCTCTATGGAACCTTTGTCAGCTGGGACCCCTTCAGATCCTTTGACCATCTTTTCTTCTGAGAGATACCCAGAGACTAGATATTAGGAAAGAGAGATCTCATTTTCAATTCTTACCTAGCATGAGGAGTATTAGAAGAGACCAAGGGTCGGTCTTTCTTTCTTTCTTTCTTTCTTTCTTTCTTTCTTTCTTTCTTTCTTTCTTTCTTTCTTTCTTTCTTTCTTTCTTTCTTTCTCTCTCTCTCTCTCTCTCTCTCTCTCTCTCTCTCTCTCTCTCTCTCTCTCTCTCTCTCTCTTTCTTTCTTCTTTTTTGCACAAATCTATAAGTACATATGAACTCTTGGGAATGTTCTTGGGGCTGATGGGATGTGCCTTGAATTCCATTCAGCACATAAGCAGATACATAGGTGCACACCCGTGCATTCACAAATGTACGCACCACTCAAGTATCACGCTGTGATCTGAAGCGAAGAGTAAATGGATGACTTCACGTCTAATTATTAACCAAGTCTGATCACATGGGATAAAGCAACGGCATAATGTGGAATAACAACTGCAAACACTGCAGGATATGAAGATGAACAGAACCTCGGGGGAGGAAGACAACTGGTTGCTTGGTGATGATGGAAGGGGAGGGAGGGAGAGATGATTACCTGCTTCCATGACTTCTGAGGGGTGGGTGAAGTCAGAATGGGGAGGGTGGGGTTAACCCTTCTCTGCTCGTTAACACCCCATCTTGCATGGGGTTAGAAGGGTCAACTGGTGTTGCCGCCCGCAGCAACAATCCCGTGGGAATTTATCAGAGGTGGGAATGAACTACTTTTATTATCTTTATCTAGGCTACTTCGTTGCTTACTTGCTTGTTCGCTAGTTTATAGAGGGAGAGAGGCTTTGCTTAGAGGAAGAGAGGCTTTGAGAGGAAGAGAGACTTTGCTTAGAGGAAGAGTGGCTTTGCTTAATTTTAGAGGTGCTACGCTTTCAGAGGTCTGCTTCTTAGAGGTGAGTCGCTTCTTGGAGGTGCGGGGTGCGGCGTACTGGCTTATGGTGTGCAGCCTGCAGCCTGTGTCCTGCAACCTGCGACCTAGAGGTGAGTTCTGCAACCCGCGATTCCCGCCCAGGTGAAGAGAATGTCTTATATACCTAAGGCAGCCAATCAGTTTAGGATTAGGTAGGATGGTTGGCGAATGCGCCACGGTACCAATGAAGAATGAGGAACATCTGTTGACCACTAGCGCAGAAGAGACATTAACTAATCAGGCAAAGGTAGATCACGCCGTGTTAACACTAATTATGCGCCACCTCTTGGCTCAACGCCAGCCGCCATTTTAGAGCTGCTTAAACATGTCTCTGCAAACTGGGGCTAGAAATAGTCATAACTGGGAGTAGGAAGGGGAAGAGGTTAGGTGGTCAGAGCTAACAGTTGGAATTGCAAAACTCCATGAACTTACATTTTTCTTTGCTCTCTCTCTCTCAAAACGAAAATGGAACAAGAAGTCAAGGCAAACCCTATAAGTTTCCATGGTCAATGGGTTTCTGAAGGAGGGCAAGGCTGGGTGGGGAGCTTTTTTCTGATCTCTGAAGACACAGCCCAAGCCAGGAAGTCCTTTGGAACAGCAGAGGAGACAGGGTCTTCGCAGCCCTAATTAGTCATGGCAACTTCCTCACCTCCCACTCTTTCCTTCTCTAGCCAGGAAACAGTGTGTGCATTTGCTAAAGAACTTGTGCTCCATCTTTTCAGATACCAAAAAAGAGAACTAATATTTACATTAAAATAATAGCACAAGGGCTCCTTACTGGTTTTCTGCTTCATTTAGAGTCAGTTACTCTTTGCTTCTGAGGGGATCTGAAGCTTTGAAGCAATGTGGGAATGTGTTTAATTAACCCCACTTTACCTAGGGCCACCTGGTTTGGGGCATTTTGCCAAAATCTGTGGCTGGGGGTCCTGGATGACTGCAGATTCGTGAGTCTTCCTGTTTCTGCAGTTGTTCCATTTTCCCAGTTAATGACGTGATGAAGAGCAGAGATCAGATGCTGTCCAAATTTTCCAGGCAAATATTCTCAGGGCCTTTTAACTTGGCCAATCCATGACCCTGTACTCTCACATGGGCTGATGGTGAATGGGGGAAGAACAGTGGCAGAATCCCCAGATCAGCCCCAGGAAGTTTTGAGCAGTCAGAGATATGATATATTTATCTAGCAGAATGTTCTAGCTGTATGTCATATCCTCATCAAGAATGAGAAAAGGGTAATTGGATTTAAATGTCAAGATGTTCCAGTGTAGGGTAGAAGGCACATATCTATTTTCTCAGCTACAGTTTTTTTCCTTCTTGTCTTATGATAATGAAAACTGCAACCACTTGTTGCTGGAGATGACAGAAGAAAATTCTCCAGGACTTGGGGATAAATGCTGAGTCACAAACTGGGGACCAGGTGAGTGGCTCTCAAATGCAGAATCGAGGTAACAAAGCTAGCAGGGATGAGTGAAAAGCCTGGGACTTGGAAGGAGGATTTGGCTGAGCAGAGCACCCATGGGAGAAGGCCCAGGGTGAGCTCGAGGGAAGGGCTGACTAGGACACCCATCCCAGGAGGATGGCTGGGCTCTAGAGGAGAGTTGGCAGTCCCTGGGAATAATTCTCTTCTGGAAAATCTGTCCTATGGCCTTTTTCTAGATTTCAAAAAGCTGACTATTAGAACCTATCAGCATGAAAGGTGGACTGTCTCCTCCCTTGTCACAGTTATCGACATGGCCACCCTGGTCACCAGCATGGTCAAATTCCACCACTGGGGGATGACTTCAAATGTTTGAGCCAGTGGCCCTGCACCTGCCTGTGGAAGATAATGTCATCACTCACATTCTTTCACGTAGGTTGGGGCCAGTGCCATGGACTGCATCCTGCATGGTCATAGCTGCTCAGCTCCCATGGTATAGGGTGGGTGGTGGTGGCCAGGATGTCTGCTGGTGCTAGAGAATCTTTCCAAGAACAGGACGGGAATTTGGACAGGCTATTTCCCAGCTGCCCCAAGGAGCTGGGACCTTGCTCAATGCCTGAAAGCAATCAGACATGTTCATATACTAAGCGAGTGGTCATCATGGTTGGCCTGGTGGGTTGGACTAAGTGTCCAGTCTTCACTCCAGTAGACACCCAGGGTGCCTTCCCTGTAAAAGTGAGGTCCCCATTCTACAGGGAGGACAGGGCAGGTCCAAGGAAACAGCCAAGTGTAAATCACAGGTGGGGAAGCAGGCTGTTGCAGTGAGACCAGAACCAGACAGAGTCTTTGTAAATGTCCATGGAGGTGTTACCATGTTCCACGACTCCCTTTTGATAGGAAGACCTGAGGGTGGGCATGTGATCCTGATGTGAGTCTAGGTTGACCCTGGTTAGACCAAGCCCTTCCACCATCCATCAATGCTCACAGCCATTGAGGAGAGGCGGGGGCTCCCGGGAGCTGGGGTCCAGTAGAGGCAAGCAGAACTCTGGGTCCAGATTGGGGTTGGCATGACCAGCTCCTGGCTAATTCTCCATGCTGATTCCCAAAGCCACCCTTTGGTTTTGAAGCCCTCTCTAGTCCATTCCCGGCCTCCTCTCTTGCCTTCAATGGTCCTGAGTCCCAGCTCAGTAAGTACGATTGACAGGGACAAGAATGAAAACAAATCGCTCAGCTCGAGAGCAGCGTGGGGTGTGGCTGGGCTCCTAGCCTCAGGGGAGCACGGGCCTGGCAGGATTTCCAGGGGTGGCCTGCACTCAGACAGTGTCTGAGGAAGAGGGGCTTCTGAGTTAGCCCCAGGCCGAGGGTCCATGACAGGGGAGTGAGGCAAGAAGATCTTGCAAGACAGCTGGGCGTAGAATCCTAACCCACCCCTTGGTATTTGTCACCACAAAATCTTGGCTTCTGGGAGTCTGCGGGGGAGCAGTCCTCTCAGTAAGGACATTGTTAGGTGGTGGGAAATGTAGGTCCTTAGAGACACGCAAAAGAGAATGCTTCCCTCCATTTACAGGTGTGAGCCATCCTGCTGGTGGAAAGCAAGAATATGATTTTCTACAACTGATAACCACCGTGGAGATGGAGAGAAAGAGAGAGAGAGAGAGAGGGAGAGAGGGAGAGAGGGAGGGAGAGAGAGAGAGAGAGAGAGAGAGAGAGAGAGAGAGAGAGAGAGAGAGAGAGAGAGAGAGAGAGAGAAAGAGAGAGGAACACAAGACATTCTGTCTGCCAGCAAGAGGTCAGAAGGCCTGTGCCGGGCTGGACGCAGGCTTTGCTTCCACTGCAATCCACTTCTCTTGCTGCCAGGGGCTCATTTGACACCTTTTCCCATCAATCTTCGGGTTCTCTTCTGAGCTCAATTGCTCACTGTCTACGAGGTGCTTTAAGCCTTGTCTCCATGGATGTGCCCCTCACTCCCCGCTGCTGCGAAGCAAGGGTGGCTCCTCAGGGGGAGGGAGCCAGCGGGGAAGGGTGTCTGTAGCAGTCCCCGCCCCTCTCTTCCCTCTCTCCCCAGCCAGGCTGTTAGCAAGGATGGTTTCTGTCTCTGCCAAAGGCTGGGATTTTCTGATCCATAGCCAGGCCTGGCACTGCTGCCTGCCAACAAGCACAGACCTTTAAAAGGATGCTTCCTTCTCCCCTGGGACAGGGACTTCCCTGCCTGCCACTTGCTACAGCCTCTGGGCTCACCCAGGCCAAAGCAGGGAGGACTCTCTGACAGAGACCCAGGGAGCAGGCAGGTTGCCAACAGGACCTCACCCTCGACTCACACTGCAGGTCACCCCCCGACACCAGACCAAGGAGGTAACTCAAGAGCTTCCTGGGGTGTGTGCTGGGTATGGGAGACAGGGCAAGTGCTGGGAATTGGAAGGTAGGTCCCCATTCCCACAACCTAGCTGTGGGGACCCTTCTGGCCTGGGTGCTGAGCAAGCACTCTCTTGCTCTCCTCTCCCCTTATGAGCTCCTGGAGTTGGAGCTACATGGAAGGGCATTCTCCTGGGAACTGGGCATGGTCTCGCTGACTACCACCAGGTCCCTTCACCTCCAATCCACCTGATGGGCAGCAGCCCTTTGTGTGGGTCGCTTAGACTATCTTCTCACAGAGAAAGAAGATTGCTTTGCAGGATCTATAAAAATTAGCAACTGAGGTTCATGGGCCTCTTCCTCAGCAGCAGGTTGTAGGTTGAGCATGTGGGCCCTGAGAACAGTGCTGCCGGATGTTTGGTGCGATACACAGAGGTAATTTCAGTTCTTCTGTGATGTGAGCTTTGGGACCTGAAGCTAGAAGCAGCAGGAAGTGATCTGCTACCTTCCACCTTGTGCAGGCCAGGTTTAGGATAGCATATATGAATGAGAGCATAAATTAGAAGTGGGACTGATGAAGGAGGCTGAAATCACAACCATGTGTGTATTCACTGGGTGCTATGATTTGGATAAGTGATCCCCAAAGGTCAGACCCAGACCCCAGCCTGTGGTGCTATTGGGAGGTGGTGGAACCTTTTAGAGGTGGGCTTCAGTGATCATTTGGAGCATACCCTTAAGGGAATTTTGGGACTCCAATCTCTTCTTCTCTTTTTATTTCCCAGTCACCATGATATGAGCAGGTTGTTCCACCACACATTCCCAACCATGATGTGCCGTCTTGCCATAAGCCCAAAAGTAATGGTGCCCAGAGGGCATGGTCTGAAACCTCTGAAATGGCGAGTCAAAATAAACCTTTCCTTCTTATAATTTGGTTATCTCAGGTATTTTCTTACAGTAATGGAAAGCTGTCTAACACACTTGGTAATGGGTCATGGTATAAATAAGAATTTATCTGATTTTGTCCTTTGATTCTTGACACAGAGTTGCAAAAAGTCTAGGAATTTCCTGAGTGTTAGGTTGCTGCATGTTATGTTAATGAGGTGACTGACTCAAGGTGGACCCCTACAGAGCTTCAGGATGGGCACCCCCCCCATCACCAGAAAAATCAATCATCTCTATAGAAGGTGGGAACTTTCAGTGCTCAACCTCTGAAAATGGGAGGACAGTTAGGGATTAAGTTTAGTTATGTGGCCAATGAATAATCAATCCTGGTTACTCATAAGTAATGAAACCCCAATAAAAATTCTAGACCGCAAGGTTCAGGGGCTTCTGGTTGAACACACTGATGTGCCAGGAGGGAGATATGGGGGAAGGACTGGAAGCTCTGTTCAGACCTTGTCCTCTGGCTATCTTTTCTTATACAACTGTAATAGTAAGTGTTGCACTTCCCTGAACTCCATAGAACTTTCTAATAAATCCATGAAACTGAAGGGGGTCATAAGAATTCCAAATTTATAGCCAGCTGATCATTGGTATGGGTGGCCTGGGGACCCTACTTGCAGCTAGTGTCTGAAGTTAAGGTCAGTCTTATGGAGGCCCCTGTTCTTAACTTGTGGGGTCTGATGCTAACTCCGGGTGGTCAGTGTCAGAATTGCATTATTGTACAGCCCAGTTGGGGGTGGAACAGAATATGGGCTCATGCATTAGATATGAGCATCACAATAGCCCGTGCAGAACAATGACTCCTGGTAGCAGAACTAGATAAGAGGATCTTCCAAGTGACATGTGAATGTACTTGAACTTATCCTTAAAGTAAGGCCAGTTCTGAGCTGCAGGGGGCTGTTTTTCAGATCTGCAAAAGACAGAGGACATATCTCAATGGAGCCCAAGCCAGCTCTCAACTAAACTCACAGACAAAGCTCGTGGAGTGGCAGACCTGGCTGGTTTAAGTGTAGGGTCAGCTATGGATTGTGGGGGGCACATGGATGAAGGGCACCCCTTCCCCTGCACCTCAGTCTATGCCTATGTGGATGGAACCACTAACTCAGGTTCTTCTATATCCCTGAAGATGTGAATAGCTCAGGTGGAACATGAGTCTTAGGCAGCCTGCAAGGAGAACAGGGTACCCTTGGGTCTTTTGCTTTGTGCAGGATATTCTCAAAGACAATCTGAGAATCTAGTCTCACCCTCTGAAGAACTTGAACCTTGTCTCCAATCAATATTTGCACTAATGGAGACATAAAAAGATAAATCAAGTGAATGGAAGGGGCAGTCAGATCCTAAGGGGTAGCAATGGTGCATCTCAAGGAAAAAGATCACATGTCTGGGATCCATGTTGAACCTGGTCTCCATTTTAGCTCAATTAATTCACACAATGCCCTCCGAAGTAGGTTCTACTAAAGATGGTCCTCAACTGACAATGGTTCAGCTTGTGATTTTTTTAACTCTCTGATAGAAAGCAATAAGCATTCAGTAGAAACCTACTTCAAATTCTGAATTTTGATATTTTCCCAAGGTAGTGATGTGGTACCACATTCCCTTGTGAGACTAGGTAGTGACAGCAAGCTGCAGCTCCTGGACAGTCACACAGTCACAATGGGAAATCCAGTGTGCTGTGTGACTAAGCTATGATGTTCAGTAGGTTGGATGCAATAAATGCATTTTTGATTTAAGACATTTTCAACTTGCCATGAGTTTATTAGGGTATAACCTCATTATAAGTTGGGAAGCACCTGCATTGACCTTATACCCACCTTACAGACAAGAAACCAGTTTCAGTGAAGTAAAATTCCTCCCAAACAGTCTCCCTATATCATCCTTGCTCCACAGCAACTGCTTCTCCACATAGCAGCCAGAGTGATCCTTTTACATCATAAATCAGAATGTCACCCCTACACGAAAACCTCAATCACACCCCACCTGCGGTAGGCAGCCTCCAAGATGGTGCCCAGTGACTCATACTGCCTGGTAACCTGACCTTCTAATTCCCTCCCCAGGCATGTGGGCTAGATCTGGAGACCACTTCTAATAAACAGAATACAGCTGAAGGGATGGGATGTCACTTCTGAAATTAAGTTACAAAGGCACTGTGACTTCTACCCTGCTTCCCTCGCTTGCTTGCTCACTGTGAAAGAAGCCAGCTCCCATGTTGGGAGCTGTCTTACAGAGAAGCCCACATGGCAAGGACCGAGGGAGTTCTCTGGCCAACAGCCTGAGAGGGACTAAATCCTGCCAACAGTCACTTGGCTGAGCCTGGAAACAGATCCTCCTTCAGTCTTTGAACCTTGAGATGAGAGTGGCACCTTGGCCACACTTCGATGACAGTCTATTTCTCACTGGGCTTCCGTTGGGTTTCTTTCCACTGGAAACTGAGGTTTGGAGCTCCTGAGAAGCCCAAATTACAGGATGTAAACTGGTGGACAGTTCATCTCCCACCCATTCCACTCCTGCTACGTGTCAGAAGAGCAGCTCCCCAAGATGGCGGTCTTCTTGTTGATACCCAACCCCTCCTGCAGGACTCAGATGTGGTCCACAGGGTGTGGGGCCAGTAGTTGGACCGCATCAGTCAACACAATGTGGAGGGTGAGCTCACTTATCTCCAAGAGAAAGCTTGCCTTATGATGCATCCTCTCTCTCTCTCCCTCTTTCTCCTCTCTCTTCAGCTCCTCTTGTCCTTGGGCACCCAGGTCTCCCAGGGAGCTATAAGAGATGGGGTCTACTCTCTCCCTTGCCCTGCTCTGGGCTCCCTCTTCTCTCTCTCTTGAGCAGCTTGACTCTGAGTGTGCATGGTCCCCTTCTCAGTGGGCTGGGAGCCTGTTGAGGGCAGGTACCTGTCTGGGTGCCTATGGCCAGCTCAGGGATGCTGATCAAACCAAACCCAAATATCAGGGGAACGCAGGAGGTCTCTGCCAGGACTGCATGGGGCCTGCAAGCACGCTTACATGGGTTCTGCTAATATGCTTCCTCCTTGCCTAAGCTGGCACTGTGTCCCCAACCCTTCCTTTGATCAACCTGAAAGACATCCACTGTTGAAGTGTGAGATATTGTATTAGTCTTTTCTCTTTTGATACAGCAAATTTCTCAAAGATGGGTAGGTTATAAAGAAAAGAATCTTATTTAGTTCATAGTTTTGGGGTTTTAAGAGTAGGGCACCAATATCTACTTGAGTCTTGTCAGGACCCCTTGGCTGTGTTACTTGGCAGATGGCATGATGGCAGTAGCGTGAGCGAGAAAGAGGTCACAAGGCGAGTCAGGAAGCCATAACGTGGGGAGGGGTCAGGCTTACTCTTTCATAACAACTCACTGTCTTGGGAACTAACTGGGGTCCCACAAAACTGCCCTTTGGAGGGCAGCACCCCCAATGACCTAATTACCTTCCATTAAGACCACCTGTGTGCCAGAACACGTGTGGGCTGCCACAGGAGCTGAGAGCTTGCTGGAGGCCCCAAGCTCTGCTCAAAACAGCGCAGCTGGTGGTGAGAGGGTTGTACCAGTGCCCCCAACCCTAGATGAACAGCCTGGCTGAGTTTGGTGCTCAGCAAGGCAGGAGGGTCCAGGACAGAAGGGTGCCAGGTGGGAAGACACATAGGTTTGTGCAAACAACACAGAGAGGCTGGAACACTGCCACCAGTATGCTCCTGCAAGAGGCTTCCCCAGGGAGCAGATCCACTTGGCACCTGGTCACGGTAATTACTGCTGAACTTTAAAACCTAACGCAGCAAAACCGCAAATATTTAACATGTGCTTCTCCTTCTGGGGTGGGTGTGGGGTGGCAGGAAACAGGAGCAAATGGCCAGATTCACAACACGAACTCCTGAGCCTGTTCACGAAACGGATTAACAAAGAAGCCAGCCGAGATGAAAGGCACACCCTCTAGCAAGCAACCCCAGCATTGCCTGGCTGCAAAGGACTCTGGGCTCCTCTGTGGCCACATTCACAGATACTCATGTGGAAAAGGCCCAGAACATTCACACTTTGCACATAGACATGAGACCACAACCCTGCTCCCCTGGTCATGTGGGCAGTGCCAAGAGAACCCCAGGAGCCTCATCCAGCCTCCCGGATTAGCCCAAGTCAAGGGCCTACCCTGACTGTCTGTCCCAAGCCCCCCAGATGGAGAATTTCTAGCAAGGGATGTCCAAGGTACAAAGTTTTTCCTCTGGCAGGAACTTAGTGTGGGGTCAGTGGATTGAAGAGAGGATCCTAACGGTGGGATTCATCCAGGAGCAACCAGGGGCTCCCATGTGACTCTGAACATGTCTTCATTACAGAACGGGCCCAGGAGGAGGAGAAGAGGACTCAGGATCAAGCACAGAGAAGATGAGCGCTAAGGAACTGGGCTCTGAAAAGCAGATGTGATATAAACACAAGAAGGGGAGGGTCAGGTGGAGGAACAGGTTGTGCAGGAGCTGGGAGGGACCCGTCATAGCACTTGGGGAGCTTAGCAGGAAGCAATGGTTATGTGGGAGTGAGGCTGAGCAGAAGGGAGGGCCCGAGAGCCAGCTGCAGGCGTCGGCTGCCTTCTCCTCTACTCTGTCCCCAGCCCTGGCCCTCTGCTCCTAGCCCCCTTGTTCACTGCAGTCAGGAAGAAGAGGCAAACCCAAACTCGCCCTGGCCAAGGCTGGGAGCAGACCATCATTCATTGGGAGCATATTTGGTGGCTTTCTCTGCTCTGGAGAATGGACTCAGTTCCATTCTGCTTCCCAACCAGAAGGAAGCTCTGAGGTCCATGGCCTTGCTCTACTTCTGGGTTGATGCCTCATATTTAAATGGATCAGTGTCAGATCCCAGCGTGTCCAGGTGCTCATGACCTGGTGGTGCGCTGCTGGCTAGCTCTGGGCCCTGCCTTGCCACGGCCACATCTTCTACTCCTGGTCAGGAAAGCACAGTCACTTCATGAGGTCAGTCCCCTCTGCTCAGTTCAAGAGGGCCTCAGGGCAGACCTGGTCAACTCGGATCCCAGTTGACCACATCCTGGGGAAAGATTGGAAGAACAGTCCCCTACCCCACTACAGCAAGCAAGGAGCTTCATGTCCATCCTGGCAGCCTCTCTCTAGGCCAGAGGACAGAAACACCTCCAGGCAAGAGCCCTGACTATCCCTTATTCATAGTGTCCCCCACAGTGATCAAGTCTAACTCAGCCCTGGGCATCAGTCACCCAGGTCTTGGAATCAGGTCCCTGGACCTGCCCAAGGCATCGACTACAACCAGGCAAGGGGACACAGGGCACAGGGAATGCTGGGGCCAGGGATGAGGGGACGCCTGAGTCTGGGCCCACCCTCAGCCCCCACCCTTTCCCTGATCACACCTCTGTGCTGAGACCCCCAGGGTCCCAGTCTGGGGAGGACCAGGGGAGGGCTGTAGAAGGGGTGGAGGAGAAAGCAAGGGGGCAACGAGGGGTCCCAGGCTCTCTGTGGAGTGCTGGGGACAAAGCTGGTACTGCTGCCTCCAAGGCCCCACATGGGCCCAGCAGAGACCCTGGGTCACCACAGTGACCAAGAAATTGTGACCTTTGGATTTTAATTTTCAATTTTCTCACATTTCACTACTGGGAATTTCAGATTTGAAGGATTAGGACTTCGGGCTCAGCTTGTTTGGGAGAAGCCCAAGACAGTGGCGGGTGGGGAGAACTGGGGGGTAGGGTGATCAAGGGGCGTCCCTGGGGATGTGT
Organism: Sciurus vulgaris; assembly: GCF_902686455.1. Taxonomy (NCBI): domain Eukaryota; kingdom Metazoa; phylum Chordata; class Mammalia; order Rodentia; family Sciuridae; genus Sciurus; species Sciurus vulgaris. The sequence continues at coordinate 42,476,135 of NC_136478.1, read as the reverse complement.
GTGTGTGTGGGGGGGGGGGGGCAGCTTGCCGTCAAAGGGAGACAGGCGCCTTTCCTGGCTCTGTAACTTTCGGAAACAAAGACGTGGGGACTCAGGGGTGCTTCACCATCATACAAAGCTCTCCCTGCCAGTGTCCAGGACACAGCCGCGGTGAGGAGGGGCTGCTGGGAAGAGTCCCATGTCAGGCTTCTCCAAGCTCATCCTGCCCTGCCCCCCCAACAGGCCTCTCTGCCACCTGGCTCCCGGGGCCTCTGCTGGGTTTGCCATGCCTGCCACTTGCAGCAGACCTTCCTGGCCGACCCTGTTCTGACCTGGGGGCTCCAAGGAGAGGAAGAAAAGGGGAGGCTGAAAAGAGGGCAGGGGTCAGTGGCACTCAGGTCTGGGCCTGGCCTCCACCCAGCTCCAGGGTCATCTCTGGGAGACGGGGCCCACCCAGCAGTATTGTCTGGGCTGACTGCTGGCGGCGGGGGAGGGGCGTCCTCTAGGCTGCAGACACACATCTTAAGGTGTCTTCAATTATTCATGGAGACTTGGAAGAGCTGCCTGCGGAGAGCAGCCCCGCAGCCACGCTTTGCAGGAAGTCTGCTTTCAGCTCCTCTGGCTGTGCCCCATCAGGGACAGGCATGTCCTCATCCAGGAATAAGGGAGCCACTGGGGAGGGTGAGACCCTCTACACTGTACCTGACCTCCCCGTGAGGGGCTGCCATTTCCTGTCTGGACCTCGTAGCCACTTCCCCTTTCACTGAGAACCTGCACAGGATTAGGAGACAGGGGATGCCAGTCTCATACACCTAGGGCACAGCTACTGCCTGGGTGGGGTCTGTGGGGGGGGAAGGGAGGGGAGCAACAGTGGAGGAGATGAACTGGGGTGGCCATGGAGTCTAAGAAGGGTCTGGGTTGCTGGAGCCCACCAGTGAAGACTGGTTAAGAGGGATGTGGCAAGAGACCAGAGCAGCTGCCCTTACTTAGGGCCACATAGTGGCTGGCAGCAGTGAGGAGCCAGGTCCAGTGTCCTGTAGGCTGAGTCTCATAGTGCCTGGGACAAAGGCCTGCACCCCAGGGAGGAAGGTACCCATCTACCTCTTGTACCCCCTAACCCCTCCACCCTATCCACAGCAGCACTTGCTCTTCCTCAGGAAGAATACAACCCTGCCTGATGTGGTCACTTGCAATAAAAATGTTCCTGTCCCACCTAGGACCCTTCTCCCTCACACTGCCCTTCTCCCTTGGGCACATGCTTTCTCCAGCAGGAAGAGGGACAACAGGGCTCTGGCCACACTCCTCCTTTCCAGGCATAAGTCAAGTGGGGAGAGACAGTGAGATGGTCTCAGGTAGGCAGCCTGCAGGGCATCTGGTCTCTTGGAGACAGAGGTCAGGGGTACCCAAAGGGGCTGCAACCTCTGACATACAGAACAGTATCCCAGGCTGCACAATACACCGTCATGTAGACACACATGAGCACACATGCAGGCAGACAGGTCTGTGCATGCACAGGCTCACATGAAGACTACAAGATATGTGCAGACACTCTCACAACACAGCAATGCATATCTCAAATGCCTGGATGTTCATGTGCTGACAGACGGGCTCACAGACATGTCCCATAGGCCATTCAGTCTCCAGGCATGAACACACACCAATCTGCTCACGCTCACACGAGTGTTCACCAGCCCAGGACATGCGCAGTCCCGCTGAGCCTCACACCCTGTGTGGGATCACATGTAGGAAACATGAGGCTCGGCAGTGAGCAGGGCTGAGGAGCCTCTGAGGGTATCTTCTCATTTCCAGCAGGCCTGGGAGTAGAGCCGCGCTGATCTTCGGAAGGGTGAACACCAGGTGAAAAATGATTAGCTGTCACTCAGCGCGTGATAGATGCAGACCCCCTCCTCCCCTCGCTCTTGGCAAAGGGCTGGCATGTTATTGATCCACTTAGTGTATTCATATCAGCAGTCACAGAGGCTGAGCCATGACTAGCTGGAAAACGTTAAGGTAAGGGAAGGTCTGTGTCCAGGTGAGGGCTGCCAGCCACTCCAGGTGCCCAGAGCCCTTGTTGAGTTGGTGGTTAGGCTGGGGTGGGCAATATTTGTTTCTCCCTAGAAGTCTCATCTCTGAATACTTTCCCTTCAGGTTCATGTCACTAGCCACAAATGCCCAGGCCCAGGTGAAGAAGGAAAGGAGGGTACTAGGGAATGAGGTGGTAAGAAAGGCAGGGGCAGAGGGGAACATGATGACAAGACCATGGAAGCTCTGGATTTGAGAGTCAGAAGAAAAAATCAGCTCTCAAAGTACCATTAAGCTTTCTCCCTTTTGTGGGAGAATTTAGTGCTCACCAGGGGTATGTCTTCAGTCTATCAATGAACCTTTCTGAAGGTGCCTTCATGTACTTTGTTCTTATACTGTATTTATTTAGGTAGTCATCCATCCACCCAGCTATCTGTTCATTCGTTTGTCCGTCCATCCATCCATCCATCCATCCAACCATCCATCCATCCTTCTTCTGTCTGCCCATGTATATACCCATCTTCCCACTCACCCACGTCCATCTTTCCACTCATCTTTCAATCCACCCACCCATCTATTGATCCATCCATCTCATTCACCCACCTTCTCACCCATCCACTCACATAACCATCCTTCTGTCCATCCGTCCATCCTCCCACCTACCCACCCATCCATTCATCTTCCCATTATCTATTTATTCATTCACCCATGCACCCACCCACTAAACTATCTATCCATCCACTCAATGAGCATTTATCGAGCACCCTGCATGTGCTAAATCTCTGCACCAGTTGTGGTAATGGGAGCTGGGAATGTGGCTAAGAGTAGACAGAGACAGGAAAAGGCCTGGGCCCCGTCCTAGGAAATGCCTAATGTCAGAGGATGGAAGGATGGACTAAGGGTGGACTAGAACACTGTGAGCTGGCTCAGGGTGCCCTCTGCTGGTGTCAATGCAAACACAATGCAACACCAGCTCTAGGGACCTTAAAACAGAGTTTCTACCCCCAGCCCCAGAAGGGTCCCCAGAGACTGCCAGACTTCATATGGGCCATCACCTCCCTCAAAGTTTTCCTCTGTGTATATGTGGACTTTGGATTTCCTGTTTTCACAGACCAGGAAAGAATGACCTTGAACCTGAGGATATTTATAGGTGCAGGCAGATGATATCTCTGGTCAGACCAAGTCACAGCCAGGTTTGGGCCAGGTCTGAGCACCATCCCCCCTGGTTCCAGATCAGTCCAGTGCAGCAGCCATTCTGCTCTCAGCAATGATGGGTATGCCCCTCCCTCATGGGGGTGGTGGTGGCTTCCCAGGCCCTGGCCCCAGACCCAAGCCTAGGCTGACCACTGCAGAGGGCAGGGAGCTGCTTGGGTTGGCATTTAGGTAGGGGAGCAGGGGTCCATCCCCAGGCCCCCCTGGCACTGCCTACCTTGACCTACTCTGCTCCCTGCCTCTTGTGTCCTCCTGACTTTGCAGTGGAGAAGGTCCCCAGCTCTCATCAGCATGCTTTGCTGAAGTCACTGTGGGAGCCCCAGGGAGTGAGGGGCTGCCCCTCCACAGTGAGCAGATACCAGGCTTGGCAAAGGAGCTTTGGCTGGGCAGTATTTTAGCTGGTGAGCAGAGGCCAATAGATGGTGTGTGTGTGTGTGTGTGTGTGTGTGTGTGTGTGTGTGTGTGTGTGTGTGTGATGTATATATGTATGTATGGGGTGATATGGTGCATGTATATGTGGTGTGTGTATATGTGTGTAGTCTACATGGTATACATGGGTGGTACATGTGTTATGTATATGTGTATATGTGGTATATGTGAAGTGTACAGGTGTGTGGTGTGGTGTGTACACGGATATATGTGTGCAGCATGTGTATGGGTGGTATGTATGTGCATGTGCTGTGATGTGTGCTGTGTGTATGTGTGTGATGTGTACGTGTATATGGGTGTGTGTGTGCACACTTGTGACGCTTGGGTCCAGCAAGTCTCTCTGGGTTCTCCCCATGGTGTTGGGATCCTTCTGTGCCCCTCTGCCACTTCGGATGAGCAGGAAGTTTCTCTAGTCTGAAAGCTCTTGTTGTGGAGTTTTGGGGGGTCCCAGGGGTAATCCTGAATCTCTGTAGGAGCGAACTACCCACAGGGACAGCAGGACAGCCCCACCTGCTGTTGGCCCACTGCCCATGAAGAAAATCAGTGGTGCTGAGGCTGTCCAGTGGGGCCAAGAGTACCGCTTCACCTCTTTCAAGGACACTCCCCTCTCTGTTCCCAAGGACAGTCCCTCAGTGAGCTCAGGCTTTCTAAACAGATGCCAGAGTGGTGAGTATATCCTCAGATACAAAGTCACTTCCTTAACAAGGACACAAAAGCCTTTGAAGGAAGAAATTTGAAAAGGACTAAAACCAAATTACCATCCATATGGATTATCTTGCCTTGGCTGTGCAGCCCCTTCTGCCTGTCCTACAGACCCCCAACCACTTGCAGACACAGGGCCAGAAGGACAAGTCTCAGCCCCACTCCCAGGGCCTCTCCTTCTCTCCTGGTGACAACCAAGGAGCCCAAGCTGCTCCAATTCTGCCTCTCCAGCATCAGGGTTCCCTACCCGACCCACCCCCAGCCAACAGAAGGTATTTGCCTTATATCAAGGGAAGTGTAAACGTTTTTAAAAAACATTTTAGCAGCTTCAGCAACAGTTTTGAAAACACGTTTTATTTTGGAGGTGGTAGACACCACCCGCCTGCCCGGTCTCTGGCTGAAGAGAGTCACACCTATGACATCACCAGTAGGAGCAGCGAGAGGAGGCTGGGAGGGTCCCTGGCCAGAGAAACTTGAGACCCGGGCAGAAGCAATCAAGAGAATGAGTAAACAGACACCCATCCAAACTTTAGAGCATGCATCCTTCAGAGCAAGATCTGGGAGCCTCCTAGGGTTCCGGAGTCAAAGGGCAGGTGCACAGGCTCCACCTGCAGCCTGTCTCTTGCCCTTCTAAGCCCCAGGTGCCCACTGGATCCAGCAGAGCCTGGGGAGCTGGTGGCTGGCAGAGGGGGAGCTGCTGTAGCACCTTCCTCTGCAGGCTGTGGCTTCTACCTCTTCTTGGGGAGAAGCCAGGAGGCTTTTGGGTAAACATAGCGAACTGAGCAAATACATTTATCTCAGCTTCCTCCCAAGATCCCAGTATAATGACAGCAAAGAATAAAACAGGTCCATAGTCACAAACAGAACTGGAGGGGAACAGCAGCAGATGATGGATTCCAACATGTTTTTGAAGATGAAAAGTAGATGGAGGGCTGGGACAGATCACCTGGGGCAAAGAGGCCATGCTAGCTAAGCCTTCAGGGGCACATGTGATGATGTGCCCCACAGAATCCAGGGAGGCAAGCACTCAGAAGAACCAGGGCAGGCAGATGGCAGGGACAAAGGGTGGACTTGAAAATCCAGCAGCCAGGGGTCTTTCTGCCACACCACTCCTGGCAGGAGGCGGAAAATTTACCTCTTTATCAACCTTCAGAGAACATGGCGACTCCAGATTGGGAGGAACAGGAGAGCACTGAGATAAGATTAACTGGAGGTTGGGTCTTTCCCAAAGCTGGAGACTGTCTCTCTGTTATGGACTTAGTTGTGCTCACCTCCACAAACTCCTGTATTGACATCCTAACCCCTCATACCTTAGAATATGACAGGGTCTTGAAAGAGGTGATTAAGTTAAGATGACGTCATTAATGGGCCCTAATCCAATATGACTGGTGTCCTTATAAAAAGAGGAGAGTAGGACACAAACACACACAGAGAAGACCATGTGAAGACACAGGGGGATGATAGCACATACAAGGAGAAAGGGTTCAGAAGAAGCAAGCTCTGTCAATACCTTGATTTTAGATTTCTAGCCTCAACGAATGTGAGAAGATAAATTTCTGCTGTTTAAGCCACCAGTTTGGGATACTTTGTTATAGCAGCAATAACAAACTAACACACTCTCTCTTGGAAATCTCCCGCGATGTGGTTCACTCATCACACAAACACCCTGAATTAAAGTCCTGCTTCCCCACTTCGCCTTAAACAATCAGGGGTTTAGTGCCGCTCTCTCAGCTATGAATGGGCCACTGTTACCCAGGACCTGAGGTCAACCCCCAACAACAGAAAGATCAAAAGAAGCAAACAGAAAAAGATGACCCCAGAGGAAATAGAAACAATTCATAAAGTAGTTTAAAAATACTGGAAACGGTTTAAATGTAAATCATTAAGGAGATGGTTACATAAACCAATGGTATATCTTCATAATGAATGCCATAAAGATGCTGAAAGGGGTGATAACAATCTGTGTGCATTAATGTGGAAAGAGGTCTACCTTGTAGCATTAAAGGAAAGAAAACAGATCACAGTATATGAAGTGTGATTGTTTATACAAAGGACATGTACAAAGAAAGAAGATGACAGAAGATGGTCAACACACTTGCAATGCATATGGGTTGAAAATATCTTCTAAATGGGACCATGTCCATGCTGGGTGAAAATCTTTATGGACTTTCTGATCATCAAGCTTGTCCAGGTGCCTCTGGACCCACAGAGCTATTCTTGGTTGACCTGGAGGGACAGGAACTCACATACTTGTCTGAAGAAGCAAAACTAAGGCCAGGAACACTGTAGATGCTCAATGACTGCTCACTGGATAAGTGGATGGGATGGAAGGAGGGATGGATGGGTGGGTGGACGGGAGGGCAGGAGGAGGAGCAGCTGGTTGGATATGATTATATTATCATGCAGGCAGCTAGGCGACAACCTGGGCCAGCTAACCCAGCAAGGAAGTGAAGATTACCCTGATCTCTGAGTTGTCTGCCCACTGAAGATCCTGCCCACCTCCATGGGTCTTATCACCTTCTGCCCTAGCAGCCACCAATGCACCGGAAAGATGTTTAATCTGTCAAGTTGCCAAGGCAACCAGAAACATGCTGGGATGCAGAGGTGACAGTCCCAAGGAAGTCTTATCTTCTATTTGTTAAATCACTGTCCATTGACTCTCCCTTGAGGCCCGGTCCTATCAGTTCCAAAACTGGCCCTCCATGTCAGTGTTTTTCCTCCCTGATCCCATCTTCCAGGGGAAACTACAGCAGCCCAGCCAAGAACCTTAAGTTGCCCACACATGGGTCTGAACTCCAGCAGGGGCTAAGATTATGCTGGAGACAGCAGGACAAGGACAATGATGCCATACCTAGAGAGTTTTGAGAGCTTCAGGCCTTTCACAACACCTGGTTTTGACCAAACAGTAGCCCCAGGTGAGAAGGGAAAGGGAAAATAGAAGTGACCTATTTATTCAAGGACAGGACCAGAGTTCTTTATTGTTTGGAGAATTGGACAGCTCAGAAGGCAATGGGCAAGCATCCAACACAGATGACCTAAAAGAGGAAGGGAAAGTGGAAGAAGTGATGGTGGACTCAATGTATGGGTCTCTCTGGAGAAAGGGGAGACTGGATCATCAGGATGAACTGAAGTTAGGATACTGAGCTTGGGGAGACTGCTCTGTGGTCAGTAGGCTGCACTGATCTCCATGGAGCATGGTCACCCTGGGCCTGAGCCTTGGAAATGATTGTGCCAAGCCTGGACCCAAGCTTGGAGGACTTGAGGAAATGGGGGCAGGCCCTGGACTTTACAAACCTGCACCACAGTGCGATGGAAAAGATGGCTGAAGCAGAGCAGACAGCCTGGCCAGAGGAGAGTCAGAGGAGAAAAGAGCTGTCAGGAGCTGTAGGACGCAAATCCAGGTTTTATCATCTGATGGTGAAAAGATCCTGAGACCCTTGACAGCATAGGTCATCTCTTACTTGTCTGGGGCATTGAAGTTGCCTAAAACCAGTTTTTCTCAAACTCCAAAGTGCATTCAAAACTCCAGGAAATCTTGCTAAAATGTAGGTTCTAAAAAGTCAGTAGATCTGTCAGGAGTGACAGTTCACATTTTTAAGATGCTCAAGTATTGCTGATCCTAAAGGTCCACAAAACATGCTTTAAGCAGTATGATTCTGAATAAAAACTCTCCCTGCTAGAAATGCAGACTCCTGGGTCCCACTGCACCTGAATTTGAATGAATGAACCATCCAAGTACTTTATGGTTATGTTCAAGAGTGAGAAACCCTATTCTGAAAAAAAAAAAAAAAAAAAAAAAGGTTTTCAAATATGCTTGTCCAATGGCGTGGTGCTTTGAAATTTCCCTCATCTGGAGATTGGTCTGGGGTGGAACCTGGACACTGGGGTTTTTAACACCCCCACAAATGATTCTAACAAGCCATCAAAAGCCTTGGTAGGTTGAGGACTGCTGTTTTAACCAATGCCAGACCCTACTGGTGCTGGTGGACAGAAACCATAAAATTCAGGCTGCTCTTGCTCCTGCCTGCTCTCCTAAGCTAGGCTCTGTCAGGATTCTGCAGCCAAAAGAATGTCAGGTTCAAAACACTGATTTCCAGTCTCTCCAGAGATAACTCAGAATGCTCAGGCTTTGACTGCTGGCTGTATACTCTGGAAAAATAAAGCTCCCGAAGGAGAAGAGGGAGGTAGGAACTGCCTGGACAACTCAATTGCCTTGGCCACAGTAGTGTTGGTGGAAGCACCTCCAAGTCTGTTGAAGCAAGAGCCAGGCACCTCCAGCATGCTAGGGCAGGTCCCCAGACATGGAGCCTGGCCAGTAGTAACCAAGTCTTATTCTCCCACTGAGAGATCACAAAGACTTTGTCCCCTATACAGATAGCCCTCCTTATCAAGGGACCAGGCACAGAGACTGGAAGACATGGCATCTTCTAGATCCCTGTGGTAAGGAGAAGCAGCAAGAAGCAAGTAGAACCTCACCTGCACCTATATCCCTGAACTACAAAGTTCTGGAAAGGGCAACAAGCCCCCTTGTATGGGCCAAGGATGGATGGCCTGTGCCAGCTGAAGCTGAGCTTACCTATGGCAGGAAGAGAATGTGAGTACCAGTCACCCAATGCAGACTTTAGAGCCTTATCACTGATGTCCAGCAGGTGGACCCACTTAAGTTGATCAGTCTCTATCCCATCATTTAAGAAGCCAGGGAACTGAGCCTCAGGGCCATGGGTTTTTACAGCATGCTCCTGTATGGGGATGTACAGAGGGTGGAGAGAGAGATGTACCAACAGGCAGAGCTGGAGGGTCTCCTGGCACCCTAGCTGGGGCTGAGGGTCCTAAGCCTCCCCTCCAATTTATTAGTTCAGGGCTTCCCCATTCAGGATTAGGTGTCTTTACCATTAGGCTCCTATGGGACATTTTGCCACAGCAGTATAAGGTCAAAATTAGGGCCCTTGAAGTTATGTTGACCTTGACCTCTAGTGATATCAGGAGGCTCTCAGGTAGCTTAATTCCAAGTATCTGTCCAACCCCGTTTCTACTGTGACACCTTGTGGCCTGCAGTGTCCTCCTTTCCCAAGCTGTGGGCATATACAGCTGATAAATTCTGTCTGTCTTATCTGTTTAGTGTACAGCATTAACCGTCCCTGTAACCATAGGATGAGAATTCCCCTCACTAAGAAAAGTCCAGTCCCAGATGGCTCTGCTGGTGAATTCTACCAAACAAAGAATAAATAATACCAATCCTTTCTAGACTCTTCCAGAACTCTCCAACTTATTTTAAGACCATTTAACCTGATATCAAAGTCAGACAGAGACATCATAAAAAAAAAAAAAAAAATAGACTACAGAGAGCTATTCCTTAAAAAACCACAGCAGGGCTGAGGATATAACTCAGAGGCAAAGCATTCGCCTAGCATGTGCAAGGTCCCTGGTAAGATCCCAGTACCCACCCGCAACAAACCCACAACACAATCTTGGCAAATTGAATCTCACAACATATAATTATAACAAATGGGTTTTATCCCAAGAATGCAAGGTTGATGTGTTAATACACCAAATTAACAGAATGAAGAGTAAAACCACATAATCATTCAAAAAAATGTAGAAAAAGTCATTTTTAAAAGATTTTTTAAACAAACAAAAAAAGGAATAGAAGAGAACTTCCTCAAACTAATAAAGGTCATTTACAAAAATCCTATAGCTATAGCTATATTACCAGTGAGAAATTGAATGCTTCTGTCCTAAGATTGGGAAGAAGGCAGGGATGCTCACTTTTACCACCTCTATTCATATTGTGCTAGTGTCTAGCCAGCTCAATAAGGCAAGAAAAAGAAATAAAACTTCATATTGGAAACAAAGAAGTAAAACTCTATTTGCAGACAACATGACCCCCATATGTAAACAATCCTAAGGAATTTATGAAAAGTGCCTGAAAAAGAATTAGTAAAATTAATCAACAAATTGCCAGGTAATAAGTCAAGATATGAATATCAATTGTATTTCTATAAATTAGTAATGGTTACAAACAGAGAAAGAAGATAGATCCCATTTGTTTACAATAAAAATAAATTTAAAAAAATAGTAATGGACAACCCAGAAATGAAATTAAGAAAACAATTCCACTCACTATAGCATCAAAAAGAAAAAAAATACTTCAAAATAAATTTCACAAAAGAAGGATGAGAATTGTATACTGGAAGTTTCAACATACTGTTAAGAGGAATTAAGATCTAAATAAATAAGTGGAGACACCCCATGTTCATGAATTGGAAAACCCAGTATTACGAGGATAATTTTCCCATGTTTACTATGGGTTTTAGTAAAAACCCTAGCAAGCTTCTTGTTGGCAGAGATTGACAAGCTGATCCTAAAATCTATGTGGATATGAACAATGCCCATGATAGCTTTAAAAAAATAGTTAAAATCTTGAAAAGAAAGAACAAAGCTGGAGGATTCAGATTTCCTGATTTCACAACTTTAAATAATAAACTATAAGAGAAAATCTTTGACCTCATGTTAGGCAAAGATTGCTTAGATGTGTGACCCATAACATGAAAAAGAAATGACCCTGAAAATTAAAAATTGATGAATCTTATTTCTCCAAATTCAAAAACTTCTGTACTTCAAAAGACACCGCGAAGAAAACGAAAGGACACATCACAGTTGGGAGAAATGTGGAAACCTAATAATAGTCGTGTGTGGAAAATAAAGAATTACGACTTGATTAAAAAAAGACAACTTATTTTTTAATGGGCAAAGGATTAAATAGATATTTCACTAAAGATATTTTTGATGGCTAATAAACACAAGAAAACATGCTCAATATCATTACTCATTAGAGAAATGCAAATTAAAACCAAAATAAGATGGCACTTCACACCCACTAGAATGTCCATAATTAAAAAGACAGATAATAACAAGTGTCGATGAGGTCGTGGAGAAATTGAAACCCTCATGTATTTAGAATGGGAACCAAAATGATGTAGCCATTTAGCCAACGGCCTGGCAATTTGTTTTAAATTTAACATAAACCTAGCAATTCTATTTCTAAGTACTCCAGAGAAGTGAAAACATGTTCACACAGAGACTTACATGTGATTGTTCATAGAAGTACGATCCGTAATAACAGAAAGTAGGAACAATCCAAATAGCCATCAACTGGTGAGCAGATAACACCAAGTTCCATGTAATGGGATACTATTTGGCAATAAAGAGAAACAAACAACTGATATGAGTTAATACATGATGAATCTCAAACACATTATGCTAGCAGGACACGGTGGCACACTCCTGCAATCCCAGAGCCTTGGGAGGCTGAGGCAGGAGGATTGCAAGTTCAAGGCCAGCCTCAGCAACTTATTGAGACCCTGTCTCAAAATAAAAACTAAACAGGGCTGGAAATGTGGCTCAGTGGTTAAAAACACCCAGGTTCAAGAAAACAAACAAAAAACTATTATGCTAAAGTGAGAGAATCTAGATGCGAAAGGATCACATATCATAGATTATACTGGTATGAAATACTCAGGAAAGGCAAATCAATAGAGATGGAATATAGATTTGTGGTTGCCTGGGCGAGGGGTGGGAATGGGGAGTGACTACAAATGAGCAGGAGAGTTTTGGGGGGGACAATGGAAATGTCCTAAAATTGGATTGTGGTGATGGTTGCACAGCTCTGTAAATTTACTAAAAATCACTGAAGCATCCGTGTAAAAAGAGGTGAATTTTATGGTATGTAAATTATACAGTCAGCTCTCTGTATGTGGGTTCTGCATTCTCAGATTCAATCAACTGCAGAAGAAAATGTTTGGGGAAAAAATCGCGTCTATACTGAACATGCACCGACTTTTTTCTTGTCATTATTCTCTAAACAATACGGTATAAAACTATTTACATAGCATTTACATTGTATTGGGTATAGTAAGGATTCTGGAGGTGATTTAAAGTATACAGGAAGATGTGCCTCGATTATATGCAAATAGTACATCATTTTATGTAGGGAACTGGAGCATCCTGGGGAAGGCGTTCTGGAACCAATCCCGAGAGATGCGTGACTGAATAAAGCTTTTTATAAGTCCTAGCTAGGAGGCTGGAGGTGAAGCTCAGTGGAAGAGAGCTTGTCCAGCATGCACACAATCCTGGGTTCCAGCCCCAGTGTGAGCAAGCGCGCGCATGCGCGCGCACACACACACACACACACACACACACACACACACACACCAAGCAGAGGATCTCCAGGCATCCCTTGGAGCTCCTTGCTTCTCTCTAGTCCCTCTCATTGTCTGGCTCCCAAGATTTCTCTTCCCTTCTGGAGTTTTAAGTTCTATTACCCAGAGGTGGTGAGCACATCGACTCAGTCTGCCCCACTGCTGGTTATTTGCTTTCATGTGATTCTGGTATTTTGCCCCTAAGTCTGGGACAGCTCTGGGAGGAAGGCTGTCTCTCCCTGAGTAAAGCAAATTAGAGAAATGAGAAACAGCTCTGTGTGGAGGGAGGTCCTAGCCTGGGTGTGAAGCTCCGAGGCAGACTCTTCCACCACTGAGCAGGGCTCTCTCCTTTCTCTCTCTAGTGGACAGGACTGGTCAGATGGAACTGGCTATGGTTTGAAAGTGTCCCCCAAATTTCACATGTTGACAACTTGCTCCCTGGTATATACCCAAAGGACTTAAAATCAGCATTCTATAGTGACACAGCCACACCAATGTTTATAGCAGCTCAGTTCACAATAACCAAGCAATGGAACCAACCCAGATGCCCTTCAACAGATGAATGGATTAAGAGAATATGGTATATGTATACACAATGGACTATTACTCAGCCATAAAGAAGAATGAAATTATGGCATTTGTTGGTAAATGGATGGAACTGGAGACTATCATGCTAAGTGAAATAAGCCAATCCCCAAAAAACCAAAGGCCAAATGTTCTCTCTGATATGTGGATGCTGACACACAATAAATGGAGGGGAGGGGAGAATAGAAATTCACTGGATTAGACAAGGGGAATGAAAGGAAGGGAGAAAGGATAGGAATAGGAAAGGCAGTAGAATGAATCAGACAGAACCTTTCTATGTTCATATATGAATATACGACCTATGAAACTCCACATCATGTACAACTGCAAGAATGGGATTCTAAATAGAATAAATTATACTTAGATATACACTCTACTGTCATGTATATCTAAAAAGAACAAATAAAAAATTCATATGTAAATGATATTTGGAGGTGGGGCCTTTGGAAGTTCATTAAGATTAGATGAAGTCATCAGGGAGGAGTCTATGACAGGATTTGGTGGCTTTATAAGAAGAGGAAGAGACATGAGCTGCCATGTTTGCTCTGTCTTGCAATGTGACGCCCTCCACCATGCTATGATGCAGCAAGAAGGCCCTCACCAAGAGCCAGAACCATGCTTGTGGACTTCCCAGACTTCAGTACTATAAAAAAATTCTTTTTAAATAAATTACCTGGTTTTGGATATTTGTTATAGCAACAGAAATTGGACAGGTGTCACACCATGCCACTGACCCATCCTTTCTCTCTGACCAGTGGGAAGTCCACTTGTACGATCTCAGTTTCAGATCCTAACTTATGGGCCCCTAAGTGGAAGGAGGAGGTAATGTCAGTCTCCTCCCCTGGGATGCTGCTGATACGCCTGTGTGGGAAGAGACAGGGCGGTACCAGAAACTCCCCACCACTGTGCACTCCTCCAGACCAGGGACCCTTTAGTAACCATCTATACAATGAGTAATGAAAATGGAGAAGTTCCCCCAGCAGTAAAACCCCATATCCCCCTTGCCTGTGGTCCTGCCCTTGCCGACTGCCCTCCCCATTCCCCGGGGAAGGGATGAAGCCCTCAAAAACTTTGCAAGTCCTATATACATGCTTGATGAGCAGACTTGATCTCATCCAGGAAAACCCTTTAATTACTGCCGTTACTTCTGGATGGGTTCTGGGAAGGAACTAATTCAAGCAGGGATCACTCGACCTGAAACATTATGAATGTCATTTCATTCCTTGGTCTGTCCAGGTCACGGGCAAGGGGTTGCAATAACCATTTCTGCTGAGTCCTGGAGGGAGTGACAATTCCTCACTCACTTCTGAGGCTGGCAAGCCACAGATAACTCATCCTGTGGTCCCCAAGCCACCTGCCTGGGCTATGACCGTGTGTCCTCTGCCTGCTGGTGGCTGGGGACAACATCAGGGGATGCAGAGCAGCCAGACCTCAGTGTGCACTCTTTTCTCCATGAGCTGTGGGCTGAGGCACAACCCCACTCCCACGGTTTGCAGTAAACTGAGGTGCATGCAAACACAGGATCATGGATGAGAGCCAGACACATGCACTTGCAGGGCTACCTGAGCCTCACCAGTTACATTCACGTGTGCAGAAGAATCAGAGCATGTTTGCAACATGCAGAAGCAAAGAATGTCCCAAACATCAGTGGTAACTTGCAGGCCCCGTAGGCTGACCTTCCAATGCCCTGTGTCTTAGAGTAGGGTGTTCTCAATCCCAAATAGCTGTCACGGTCATCAATAAGTCTTTTACAGATCTTTGGGATCTGGGGACCTGGGTTCTAGTTCAAATACTGCGACTTCCTGGCTGTGCAAACTTGGGTAAATGACTTCACCTCTCTGTGCTTCAGTTTCTTCATCTGTTGAATAGGTGGGGTGGGTGCTGAGGCTCCGGTGTGAGAGTATTTACAAAGCACATAAAGTACAGTGCCTGGTATACAGTAGGCACTCAGCACTTTGACCATCATCACTGCTCACACCTCACCCCCAGAGGCCACATTCCTGAAAGCTCTCTGGTTTCACTAACAGTCCCAGTGACATTGCCCCTGCCAGGGAGGCTGCAGGGAAGAATCTGCAAAGTACCTCCTTTTAGGCCAGGCCAGGGGGACCCTTGATAGATATGACTGGTCACAGACAGTGTCCCAGGTATGAAAGCAGGGAAACCAGCACGGCCATCCCTGCTGCCCCATCACTGAGGGAAGCAGGCAACCAAGTCAGAAATTCTTCTCCACTTCATCCCAGCCCACCCCATAGGCACCCACAGCCCCACTTCCAGGCTTCTTGGAGGCTGGAAGGGATTCTTCCTTTGCTACAGCAACATTTGCATATTAGTGAGTGCAACCATCTGCCTGAGAGTAGCTCCGTATAATGAAGGAAGGTTTGCATGCTGTGCCCTCCCAGACTCCTACACCCTGCCCTGTGTCTCCATCGTATCTCTGCTGAGTGGTCATCTCCCAGGTCCCCTGAGGCCCCTGCTTGACCTGAATGGCGAACAGGTATCTGGCAGAGTTCCCAGCTCCTGGACCAGACAAGGGCACCAAGGGACCCTGTGAGGTCACTATTGGCCAGCAGACACCTAGAGATTCTCTGCTCATGACCTGTGGGGGCTTGATGGGGATCCCGCAGACTGGAAAGAGTTTACGGTGTCCAGGGGCACAGGGAGAGCAGGTGTGGAGTCAGGGAGGGCTGGAGGGCAGGCTGAGCCTGAGGGAGGCCTGGGGTGTGGCACAGATCCTCTCCTCCCTGTCATGTGGCCATTGGGAGGTGCCCAGTGTGAGCTGCCAGCTGCCCCTGAAGGACCCTGGGTAAGAGCTTCGGTGTGGAACTCAGCAGAGCCACAGAAGTGTATGTTACAGATATGAAATCAAAGACGGGAGATGGGGCCACCCCAGGTCCGTGGTCCTGCACAGAGGTTGGAGCTGAGCACTGGGGCCCTGCTCCTGGGGTCACCTGGGGCACTTCCTGTCACCGGGTTCCTGGTGTCCTATGGTCATTCCCTCCCACGCTGAGCCCACTGACATCCCTTCTCATCCCTTCCTCTCCCTCATTTTTCTCCCTCTGATGCAGGCTTGGACTCTGAGGGCAAAGGTCAAAGGCAGTCACCCCATGTGGCTGTGTGGGAGTGTCACTCCCTCCTCCCTCCAGGATGATGAGCACTATGGGGAGCCTTTCCAGGATTGGATACATACAGACATGACCCATATGCAGCAAGGTGTCATAGGTCATTCTCGGTGAGACTCTCCGACCTTGGGGGCAACCAAATACAACTTCACTGGGAGCTCGGACGGGGCTCGCCCCCTCTAACGGAGGTCTTCGGGCCTTCACAGAGGGCTAAAAAGTGCCTCGACGATCCTCAGGGCAAGACAAGAGGCAGTCCCCAATTCTCTAATGGCCCCAGACCATGAAAATGAGGAGCCCCCTGGTGTCCCTCTGGCCCCTCCATCGGAAGGTGGCCACTCTGCAGGGCCTCCCAAGTGACAGCTATCAGGGGTGACAGAATTGATATAAACTTGGCAATCTCCCCTATGTAAATAAATAAATAAAAATGAATAAAAATTTAAAATGAGAGAATCTTCCATGGAGCACCTTTATGATTCAAGTTAAAACAGCAGAACTGCAAATCCTATAAAATAAGCTTTATAATGAAAACATCAGCAGGTACGTACTGGTAAGCTTTGGGCTTAAATGGGATCTCTCCCGCGGCGGCTCCTGGCTTCCTGCAAGTATTGTGAGCAGGAGAAGATCTGCGTTGGCCCTACAGGCCCAGGAATGGTGTCAGCGGGAGTGCCAGGGCCAGCTTTACCCCCACGATGGGCAGCCAGCCCCAGGACATTGGCCTCGTCCCACACTCAGGCCCTCCCTGGTGTCCCTGCTCCATCTTGGATGTGTATCAGCTTCCAGAGCCTGCCCTCCAGGACTTCTGTTGTCATAACTACTGCCATGACCTTTTCTGGATTTTCAACAACCAAGACTCACCCAGAGGCCACAGAGAAGCCATGGCAACAGCCCTGTCCTTGGAGGGAGGGCTGCCTCAGAACCACCTTCTCGCTCTCCATGTGAGGAACAAAGGCTCTAGTCAGAAGGGCTGGCAGGGGTTAGGACCCCACTAGATCGGCCCCACACTGGCAGTGGGTGCCCTAAGGCCCTCCCGGCTTGACCCTGAGACTCCAGGCCAGGTGAGGCCAAGGGAGGGAGAGGTAGGTGAGCCACACAGCAGGAACCACCTCTTAGCCTTCTCCGACCCTCCCGTCTCGCTCTGCCCTTCCCCTCTCCTGGCTCACCTCCTTCTGAGGGGGAGCCTTGCCCAGTGAGTGAGTGAGGATAGAGGCCAGAGGTATGTGGCACAGGTGGAGAGACAGGAAGTTCAGCTCCACATGGACCCTTCCCAACACCCAGCCTTGAGTCCCCATTGAGTCCTCATAGGCCACCATGCCTGGCCTTGGTGCAGTTATGGCTTTCCAGGCCAGATGTCATTCTGGGACACCTAGATCTCAACCTCTGTCTCCTCTTCCTTTAGTTTCTCCAATTCAATCTGAGCCGGATAGAGTGGGAAAGGGGCCACCCCACACCTGTGACCCACTCTGGACCCACCCGGCTGTGATTCATGTCTTAGGTGAACAGAGCCTGATTCACCCCCTGCATGGGGATCCTCTGAGGAACAATGGAGGCACAACTTGAAACCGGGGCTACCTGGGGACGGAGTGTGCTTCGGAACCGCGGGCCCTGCTCAATCTGTGCCCAGGCCCACACACAATGGGAGACCCAGTTTCCAGCTGAACTGTAATTTCAGAAGGTGTCTTTGTTGTGAGCTGTATTGACCGAAACAGCGGAGGAGCCTTGGGGCCTGGGATCGGGGAATTGCGCTGTTGCTGAAATCGGCGAGGTGTCAGTGAGAAATATCCTTTGAGGAAGTGGTAGAATAACATCGAAAAACAAAAGAAATAGAGATCTTGACATTAACCAGTAGCAACAAGCAAGGGGGACAGAGTGGGCCAAATGCAGGCTTTGGAATAAGCCAAATCTGGGTTCCATCCTGGATCAGCCACTTCAGGACTTTGGGCAACTGACTTAACCTAAGTTGAAGGGAACGGCCTCGCAGGGAGAAGGGAGAGTGGATAAGGGCACTGGGGGCAGTGCCAGGTACCCAATTCACAGAACCACAACTTCCTGTCCCACACACAGAAGCTTAATTAGACTGTCTCATTTTAGAAATGATCAGCATACACAAGTATGGATTTCAAGACCATTTTTGTCCATTAACTCATTAGATCCATACAATGATCCTGTGTCTTCTATTTTTAGCATTTTACTCTAGTTCCTTTAAAACATAAATCTCACTCTTATTGGATATGATCGTCCCAATTTTCTGTTCTGTTCTCCTTTCTAACTCCAACCCCGCCCCCCCTCCCCATCCAGGAACTTTTAGCATAGCAATTCTGGGGCCATTTTCTATTAATATCAATTTTCAGATTACAGCAATATGATGTCTGTTTCCTAATTTAATTAGGTGATTCCTGTTATTAGTTTCTACATGCTCATTATTTTTCATTTAGCATATTTTAATGCAGCAAAGGAAAGTGAGTATCCAGCTGGAGACCCGCCCCCACCCCACCCACAGGGCATCTTTTGTAAGAGGAAGTGAATGTTCCCTCCACCTGCAAGAGGGTGGGGGAACCCAGAAAATTGGGGCCCAGGGGAGGATGGAGATACTGGGGAGCTGCAGGCTAGGGCTGCTTTAAAGAATGATCCAGGCTCAGGTGAGGGAGGGTGGAGACAGGACTCACAGTGGGCAGTGCTGCCTTCTGGGCCTCCCAGGGTATAGGGGAGTGAGGGTCCTCCAGCACCCACTCCCCACAAACAGCAGATGGTTCCAAAGTCAGCACCAAACCTGCTGGGCCTGGGTTCCAACCGTGCCTCCCTCTGGCACCTGTTGGCTGATCATCATGTGGGGGTTCCATGTCTGTCCCTTCTCCAGCACTGGTCTCTGCACAGCTACAGAGGCACCTTACACACTGTGGTCTAAATTAACATTGAACACAGTGTACAAGTGATGCCCCCTGCCTTGTGCAAAAAGCCATCTGTGTCCCTTGGTCATGGCCATCCGCTAGTCCCCTCCCCATCTGCATCCTTCTAATGGTGCACACGAGCCCACCAGCTTCCTTCCCTCTGCTGGCTCAGTGACGGCTGGGCTGGCCCAGAAAGAACCCCCACAAGGCTGCTCCCAGGTCGTCGAGGAAGGGGGAGCAGGAATCCGGGGCACGCCTGGATGAGCACATTTACAAGCACCTCCAGGAAGGCCTGGTGTGTTACGTGACGAGGCCGTGACACTCCAGGAGAACTGAAAACCCAGTGGGTAGCTTTCCCCAGAGTGAAATTATCTCTGCTGTGGCCCCAGAAAGGGGAGGCGAGCAGGGGAGGGTGCGGCCACCCTGGTGAGCTCTGGGCGGTGATCAGCGAGAGTTTGAAGACGCTGCAGGTGCATTGTTTAGAAACACTGGGTTCCGAGAGTCCCAGCCCTGCTGATTTTGCAATGATATATTGCCAGCTACTTAACAGGATGGATCACTGCAATTACATGTCACTTCTGATATTCACAGTCACAACAAGGATGTGTCAGCCTCGCAAGGTTTGTAGGAAATATATATGATGTTCCGGAATGCCGTTAGAAAACCGTTTCAGGAAACAGACTCGAGAGGATTCCAATAAAACCCACCTGCCTGGGGAAAGCGGCAGCTCCATGGAAACTGGAGGGGCTGGCTCCCCGGCCCGGGGGGAGCGTGGGCTTAGGCATCCCGGCTCCAGGAGGATAGGGCACGCTGCCAGAGAGGGCGTGGCTCACACTGCGCTTGGGTGAGCTGTTGAGAGCCCTTTGGCATTTACCCCTGTGGCCCTGGCCCACCTAGAGTTCTTGGCCTGAAGCTGTGGTCTTGGAGCCCCAAAGCAACACATCTGGATAAAGACAGTCACTGTAGGATCCAGACGAACCTTCCGACATCGCAATGTGGCCTTGGGCACTGTGTAGGTAAAACTGTGGGTCCTTAGACCCAAGGCACTGGGACTCTGGCTCTGTGGGTTTCTAGCTGTGAGATCCTGGGCTCAGCACTGGGTGCTCCAGGGAGAGACTCTCCCCCCGTCCTGCTCCACAGAGTCTCCCCCAAACTCACTTTGTTGCTTCCACTGGGGGTCATCACTGCTTGAGGATTAGAGAGGGAAGGCACAGCTCCCCTCCTCCAGGAAGCCCTCTGGACTCCTTCAGGTCTCTCCTCCAATGCCCCCAAGTTGGAGCCTTCTAAGAAAAAGTCCCTTGACCCCACAGATTGAGAGCAGACCTCACCTAATCTTCTCTCACCCCTTCTCACTCTTCCTTGTACCCCTCAACCGACCCAGTCCAGTCGAGCAGCTGGACCACAGCAGTCTCTGTGCAGATGGGTGCACCCATTCCTCTCCACCCTGCTGCCAAGCCCAGCGACCCAGGCACAGAGGCTCCAACCCAGGACTAGGTGGGCAGCTTTGGCAGAAGCCTGATTGCCAGCCTTGGCATCCAGCCCCACCAGGAGTGGGCAGCTTCCAGGGCAGGCTCCAGTTTCCTGGCCTAGAAAAGTGGAGCAGACGTGAGGCTATGGAGATGCCAGCTCCCCTCCCAGGGCAGGGGTCTCCACAGCCCTTTCCAACCTGTGTGACCCCTGCATTCTGTGAAAGTAAAGGAGAAGATGAAGGAGCGAGGGGAGGGCTGGGGGAGGCAGGGTGCTTCCTGTTCCTCATGCCTAGTGCCATGGCCTGTGGTAGAGGAGTTACAGGGCATCTTCACACATCCTGCCAAGTGTGTCGGATGCCATAATCCAAAAAGGAACATGTGGCCCCTGCCACTCCTCCAGACCACTCCCATTTGTCATATCTGCTTTGGTGAATGGCAGTTCTGACTCCCATCTGCCACAACCAGAAACCCCAGAGTCCTCCAAAACTGAGACCACTGCCTTCCTCGCTCTCTTTATCCTCCCACCCACCAGCTGGCCAACTCTGCACTCAGTCACTTTGGTGGCCCTGAATCCCGTCCTCTCCCATCCCCATCTGCCCTGGGCTTTGTCCCCTTCTCTGCATCACTCAAACCCCTCCCAGCTGGTCACTGGGGATTGTTCCTCCTGTTCTCCACCACAGCTGCACACCATGCAGCTACTCCTCCCCAGCCGAGTCTCCAGAGCTGCCATGCCCTGGGCGAAGGCTGGGTCCTCTACCATGCACCGAGGGCTCACTGGGTCTGGGCCTGGCTGTGTCTTCAGCCACTAGTCATATTCCAGCCCCGAAGCCACTTGGAGTTCTTCAGGTGCCACACTCTCTCCTGCCTCCAAACTTTTGTCCACACTGCTCTCTCCACCCAGGCTCTGCCCTTGGTCCAGACCATGGCAATGCCAGGTGCCTCAAGTTCTGGGGAGGCAGGATGGTGTGTAGTCACTGCCAGTTGCTCGAAGGCACATCCCAGCTCTGAAGGCCAGAAGCTGTGTGGCCTTGGATATTGTTCTTAACCTCGCTCACCTCAGTAGTTTCATCTGTCAAATGGTGTAATAGTAATTAAGTATTAAATGGTATGAAGTACATGTAAAGTACTTGCGATAGTGCCTACCACATGGTGAGGGTCTGAGAACCTCTGCTAGCATTCATGTTGACATTGCTTCCATGTCAGACCCAGTGAGCTCTCAGCACACTGTCTGTAAGCAGAAATCATGTAGTATAAAAACTCTATGCATTGAAACTTGTTTAGTGCTCAGCATAAGGAAGACCTGGTACATGGTGAAGGTTTCATCAACGCAGTTATTATTATTATCCAAGAACGCCCTCGTGCCCTGCAAGAGAAGCCCCGGGGGAGGCTTCAGACCGAGACGTCCTCAAGGGCTCTCCATTCCCTTCGTCTATGCCAGCAGTCCCCGAGGAGGGAGCTTCGCTGTTTACCGGGGCTGTCATCTCAGCAGCCACCCTCAGTGCCTCGACTCCAGGAAAGAGCAAAGAGCCCTGAATGTGGGTGGCCCCACTTTAAGAAAACTCACACTACAAAATCCAAAAATTCAGGAGAAGAAATAGAGGAGGAAGAAGAAGGAGAAAAAGAAGAAATATTTATAGTGCGTGCAACAGAATCTGGACCAGAGGTCCTATTTTTTTATGTATCAATCAACCAATCAATCCACCATTCACTTTGGTTTCATGGGTCACTAACAATGATTCTCCTGGCTCCATTAAAACAAAATCCATTCCACTTAAAAGAATGAAGAAGGAATGATAAAACGTGATTACAAGCCATCGTGGAATGCCTGAAGAATGGACGGGCCTAGGACAGAACATCAGTGGCTCTTGGACACCACAAGAAAGCCTGGCAGAGGTAAACCTCCAGATAGAAGAACACAGACTCAGGTGTAAATATTTGCCAACAAACAAACAAAAAAACCCCAAAGCCCAAACCTACAACAGATCAATTTGCAAGATTTGTCTAATTTGTAGAGATTATCAAGAATAAAGGGCTGGGCCTGGGGGCACACACTGTAATCCCAGTGACTCAGGAGGCTGAGGCAGGAGGATTGCAAGTTTGAGACCAACCTTAGCAACTTAGTGAGGCCCTAAGGACTTAGTGAGACACTGTTTAAAAAAAAAAAAAAACATATAAAAAGGGTTGGGGATGTGGCTCAATGGTTAAGTGACCCTGGGTTCAACCCCCGGCACAAAAAAGAAACAAAGATAAAGAAAAGAGACTTCAGGACTCATGGATCAACTGTAATGTGTGGCCTTATCTAGATTCTGGATAAAAACAAAATGGAAATAAAGGGATTTATATTTGTGAGACGATTAGAAATTTGATGTTATTAAGGACTCATTGGATGTTTAGTGGTTATGCTAAAAAAAAGAATTCTTTTGAACTGAGACGCATATTGAAATATTTATGAATGAACTGATCTGCTTTCTGTTATAGGTTTTAAAATCAGATAGAAGGAGGAATATGGATATGGCAGTGGATAAAGCCTGCCCGGCCAGGTTGGGGGCACCAGGGGACAGACACAGATTTGAATCTACTACCATTCTACTCAAACTCTCCGTAGAAAAAATTCACAGAGAAAGGCAGTTCATAAAATTCAGTTTGCCCAAGTGAAAGTGAACTCTGTCTTCTGCAGCCCCCAGAGCCAGAGGGCTGGCTCCTAGTTCTGGCCTGAGTCTTTTCTCTGGGAAAAGGGATGAATCTTATCTCTTGGGACAGGAAGGGAACTTCCTGAAGGCAGAAGCCCTGAACTCAGTACCTGGCCATATTGGAAACTGGAAAATAATTATAATTAGAAAAGTAAAATTCTCTGATATACCAGAAATTCTTAGAATGTACGTGGTTCACAGGTAGCTATCCCTGTTTCAAATGTACTGATGGAAAATGTAGCAAAAAAAAAAGTTTTTGAAAAGTATGGCACAACTTACAGAAGTTGGCAATGCCATAGGATTCCACTTACTAATGCATTACCCAGGTGAGGCGGGCTGGCTGGCTCATAAGAAGTTCAGGAGCTACTAATACCCGGTTGCTACACTGCAGAAATCTGCCAGACCCTGAGGGGCTGTAAGTCAACAAAGAATGCCCATCACTTTTTCAAACTGGCTCCTGGATTTTCACCTGCCCACCCTCGTGATGCAACAAATGACAGATTCCAGAGAACTCCATCTATTCCCAAAAAAATTTATGCTGCCACGTGGATTTTCCTCTGTAGACTGGGGCTCCCCAAGTGGCCTTGCCAATCCAGATGGCAGGGTGGCCTCTCTAGTCTGCAACTCCCTTGGACAAAAACCCACGGGAAGAAGGCTTGTCAGGGGCCCCTGGGGCCACCCAGCCATGCAACTGGACATATACACTTTGTAAGCACTGGTTTCCAACAGATAAATGTAATCAAGGTTTATATGCTCAGAGAAGCCAACAGGATGGGATTGTTTCACTTGAAAGATCAGAAGAAAATTGTAACTAATGTTGTGGAAAATTACTTTGATATTGCTTTCTTGGTACCGAATCACAATTAGGCTGCTGCGAGAAGTACAGGGAAAGAATAAATGAATAGTAACAAATCAACACAAACAGCTTGTGTCAGGAACGCTTTGCTCGGGGAAAGTAACGTAAGCATTACTTAAAGTTTTATGACTGTGTTTGGTGTGATTTACCTAGAACGTCAAGGTTGCCCATCACGTGACCCTTGGTCAGAGTGGTCCACCTGCATTTGCCAACAGAAGAACACGGCTCAAGACCCAGGCGCTTTCCTGGCCCGACTCTGCTGGCTACAGGGATGCTTGCCTCAGGTTCATCCCGTCCTACATACCAGCCTGAGGCTCCAAGCTCCTCTCTGAGCATGCCTCTCTATGGTAGAACTCACAGATGTCCCGTGGGACCCCACCCACCCATAAGCCACACATCTGTGTGCTTGCACAGCTGTGCAGGGCACACGGGCAACTGTCATGAGGGACAAAAATCCACTGCCTATAGAAGCAAGTGCTTTGCTTTGCCAGCTGGATGCACTATGGCAGGGCAAATATTGGGGCCACCAAGGCACAAACCCACTGGGAATATACCACCTGTCCCAGAAGAGGACCACTGATCCATGGCATGCCCCTCATCCCAGGAGAATCCCACAGATACACTCAGGCATTCTCTCCCTGGCTCCTCCACAGAATGCAGGACATCGGGCATCTGGACCCTCTGCCCATGTGTACATCGCCAAACACGCACACCAGGACACGCACCAGGGATGCGTGGCACCGTTTATCCCAAGTAGTATTCAACTGCCCTCCTCCCCAGTTTGCTTTGGCAGAAACAATACACAACCACGGGACCAACTCAGTCTGCCCTAATGACACTGTCCCATGGGGCCCTGCTTCACTGACAGAGTCGTCCACTATCGTAGGGCTCCTGAGAGGCTAAAAGTCCCCAGGGGAGCCAAATTGGTCATCTCAGTTGCTTCCTCACAAGCCAGGGAACAGACAGACTCACTTTCAACAGTCCCCGGCTATGGGTTGGTGCCAGGTGTGTCAGCACTGTGGCCCTCTGGCTGTCTCTGTCTCCCATTCTTTCTTATGATGAAAGTGTAACTTTTTGTGCCTGGTTCACTCTGGCAGCAGCTTCCAGGCCTGTGTGGGCTCTGGCCTCTTAGTGCACCTTCTGCCTTCCTTTCTGGTGCCCACGGTTTTCAATTTGTTTGTAGAAGTGAAACAATGGGGAAACGCACAGAGAAAGGGGTGCAGTTATTCTCTGAGAGCCTGAGTCTGCAGAACAGAGAGAGGTGGCTTCAAGGCAGGGTACCCTACTGAGATCAGGGGCTCCTAGGTCAAGCATCTCCATCCCGTGCTAAGGGTCACAGGCAGGGGGTGGCACAGATAGCCTAAACCTCCAGCTTCCACTGTTCTTCCATCCTGTCCCTGGTTCACAGCCCTGAGCAAGGGGTCGTACATAACATGTCTCCTGGAAGGAAGGCTTTCTGGGTGTGCATGAGTGTATCCATGTCCTGGAGCTCGTGAACTGTGAGTAGGATTCTTCACGGACCCTCTTCTGACAGAAGCTCCTGCTGAGATATGCTGATGCTGATGCCTGAAAGGCCTGCCTTCCTCTCACTCCAAAGCAGAGAGCCCTTGACTTTGGCCCTGGGCCCGTGACCTGCAGCCCTGCCGTGTCCAGCAGTGGGGCACCTTGCAGAGCTCCATCTCCACGTTCTATCACCCTGAGATGCCAGATCCACCCTCCTGCTTTTCCTAAGCCACCTGTCCCCAAAAGACCTAAATGCCTCAGGAAGGGTGCCTTCCTCCTCAGCGGGTAACAAGGCATGGCAGGATAGTAGGCAGCATAGGTGGGTCTTGGTCTCACAAACCAGGAGGTGCCCCAATTCATCTGTTCAAGCTGTAGGGGCCAGATTCACAGGATCCACAGGGCTGGGCAGGGAAACCGAGTCTCACTTGAGCAGTTTGGGTTCAAAGAGATGCTTTTCAACCACTAATGTGTCCTAGATGATGTGGAAGAGGTCCTAAGAGGTGGCAGAATCATCCTTAAATCTGAGTTTTACCAAAGGCAACACCTGGCTGAACAGACAGGTACTTCACCTTCATCCCCAAGAGGGGGACCACCTCATTACTATGGATGTCAGAGCCCTGAGGTTGGTGACTGAGCAACAGACGGAGTGTTCCCACATTGACCCAAGTGCCCGCAGGCAAGGCCAGGACCCCTCCTTTGCCTGCTGGGAGTTTCATCCTCCAACCCAGCACACCAGGGCAGCCATGGAGGTCTGCACCCCAGGTGGGAAAGCAAGAGGCCAGTGACAGTGGAAACAAGTGCAAGGGCTCACCTGGCCCCTGCTGGGGGGCGAGCTCCGTGGGGTCCTGCAGGCTGATGAAGAGGAGGAGGCCTGCAGCTCCGAACAGCAGGATGGATGAGAACATGCAGGTCAGCCGCATCGTTCCAGGTCGCAGGGTCATCCAGGGTGTACTCAGGGGTCACCTCTTGGGTGTGGGAGGCACTTTCTTCCCTCATTGTCCATACCAGGCGTCCATCAGGCCGAGGTCTACAGGGCAGAGGGGAAGAAAGAAGCACCTCTGAGTTGCAGAGCATCCAGGTGGGTTGAGGCCCCAGGAACCAAGTGTACTCAGATCCCCTGCTCTACCTCAGGAGCTCAGGTGTGCCCCTTCCACCTTTTCAAGCCAATGGAGGCTGAAGGAAGTCCTGTTGTCACTTGTGGTCAGAACACTGGCTCCCATCAGTGTCTCCCAACAAACATATGGAGAGAGACACTCTCCTATGGATGCCTGGGAATTCAGGGGAGCCTGGAGACCCACAGTTAGGGACCAGTGGATACCCTCTGGCACTGTCCAATTTCCTTGAGCCTCCCAATGAGTATGTGTGCTCCCCCACAGGGATCTAGGTACAGGCAGGAATGTGGGTTCTGGTCCCTGGAAACTGGCCGAGAGGACAGAACTGCCTATACTCTGGCCCCTCTTTACAGGATGTTGGGACAAGGGTCTCCAGGGAGCAGGAGGCTCCAGAGCCAGAGGATGCTCAGGCACAGATCAATTCCCCCACACCAGGCACAGCTGTCCTCATTGACAGACCGACAGATGGCCTGGCAGGATCCAGGCCCTGCTGGAAAGTCACACCAGCAGGAGCTGAAGCTCTGGCCAGTCCGTGGTTGTCCCAGCACTCAAGGCAACTGGCCTGGAGCTGAGGTGGGGCAGTCAGACCTACCACTTTCAGATCCCAGACTCAGGATCAGAGGCTGGGTGTTAACATCCCTTCTGTTCCTGCCTGCTCTTCTGGCCCCTGCAGACCCAGATCGTGCCCATGTGACTTGCCCCTCACCCTGGTTCCTTGTAAGAGGCAGAAGAAATGTCCATTGTCCCAGATATCAATCAGTGATCCCCAACTGGGTCAGGCTGTGGATCAAGATAGAGGCACCCCAAGGCCATTTGCCCAAATGAGGGATGTAAGTTCCTGCAGTGGGGTGGGTGTGGTGGAGTGGGATGTGCTGAGAAACAGATGCACAGACAGCAGGTCTAGATGGGAGGCAGGTGTCCCAGAGAGCCCCCTTAGAAGGACCATCCCTGTGTCCCCTTACCTTCATTCAGTTTTACTGGCCTGAGCCTAGGAATTCTACCTGCCTTCACCCGAAGAGCCTGCAATGAAACTTCCCCAGCTTAGCACAGGACAGTGCCCAAGGGAAGCTGAGGTGCCGGGCAGCTCCCAGCAGTCTCCAAGAGCACAGTTAGGTAGCTGGTCTGTTGCCAAACCAGATGTGCTCCTCGACACAAGGAGGGTTCCCTGCCCAGGCGCCGAGACAGAGGGAAACAGCCCCCACCACTGCCTCTGTGTCCAGTCACTGGAGCGTGAGGCAGAAAGTGATAGAAGGCCCCTCCTTCTCTCCTGCCCAGAAAAATATTCCCAAGGACGACAGTGCTTCTCAGAAAAGTTCAGGGGCTGAGAAGTATAAACTGAAGGTTTGGGTTTCTTCCCTCTGCAGTCTCTGTAATTATTTTTTCACTCAGTTAACTTTAATTAACCTGCCTTAGGCCTCTACACGCCTGGCGCTGGGCTCCCTGGACTGTGCCGAGCAGGTGCTTCCCACGACCTCACAGCTTTTATGTTCTGGAGTAGCACTGAACTGGGCTCATTTTATCTCAGGAGCTGGATCTGGAGTTTCGTGCAGGCCCTGACCTCAGTGGAAAAAAAAGGGGGGGGGGGGACTTCCTGCCATCAACCAGGGCCATGCCTGCCCTGCTTATAGTGGGTAAAAATGGAGAGCCACATGTCCCCAGAGGTTCAGACCCAGAACCTCCTCATGTGGAACCAGGGCCTCTTCCTCTATGGCTGTCCTGGATGGGACCATACTGGGGGTCTGATCCATCACAAAGACACAGGTGCAGAGTGCAGGTTTCCAATGATACTAAAAGACAAGGCCATTCAACACAGCCCTAGCATGCCCAGATGTCCAGGCCCATAGTGACAGCCTTTGGCTCCTGGAGGAACACGAGCAACTAAGGTCAGAGGTGGATCAACGCTCTCCCACCCTGAGCCCCTACAAGCAGAGTTGGCTGAGGCCCTCAGGATGCCCAGACAGCCTTGGAAAGGAGAGAGAGGGTGGAAATGACATTACATAATGATGCTGTGGAGGTCAGACCCTCAGGCAGAAAACAGGAGAGGCAGTTCAAGGCCTCTCTGGACACGTTCATATATGCACCAGCCCATGGGCATGAGCAGGCACAATGACACTAACACAGATACACACACATGCCCTGGTGTATGCTGGCAAGTGCCTGCGTGCGCGCGCACACACACACACACACACACACACACACCACCACCACCACCACCACCACCACCACCACCACCAATGATCCCCAGCAAGGCCCCAGCTGGCCACAGTGTTGATGAACTTCCTGCAGCCACATTGGTCTCCCAAGTCAGACGCTGGCAGCCAATTTGATTGAGGGTGGGTAACTGTAGACATCAAGACATTCTGTGAGGGGGAGAGGGATGGAGACAGGAAGGACAGAAGAAATGACAAATGACGGCTAGGCACTGAGCTACCTGGTAAAATAGCTACTAATGTGACCCCCAATATCTGCCACAAGACTCCATATGATGAACACAGGGGTCTCAGAAGCATGTGTGATCATCATTTGTTTGTTTAGTAACTGGTGCTACAGATGTGGCGATGGAAGCTGGTGGCTCTCCTCCCCTCCCCAATCTTCTGTTACAGTGTCACCACTAGAGCTGGTACAGTCTTCCCCTGTTGATGACTAATGATTCCTACAGCTGTGACCTGTCTTAGCTTTCTGAATCTTGCTCACATCAAACCCACCAAACGGAACCAGGCTCCAACCACCCACGTGGCTGCTAGCCAGGACAAGGATCACATCCCTGCCCCCAAATCTGGTGAGGAAGAGAACACTGTCCCCCGCCCTGCACTTTCATGGCGACAGGAGAATCATCTGTGCACATTTGTCACTTCTGAGAACCTCCAGAGAACACAAGCACCTTGTCCACAGCCCGGAAGCTGGTGTTAAAGCACTCTGTGGCTTCCCTGTCCAAGTCCCTAAGCCCCAGAC
The DNA here is from genome assembly GCF_902686455.1 of Sciurus vulgaris. Lineage (NCBI taxonomy): Eukaryota > Metazoa > Chordata > Mammalia > Rodentia > Sciuridae > Sciurus > Sciurus vulgaris. The sequence continues at coordinate 42,446,422 of NC_136478.1, read as the reverse complement.
CCCAGTCGTTCCCTTGGGAACCCTCTTCTCCATGTTTACTCTCACTGGGGACCACATGCCCAGATAACTCCTCAAAAGGTCAGCCCTCTTCTCCTGGAACTTGTAAGTCTGGCTGGGTCTCTCATGCCCCAGGAGGGAGCAAGCATTTTAGAATCTACAGAAGACTCCTCCCAAAGGTGAGGAGTGGATGGGAGGTCCCCGACAGGGATTCACACTGCCGGTGCTACGGGTGCCTTATCCCCCATTGTTCCCCTGAGGATTCTTTTCTACAAAGTCGTAAGATATTTTCAAGACAATGGGGAGATGCAGGTCAGGTCCAAAGGCTGTCCATCTCCCTCTCTTTCAATCTAGCACTGGGGTTAGACACTATAATCTGTCACAGACCAGGGCCTGGCTGTCTCAGGGCCCCATCAGGACTCAGCTCCCACCTGGGACTGTCCCATCCTCACCACACACAATATCACACTTGGCTCCTATGACAAGTGCCATCTCCCCTCACCTCCCTGTGTCCTTTCTAAGACTAACAGACAATAAGAAAATTCAAATGACAGGGGTAGAGAAGAAGGAGGCTTAAGGCAAGAAAAATACACAGCCCTGTTGAGTTTCCGGAGGCTCCTGACATCCTCAAAATTCCTAGTCCTCCCAACGGCTTCTCTCCCCAAGGCCTGAATGGCATCACCAATTTTTACTTTAAGAAGAAGAAGAAGAAAAAAGATCCAATTAATCTTATAAACACCTCCTGGGACACAGGGCAGGGCCAACGATTCCTCCCATTTCCTTATTTATTTGATTTAAATTTTGGTCTTTTTGAAGAAATTGACTTCAGGGCACAAGCAAGGACTTGGGAATTGGGCCAAAATACACGCACCTCCAGTGGCGACAGCCGGACGCACGGACAGCTCCAAGGACACGCTTGGCTGCAGCTGCTCCAAGGCCTGGACACTGGCCACAATCACCCAGAGGACCCTCTGACTGTGGGGAGCCGCCCCAGCATCCTCTTCCCAACAGCTTGGGTGCACCCACGTGGTCAGTGGGCCCCAGGCCCAGGAAAGTTCTCTGTCCGTCTTTCTCCTCCTTGCACAGGCAGGAGCGAACAATGACGTCCCTCCCGGCTGAGGGCTCCAGGAGAAGCTGCTCTTCGGGAGAGAGGCTGCTATGGCAACTTGAGGAGAATGGAGCCAGGCACTGCCGTCACCTTGAATCCGGCACCGTGCCTTCTGCCGCGGCAGCCTAGGGGACCCGGCGCCCAGCCCTCCCCCTCCCTCGCTGGAGCCGGGCACTGGCAGCTGACCCCCAGCTTCCCTCCTCAGCCTCCTGGCCTTGGAAACTCATCTGCTCCTCGCTGAATGGAGCACATAGCCCAGTCCCCCGAGAGTACCACCTCCATCTGTTTTGTCAGACTAGTTCTTCTATGTGTGCGGCTCTGGCTTACTTCTGAGATGGGGCTCTTCTTGATTTCAGCTCATTAAAATCCTGCAGCTAATTAAAACCGCTCTAACGGCGGCGGCAGCAGCAAACTCTGGGACGAGTCCCTCCAGTTTTTATGCGTAGGCATAAAGTTGCAATGCTCTGCGAGGATGACGGATGGCTGCAAGCACTAGGGTTCCGAGGCGGGGCTGCAGACTCAGAATTGCTCCTGCCCTGCCACCCGCTGGGTCTGGAGAATGCTGGCCTGGGTCCTGAAATCTCAGGGCCCAGCCACGCACATCTGGGCCTGTCTAGTTGCACCCCGGTCCTGGGAGGCAGTAATTCACCTGCCATCCACTCCTCTACCACAACACTGGATCCCCTTCAATTCCCTTACGCTTTCTATGGGGCAGAACAAGGGCATACTAGGGTATAAACCAGGCTGAAATACCCCCAAAGCCTTGCTCTGGTACCCTTCCAACTCCTGCTGCCAAGGAACACTGCAGCCCAGCCTCCCACTATCCCGTACACAAATAAGAGCTGCTTGAAGGTTAAGGGTAGAAATGCACAGCTGCAGTGAGAGAGAGGATTCTGAGGGCCTGACCAAAGAGCCACAGGATACACGCCATCAACTGCTGCTAGAGGGAGAACCACACCATGGATACCATCTCTGCCCAGGACTACATGCTCAGGCATTTTAAGCCAATGGGACACAGGAGGGGATGGTAATTGTGCAGGAAGAGAAACTGAGCTCCTCTTCACCCCCGCCCTGGCAGCCTGGATGCCTAATCAGCACCCCAAGTCCCCTAAGCCTGGGAGCCTTGGCACTGACCCTTCTCCCACATGTGCTCATCACCAGGCTCAGACTCAGAGCTGTGGGAGCTGCTTCTGAGCCTTTCCTCATCTTTGTATTCCCAGCACTTAGCACAGAGCCTGGCACAAGGAAAGTGATCAATAACCTCTGCCGCATGTGGAATGAGCTCAAGTTAATAGATGGAAGTGTTGGGGGCCATCGGGAGAGAGGCACTCCATGAACTTGGAATTTTAAAAAGGTCATTTATGTTTCAGGGAACTGTGTGTTTGTTTTGATCAGGTTTGGGATGGAATCAGATCCAAAGAGTAGTCCAACCCCATGACAGGAAAAGAGGCAGGAAGTAAGATCCATCCCACCCCATTTCTGGGTTCCTCAGGAACCCTATGGAGCCTGACAGTTCAAAAATACTCAAGGCACACTCTCCACCCAAACTCTGCTTTTGAACCCTCTTGTTGGGAATGAGAGATTGCTGATCAAGGGGCTTGAAGACTAATGTATGTTCGAAAGGCAAATCTCTCTATATATGTGTGCATATTAACATGTTATACACACAAAAACATGTACACAAGTCATTTGGATGCCAGAAAACTGACCATCTCCAAACCTTTCCAATACCATGTGATGTCAGGAAACCTCCAAAGAAAATGAGTTCCCCTGGGTTGTTCAAAAGTCAGTGAAAGCAATACATGCTAAACATGAGTGGCCCTGGAAGACATGCTAATTGAGACAAGCCAGTTGCAAGAAGATAATACTATATGATTCCATTTATATGAGGTGCTGAGAGTTGTCAGATTCATAGAGACAACAAGTAGAATAGAGGCTACCAGGAGCCAGGAGGAGAGACAGGGAATTAGTATTTAATGGGTACAGAGTTTCAGTTTGTGAAGACGAAAAGTTTTGGAGATGAAGAAAAGTGAGGATATACACTAGACACTTGTAAATGGTTAAAATTGGTAAATTTTAAATATTTTTTAGAAAGATAAATGAACAACTTGAACTAAGCAGTGGGTATCATGGGATAGGCACCAGGCTCAGAGTAGGGAGCCCTGGTTCTGGGCCTGGCTTCCCCTCCAACCAGCTGCATGACCCTCATGACTTGATTCTCCTTATCTTGGGTTCAGTCCTCCTCCAAAATATCTACCGCAGAGGAGCTTCCAACTGCCTTAAATCTCTGCTGTGAGACAAATGGCTTAGGAAACAGAAAGTCACCTTCAGGCAGAGCATGGTCCTGTGGTGAGTGTCCCTCACCCACACCTGTCACCTGTTTCTCACCATGGATCTGGGCCACTGCCAGGCCACAGGCCTCAGGAAGACCACAGGCCTCAGGAAGACCACCTCAGGCATATCCCAGAGTTCTACACCCTGAGAGGTGCTGTTCCAGAGATAGCAGGTTCCCTATGGACCAGACAAGCCTGCCAAGCTGTCCTCCTTCATGACAGCTCTGTCCTTGTTTGAGGGATCAAAGGCTCTGCTGCAGGTGCCTAACTGGAATTGTATTCCTGGGATCTTTCTGATCTGCAAAGCCTCTACCTGAGGCTATCCTGGCTAAGGTGAATCCCACCTGTGGCTACTCCCAACCTAGGGGACCATACCTCTGTGTGTGAACTTTTACCCTGAGCCTGCTGGAACAGTGACTTATATAATGACAGATCATTTTGAGGCAGAAATCTACACAGGGCTAATGATAGGGATCCTACTGTATCTACAGTCACCCTTTTCATTTAAAAATCTTTAATTTTTAAAGAACTTAAAAGGGCAACCTAAGGACCCATGTGGTGATGGAAATGTCCTCTATCTTGACTGAATCAGTGTCAATATCCTGGTTGTGATATTGCACCAGTGTTTTGCACAACATCACAATAAGGGGAAACAGTATAAAGACTTCACCCGGTTTCTCTGCACTCTTTCTTACAACTGTACAAGAATACATAATTATCTCAAAATAAGAAGTTTTAAAGAACTAAAAACTTAAAAATAAAAATCACTGGCCTTTCAGCTCATACATAATGGAAGCAGATTCTAATGTTGTACACGTAAATAATAGATAACCATTTTCATGGATCAGTGCCATCCCCTATTGTATAAGAAACATTTTAAAGTTAAGGGACTATGCCTTTAATAAGAAAATTTGATGTGTTAGCAACTACCGGTTGATCTTTGTGCATTTTTCAATTGCAAATTGCACTTTAAAAATGCAAACAATTATTAATATTGATTTGGACTAAAACAATATTGAAATTCAATATATTTCCAGCTCTTTTATGAATTACCCTGTGGATACGTGGTGATTATGATAGAAGAGTATTTGCATGCTCAATTTCTTTTCAGTGAGGATCCTTGAAGAGGGCTGACGTGATCCATGGATAATGAACTTCACAGGGACAAGACTGGCTCCAGAGTCCTCGGCCAGGCTCTCTGATTTAGACACAGTACAGACTTCTGCCACTTTTCTTGCTGGGCTTTTCCCAAACCAATCTTACAGAACACAAGTTCTAAATACCTGCTCAAGGCCTAGAATAGGATTTCAGTTTTTAGAGGCAGGCTAGGACAAGGAACAGATATTTATCATGCTTTGTTAATATTTCAGGATACACTGGATACTACAGAAACATCCCATTAAGTTTTCACACAATAACCTCTTAAAGTGAAAATCATTATCCTTATTTATCACAGGTTTGGTTCTCTGTAAGGAGATGCTGAGATGGAGTTTGGGGGTACAAGATGTTTATTAAGAATCAACACCTGTGAAGGGAAAAGAAGAGGAAGACAAAGTAGATGGGAGAAGCTCTGGAGTGGGGAGAGCCTTCAGAGTATCCTGTAGCAGGTAGAAATGGTTATATCTTATATCTCCAGAATCTTCCATAGCCGGACATGGGTTGACCAGGGCAAGGTATGATCTCAGATGAAGCAGCCTGCCAAAGCTGAGGCAGATCCTGAGGAGCCACTGACCACATGTCCTGTGGGTGGTCAGCAAGTTTTCCCTGGAAGGGAATCCAGGCAGCATGTCTCAAAGTCCACCTCTGTTTCACAGCTGACAAAATTAAGACCCAAGGAGACTAAACCTGCCAAGGTTACACAGTAAATAAGAGCCATCCCTGATCTGTCTGACTCAAATCCTGTCTCTCTCCATTCCAGCCACTGCTTTTCCCAAACAAAAGCTTAGATAAGACGGTCCTGACCTTCAGTTACTGAGACATGAAGGTTTGGAAGTCTCTAGAGGAATATGCAGAAAGTAAGCAAATACACTCACCTCAATAACCCTGCCAAGACAAATGTATATGTGCTCTTTGTGCACATGCATTCATGTGCACACACACACTTGCTTCTTGACAATTATCTCAGGAAGGCGGGGACAAGGATTATTTGGGTTAAGAGCTCCCCTGACAGTACAGCCTGGAGACCATCTCCCCCAGTAGAGCCCTCGGATCTTGCCAAGAGCAGCCAAGGATGCTTGATGCTGCACGGCCGGCCTCCTTTTCCTTTTAGAAAGCACTGAGCTATTCACATTTTCCAGCTGCTCTGACATCCACAGCCTCAGCAGGGAAAATTATAGGGAAGAAAAAAATTGCATATTTACTTCTCAAAATTGAAAGTTGGGGTATAATACAGCTAGAAAGGAGTACGTAGTAAACCTGAAGTGCCCTGGCCCCTGGCAGGGTGCAGCTGCCTCCAAGCTGCCAACAGTAATCCAGAGACTCCAGAGGAGGAGAAAATGGCAAGGAGGTTTGGCTTCTCTCCAGGGAATCCCTTTCCCTGTGGTTTCCCAGAGGACTTGCCTTTATGTGTCCAGTTCCAACTGTGCCTGGCACAGAGCAGGTGCTTGGGCAATGTGTAATGAGCAGAGAGACGTAGAGAAGGGTGAAGGTGAAGAGCAGCTCCTATACCCGGGTTGTTCCGTGTGCCTGTACCCATGCATGATCATCCCCTTTGCAAGCCGTCTAGCCTTTCTAAGCTGGCTCCAGTAATGACCGATACATTCTCGACCTTCAACCACTCCAGAATGATTTTTTGCTCGAGTTCATCTCTGAACAGGCTGTTATCTTCTAATCTGAAGGACTCAAGGACTAAGAAGATGGCAGAACAATCAAGCCTCTTGGTCCTCCCCTGGTTGCTCTGAGGCCAACCGGAGGGAGTCAGGCTTCAGGGATCTGGAAATTCTAATGCATGGGTAGGCATAAGAAAGAAATTTGCCTCTTCCGTGAGACTTCACCCCTCCATCGTCTTCCAGTGATATCTTCTCTTCCAAATCCCCTTTACCCCAACTGATCCGTTGGTGCTCCCTTATTTCTCCATGGGATGTTGAAAAGACAGAAATTTGGGTCTTCCTTAACCTCCTCCCTCTTCCGCTCCATCCAGCCACAGATTCAGCCTTCTGAGCTCCTTCTGTCTCTCCCACCCCTTGGTGCTACACAGATTCAGCACCTACGGTCTGGACAGCTCCCTGACTTTGTATAGATCCTGCAGTACATTCGCTGTCAGTTCAGTTAAACCAACTGAGGGCCCCACTTGTCCTGTGTCCCGAGTTCTTCAAACATCCCTGTGTGACCCACAAGCAACCTGAGGATCAAGTCTCTGCTAACCTCTCACCCCTGGTCTCATCTCTCACTATTCCCTAGTAGTCCTCAGTCCACCTGCCATGGATCCCTGAGCCGTGGGCTTTCCTCCAACACGGTTAATGGTTAGAGGATAGTGTAGAGAAGACAGCCCCAGGCTCCAAGTGTCTGATTCTCAGCATTACATTTTCTCACTGGGGACTTTGGGCATAATCTTGTCACATCTCTGAGCTTCAGTTTTCCTGACCAGTAAGTAGCTCCTTTGTGGCCTGATACCATGGGGCTATTTGTGAAGATTCCTGCTGTCATGGGTGGCTGTCCTGGAGTAGAGGGAAGAGGCTCAGGGCAGGCAGATGTGCTGCTGGGACCCAGCGCTCTCTCTGCAGAGGGCCCACTCCTGCACAGATTCTTCTTTACAAATGGTTTTGCTGACTTTACTTATCCTGAACAACATGCAAGGGGGTCTAGTTTCTCTCTCCCTAAGTCTGTAACCTCTTTTCTACTGTATTGAGTGCTGGATGTGTTTACCACTCAGCCTTAAGGACACAGGTAGAAAAGGGATAAACTTTTAAGATCCTGGGTGTGGTACCCCATGGTATCTGTGTGCCAGACCAGGGGGGTGGGCCAAGGACGAAGGCAGCCCTCAGCTGAGTGAAAGAATTTTAAAATAGAACAGCATCCACACAGGCCCCAAGCTTGTGCCCTTATACCACCCTGTCATCTATTACATATGGGGCTGCTTGAGCCCTGACTTTTTAAAAGGTTGCCAAAAAGAGGAAGGCAGACAGGTAGAAACATGCATTTTTATGAAGAGAACCAAAGCGGTCAATTGCTGGTCTTTAGTGAGCACCTGTCTGAAGAAGCCAATTTCCTGTAGTAACCATATGACCCTTTTATAATGACAATTATTTTTAAAATAACACATCCAATAACCATCTGCAGCAGATCCAGAACTTCAGATCTGCCAATTTGGAAACCTGGACTTCTAACTGAAAGTTTCTGATTCTTAAATTGGCAAGTAATGCACATGTTAAAAACCTATTCAAAGGGCTGTGGGTATAGCTCAGTGGTACAGCACATGCCTAGCATGCACAATTTCAAGCAGAAAGAAAGGAAGAGAGGGATGGAGGAAGAGAGAGACAGAGGAAGGAAGGCTAACCTACCTGAGTCAATCAAAATTTGTGTCCAAGCTGGCTCTGACTAGGATCCCCCCAGTGCTACTCTTGCTATGAAAAATGTAGCCTGGATTGTAAAATGGCATGCAACCCCTGGGTCTGAAACTGATTCAAAGTCTCTTGTGCAAAGTTAGCTGAGCAGAGGCAAAACTAACTTTGCCTCAGTGACCTGTGAGCTGCTGGTGTGAAGAGAAGCTGCAGTGACCTTGCTGGTCAGCAGCTGGCTCTGACGGCTCTGTGACCCAATGGCACTGGTACAGAAACATGGGCTTCAGCACAGGGCATCTGCCTCTGCCTGGAGGACAGTCACTGTGGTGGAACCAGGGGAGTGTGGCACAGGATATAGGGCACGTCCCAGTCCACCTCTGCCTCCTTCTCCCCACCTGAGTCACCTGTGTGTGTGTGTGTGCGCACACACACACATACACACACTTACACTTGTTATGGGTTGAATTACATCCATCCCTCCCACGCACAAAATTCTTATGTTGAAATCCTAACCCCCAGCACCTCAGAATCTCACCTTCCTTGTAAATAGGGTCATTGCAGAATATTAGTTAAGATGAGGTCATACTGCAGTACAGTGAGTCCCTAATCCTAAAGGACTGGTATTCTTATAGAAGGGGAACTCTGAACACAGATACATACACATGCATGGGTAAAGAGAATCCTTTATGTCCCCCCCCCCCCCCCCCCCCCCCCCCCCCCCCCCGTTGCTCTGTGCTGCGTATCTGTGTGTAGGGCTGAGCATGTGCTGAACCGACACATGGACACATCGTTTCAGAACCTCCCATTCCTGTCTGTGGCCATTGGCTAGGAGCAATCCATTGGTGGCCAGGCCCTACTCTGCACCCAGCCACCAGGAGAATAGCCTGCAACTGCCCTCACCGCATCTCACAGTGCTGCCTTCCATTCCAGTGGCTGCTTGAGGTCAGACTCCTTCCTGGCAGAGGACAGTGAGGCCCTGTTCTTCACCCAGCCTAAAGGGAGGGTGGTGGGAGGGTGGCCTGGGTTGGGAGGGCTGGAGAGTGGCAGCTCAGCAGGGCCATCTGCCATCTGTGCCTCCACTCCACTCTCCACTCGGTCCCCTCTCTGCCTCAGGGTGCATCACTCTGGCGACCCCTGGGAATTGGAAGCTAATTTTCCACGATCATTAGTGATGGAAAGACCTCAGGTTCTGCCTTTAATTAAAGTCAAATGCGGGGCCGAGGAGAAGCGCTGCATGCAGACATCCTCGTCTCACTTGTAAAAGCCATATGCAAATAATTAAGCAAGGCATGGAAGCCATAATTAAAAATTTCACAAACCCCCTCATTAGCTGAACAGTTTGCACAGAGAAGCAGGACCAAGTTCCTCCCCCATGCCGATGGCAGCTCCTGCAGATGGTTAATTGGGGCTGGGGGGAGCGGTAGGCCACACCTAGGTGACAGTGCACCTGGCAACGGGCTGGCAGGGCTCCTGGTCTCCTAGGCCAGCAGCAATGACTGCCACCTCCATCTAGTAAGCCTCTTAGCCAGAGACAGGGCTCCCAGGGCAAAATGGGTGAATCCATCCCTTCATCCCAAGGCAAGGAGCCACCATAATACAGGACCCTGGTCTCAAATTTTCAGCCCCTCTGGCCCCAGCCATGATTTATGCACAGTTGGGATGCAATAACAGAAGTGAGAAGGGTCTTGGCTTGCACACCTGTAATCCCAGCAGCTCCAGGGGCTGAGACAGGAGGATCGAATGTTCAAAGCCAGCCTCAGTAACTTAGCAAGACCCTTTCTCAAAATAAAAAATAAAAAGGGCTGGGATGTGGCTCAGTGGTTAAGTGCCCCTGGATTCAATTCCTGGTATTCCCCCCCGCAAAAAAAATTGAGACCTGCTCCAGCTGAAATCCCCGCAGTATGCCTAGGAGGGAGGCAGGCTCAGCATATCCCTTCTCTCTGCTGGCAACTTTGTGTCCTGAGAGCTTTCAGCCCCTTCCACAAGAGCAGCTATCCCTAGGCCTCATGGTCACTGTACACAGTGACCCACCTCAAGACAAAGGCCCTGGGCAGGACATACCCACACACCCAAAAGCACTCTCAGCCCCAGCTTTAATCAGCACTCCAGAACTGGGGGAGGGTGGGGTGGGAGGGAAACGTGTTGGACCTTCCGGTTCCACACTTTCTCTGGTCCCCTCTCCCCACCCTACCACAGGTCACTGGCTGGTGCCCTCAGCCCCCACAGGCATGTGGTTCACCTCCTGTCAGAAATCCATCCTGCCAGGCAAGTCACCGCAGGCATAATCCCCTCTTGCTCATTGACATTTCCAAATGAATATTCACTCCCCCCGCCCCATTGTGGCACTTGTTCTTCATCTGGTCTGATCAATGACACTCCTCAAAAGGAATCAGGACCAGAGGCATTGATCGACATCCGGGAAGCAGCCTGGCATGTACGAGGACCAGATGTGTCCTCCCAGGCAAGAGACTCGGATATTGGTCAATTCACCTCAACCACCGACAGCCCTGCCCTGGGCGGGGCCAGAGCGACCACGCAGCCAAGACTCCTCCTCCTCCAGCATTCATATATGTGAACTGGAAGTGATTCCAGACAAGTCCACAAAGGGGATCTTATAAGGAGTCAGATCCTCTTGCAGGGAGTCTCAGCGCTGAGTTTGTGCCTCTAGACCCAGAGACGACTCCGTGTGACATCTTCATCCAGGTCCTTGAATTCGCCCTCTTGAACTTGCCTCACCCTTCCCGGTGGCTCAGAAAACATCGTTTCTCTTTCTCTCTCTTCTCTGTCACACAAAGGAAGCAGGACCCTCTGCCAGACACCACCCTAAGCATCCTGCTCTTAGAAGCTGGCCCAGCGGAGTCTCTATCCTGGCTGAGTTTCTCGCCCTCCCCAGCTCACACAACAGTGAGCACAGGGCTCCCTTCCTTTCTTTTGCCATCTGCTTACAGAAGCCAAGTTGCCCTTCTGGTCAGAGCCCCTGCCCCAACCCTCCCTTCCTATCCCTCTGCATCTTCCTTGCTTCTGAAGCATCTGCCGAAGAACCTGCCATTCTAACCACCAACACCAGGTATGGGTTGAGCACACCTAGGTTCAAGATCTCAAATCTAAAATGCTTCAAACCCCAAAGCTTATCTGCCCACATGATGCCACTAGCAAAAAATTCCACACCGTGAAATTTGCTTCACACACAAAACTAATCAAAATGTTGTATAAAAATAATTTCAGCCTATGGGTGGAAAGTGTATATGAAACATAAATGAATTTTGTGCTTACACTTGGGTCTCATCCCCAAGATATCTCATTATATAAATGCAAATATTCCAAAATCTGAAAATTTTAGAAATCCCAAACACTTCTGGTCTCAAGCATTTTACATAAGGGATACCTATGCTGTAGTTCACAGTAACAAAGCAATACATTCAGGTGAGGAAGTGGATTATCCCACTTGTACGAATCATACATAAAAATTTACTTTCTGTCCCAATTTGATTTTTTTTGTGTGTGGTGCTGGAGGTTGAACCAAAAGGCCTCACACATGGTAGGAAAGCACTCTACCACTGAGCTAATGCCCTATCTCTGACTCCATTTGATTTTTAAAACTTCATTATGGAACATTTCAGATATACAAAATATGCATACACACACATGTACCAGGGATTCAGCACCCAGCTTAAAAAAATAAAACAATTACCAATATGCAGAGTACCCTAGAAGCCCTCCTATTGCTTCCCTCTTTCTCACCTCCAGAGGTAGCCCATCCACGTAACAAATATTTAATGAACATCTTCTCCCTGCCTGACACTATTATAGGCAACTAGGATCCATCAGTGGAAGATCCTGCCCTCATAGAACTGTATTCCAATCAGGAGAGAAACAGACACTACACTGAGGCTAGAGGCAGGGTCTCAGGACCTAAATATGCATGACTCCTCATTAAGAAGGTACCATTTGAACCATGCGGATACAAAAGGAATAGCCTGTGCAATGGCCCTGGGCTGGAGGCCTTCCTAATACATAGTGTGTCTGGAGAGAAGTGAACATAAAGGAGAGTCAAAGATGATGTGATCTGAGAAGTAAAGGGGCTAGTCCCATGGGCCATTGCAAGGACTCTGGCTTTGTCTCTGAGTGATGCAGGAGCAGAGGAAGGACATGATCTAAGTTGGATTTTGGCAGGATCCCCCTAGCCATGCAGGTTGGCGAGACCCCAACTATGATATGAAAAGCTGCACCTGCCATTCTTATGTGAGAACTGGTACTTTCAGAGGAGGACTTTATTTTGATGTTGGAAAGCACGTGTTGTTTACTTTGATGCTGTGATATCAGTGTGTCTCTTGGGTCTACTTGCTGGCCAAAAGCTTTTTTGGAATGGATATTCTGGATTCTGTAAAAACTGTAAGTCACTCTTATCATCGAACCTGGCCTCCTGGCTTATTTCTTCCAGTCAGAAGCTTAGGAACCCTAGCTGCCCAGACTATGTGTGCACAATGGAACCACAGGACATACGGTGATGACCAGAGGTGGAACAGGGGCTTGGAGCTGCCAAGTCACCTGGATCCAAACTCTGGCCCTACCACTTAGCAGCTGTGTTAACTGACTCTGGGCAAGTTACTTAACCTCTCTGTGCCTCAGTTTTCTCATCAGCAAAATGTGGATGACAAAGGTTTTCAGCTGTGTTGCGAGACTGCTGTAAGGACTACTGGACAGTACAGTCATGCCCCGGAGCAGTGCCTGGCTCCTAGAGCGTGCTTGATCAGGTGGGTGATTGACTATGCTGAGGAAGAACAGAGATCCTCTGAGGCCTTCTCTCAGGCAACTCCAACATCCTAGAGTTGGCAAGGTCTGAATGCCTGCAAGAAACAGGAGCTGTGGAAGCTTCCAAGGAGGTCTCCAGGAAATGTCCCATGAGCACAGAAAAATGTGACATTCCTGGAAAGGGCTTCCAGGAAACTGGCCCAGGAGCACTTCATCAAGAGAGGAGGGTGAGCTGCCCATTCTTGGCACCATGTTCTGCAGCCAGCACTGGCCTCAGGCTACCTCTACTGGCGTGTGTCCTGACGAGCAATGGGGTTGGTATTTATTTGTAAGTTCTGTGTTCGCAAAGCTATTTCAATTCCATCTGCTGAGTGTGCCAAGTGCCATCCAGAATGATCAATTTGGAAAGTCTGACACAGCTGCTTTTTTCCCTGATGATTAAACTTATGGTAACCTTCAGCTCAAACACTCACCCCTCACCTTTGACAATTTAAGTTCAGATCAGAAGAACCCAGTGGTACAATTTGAACGCATTGGTATTCAACTTCACAGCATCAGGAAGACAGCACAGTACCCAGCACACTGGGGGTTTTTGTTTGGTTGGTTTTTCTGTTGTTTTGGATTTTTTTTTTCTTTTCTTCTTACATAATTAATTACTTTGTTCACAAGGTTGAAGTCTTCTAAAAGAAATTTGGCAAAATGCTAGGGCTGGCACTTGGCAGGGAATGAGAGTATATTTTGAAAATAGTTGTAAAGTTTTTTCCTGTAGTCACACACAGGGACACACACAACATCCTTGTCTTTAATTCAGCATTGCTGGAAAACACATGGAAGTCTAATATTATTTTCCAATTCAGCTCATTTACTTCGAAGAAATCTGACTCCAGTTCAGAGACATAATCAATTCTATTGGCTGTCTCCAAGGCTTAAGGAAACAAGATTTTTCTCTTTTTTAAAGTTATTTTCTAATTGACATATTGTAATTGTGCATGTTCATAGGGCACAGTGTGACATTTCAATACATATATACAATGTGTAATGATCAGACTTGGGTAATTGGCATATCCATTGACTCAGACATTTATCATTTCTTTGTGTTGGGATTCAAAAATCCTCTCTATTAGCTGTTTTGAAATATACAATTAATTGTTGTCATCCATTATTATCTTACTGTGCTACAGAACATTAGAAGTTATTCTTCCTATCCAGCTGCACCCCAGCATTTTCTTAATGATAACATTTTTTTTTTTTTTTTTTTTTGGTCCCAGGGATTGAACCCACGGGTTTTTAACCACTGAGACACATCCCCAACCCTTTATGTATTTTGTTTAGAGAGTTTTGCTCAGTTGCTCAGGGCCTTGCCAAGTTGCTGAGGCTGGATTTGAATTTGCCATCCTCCTGCCTCAGCCTCCCGAGTCGCTGGGATTGCAGGTGTGCGTCACCACTCCCAGCAATGACAGTGCCTTTAACCACATACCCGGGCACCACATTCCCTCCCATCCAGTCATCACAGATAATAGACAATCATAGATTTAACCTTTTGCAAAACTTAAAGTCCACACTAAGTCACATTTGTTGAGAAGCTTTACAAAGAAGTCCCCTGGGCTACCTTCTGAATTTCTTGGCTATGCCCAGTTGCCCTCAGTGTAGGTTTCATGGGAGTTTCCCAAGAAGGTGAGGATTTATATATTTTAGGACTGTGAGGGTTTTGTACAGATGGGTGATGGGCATTTGGGATCCCGGTGAGGTGACCCATTGCTAATTTCTCTCATGCGAAGCAGAGAAAGCAGCTTTGCAGAAAGAAACCAAAAAACACTCAGGTTTGGGAAACAATTTCACACGATCTCAGTCCAACATTATTGAAGTCATGAGGGTGGTTCAGTGTCCAGAATTTGCCACTACCCCTGAAGGAGGTATGCTCCAGCCTTGTAAGAGACAGCCATCCATCCTTGACAGGAACTTCATGCATCATTGACAGTTTCCTCAAAAGGGTCAAAGAAAGCAAAAGCAACAGTCCTGATGCTCATGCTTATTTTTGGAAACCACGGAGACCTCTGTAGCCTGCAGCCAGAGGCAGGGGGTATGGCAGGCCAGGTATCCATCCATACTGGCGCTCTAAGATGCAGGCAAGTGTTTGTGTGTCTGTGAGTTTGTCTGGCACACACAGTCAGGTGCCAGCACAGCTTACAGGTGCCTATGGCTGATGGAAATGATCCTACCTTGGAGGTCTTTGGAACTTCCTGTTGTAGTGTCAGGACCGACTTCCGCTCTTAAAAAGGGTAACACTGAAAATGTAACACAAACGAGTTTTCCAAATCCGTTTTGAGCCCCACTGTTGTGAATGTAAAAAAAAAAAAAAAAAATCAAACTTTTCCTCAGAGTATATAGTCATCTTCAAACAAAGAACACTTACATTTATGACACATAATGGGAACCACAGTACAAATGGCAACATAAACACACAATGACAGTCCAGAATGTACCTAACACAAGTGTTATAGAACAAAATCTCTTTTGCTTGAAATTCTGTAGAACCCTCCTTACCAGGAAAATGATGAAAAGCTTTGCCTTCTATAGTTTGATTATAAAAACATAATTTTCCATTTTGAACTCTTCCAACAAAACCTCTCCAGTTATTAAATATTCTTTTTCAAACTTTCTAAATCCTCCTTTCCCTCCCCAGAGATTCTGACACGCCTGCCTGAAGTTCCCCTGATCTGTTTCTCCTCTCCTCCATCTCATGGGGAAACCACTGCACTTCTCAACCACCTCTGGGGAGAGAATGTTAAGACAATTCCACTTGTTTTTCCAAAGACTAATTGCTCGAAGGCCACCGTTTTCTGCTCGCAAGCCATGGCCCCTCATCTCTAATCCATTTCAAACATCTGTGGACCAAATCCCAACATCCAAGAGGGTGGAGGCTGTGGGTTCCCATGCCCAGTGATGAGGAAGGCCAGTGAAGGTTCCCAAAAGGAAAGCAGGATTTTAAGCAGCATGCATATAGCATGGAAAACCCAGGGTCCCTAAGTGATAAGCCTCTATCCCTTGGCAACGGTCACTCAGATGCAGTTTAGTTTAATTCCCTTCCACACCATCTCGGCATGCATGGCAGCCTTCCTGCATATAATACCAGAAGGGGCAGAGTCATGGGGATGAAGGGACCTCAGAATCGTCCTTTCTCAAGCAGAGACGAGATCGAGAACCAAGAGTCAGTTCTGCTCTCTAACACATGTGGGATTATGTCCACTCTTCCCTGCAGGTCTTGTTGTTTTAGGATGATATGAAGTGACTCTAAAAATGGCCAACATTTCTCCCCCAACACAAGAGCATAAATCACTACGTCTTTGGTGCTTTCTTTGTGGTATTGATTTTCCTGAGAATGAAGGCAGATGGTTCCGATATGGCATCATCTAATATTCCCCCAGCTTGATTTATAGATTTCTTTGTGCATTACCTGAACATAAATGAGTCTTGCATTATTTCTTGCACACTTGTCAAATTAAGGTAAGATATTCTCGTTGACCTTTAAACCTAAAAATAAATAAATAAATGTGTCGGAGACATTTTCCGGCAAGCCTTAAAACGAGCTGGGTCCTCGGATGCCAATTAAGAGGATGTAATTACGAAGGGGATTGTCGTCTGTGCTGCGGGTAATGATTTAATTTTAGTTTTAATGCGTTCGCTCAATGGAGGAAAAGAAAATAAGCTGGTTACGAATCATCTTGTGAAAGAGACGAGAACAACTTGGCACCATTTGTTCCCTAATTTACCAAAACGGGAAGGAGCTGGGGGTGCTTGGCACCCAGGCTTTCCAGAAGGAAAGAACGCTTCTCAGAAGGTGCAGAAAGAGGAGGCACTGGCAGGAACCAAAATAGAGACAAGGTGGCCGTTTGCTGTGATGTTACCAAACAGAGCCCGCGCCAGCCAGCGCTGGGCTGTGTGAGGGTGAGAATTGGATCTGACTCTGGGCAGGAAAGAATCGCGCTCAGGGGCTGCACCAGGCCTTTCTCCCACTGCCCTTCCCATTGCCAAGACCAGACCCAGGGAAAGGTTCCCCAAGTGACATCCACGTGGAGATGACCACTGTCTGCTGGGACACAAAGGGACACAACCTCTCAGCACCTCCAACTACAAACACTAAAGGTGAGATGATGCTGGCTGCACCCACCTGGGCTAGCATCTATGTGTACAAACCTAGGTACACGTGCGCACGTGCACACGTGCACACCCATGCACACCCACACACGCCCATGACCACGTAAGGTCTCCCCACCAGGCTGGCTTCGGCATCCCCAGGGTCCCTTTCAGAAAAATATCACTTAACAATCAACCTCTAATAAAGTCTGTCTTCAAACTGAAGATAGCAAACGGGACTGCCCAGGTCAGGCCAGCCACCTGTACAGAGCCCCCTGTCTCCACTCTGTCCGGGTATCTCTCCCCCGACTCCAAACTCCACAGCCTCCCTCACAGCCTCCAGTCTCCTGCCCAGGCCCTGTCCCCTCTCACTTTCCGGGCCTTTCTTTCTGCTGCTGAAGTAACTCTGCTCTTCTCTGTGTAACCCTGTCCCCTCTTCCTTCCTGGGTCACTTGGATTTGTCTTCTTCCTTCTCACCCTGTGGACTCATGAGACCCCATGCAGACAGAATTCTCCTCTGAGCCTGGGAGGAAACCCCAGAGTCCTTATCTCTTAGAGACCGTTCCCTGCTGCACCCATTTGCAGGTCCACATACGCATCCTGGAGGGCTTCGGAGGGTGTAGAGGAAAAACACACTTTCCTTCTGGGTACCCCCTGACCTTCCCAGTCACACGGGACATGAGATGTTCAATCTGTCTGCAGCCACATGAGTGTGGCCAGGTGTGCTAATGGGCTCTTCCTGTCCTGCAGCCCAAGTTGCTTCAGCGTCAACCCCAGGCCACCTGCTCGAACATGATTCACAAGAAAGCTGGTGAGGCACAGCAGATCCCGCCACCCATCAGGAGGCCATAGGCCAGCCTTTCAGAACCCACTGTGGGGATGCCACAGGTCTCTCACCAAACCTGAGGATACCATTTGTCTGCTCCAGTCTGCCCACATCTGGGGCCTCTCTGGGGTTGGGCAGACCCCTTACAGGCCTGTTCACTTTCCCAAGCACTTACTGAGTACCCAGCATGTGCAAGCTCAGGCCCCCTTGAACTTGCACAGGATCTGGGAACCACTGGGGCACCCTAGAGGGCCTGCTCCCTGCAGAGTCACAGAGACGATTTTGGCACAGTCTTGCTCCTGGGCTCTGGCCACCCTATTCTCGCCCTGGGCCAGCTGGAAGAGGCTGTAGGACAGCGCTCAAGAAAAGCAACCCCCGCCCCCAGTTTTGCAGGTTCCCTTTGAACACAACAGTTCTGATTAAATGCCCATCTGTGTCTTAAGATCAATTAAACCAGGGCTGAGCAAACTGCAGCCCCCCCAGGCCAAACCTGCCAACCACATTTCTGTAAATAAAGTTTATTGGAACACAGTCATGCCCATTCGTTTTCACAGAGTCTACGCTACAATGGCAGAGTTGAATGGTTTCAGCCAAGACGTTCTGGCCTAAAGTCTAAAATATTTACTACCCAGCCTTTCAAGAAAGCATTTGCTGACCTCTGACCTAAGCTACACATACCCATGATTTATTTATAAATCATCTGTCAAGTAACCTTTTGAGATATCTAATAAACTCTGGGTAAACTGCTCAACAAGGAAATAAAAATGAAAATTCCAGACGTTCAGAGCGAACAACATAGATTTCCAATTCTAAATCCATACCCATGTACACAGAAATACACTCTCACAGGAAAAAACTTCAAACGATATAATTAAAGTGCAGATTCCTTTGAAAGTCACCCCTGCTGGATGCAGTGCACACCTGTAATCCCAGCCTCTCGGGAATCTGAGGCAGGAGGATCCCAAGTTTAAGGCCAGCCTGGGTAACTTAGTGAGACCTGGTCTCAAAAATTAGAAAGGGCTAGGAATGTGGTAAAGAGTCCCCTGGGTTCAATCCCCACTACCTCCCCAAAGAAGAAAGTCACTCCCATTCAGTCCACTCTGCACTTGGGATCATCAGCGGAAGTCCTTCCAGACTTCCTTCTAGATATGTATTTACAAATATGTTAATAGAGGATATTGTGACTTTGTGTGTGTGAGAGTTTTGGTCATAAATGATAAAGATGCAATATTGTTCCACAGTTTGCTTTTTTGACTTAACAACACCTTTTGGACATTTTTCCCAGGTTTAAACAGACCTACTTCATGCTTTTAAACTATCCAGAATATTCCAAGGTGTGGGTGTTGCAGAGACTAATCTCAGTGCTCACAAACGTCTGGATAGGACACTATGCTAACATAACCTTTACCTCATAAAGCTCTCCTTTTTCCCAGGAAAGGGGATCCACTGCCCACAGGTCCCTTTGGAAAGGGCCTGGCAGGCCCCTCGCCTCATGTCCCATGCATTTGGAGACACCCCCCACCCCACTTCCTGCCCACTCTGGGAGTCCCTGAATCTTCATGTACTGCATGAGCACTGTCAAGGTGTCGCTGCATGACCCTCAGCCTCTCCTAGCACGGTCCCTAAGATCCACGACTCCAAATACCCCATTCAAAGAAGCTATTTGAAAGGAGAATCACTGTGAATATAAATGACTTTCTCAGAAGCTTGACTTTTAAAAAAGGAAGATGGATCTGGCCCTCGCAAATAAAAAACAGATTGAGAAGCTGAGCTTCGTGGAGTGACTTAAACAGGCATTCAGAGTTGGCACCCGCTGGGAACAGTGCGGCAGAAGCGGGTGATCAGAACAGGCCGAGCCTGGAGCCTGGCTCAGCAGCAGCCCTCCCTCCCCTGTTCATCTCCTCCTCCTCCCCTCCTGCCTTCACCGGCTCCTCCCTTTCTCCCACCCCTGCACCTTCACCTCATCCCTTTGTTCCACAGACCCTCTCTAAACACCTACTATGTGGCAGTCTGTGTGCTGTGCAGCACCTGAAGCCCAGTCCGTTCCCTGCAGAGTTCCCAGTGATACAGTCAGTCCCTGAGTAAGGGACCACGGCATGCCGCCCTGGTCTGCATGAGAGAAGGCCTCGATGCTAAGATGACATGCGTGGTGAGACCTGAAGGAGGGGTGGGGGTGGGGAGAGCGTGCCCAAGAAAGGTCTGGTGGGAAGGATGTGACCAGGAGAGTGAAGCATGTCATTTTCTTTTCAAAAAAAGACCACTCTGGCTCCAGGGGGAAACCAGATTGGTGGGTAGCTACTCTGCCCATTCATTTGGCCCATGTAGGGGCAGCCAAAGAAGTGGGAGCCCCACATACAGCTAGGGTAGGGGCTATGTGGGTTGCAGAGCAGACGGTGGCTGGATAGTGGACACCACCTTCCTCCTGAGGGCCCAGCTATGGGATTCTCCCTTGAGGAAAGGCAGCGTGGGTCCAGGAGTTACAGAGCTTTGGAGGGGGCCAGGAACAGAGGACCTGGATAAAAATCCCACCAGGCTGCTGACCAGCTAGATGACCACACACATGGGGCTTAAACTTGAATTCCTCTTCCAGGCGTCTTCAAGGGTCTGTTGTGAGAACTTCATGAGATAACACAACAATGCATCCAGTTCCATTCTGGGCACAGTGAAGGTGCTCCACAGACACTATAGATGGCCACACCCTAGCATCCACTCAGCAGAAGAACAAGTTCCTGTGCTGCCTGGTGAAAAGAGCAGAGTACAGTGGTCCCCCTCAACCATGGTTTCCATTTTCCCTGATGAACCACGGTCTGAATAAGCATAGTATGTAGAGAGCTAGTACCATCCGTGGCTTCAGGTATCCCCAGGCCAACAGAAAACACGCAGGGTTGCTAGCACCACATGGCTCTGTGCCCCCACATAGAGAGTCAGAGGTGCTAGAAACAGTCCTTCCTGTCACAAACTCACGTATGAATGGACGGCATTCACCTAGAGAGAGTGGGGCCCTGAGCTGAGGAAGGCACTGCAGCTGAGTCAGCAGAGAAGGAATTTTCATGTTTGCAGAAACAGCAGCAGAAGCAAAGGGGGTCTGGGCTAAGAATGGCAGCAAGCACCACTGTTTTATTCCTTTCCCTTCCATGTTCCCACTGGAAGGACCAAAGAAATAGAAAAAGGGAGTGAGGGGGCGGGCCTGCATCCACAGAGGAAAACTGGTGTGTCAGCCAGCTTTCTGTCACTGTGACAAAATAACTGAGATAAGCAACTCAAAAGGAAAAAGATTTAGTTTGACTCAGGTTTCAGAGGTTTGGATCCATGATCACTTGGCCCCGCTGCCTTTAAGCCTGTTGGCAGAGCAGTACATCATGGTGAGAGCAGGCAGAAGAGAAGGCACGTACACGACATGGCAGCCAGGAAGCAGAGAGTAATCAGAAAGGGCCAGGGCCCCCATATCTCCTTCAAGGCCATGCCTGTAATGACCTTACTTCTTTCCACTAGGCCCCACCTCTTATGGGTTCCACCGCCTCCCCATAGCACCCCAAACTGGAAGCCAATCCTTTAACTCATGGGCCTTTGGGGAACATTCCATACAAACTCTAGTTGCCAGTTAGAGTGTGGCAACAAGTCAGATCCAGTGAGGGATCCCTGCAAGCAGTGCAGATGGCACCTGGAAAAGGCTGGGCCGCCTCTCAGAGGCTAGGAAGCCAGGCAGAGCCCAAGGAACCAACTCAGATTTATTAAGACATGGGGGATGTCAGGAATCAGCCCCGAGTGACCTGTCATGGACAGGCATGGATACATCTCCCAACACAGCTTCAAAGTCTATAAAGGATTAGGGCCAAAGAAGGACTTGACAAATCCCCAGTCATCAAAGTTTTAACACATTTTAAATGAACAATTTATGCAATCAAAATTAAATGAAGAAAGTTAAGGATCTGACTAATAAAGTCTGGTGTTCCCTCTCACTCCTTTGTGTTCAGCAACTAGAATGTAGTTTTCTCAATCACTCACAGATTATGTAGAAAAGTGGGCTTATATTGAACTAGAGAAAAGAAATCTCAGTGGAAATCATTACCTAACCACAATGCAATAAAAGACAGAATCAAACAAAAATGACAAGAGAGAAAAAAAATGTTAGCTACAGCGTTGTTTTTAATGGAAGACACTAGGAAAGTATACATATCCATTAGTAGAAAAATGTTTAAATAAAATATTAAAATAAAATATTAAGTAAATGCTTCAGTGAATAAATCTAAACTCCAGAATCCCATACAATGGTTAAAAAGAATCACCTTGTTCACCTGATAGGGAGGCTCTAGAAAAAGAACAGGGTACTGGTTAAAAAAAAAAAAAATCTATAAATTGAGGGGATAATGGCTGAGAATGTTCCGGAGTTGAACAAACATAATTTCTTACACTGAAAATATATTCAAAGTACATGGTAAAAATCAATAAAGATACTTATCTTGGTAAAACTCCAGAATACCAAAAACTGAGAAAAAAAAAATCTTAAAGTTTATCAGGCATAAAAGATACTGTAGTCCCCCCTTATCAGCAGAGGATATCTTTCAGGGCCCCAAGTTTCAGTGATGCCTAAAACTGATAATACTGCACCCTATGTATGCTACTTTTTCCCCTAAACATGCATACCTACCACAAAACTTAATATATAAATTAGGTAGAGTAAGAGACTGGAAATAATAACTAACAATAAAGTAAGACAACTGTAATGACATTCTGTAATAAAATTGTCATCAACACACTTGTGCTTTAGGGCCATTATTAAATAAAATAAGGGTTAATTTGAACACAAGCACTGTGATACCATAATAGTCAATCCAATGGTTACTAAATGACTAATAGGCAGGAAGCATATCCAGCTTGGATATGCTGGACAAAGGGAAGATTCACCTCTCAGGTGGGACAAACAAAACTGTACGAGATGCTATGCTATTCAACAGTGGTGCAACTTAAAACTTATGAACTGTTTACTTCTGGAATGTTGCATTTAATATTTTCAAATTGTGCCTGACCACAGGTAACTGAAACAATGGAAAAGCTAACCAAGATAAGGGGGGACTACCATACTTACCAATCGTTAGACTGACAGCATGCAGATTAAGCATCAAGAGATGCCAAGAAGACAATGCAGCAATGCAACTTTTTTCCTGGTACTGGGAATTGAACCCAGGAGCACTCTACTACTGAGCTACATCCCCAGCCCTTTTTATTTTTTATTTTGAGACAGAGTCTCACTAAATATCCCAGGTTGTCCTTGAACTTCTGATCCTCCTGCCTCAACCTCCCAAGTAGCTGGTATTACAGGAAATGTGCCACAGTGACCAGCAATAAAATGATATTTTTAAAGTGCTATATTGAATCCTATTTAATTGTTCAAGAATCAGAGCAAAATAAAGACATTCTCAGACATCCAAAATTAAGAAAGTCCGTCACCTAAATGGAAAGAATTACTAAAGGATATATTTCAGCACAAAGGAAAATGAACCCAGAAAGAGGAAGATTTGCAAAACAGAACATTAATTCAATTTATTAATAAATTTAATTAACTACCAACTGTAAATATTAATACATTTTTGTATTCTGGTGGAAAAAAATTCTCAACTATCACGATAAACCACAGGGAAGAACGCTCACTGAGTGTATAGTTGCGCTGTGTGAAGGGCCTTGATTGTTTTGGTGAATAACAGATAACTTTATACTTGCCAAAAAATTTATAGTTCAATCATAGGTTAACATTTTAAGGGCACTAAATCAAATGATGAAACAGATCTGTAGCTCTCAAATCAACAGAGAAAAAGAAATGAAGAATATTGTATTAAATGAATGGAGCACAAGAAAGAAGTGTGATAAACAGAAACAACAAAGAAGGTAATAGAAATAAGCCCAGAATAAAGTCATGGCAATAATATTCAGGGATTAAACCCATCTAACATTAACTGATTGTTAAATGCCTAGCTGTGACCTAAGCATTTTACATATATTGGCTTATTTAATGCTCAAACTCATGAAGTAGGAACTATTACCACATTTTACAGATGGGGTAACTGGGCCTTGGTGGTTAAGAATCTGCAAGTCCCCAGGCTGGTTTGAGTCAGAGCTAGGACTCGCACTTGGCTTCCAGGCTCCCTAGCCCTTGCCCTTCCTTATATTCTATGCCACCTTTAGAAACAGGTTTATAGACCGAGAATCAATAAATGGGATGGAATCAAACTAAAAAGGTTTGCCATGGGCCGGGGTTGTGGCTCAGTGCTGGAATGCTTGCCTAGCATGTGTGAGGCACTGGGTTTGATCCTCAGCACCACATAAAAATAAATAAATAAAATAAAGATATTGTGTCCATCTACAACTAAAAAAATACTTTTTTTAAAAAAAGCTCCTTCACAGCAAAGGAAATAATCAAGAGCATGAAGAAAGACCCCATAGAACAGGAGAAAAAAACTTTGCCACCTGCACCTCAGATAAAGCATAAATCTCCAGGACATAAAAAGAACTCAAAAAAACGTAACACTACCTTGCAAGCACAAGACCCTGGGTTCAATCCCCAGCACCACCAAAAAAAAAAAGTAACACCAAGAAAAAAAAAAAAATAACCAAATAACCACATCAACAAATGGGTAAAGGAACTGAACAGACACTTCATGGAAGAAGAAATACAAATGGTCAACAAATATATGAAAAAAATGTTCAATATTTCTAGCAATTAAATTTGTGTAAAATGAATCAAAATAATATAATAAAGAATTTTAAAAAAGAAGTGCAAATTAAAACTACACTGAGATTCCATCTTACTCCAGTCAGAATGGCAATTATCAAGAATACAATCAACAATAAATGTTGGTGAGGATGTGGGGGAAAAGGCATAGTCATACATTGCTAGTGGGACTGCCAATTGGTGCAACCACTCTAGAAAGCAGTGAGGAGATTCCGCAGAAAACTTGGAATGGAACCACCATTTGACCCAGCTATCCCGCTCCTTGTTAGATACCCAAAGGACTTAAAATCAGCGTACTATAGTGACATGGCCACATCAATGTTTTATAGCAGCTCAATTCACAATAGCTAAACTATGGAACCAACCTAGGTGCCCTTCAAAGGATGAATAGATAAAGAAAAGGTGGTACATATACACAAGGGAATATTACTCAGTCATAAAGAAGAATGAAATTAAGCCATTTGCCTAAATGGATGGCACTGGAGATTATCATGCTAAGTGAAATAAGTCAATCCCAAAAAAACCAAAGGCTGAATATTCTTTCTGGTATATAAATGCTAACACACAATAAGGGAAGGAGGAAGAATAAAAGTACATTGGATTAGACAAAGGGGAATGAAGAGAAGGGAGGGGGATGGGAATAGGAGACAGTAGAATGAATCGGACATAACTTTCCCATGTTCATACATGAATATACGACCAGTGTAACTCCATGTCATGTACAACCACAAGAATGGGAAGTTATACTCCATGTATGTATGATATATCAAAAAACACTCTACTGTTATATATTGAAAAAGAATAAATAAAATAAGAAACAGGTTTACACACATGCAGTGTCCACTGTTGGTCATGCACCAAGAGACGAAGATCATCAGTCTGGGTGACAAACTTCAAAAAGCGTCACAGCTGGAAAATGGACAGGAAACAAAATATCAGGAAGGAGGAACTAAAGAAAAGCTGACACTGATATTATATAAAACTGAACTCAAGGCAAAAGTCACTAACAGGGGTAAGGAGAGGTGCAATTGAATATGAAAAAGAACAATCTAAAAAAAATGTGCAACTCTTAGGAATCTGTAGGCCTCGAGCAACAGAGACTCAGAAGATATAAAGCAAAATGTGGCAATGTGAAGAGATGAAACAGCCCCAACTCAGGCTCAGTTTCTCCCCCAATGTGCTCATGGCACAGATCACTTCTGTGACCCCCCCAAAAGTGATATTTCTCCCCAACGATAAGCAATTACTTCTGCAGCAGACACCGACCGGGTGTCCTCCAATTTGACTCAATTCTGACACTATCTACCTGGAGATAGCATCAGATCCCATGGCCTGATGGCTCAGTCCCCAGCGCACCCACCTCCAAATTAGATGGCAGTCATAAGCCCCAGGTTGGCCCTGTACTTCTGACCCATCAGCTACAAATCAAGGTTCCCACAACCCCTTCCTTTGGTTTCAATTAATACGCTGAAGCAGCTCACAGGACTTGGGGGGGAAATCTTACTTTCATCTACTGGTTTCTTTGAAGGATGCACAAATGATATTCCTTGCCTTGCATAGGAAAGGGGTATAGAGCTTCCACTCTCCAGGTGAGCTACCCTTCAGGAACCTGCTCAGCTATCTGGAAGCTCTCTGGATCCTGTTCTTTTGCATGTTTAGGGACACTTCACTGCACAGGCCTGATTGAAAGAAGCCAGAACAACAGCATAGATATGTGACTGGACAGAAAGAATGTGACCTAATGCTAATAGGCTGGGCAGGGAGACCCAGCAAGGCCTCACTGTTCAGATTCTTCTTGGCCTCTCTTGGAGCATGCCTCCCTCCCGGAATGAGGCAGGACCTCTTCTGAAATGGAGGTCTTATGACAAGGTAGATCAGAGAATGTCTTTATGACCAGCAAAAATCAGAGGAGATTACAGAGTATTTGACCTGCCCTGGGGAAGAGAAATTGTTTCTATGGCCTACTGGAGCTATGAGCCAGGAATTGCAGATAAAAACCCAAATATCAGAATATCACAGTCACATGGAAAATTAACAAACCCACTATCACAGTATAAACTTTTCACAGGTTTCACCCAAGAATGGAAAGATCAAGAATAAAAAAAAATTAATAAAATAATATAAATTTGGAAAGCACGATTTCAACATTTGTTTTACATGTCCATATGAGTATATGCATACATAATGCATAACATGTATGGAAATATATATACCTATAACTAGCACATAGAGAAGATATATATTTTCTAGTATACGTAGAACATTTATAAAAATGACCACATACCACAAGACAAGTTGTAATATATTGCAAAGAATGAATAAACTATATATCACATTCTCTAGCCACAATACACTTAAATTTATGGACAAATAAACTCCATATTTTATACATTCTAAGATGTACTTTATTTTTTAAAATCATCTCTGAGAACAGGATGCTTCTAACAATGGATGAGATGTTAGAGTTTAAGTAGCAATGATTTTTTTTTCTTTTTTTGGTGGTGCATAAAATAATGGTATGCACTATAATCAGCAGCATTTTCGATTTCAAGAAAGTATGGTAGTGTTTTTCTTAAAAGTACAGGATATATTGTTATCTAGCCAGAAATTAATAATAAAAAAAGGAAAATGCTCTAAAGTACACTCCTGAATACCTCTTGTATGATAGATGAAATAAAAACATCAGTTTTAAACTATGAAAAATTATGATAATGACAACTTACGCATATCAAAATTTATGAAATATGGCGCAGAACTACACTCAGGGAAAACTGTCAGTTTAAGTGTTTCATTCTTAAAGAAAAAAAGACAATAAATGACCTGTACATTGAACTTCACACATTTAAAAACGAGTAAGAAAATAAGTCTTGATAGGTGTTAAAGATAATCAGGAGAAGTGCCAATTTTTGAAAGAGCTCAAGAGTAGCTCAAACAAATTCAACAACTCTTTTTCTGGAAAAGGCCAATAAAATAGACGCATCTCTGGTGAAGTCCAATCAAGAAAAAAAAGAGAAAAATGTCAATGAGAAAAGAGATATAAACAGATATCCCAAAAAGTTATTAAGAGGTAGTAATGCCACATAGAACTCTAGGCTGATAAAGTTTTAAAATATTTTTTAGATATTGAAAACCTTTATTTTATTCATTTATTTATATGCAGTGCTGAGAATCGAACCCAGTGCCTCACACATGCTAGGCAAGTGCTCTACCACTGAACCACAACCCCAGCCCCCTAGGCTAATAAATTTTAAAATCTTGATTAAATATATGATAGTCCAGGGAAGCAAAAGTGATACAAACTGATTGAAGATGTAGAAAAGCTGAATAGAAAATAAGGGGAGAAAACAATTATCATCCCCCCCAAAGGCACTGTCCTCAGACAATTTCAAAGCTTCAAGTAAGGCAAAATTTTCTATGCTATTTAAAATATTCTAGAGGATAAGAAAGGAGGGAAAAAACCTAATTAATTTTTATGAATAACTCATAACCCTGGTACTAAAACCTGTCAAAAATGAAAGAAAAGTAAAATCACCCACTAATCTTGCTTGTCACCATAGAGGCAAAAACCCTAAATAAAAAAAAATCATGGCACACAGCTCTCATTGTCACCACCCCCAACCCCCCCCCCAGCTCCAAATGCATAGCAATGCTGGATAAAATAGAACATAAAATAATTAAACATATGTAGTTGAGCTTGAAGGGAAGAAAAGGAAAGCCTCAGGATTTCTTCACAGAAGAAGAAGGATGAAGAGGAGGAGGAGGAGGAGAAACAAATACAAGAACTAGAGCAATAAACAGTTAGCTGGTATCTCAGGAGTCCTGAATGACAGATGGCAAAACCTCAGAGGTCAGATATTGCAGGCCCTTGATGCCCACAAAGGGATAAGAGATGCTGCCTGGTTCCCTGTAAGAGAAGGAACTGGAACTGAGCTCTTATACATAGCTCAACTTCTATTGAGGGAAAATACAAAAGTATCCTGGGGGAGAGGGGACTCTCCAAGAAAGGAGCCTGCACCAATCCCAAGCCTGCACACAGCTGTGGAATCCAAATTTACACTACCTTTGTGGTGCTGGAATCCCCAAATAAAGAAATAATGGGAAAAACAGGTCCCAAACTGATGCATTCATGGGAGCTGACAGCAGAAAAAATTTCTAAATGTTCTGAAACAACACTTTGACAGCCCAGGAAGCACAGGGCTATCATAAAAAAAAATCATCAATCTTAAATTAGTTTGGATAATTTTTGCTTCCCTAGAATATTATACAGAAACTATAACCCACCAGAGAAAATGATTCATCATGAGGGAAAATGAGCTGAGGAACTAACAGGAAGACTAGAACCTGAGATGAGGGTAAAACCTGATTTATGTCAATTTATTTATTTTTTTTATTAACATTTATGTTTTAAATTTTAAGTGAGTAAAAGAAAGAACAAAAGCAATAATGAAAGAATTGGAAACTACAAGAACAAGCAGGAAAGATTTTGGTGATCTCCATGGAATTTCTAGAAATGAAAACAATGAAAGAATTGGAAACTACAAGAACAAGCAGGAAAGATTTTGGAGATCTCCATGGAATTTCTAGAAATGAAAACTGTAGTGATCAAAATTAAAAACACCTTTCTATAATTTAGGAAGAGATTAATTAGCAAAAACTAGGAAGTGTAGGGATTCAGGAGATGAATCTGACATAATCACCCAGAGGGTCCAAAATAATACTATTAATCACAGCAACTCTGACAGAAATGCATCCTGAGAGACTGAAGTGAAACCAGGGTACATTTCAAATACTTTACAATTACGACCTTTAGGCAAACATGCCAATGTCTACATGAGGTCTCTGATACATTCCATGATATAATAACAACCCAGGTTTACATAAAGCTGACCATATTCCAGGAGTTATTTTAACTACTTTACATACATTAACTCATTTATTTCTCACAATAAATTAAGACTTTGGTAATATCCTCAATATATAGGCAAGTAAACAGAGGAACAGAAAGTTTAAGTAATTTTCCCTTAGCTATTAACTGTTGAAGGAGAAGTCAAAGCTAAGTAGACATCTCTGGGGGTCCATGTTCTTAACTACCATGCTATACTGTCCTTTAAACATGTGACTGGAATTTTCAAAGAACAGGGGGAAGTAACTTGAAAAGATGATAACTGAAAAAAAAAAAAAAAATTTTGCAGACCTAAGAAAGCCCCTAGCTCTAAGACTGAGTAAGTGCTTCAACTTACAAGAAGGAATTATATACCTAGCTATATCTCTATAAAGGTGAGGAATATCAAAACAAGAAAAATCACCAAAACACCCATCGAGAAAGACATTATCTGCAAAGGACTGGAGACCAGAGAAAAATGCAATAGGACTTTAGAGGTCTAAAAAATAATGACTATCATCTCAGAATTCTATACCCAGCTCAACTATCAAGGTTTAAGAGTATTTAGAGGCCTTTTCTGAAAGAACTACCAAAGGATTATATGAGGTAGTTATAGATAGAATGCAGAAAGAAAGGGTAGGATGCAATAAGCAAGAGTAAGCAAAGAAATTGGCAAACAATTATAAATCAAAACAATCAATGGTGATATTAATTTTTAAAAATCATGGTGTTTTTAAGCAATATGGTGCTAACACTAGACACCACAAAGGATATGAGATGGAAATATGATCAGATTCTGTTGTTTTAAAGAAAGGTAGACATTTTTATTAAACCACACTGTGTTGAACCAAGTGTGTATATTAACAATGTAAAGATGTCAAGTGGAGGAAAAAAAACTAGAAAGTATAACTTCTAAATCAGTGGAGTTAGGAAAAAAAAGAAGTAAGTCTAATCAAGTATTTAGAAAGGCTAGGTTTTTCAAAAGAAGCAATTAAAAATCAAGGAAAGTAGAAAACAAAATAAATCATGAAAACACAACGCAGATTACATCAGTAACCATGAAAATTGAAGACAAATTAAAATTGCCGTGAAAGACATTTCCAAACCATATGAAGGCAGAAATGTTGAAAGTGAAGACACTAAAAGAAGATATACCAGACAAATAACTAAGGCAGAGTTGTTTTTACAATATTAACATAGAGTAAAATAGAATTTCATGCAAAAAAAAAAAAAAAATCGTGAGGAGTAAAGGGGTTATTACCCAAAGAAAAAGGGAATAACTCTTCAGGAAGATATAATAATCTTGAAATTGTATGTGCCTAGTGACTTCACTTTACAAAAATACACAGTTGAAAAATTATACAAAGGCAAATCAAAATCACATTGGGAGATTTTTAACACATCTCACCCTAATGCTGATAAATAAAACAGTCCGAAAAATTAAAGAGCCTGGTGTAGTGGCACATCCCTGCAATCCCAGCTAATTGGGGAGCTGAAGCATGAGGCTCCCAAGTTCAAGATCAGATGGGGCAATTTAGTGAGACCCTGTCTTGAAATAAAAATTTTTAAGAAGGCTGGGGATATGGCTCAGTGATAGAGCACTTACCTGGCATGTGTGAGGCCTTGGGTTCAATCCCTAGTATTGCAAGTAAGTAACTAAATAAAAATACAGAAGATACAAACAATATAACAAACAGGACTGAGTTAAAGAATGTATACAGACACAGATATAATCTAACAAGTAATGTATTATTTCAAACATAATGGAACAAAAACGACCATATCCTAACCAGGACCCAAAACAATTCTCAACTGAAGTTAAATAATCAATAGCATGCAAAACACAATCTGACTTCAACACAATGAAATTGGAAATTGATTTTCACAAAGCAGAAAAGAAAAAAATATGCCCCTTGAAATGGATGAGTCTAAATAATTCATGAGTCAAAGAATCACAAGGAAATTATAAAACTTATGGCTGTTGAACAAGTGGTATAATAAAATAATTATGTACACCAACAAATTAAGAATTAATTTAGAAACACATTACAAAATGGCCCAATATTAAAATATCTATTAATATAATTTATTGCATCAATAGATCAAAAGAGAAAAACCATGTTTATCTTCACAGATTAAAGTACATGTGGGGGGGAGTCCTTGATTATTTATAAATATTATTAATATAAAATATTTTTAAAAATTTAAAAAATCTTATTCCATAAACAACCTCATGATTAATGGCAAAATATTAAAGTCAGGAATAGAACAAGAGAGGCCCACTATTACTCAACATCGTCCTGAGAATGCTTGCCAATACTAAAAATGAAAATTTAATAAAAAGTCATTACATAAAAAGCAAAAAAAAAAAAAAAAAAAACAACCATGGGGTAGGCAAAACCTTCTTAGACACAATACCAAAAGCACATGCAACAAAAGAAAATGATAGACGAATTGGACAACAACAGAATTTAAAACTTTGTGCTATAAAAGATATTATCAAGAAATTAAGCCTGGAGTGGTGACTCATGCCTGTAATCCCAGTGACCCTGGAGGCTAAAGCAGGAGGATTGTGAGTTCAAAACCAGTCTCAGCAACTTAGCAAGGCCCTAAGCCTAGGGATGTGGCTCAGTGGTTAAGCGTCCCTGGGTTCAATCCCCAGTACCAAAATAATAATAATGATGACAACTCACAGAATTGTGTGAAATAGTTGAAAATCATATAGCTAATAAGGAATTTGCATCCAGAATACATAAAGAATTCTTACAAGTACTTAAAGATTTGACAACCCAATTAATTACAGGCAAAGAATCTAACCAGACATTTTCCAAAGATATACAAGTAGCCAGTAAGTACATGAAAAAATATGCTTAACATCATTAGTCATTAGAGAAGCACAAATCAAAATTACAGTGAGATGCTACTTCACACTCACCAGCACAACTATAAGAAAAAAAAAAAAAAAAAAAGACAGACAACAAGCATTAGCAAGAAGGTGGAGAAACCGGAACCCTCATACATTGCTGGTGGGAATGTCAAATGATGCAGTCACTTTGGAAAACAGTTGGTGATTCTTCTAGGCATACATTTATCAAATGACCCGGCAATTCCACTCCTAGGCATATACCAAGAAAAACTAAAAGATACATCCACAAAAAACTTGTAGATGAATATGTACTGAGCAATTTTGTTAATAAAAGCCAAAAGGTAAAAACCCAAATATCCATCAACAGATGAATGGACAGATTAATGAATGTGGGATAGTGACACCATGGGATCACATTCAGTCAGAAAAGGGAAGGAAATATTACAACATGGATGAACTTTGAAACCATTATGCTGAGTGGGGGAAAAAAGCAAAAAAACAACAAACAAAACAAACAAAAAAAGACCACATGTTGTAGAATTCCATTTATAGGAAATGTACAGAACAGGCAAACTTGTAGAGACCAGAGTAGATGAGCGATTGCCTAGGACTGCGCAGGTAGGAACGGGGAGACTGTCGACAGTACAGGCTTTCTTTCGGGGGTGATGTTCTGGCATGTGCAACTCTGTGAACATACTGAAAAACCAGTAAATTATACACTCTAAGTGGGTAAATGGCATGATAGCAGTTATATCTCAATAAAGCTGTTGATACAGACAGCTCCAGATCCCGAGCACCATATTGGCACCCCCCCCCCGTTCTGCATTTCCACTTTCACCATTGGTTAACTGTCCATGGTTCTGCCTGGAGCCAATCCCTCCACATCCACCTGCTCCGGTGCTCTCTAACCCTCTCAAAGATTTGGCTCGAGCCATGCTCCCTCCTGCCTCCCTTTTCCACACTTAATGTGACCAGTCTCATTAACACACAGAGGGGCTGTGATTTCTTCCAGCCTCAAAGGAACAAGCAAAACCTTTCAACCCTACCCCTTCCCTCTGCTCTCATCTCATTTCTTGGCTCTTCTTCCCAGCAAAACATCTTAAGTCATCCATATTCACATTATGCAAAGGATCACCTCCCCTTCTCTCACAGAACCACTGAAATAAGACCTTGGTTCCCACCACTCACCCCAAATTGCTCTTGCCTAGAATCCATTGGTCAAGCTGAATCCATTGGTCAAGTCTTGGTCCTCATCCTTACCTGCCACCAGCATTTGTCAGAGGTGACCACTGAGCCATCTACCATGCACTTTCCTCCTTGTCTTCCAGGACATGATACACTCCTGGTTTCTTCCAGCCTCTCCAGTCACTGGTCTTGAACTTTTTTTTGGAGGGGGGGAGTCCCTTCTTATTGCCCTGACTTCTGTTTCCTATCTGCACTCTTTCCCTTTCTTCTAAATCAGTCTTAGAGCTTTAAAAACCATCTCTATGTCAATGACTCCCAAACTTACATCTCCATTTTTACCTTCTCTCCATAGCTTCACACTTGACATACCCCCTAGAGAGTCAACTTCTGTCATTGGATGTGAATTGGACATCTCAAATACTGGCTGTTCTTAACCAAACTGCTAGTCTAAGCCCCTCTGGCAGGTGTTCCACCTGCTGTCCTTCCCATCTCAGGCGTGGGTAATTCTGTCCTTGTAGATGTCAGATGCTGGGTTTTCTCTTCCTCCTACCGACCCTAATCTATCAGGAAGCCTTACTCTGCCTTCAAACAGACGTGCCATTTAGCCCAATCTCTTACCTCCACTGCTGCCATGCTGGCCCAGAACATCATCTCTCACTGTGGCCGCCTGCCAGCCTCCTTGGCCCCTCACATGGCAGCAGTTGGAGGGATCCTCTCCAACATAGTTTCCATCATAACGCTTCTCTGTTCAAAATCCTGCAGTTGCTCCCTGGCTCACTCAGAGTAAAGTCAAATTCGTTACCCTGCCCGCAAGGCCTCAATCCTCTGCCTTCTCCCTTCCTCCCTCTCCCATCTGACCCCACCTCTAGCTGTCTCCTCCCTTCAACTCGCTGCTTCTCTTCATCACCACCACTAGAACTTTCACTGTGTGTTCCTGCCACCTGGAGCCCTCTTCTCCTAGACCAGGGCTTCTCCACTTTGGCACTGTCGACACTTGTACCCGGGCGGTGCTTTGTTGGGGGAGGGGGCCATTCTGTGCACCGTAGGATGTTTAGCAGCATCCCATTAGATGCCAGGAACACCCCCTCAAGTCATGACAATCAAAAATCTCTCCAGGCACTGCCAAATTCCCCCTCAAGGGCACAATCACCCCAGGATGAGAACCACTGGCCAAGATCATCTGTACAGTCCATTCTCTCGCATCCTTCACATCTCACTTTTATTTGAGTGTCACCTCCCCTGACCACCTGTATTAGTCCATTTTTTGTGGTTGTAACAAAATACTTGAGACTGGGTATTTTATAAAGAAAAGAGGTTTATTTAGCTCACAGTTTTGGAAGCTAAAAGTCCAAGACTGAGCAGCCCCATCTGTTCGACCTCTGCTGAGGACCTGTCAGGCTATATCACAACATGGTGGATGGCATCATGGTGAAGCAAGTGTGAGAAGGGAGGAGACTTCAGTGGTAAGAAGAGAAGTCAGAGAGATCAGGGTCCATGCTGGCTTTTTTAAATAACAACTTTCTCTCTCGAGAACTTAACCAGGCACACAAGAATTATATCAATCCAAAGGCAGAGCCCCCTATGATTTCACTACCTTTCAGCTGGCCCCTCTGAAAGTTTCCACCAGCTCTCACATCATCACTTGGAGATCAAGGTTGCAGAACATGAACCTCTGGGGGACACACTCAAACTATATCCAAAACATAACACCACCCCTCTTAGTTCTTTGACAGGTCCTCCCCTCCCCCATACTTCTAATCTCCTCTACCCTGCTTTGCTTTTTCCAAGCAACTACCATGCTCTGAGACTGCATAACTTATTTCATAAGCCCATTTAGAATTCCTTATCTACTCCCCCTGCTAGAAGGTTGGCTCCACAGAGGCTGGGATCCCCCTTGGTTTGGGTTCCTGTGTATCTTTCAATACCTAGAACAGTACCTGGAACACAGCTGGTTCTCAACACATATCTATTGAGTAATTGGATCAGATCCAAAGACTCAATACATCATAAATACAGTCACTGGGAGTGAGCACACACCTATAATCTCAGCAACTCAGGAGGCCAAGGCAGGAGGATCATAAGTTTGAGGCCAACCTCCATGAATTAGGAAAAACCTGTCTCTAAAATAAAATGTAAAAAGTGCCAGGGATGTGGCTCAGTGGCAGAGTAGCCCCTGAGTTCAATACCCAGTACCAGGAGAAAAAAAAAAAAAAAAACAAATATATAATCAATATAGCAGTTCCATTTATCTGTAAATTTCTGTATACTCTGAAACACAATCCCAATACAAATCTTCACTGGATTTTATTTGAAACTTGACTCCACATTTCCAAAGGGCTCCTAAAAGAATAAAAATGTGATACGATGCAAGAATCATAATGAGAGGAGACTCGCTCTCTAGGATATTAAAAATGTGTTCATAAGCTACAATAATTAAAATAGTGAATTCTGGCATGAGAATAGATAGACTAGAACAGAAGATTCCAGAAGCATGAGTTAAATATAAGCATTAAGCAATGGACAGAGCTGCCACTTATAAATCAGTAAGCAAAAAGCAAATATTCAATAAATGACGTGGGGACAAGTGGCTGGCCATTTTATACCTGCAGTATATGCATGCTATTTTAGAAATATCGTGGTAGTAATGTATGCTAGGAAATAGCTGGAAGAGTCATAGGTGGCTGCCTCTGGAGCAGGGTGGGGGGAGGAGGGGCAGGGCTGCTGAGTTCGTTATAAGCCTTTTATTATTTATGCTTTTTAAACTACCTACATGTATTACTTTGGTAAAAATCACAGTTATGTTTAAAAAGCAATAATCATGCTCCTCTTTAACCTATGGAATTGACAAAGATTTTTTAAAAAATGAAGATTCCCAGTGCTGGTGTGATTATGAGAAAAAAATAGGCATGCTCATGCACCACTGGGTCTTTCTGGAAGGTGATTTGTCGGGAAGTATTAAAAGTCTTAAAATCGTGCCTACCCTTTGAGGCAACGTTTCCACTTCTAGGAATTTATCCTGAAATGACACAAAGGTATACAGCAAGAATGTTCACTTCAACATTCTTTAAAATTGAAAAACAAAAATGAAAACCAGCAAAATGTCCAACAGGGAACTGGTTATATAAATTATGATAAATTCACGCGAAGGAATACAGCGCAGGTGTCAAAAGCAGAATAGAAATAGATCCATTACCAGAGAGAGGTGTTCATGATATACAAAGTGATTAAACAGGTTATGTGCAGTAGGCATAAAGATTATTGCATTTTTATAAAATGAATGTGACTTATGAGTTTATAAATACAGAGTGATATAAGAGACCCTCTCTCTGTAACAATATATGAACGCAGCATCCAGGAGGCTGTTCTGGATGGTAAAACTTTCATTTTCTTCTTTTTGCTCTTGTGAATACATTTCCGCAGGGTGAAAGTGGAGGTAGGTAAGGCCCTTCAGAAGTTGAGTGAGGGTCTTCGATAGGCCCCCTGTTACCCACTCACCCTCAGAGGTCCAGGAGTCTTTGTCCAACTGGAAGGCTGTGCTGCCAGGATCCAGGGACACTCAGGGCCCAGCCAGCAGCCCACATGCCTAAGGCCCAGAGGCCAGGACTCTGACCCTCTTTCCTGGCAGATGGGAACATCCCAAGGCAGAGGCCACAGCTGACCAGTGCCGAGTCCAGCAGCTCTGCAGCCTTGGCCTGTGGTCTTGGTCCCTTTCCATAGCTCTGGCCAGGCACAGTGCATGAGGCCCTCACCTCTAGGTAGGGAATTATCCACCTTGCCAAAGAAGCTCTGGGATCCAAATGTATCATTCCCAGAAGCCAAATGTAATTCACAGATATTATACAGTCAGAATAGGACTGTGGTTTTAAACTCTCCAGACTTTAGAGGAGAAGAGATTTTTATAAAAATCTTGAGTATTTGAATCTTGAGTTCTTGAGTATTTGAATACCTGGCCAGCCTGGACTCCCATCCCTTCATCCAATGACAGCTGAACTGAGTCGCACTGTCTTCTTCCAAAGGGGCAGGTGTACCCAGGCAGCTCAGACCCCATCATTCCCTCGCCCTGAGGGCAGCTGAGATTTTTGCCCTGGACTGTCCCAGCCTCCCAGTTTCTGAGCTGCCTGATGCTCCCCCGCCCCTCCTTTGCCAGGCCCCTTTATCTCCCACCCTCAGCTATGGGGACCTGGGCTGGCACTCTACTGCCCTGGTCCGGGTCTTGATTTGCCCCTTTTGGACAAGGAGGTTTCCTTTTTAAAAATGCCTCCAATTCCGCCCCTCACGCAGAGTCAGGGGTCTGGTTCACCCAAGGCTGACGACTTAAATCCAGGGGAATCTGGCTGTCCCGCCACTGCTCGAACCCTCCCCAGGGGGACCTGGACTGAAGCCAAGCACTGGTCAGTGCCTCACCCCACAAGACCTGGGCTCCAGAAGAGAACCCAGAGAGGAAGGGAAAATCCTGACCCGTAGGGACTCTGATTCTGGACAGAGAGGACTCCCCTGACAGGTTTAGGGAAAGGGAAACTCCTGAGCCCAGGAGCATGGCCCCGTTCCCTGGAGGCCCTGAGATGGAGAACGCAGACAGCTGACTGGGGAAGGAGTGGGCGGAGGGAGAAGCCCATGCCAGTGCCTCACAACTGGTCCCACAGGGCACTGGGCAGCTGTGGGGGACCTTCAGCACTGTCCCAAATGGAGGCAAGGGGGCTGGGCCTTTGTCAGCCTCAGGAGCTATCACCAATGCTAGGTAAGGCGTGACCTTGGGCCAGGAACTCCCTGAGGCCCAGGGCAATTCTTACTGGGGGACACCCCTAGGAGCATCAGCAGCAGTTATTCCTGGCAGCCTCAGCCTGAAGAAGGTCTTAGCAGAGTAGCACCGTGTCCACCACCCAGGGTCAACAGGGACAGTACCAGGCCAGAAAGCAAAGGAGATGCAGGAGGGCTGCCCCGCTGGAAGTACCGAGTTCCCTTCTTAGGCAAGGCCACATACGAAGAGCTAGAGAAGAGTGCACTGGAAATTCAGTCACATCCCCAGCATTTATTTGAAACAGAACATTAATTCTGACTGTCATTAGAGTCCATTTCAATTTTGTAATAACATAAAAAGTTAAGAGTCTAATTTATTCATACAAATCTTGTTAGCATCCAATTTCCACATAATGTAACATATTCCTTAAAAAGCTGACAAAGCAGGAGAAATTAAAAACACACACATATAAAAAGACATTCAAGGGATCTCACTGCCAGAGCCAAAGGTGAAGAGGGGGAGACCAGGGCAGCTCCAGAAATGTCTGGAAGCTTAGAACAAAAACAAGCAGACTTGTAGAGAGAAGCTGAGCTGGGCTCCCGTCCCAGAGCCACCTGAAGGAGCCATGGCTCCCATTACAGACCCACTGGGGGAATCCTTGCCACCTCCTTGGCCCCGGGGCTACCCCAGCAGCAGCAGGTCCTTGCCCTTGGGTTGCACAGACGGCTCCCCAGCACTTCCCTCAGCAAATTCATCCTCGAGAGCCTCCAACTCCTCTTAATTACACGTCTGCGGTGTTTGCATTAGATAGCTGTCACCCTGTAATTTACCCGTACACGGGTTTTAATTGTACATTAATCTTTCCTACACGCCACTCCCCTGCTAGAATCTGTAAGAGCAGCAGTTTGGGCCATTTTGTTTATTTCTCAACCAAAAATAGCTGATGAGTGTAATTGCACCTTGTCCCTCCCTCCCCTTTTCCAGGATTACCTGCTGTGTGCCAGGGCTGGAAAGAGGCTCCTGTCACCTGCAAGCCACCTTTAAACACAATATTTGACTGTTTCGGGGCTGACATCAATTTGAGAGGAAAGGTCAGCGGCAACAAGCAATCTTCCCATCGCCTGCCACGTGCTTTCTGGGCCCCCTCTTCACATCCTTTCTCTAAGCTCCTGCCTGATGGGTCCCGGGAGCCCTCACTTGGGGATGGAGGGCAATGTGGGAACCTAAGAAATCCACCAGCATAGAGGTTCCAAGGTCACTGGGAGAACCACGAAGGAGAACTATAAATTACAAAGGGCTGGAGAGCTGCCAGGGCCCCAGGAAGCTACATTTAGCATATCATTCTCCCAGCAGCAGAGTGAAGCCTTAACTCCCTTTCCGAGGAATTTGAATGGAATTTGTTACAAGAACATTGTGATTGAAATATCACCAATTGGCTTTTCATGACAACTCAGCAATAGATTGCAATGGCGATGGGGAGCCAGGGTAGGTGTGGGGAGGGGGGTGACTGTTGTGTTCCGCAGGCCAAGGTGGCGGTGAGGGAGCCCCATACAATATTTATGAAATCCAGATGAAGCCCTATGCTGGCAATGAGCTGATATCATAACACAGATTTCAAAAACGCCTTGACATTTGCCCAAGATCAAATTTCCCCTTGCGAAAACCCGGAGGCTTTGTGCTGGCAGCGGTCTGCGCTCTCCACCCCCTCCCCCTGTGCCACGCACACCTGCAACCTTCTCCATCTCAGCCCAGGTAATTAACACTGGGATGGGAGGTGGCCGGGACTGGTGTGGTGGGGAGAGTAGGACAATGGCATGCAAGGCCACACGTCCTCTTTGCGGAAAACATAGGCAGTGGTTTTCGATGATGAAAGACAGGAGTTTTGATCGTTTTTATTGTTAAACACTTTCTGATGTGCAAAACAAAGCTTAGGTGAGCTCCTTACATTGATGAGGCTCTGACAGCATAATCAGGCAAAGAGAGATGTGAGGCTGTGATCTATCACACAGTAGCCTGGGAAACAAAAAGGAAAGCAAGAAATATATGTCCCTGGGGCCAAAAATCTCCCCCTCCTCACCTTTGGCTCCGTGGCAGTGAGAGCCCTTGAATGTCTTTTCATGTGATTCCTTCTAGGTTACGCTTAGAGATGGAGGGGTCATTAGGAAGGGGACATTTCAGTCCTCCCAGAGGAGAGACCGTGCTTCAGGTCCTGAGCCTTTCCAGAGCCTGGATGACAAGTCACTCAGGCACTCCTTTATGGCATCTTACCCGGCTCAGGGATCCTTCCATGGCTAACTTTGTGGTTTTTGGAGACAAAGACTCATATCAGGACCCAGAGAGGTGAGACATGAAATACTGCATGGGATCCAGGGCTGAAGTCCCCAGATTGTTTACGAGTCCA
This sequence comes from Sciurus vulgaris, assembly GCF_902686455.1. NCBI lineage: Eukaryota > Metazoa > Chordata > Mammalia > Rodentia > Sciuridae > Sciurus > Sciurus vulgaris. Next base: position 42,405,974 of record NC_136478.1, on the reverse strand, counting down.
AGGCAAGGACGATTTAGGTGGTTTTTGATAAACACTTCATATTCCACATTCTAAGAGAAGCAGAATACTTGTCAAGTATGCATCTTTATGAGCTGTCCGCCTATAAAACTTGCACGAAAGGTCCGTGTTTAATGTTGGTTTGGCAGTAAATTGGTGCGAGGCGCAGGTCGGCTGCATCAAATTAGCATCGACCCGTAAAACGTTACTGAATGATTCCTCAAATCTGCCAAGTCTTCAAATCAATTTTGCAAAAAGCGTCAAGGTTTTTTTTTTTAACTTTGATAAACCTTTCATATTAGTTATCACAGAAGAGCATAAACCTCTCTAATCTGTCTTCTCACTAAAAAAAAAAAAAAAAGGTGTTGTTTTTCCCAAACTGCTTTTAGCTCTTCCATCTTTGCACACCCGCCTACACATCACATAAACAATGAGTGTGTCATGGATTCATTTGTTGCCCTATTTTAAAGGGACTGGTATTTGGTTCACACTGCCCGTGCCCTGTGGTCCCAAAGCTTGGTAAGAATTTCTACCAGTGCCATGATGGAATTCTTACCTCTCCTGGCTTTGGAGATGTGCAGTCACAAGCTGTCCTCTTCTAGGAAGCTCTCCAGAGCTCTCCAATGAACTTGATCACTGCTCCATGGCCTCGTGTGTCAGGTTAACAAGGCTACTACCTCCTGCTAGCTCAGCATCAATCCTTCCCTGTGGACTCTGTGCTGCGGACCCTCAGAGGCAGGGCTAACACTGAGTGGCCCATAAGGTGTGGCCTGCAGGAGGGTCACCTCAGGTTTCCCTCCTCCAGATGCCCCAGCCAGGATCCCTTGCCCTCTCTCCCCAACCTCAGAGGTCTTAACCAACCCCACTCTTCCCCTGGTTGCATCAGAGTTGTGTGTGCATCTGTCTCCGTTTCCTGGGAGCAACAGCTGGGTTTCAAAACCACGAAAAGAACAGAATTGTCCATCTGAACCCAAAGACTCGAACCCAACCATGCTGCTTTCCAAGTACTTTTGTTCCACTGGAGGAGAAAAAAGGAGGGTTTAATAAAGGTCAAGTGCCAATGGGGCAGGAGTGGGTGGGATGGTAACAAACATGGCCTTTGGCCTCCATTTGACTAGACAGTATGTCCACTATGAAAAGGTGGCGTTGAAAAAGCTAAAGAGGTTTGCGGCCCAGGGATGGGGTGCTGCTTTCAGCGGGACTTCCAGGCTTCTGCAGAGGAACCCAACAATGGGCACACACAGTGGAGAAGTCACCTAAGAGATGGTCTTAAATGTTCACTTCCTGGAACACCCAGGTGAGCATGATCGCTGGGGGCGTGGCCGCTTCTCAGTGGGCAGCTCTGGAGAGGGGAAGCTTGTTTAGAGGAACAGGGCACAGGACACCCTTTAGGGACTGAGAACTGACTTGCAGAGCCCTCTCCATGGTGACCCAGTCAGGCTGGGGTAGGAGAGGCCAAGGAGGACGGTGGGCAGACCTCCATCCTGGGGTGACTTCATTCAGTGGGTTTTCACCCCATCCTGCGGTGACTTCATTTCAGTGGGGCCCCACTCTGCCAGGGCTGTGATCACTCAGCTGTGAACACAACACACAGTGTGGCCTCAGGCTCCTGGCATCCGTATAGAGAAAGCAAGACAAGTCCCAGAGAAACTAGCAGATGGCAATCTAGAGATTCTGGGGCTGGAGTGAGGCCTAGTGTCTGCATCTCTGACTGGCTCCCCAGGTGATTCTGGGGCAGGTGACTAGTTTTTCAGTCTTACTCAAAGAAATCTCTGTCCACTTCATCCCCTGCCTTCCAGCATAGTAAATTCAACTCACCCAGCAAAAGGAATCACAAGCACCCCTAGACATTTTAAGAACCCTACAATTTGGGGATGGAAGTGAATTTCCAGATTTGTCAAATGTAATGTTTTCATGTTCAAAATATCCTTGGCAAAAAATAAACTGCATTAATCATCTGAGAAATGAAGTTAAAACCATAGTGAGATATTCATAGAATGGCTAAAATGAAAAAGACCAACACCACAAAGTGTTGGAAAGGATTGAAGCAACTGGAACTCTCATACATAACTGGTGAGGAGGGGGTTAGAACACCATCAACTAGAAAACTGACGGTTTCCAAAAAGATGCACACCCTGTGACCCAGCAATTCTCTTTTAAGTTCATGCTTATCAGAAATGTGTTAATGTACTCAAAAGTCACATGAAAGAATGTCTATAGCAACACTATTCATAAAATCCCAAAACTCTAAAACATCCAAATGTCAATCAACAGAACAGGCAAATAAATTAGTGTATATCCAATGGAATTATATTAGCCAGCTTACTGTTACCATAACAAAACACCTAAGACAATTAACTTATAAAGAGAAAAGGATTTATTTAGCTCAAGATTCTAGAGGTTTCAGTCCAAGTTGGGATGGCCTCATTGCTTTGGGTCTCCTCTGAGGGCTCCAGATGGCAACAGAAAGGAGCATGTGTTAAAAAAAAACATTAACATAACAATCCGAGAAGCAGAGAGGACCAGCAGGTTCCCACGATTTTGGGGGGGGCACTCCCCCTAGTGACCTAAGGAAAGGAACCTCCCAATAGCACCATCCTGGGGACCAAGCCTTTAACACACGGACCTTTGGGACACACTCATCCAAACAAAAGCAGGGATCCTAGAGAGTAGTAAGAACTAACAAATTACGATGATGCACAATGGAAATGAGTCTCACAAATGTGATGCTCATCCAGACACATATATACCATATATACCATATATATATACCATATGATTCCATTCTTACCGTGTTTAAAATCAAGGAACACTAATCTATGCCTTTAGAAGGAAGGAGTGGAGAGGAAGTGACTACAACAGGTCACAGGAGGGTTCTGGGGTGTCAGTCATACCCTGATTCCTGCTCCGCTGCTGGGAGCAAGGCATGTTCAGTTGACAGATATTAATTGCGTTGTACACTTGTGATCTGCTGCCTTTTCTGTATGCACACTGTACTTGGAATAAAAAAGCTTTAAAATGAACTGCAGTGAAAGCATCGCTCCAGGAAAAGGTATCATCAGGAAACTACTCAGAAAAAGGACTTGAGGGGTCACTGGCCAAAAGGCCCCCTAAGCCTTTGTCACATCAGCAGTTTAGACCCCTGTCCAATATGCTTCCTGGTATCCATGATGGAAAGGGACTGGGCCTTGGCTGAGAGACCCAACACAGGGGTTAGTGATAATAATAATAGCAGCTGTCATCTATCGTGGGATGATAGTTGGGTGCACCAGCTCTAGGAGGTAGGTTCTACTGTTTTTGTTTTGTTTTGTTTTTAATTTTTTAATTTTATTTGTTCTAACTAGTTGTACGTGACAGTAGAATGCATTTGTGCATTTTGATAGATCATGCATAAATGGTGTGTAATCTCTCATTTTTCTGATTATACATATTGCAGGATCACATCGGTCATTCAGACATGTACATGAGGTAATATTTTTGTTATTCCCATTTGATACATGAGGAAACTGAGTCCCTCGCCCACACAAGGACCAAATGGTAAAGCTGGGACTTGAACCCAGGAGATCTGACTCCAGGTGTTGGCTTCAGTCACAAGTCAGAAGTGGCTGCCTGGGATAGAGTGGGGGTGTAGGCGGTTGCCATGGCTGTCCATTGACATTTTAATTCATGGAAAAGGGAATTGAGAAGACTTAAATAATAGGCATAGACTGTGCTTTCACGGGGATGAATGGTCATGAAATTAAATTTGCAGATGAAGCCAAACCTCATGAGATCCAAAATCTAAGCAGGAAACAGCAATATGGGCCAACCAGAGAAATGTAATTTACCATGCACCAAGGCAGTCATCCACACTAAATGACTTTCCTGAGAAAAGGGCGTGTGAGGGACAGTCACAGGGGATGGTGGGGCAGCAATGACCACTGACAGCAGGCAGCTTCTGCACCAGCAGAGGCAATGGGGAGGGGACATCCAGATGAGACCACACAGCCACATCACTCCCAGCCCCATAGCAGGCTGTGCTGAAAGGATGTGAAGACTTGGGAAGGTTGAGGAAACTGTCAAGAGAAGTAGATCGCAAATGAGACCCAGATGTGCACAGAAGAAAAGGACAAGGAAGGGTGTTCCTGGAAAAGCGACCCACGCACAAAGGGCACAAGTGACCGAGGGAGCCCAGAATGCTGGCTTCAGTGAGCCACGCTGGTTACTCAACCCCCCTGCCTCCCTGGCTCAACTAGTATAGACAGACTACCTACCTCACATGCAGAGCTCAACCAGTATAGACAAAGTGACTTCTTTGAGCACTGGTTTAACCAGTTTAGATAGAATGACTCCAAATAATGCACTGGTTTGACCAGTGTAGATAGACTGTAAGAATCGTATGCTTAGCTCAACCAAAGTAAATAGGCCTGCGTCTTGAATTAGGGGCTCAGCCAATGTAGACAGAGCGCTTGCTTTGTGCATTGGCTCAACCAGTGTAGAGAGACTACATTGCACATTAGGCTCAATCACCCAGACTCTGGGAGAGGAAACCTGATGGACCAGGCCAAGGTCTAGCAGAAATTGGTACCTGAGAAAAGCTTAGTCACAGGGAAAGTCACTAAAGTTAGAAAGAGTTGGAGAGCTCTGAACCTTGTGCACAGACCCTTCAGAGAGTGGGGCAGAGATTAAATAGAAGGTTCTAGAGCTCACGTGCTAGAATGAACCAGTGTGGACTGCCTGTATCACACTAGTGTAGCCAGCACAGAGACTGCATGCATCAGGTAGTGGCTCAGCCAGTGAAGACAGACCGTGTGGTTGAACTCTCCCTGCCTGCCAACAAGCAAAAGCTGATTGCTTTCTCTGGGATGAGCCTCTCAAATCCAGTACAGCTGGACAGAGCAGCCTTTGCATCAGTACTGTAGTGGGCTGGTGTCCACTCAGCTTCCCCAGGGCCAGGAACAGGGCTCTGCACATGGAGGACCAGAGTCAGCATTTTCAGGCACTGTCCCCCCAACCCCCACCCCGAGGTACAGGAAGACCAGACTCCATACCCCACCCAAGGCTGAGAAGGGTCTCGGTGCTCACAAGCCTGGGTGGATGAGTCTTGTCCAGAGAGATGAGTCAGCCCCCCAAAAGAGGCAGCCTTGAAGCTGGGGATGACTTGTCTGCCAAGCATGAGTCAGTCTATGCCCGGTCTAGGGACTGAAGGCAGTGGGGCTCTCCTGTGTCTCCTCCCCACTGATAAGCATCTGGGCATGCCTCATGGCCCAAGAGCAGCAGTCAGAACAGATGAGACTGCCAGGCCAGCCCAGGAAGCCAGAATGGAGGAGAACCGCCCCCAGGCAAAGAGCCCAGAGGCTGAAGGAATCAGCCCCAGGGAGGCCAAGGGAATGAAAGAATGAATCTGTACCTCCCAGTGTCCTCTCATCGCTCCCATCCCCAAGTCTGGCCCAGCCAGGGAAAAGCTGGCTTAGGCCCAGGCAGAGTGAGGACAAGGTGACAGCGACCTGGGCTGTTGCCTGCAGCTCGGCAGCCAACCAGCTCAGGGTCCACTGCCAGCAGCGTGGGCACAAAGGGAAGCGGGGTGACTCACAGGCCTGCTCCCTGCACCCCAGAACTCCAGAGCCTGGGGGAACCAGCAGAAGGCAGTGGGGAAGCCAGGGCCTGAGCAAAGCTACAGCCAGCCACAGGAAACTCACCAACTTCAGAGGGAGCTGGAAAGCTGTGGGCAGGACCCTTCAAGAGGAGGGAAGCAGGCATAGACCAACTCTGGTAGGCAGGGGTTTTCCAGGAGGAGGGGAGGCCAAGCATGTCTGCCAAGGTTTCCAAGGTGAGGGAAGGGTGCGAGAGAGTTCTTTCTGGGGCAAGTACCAGACAGATGTCAGTACAGATCAAGTAGGTGGCAGGTGAAGGAGCTACTAGGAAACCAGTAGGCCTGAGGTCAGGCAACTCCAGAGGAAGGTGGGCTTTAGGGCCAGGGCCAAAGTAGAGCAGGCAGAAGGTAGCCGCCTTACTCCACTCCCCACGGGAAGGTCAGTCCTGAGTAAGTTGGTCCAGTGGGCAGGTGAGAGCAAAGGGAGGCAAAGGACCACAGCTCTGCCTCCAGAAGCTGTCCTCACTACGGAGCCCAGGCACAGGCTGTCACTTACTGAGTGCCTGAGACATGCATGCCAAGGCTAAAACCATGAGAGCAAGGTGGCAAAAGCCCGCGGGCTTCAGGCTTCCAGGTTAGCCAGAAGGAGGTGGATTGGGGAAGGGAGGAAGCAGAGGCAGGGCTGCACAACCAGCCACCCGACCATCCAGTCCTGGGAGAACAGAACCCACTCCGACAGGAGAGGAGCTCTGCACCCCAGCGGGAGGCTGCCTCAAGAAACCAGCCATTTCCACTAGTGCTACAGGTCACATCCCAACCGACGTGCCACCTCCCTCCAGCACCTCACCCAGCACCAATTCCTGTGGAATTTGTGCCTCCATTCCTCTTTAGGGCCAGGTCATCTTTCCCCACAACCACTGCAGCTGGCTCCTCCCTGGTCTCCCCATTTGGCAGCAATTTGTAGACTAAAATCCCCAATTCCAATGCATTTGGTCTCTTTTAAAGGCCCTACACAGCCAGGTTTCCAAATACCTCTTGTCCCCTTCTTCCATTCTGCCTGCCACAGGGACCTTCCCACAGCTCCTGCATGGAGCTCCATGCTTTCTCTTACATTTCCTTGACAGGGACCTCGGGCAAGCTCTTGTCAGTGCCCAGAGCTCTCTTTCCCAGACTCCATCCCTCCAGCCTCATCCTACTTCCTATCAGCAACTTCATCAGAATTCAGCTGAAAAGCCACCACTGCCTCCTTGGTCACCAAGCCCTCAGTCTAGGTCAGATCACCTTACCTTAGGTCTTGCAACAACCTGGATGTTCCCTTTTATCTTTGGCAAGCTTAGAATCACACAAGTATTGATTATTGTTTTCATTAGTGTCTTTGGCAGAGAAAGAACTAGCGTAAGAGATAAATGAATGATGGGGACATCTCTGTCCCACTAACTACAAACACCACAAAGGAAGGGATCACCCTTATTTTGCACACCCTGTGTCTCTAGAGCCTGGCACAGTGAAGGATGCCTAATACATGCTCAATAAACGTTCACTGATGGCAGAATAGAGAATGACAATAGGGCCTGCCCTTTGAGTGTGCAGCATGGAGAGTCATTTGGCTCCAGGTTTCAGTGTTGACAATTCCAATTTAGTTCAAATAAATGTCATTTCCAGGGCCAGCTCTGGCCATGGTTTGCAGGAAAAGAGTGCCATGTCCTAGTCACCTGCCGCAGAAAGCACTAATTTCCCAGAAATGCATGACATTCCAAGTAGGGAGAGACCCAGGATGGCCAGTCTGAATGTAGACAGGCCTTCTGTGTCTTCCCAAAAGGTGGCTTGGAGGGTAGGACCAGGGCTACTTCTTGGAGTCATCCCACCTGGACACAGCCTTCCCCAGAGGTAGCCCCAGATGCACTTTCAAATTTCTAACAACCCAGGAACAAGCCCAGCAGATGCAGGCTAGAGCACCAGATCACAAATGACAGGTAGTTTTGTAAAGGGTAAAAGTCACAACTTTTTTCCCACAGCCAATTTGTAAGTCTCTTCTTATGCCACAATGATTTACCTACCGGAGGGTCACACATTCTTCAGCTGATAAGGAATGAGCCAATGACTACCGCTTCCTCTGCCACCTGAGCTAATGTAGCTGTCCCCAGGTTGTCTGAGCCCACGGGTCTCCTTTGCCTTTGGGCAGCCTTTTCCTAGGAGGGAGGGGACACAGCTGCTGTGGAGTCAGATAAATCCTGACAGTGACTCCAAAGACCGCAGCAAGAAACCTACTGTCATCACACTGTCACCTATGCCGCCTGCCCATGCAGCCAACTTCCTGAGACTCCAGAACATTGATGCCCCTTATAAATCCAGAAATCATTCTTGATTTTTTTTTTTGTTATTTATTTTAGGTTGGGCTCTTCCTCAGCAGGATCACATTGATCTCTTCAAGACAACAATATATAAATCTCCTTTTATAACTCATTATCTTCTGATTAGCTGAAAGTCTGGTCACTTCTTTCTCACATGTATACTGACTCTAATCATCCTGATTGCTCATTAAGGATCTTCCCGAATCCTCTGTCCATTTTCCTGCCTTTAGGTTCCTTCTCTGCCCTGCATTTCTCCTATGTAGCTGTCATACATGGTAAATCGGAGAGGTGAGATTTTCCAAGCTGGAAGCAGCAGGTAGGGTTAAGGCAGAGGTCTCACAGTCTAAGCCAGGCAGCCAGGAGGAGCCCTGGGAAGTCATCTGGAACCATATCTTCCCCACCTGCCCCCACAAGCAATCCAGCGTCCACCACAGGTTCCACCCACCAGATGCACCAGCGAACAATAAAAGCTCCAAGTGCCCACCCTCTTTGATCAATCAAACCACAAAAAGCCTATCAGGCAGTCACTGGCACAAACTCAGTGAAGAGAGCAGGAAAGCAGACAGTGTGATGTTTCCAATCAGGAAAATCTGACTCTTCTTCTATGTGAAAGGAAGGCAAATTCTGAGATAAGCCTGCCAGGCACACTTGCCCAACAACCATACGGTAAAAAAGTAGTTACCGAACTTTCCCAGATTTAGCTTACATAAACAGATATTTGAATAAATGTTTTAAAAATGAAATTCCCTTGATACTCTGTAATCAGTAAATGTTCATTACGGAAACACAGCAAATATGCATGAAATTTCCCAAGTGATCTTCCAACTACAAGATGAAAAAAGGCACCTCAAACAGCAGACTGAGTTACAAAGCATCCTCCTCTGGTCACAGACCTGCAACTCTTTGCCAAGCACAGGCGGTCAGACAAGTCAGTTCTCCTCCCCAGGCTGGAGCCAGGGAAAAGCAGATCTTATTTTGCACTCTCAGGCAATTTATAAATGAACGTCCCCTCCCTAGCTGATTGATGTCTCTCTATAAATAATTAATCCTTGACCTTGCTTTAAGAAAGCCTTGACTTTTTAATTTGGGGTCTTTTTAAAAATCAATACTCAGGGAACATAATTCACTCTTGCAGAGTTTGACTCATGGTAAATGAATAAATAAGTTGTGCCGTTCGAATGTCCCAGGCAACTGGATCAGACAATGGGATGGAGTCAGACTTGGAGGTCTTCTGCGTACAAATGCTATTGGATTATTGATCATCCCAATTGCAGCTCAATCTCTTCAAGGTCTGAATTCCATCCCTTCTGTGTCACTTGAGAAGAGGCAAATCTGACAAGGCACCTGAGAATGCCTCTACTTCCCCCAGGGGTTCCCCAGGTCCTGTCTGGCTATAAATGATGTGATGTCTTGATTTTAAAAGGATCCCCTATGGGGACCAGGGTCACTCCTTCCTGTAGCCTACTTTGCCTTTGGGACAAGAACAGGGTCAGGACAGATCATAAAGGGGGTTCTAACACTCCTGCCCCAGGGGTTACCCTGTTCTAAGGCAGGACCGAATTAGGAAACGCCTTCCCATCCATGGATAAGGTTCAAGATGAACTGAGACGTGAACCCAAAGAAACTGACCTTGGTAGTGTACCCTAGGAGCAACCCGGGGGATGGGGAAGAAGTTAATATAATCTGCCTCTTACCCCTTTACCCTTCCCATCCACTCTAGAGTTGCTGTGTCCTTGCACGCAATGGCCTCTCCCACGTGCTCTGCTGTCCCACCAGATCCAAGCCTGGCAGATCCAGAGTTCTGGCAGTTGGTCTCCCTTAGCAGAGTCAGTCGCTGCTCAGGGTCCTGCTGGGAGGCAATTCAGAGACGCGGGGATTCGCTCTGATATTTGAGAGGGCTGTGGGATTGACCCCTACTTCTGAATTAGTACAGACACAGTGGGGCAACTAGTGGCGCTGCGCAAGGGATACGTCAGTTCCAGGTCGGGGTCTCAGGGTCCAGGCACAAGTGTACCACGAAAGTTAGGGCGGCGAGAGTCCCGCGCCGGAGAAGGGGCAGGGGTCACTTCCTGCCCAAGAGCCACCACTGGCACTGCCCAAACCCGCGATCCGCACCTTCGCCTGGCCCGGCCGGCCTCGGGCGAGGCCAGACCTGATGTGCAGAGAGGCAGCTTGCTTCGCAGCTGGAGTCGCAGTAGCCGCCAGAGCTCAGCTGGGTCCCGCGGCAAAGCGGATTCTTTCACCGCCCACCTAAGCCGCCGGAGACTCGGAGTCCCGCACTCTGGGACACTGACGCGCACATAGACGCGGAGAACACAAAACAGGCCGATGACCTGGAGAGTCGCGGGGTTGGGATGCGCGCAACGGAGCGCGACAGCACCTTTCACCACTTGGTAGGAAGCCAAGGCCGCCACCAACTTTCCATTTTTTGCCCCTGCCCTCCACCACAGGCCCTGGAGTCCCAGCGCACGGTAAAACTCCGGGGCCTCGGGTGCTCCAACCCGGCCCTCAGAGCTCGCAGCTCGGCGCCCAACGCTGCCTCCGCGCGCCCAGCACCCAGGGCTGGGAGGAGGAGCGGAGGGTCCGCAGAGACCGCGCAAGCCAGAGGGGAGGCAGTTCACAGACGCGCGCCGGCGAGTGAAATTCAAGGAGCGAAAGTCTAATTAAAGTTCCGCTTCTGGGGCTAGTCCCCAAAGTGCGGTCAGATCCCAGCCTGCAGAGCCCACCAGCACCCAGGACTTTGGATTCCTATCCCCGTCGGGTCACCAGGTTGGCGCGCAGTGCAGTCCCTGGCCGGCGCAGGAACCTCGCTGCATCTCTTCCGTCCAGCAGCCAGTGTAGGGCGGGAACAGGGGTGGGGTAAGGGCGCAGCCACTTACCTGGTGCAGCCGGTGCTCTCGAGGCCGCGCGTTCCTCTGGTACGGGCGCGGTCCTAGGCGGCGGGCAAATCCTCCGCTCGGGGCGCCCAGGCGGCGGGGAGAACCTCCGCCCCAGCTCGGGCCCGGTGCCTTCTCTGGCTCTGTACGGAACCCGTTGCGGTCGGTGGGCAGCGTTGTGGGGACAGCTATCAGGGAGTGTGGTTGGGAGAGGGCACGATAGGGCGCGTTCCTCTGGGCCCCTAGCTGGGGTCGGTCCTCCGCCTCCGCCGCCGCCGCCTTGTCCTCCCTCCTTCCCGCAGCGCCACCGGATCCTGCTCACGCGCCGGGAAGGCTCCCAGCGAAGTGCGAGCGAAGCCTCCGGCGAGGCTGGAAATAGCGCCGCGCCCGCCCGGCGCCCCGCCCCCGGCCCGGGCCCCGCCCCGTGGTGGCGGAGGCGACGGCGGTGGCCGGGCCGGGAAGGGATCTCTCCCGCGATCGCCCGGCCCTCCTGGGAGCTCACGGGCGCAGCGCCCACGCGCGCTCTGCGGTTCCCGCGGCCCTGCTGGCCGCGCGCTCCAAAGGAGCAGCCGCTGGGTGCGGTCCGGCGGCCGCGGGGGTGGGGCGGCCGTGGCCAGGGCTATGCCGGTCTCCCGAATCTCTGAGAGCTTGCACTCCTGTCTGCCTCTTGGCTCCACTCCGTAGACAGAGTGCGTCCACTGCATTAGTGCTGCCACTGAGCACTTGGTGTTGACCTGGGAAAAGGACAAGGCTCCACTAGTCAGGCCTTAACCACAACTGGGCAGGGTCGTGTACTCCAAACCCAGGGGCGCAGCGCCTGTCAAAGCCATCGTATTGATACCGAGGAAGATTTGAGGAGGTTCCCGCGCTACAGTCTCATGGAATTTGGTCAAGGCCTTGTCAATCCCCAAATCCTTGGGGTTCTAGATTCTGCTTAAAGTGCCCAGTAACCCGGGTTCTCCTTTGCGGGCTTCATCCTTGAAGTTCCTGTCTAGTCACCACCCTAAGGGTTGGACCAACTAACACCTCCTCATATACATCAGGAATAACAGAGTGGGGATCGAACCCGACCACAGTCACACAGCACCAGAGCAGGGCAGGAACACAAAGTTGGGACTGTGGATTCCAGTCCCTGTTCAGCCTGAGAAAAGCCCCCCTCTTGCAGGGGGCGCGCAGGTGCTGAGAAGGAGCAGCAGGTTGTTTTCTCAGGAGAACTATATGAAACTGCTGGAAGTCAGTCACCGCTTGGTCTTGAAGGGACATGCATTATTTTCCAAAACCTACAGAAAAGCCTTTAGTAAGACAGAGTCAAGGATTCTCTCTCTGTATCTGCCCATTGGCCTGACTCCAGGAGGCTGACCCCCAGATGAGACTTGAAGAGTAGGATGGACCTGTGGTCCCTGAGTGACCAGAGAGGTGTGGGGACAGCCCTGCTAGGGAGCAGAATCACTCCTGAGTACAGTCAGGGAGTCCCTAGCACTAAGTTCTTGGGCTGCCTGGATGACCTTGAGACTTCCTTATTGCCCCAGGTGAGTTTAGCATATCCAAAGATAGTCTCCAACAGGGGTGAAGATGAACTAAAGCATACCAACTCTGTCATGAGCTTCCTTTCATTCTTGCAACAACAAAGTAGATATTTCATTCCCATTTTGCAGAAAAGGAAACTGAGGTGCAAGGATGCCAGCAAGTTGTTAGAGTCCACAGCATCTGGAGGATGCCAGGATGGGGACCAGGTATGCTGATTTTGAAGAGGACTGGGTTCAGGGCTGGGGTTCCCTCTCTAGGACTCTGAACTCAGACTGTCCCAGGCTCAGAGTTGTGCTGGGGCCCAGCTTTGCTCTGCTGGCTGCATCCGTTACTTGCGTATGGGTGCAGGGGAGTGTAAGGATGTGACTGAATTCACCCTATTCTACTTCAGGTGAAGATTGAATGAACTGAATGCAAGGGACCAGGGACTCAAGTGTCAGGAAGAATAGGCCAGTAGATTTCTTATCTATCCCACATCCAAAAGCTGTCAGAGAAAACAAGGAGAGAGAAAGAAACAAAGGAGGCTTGGCATGAAAAGAAGGCTACTTGCCTCCAGACTAGCCCAGAATGCACTGCCTGTCCCTGTGGTCCCCTGGTCCCTCCATTTCTTGTTCCCTCACCACCCAAGATCCTGGTCCATCTACCAAAGAGCTCCCTGCCTGCAGTTGGGCCTGAGCAGACCACAGGACTTTGGCCACAGAGGCCAGGTGATCTGGTGAACGTCTTCAGTCCCACCCACACTCCAAAGGGCAAGTGTGGGCTCTCATGCAAGTGCATGAACATGCACATGCACGTGCATAGACACACACACACACCGGGCTGTTGGGAGTTTCCATTCTTGGAGCCCAGTGTCAATATTGAGAGGAGGCTCTGGACAATAAATACCTCCAGGAAACAAGACTACACAGGCTTTATTTCCATGGGATGAGTCTACACAGGCTTCACTGTGACCAGTGAGTGGAGAGAGTCAGGCCACCTCAGCTGCCCTGCACATCTGCTTATAGCCATCCTCCCGGGAAGGGTGGTTTTTCCATTAGCTTTTCCAACTGTACTTATTAGCACTTATTTGCATCTAATATCCAGGCAGATACCACTAGGAATCAACAATGCTGCATTCCTTTGACATTCTCCACACTTGGATATTTCACTCAGACTTCCTTCTTGGTTTTCGAGGCTTTCAGAGGAAATCCCTAAGGGGGGGATCGAGGCCCCTGGCACTAACATGCAATGAGTTTTCCTCTGAGATTTGCCAAGGGCTGCATGCCCTTTTTTGAAAGTCAGGCTCAGCCTCTGCAGTGAGGGAGGCGGAGGAACCTGCAAATCCCCGCATGAAGCCCTGTGTGCGCGCCTGCAGTTTTTGATATGTGTGTCTCCACCAAAAGATTACTGGCAAACTTGTCTCTTTGCATCCCAACTAAGGTAAAAAGACACTTTCAGTGGCTGGCCCTATGAGTTCACAGTTTAAGCTCCAGAAGAGCTATAAGAGAGATTCAAAAGGCTCTCTGCTGCAATAGGGGCTTGAGAGTGGGGAGGAGACTTGACTAGGGGCCACAGGCAAACGTCCCCTTCTGCCAGGTCTGCACATCCAATCCCTCTCCCCACCTCACACTTTTTGCCAGTGGAGATTCCTGCCCTCCTCTATGCCAACAATGAGGGTAGCACAGTTATGAAGCCAAGACTGTGTCCCATTATTTGGAAAAGGGCATGGAACACGTTGGCAAGACTAAGTCTTGAGTTCGAAATTCTGTTGCCATGAGAACCAGAGCACTGTTCTCTGGAGGGAACTTTTTCCTTCCATTTCTCTGAATCCAGTGGGAAAGGCAGAGAATAATGGGATGGAGCAGGAGGTTGGTGCCAGCTCTCCTGGAGCCACCCAGGTGGTCTTAAGCAAGTCTTCTAGGCCCTCAGATTCTGTTTCCTGTTTCTAATAGAAGCGCAACAGACTGCCCTGCAGAATGAAGGGTAAAGGGTGTGACAATATTTTTGAACAAGGCCACTGGGTGGCCTGCCCTGAGTCACCCCCAGACCAGCTGCCTCAGGGTTCCGGCATCTAGTCCTGTAATAGGTTCCAAAATGTGGTAACCCTCAAGGTTTCCTGAAGTCAGTTCAACAAGCAGGCAGACCAGCGACATGCTGATCAGACTGTGTCCAGGTGGAAGACCTCCCTGGAAAAAAATGGCTGCCTTCCCCTGCTGCCTCTGCCGGGGCCCTAACGTGGGCACATGACTGAGGCCTTCCCTTCACAAGCCTCATCCTCCCCATTTTAATAGTTGTCCCCATAGTCCCCATTGCTGTCCAGGCTCTTGAGACCCCCTTCTAGGCCTGACTTGTGATTCCATGATTCCTCACAATTTTTTTGGCTCAGAAGGAGACCTAGAACCATTTCCAGTCAAGATGTCCCTTAGCCACCTTATTGGGAGAATGTCCCTTCCTGGTCCCTTTTCTAAATTCCCCCATGATCTTTCCCCCTTTTCTCTCACCTCTTGGGTTTCCAGGAAGTTGCAGGATCATTTTGTTTCCTTATTTACTGAGTTACCTTAAATTCCTGATGTTAGCGTACCTTCACTAGCCATGATGCTGGGGGCTTCAGGCACCCCCATACCCCATGTACCTGTTCCAGTTTCTGGAATTCTACTGTCATTCCTCAGGGCATAAGAATGGTCACTCTTTATAGAGCAGGATTCTGGGCAGACTGAGATGACACCACTGTTGGTCCTTAACAGACCGAGTGGGGACCAGTTAGCTTTTCTGAATAATATGTAAGAGAAATTGACTGTGAATAACTTGAGAAGAAAGGGAGACTTTCTTGAGATGATGCTGAGGAATCTGACAAAGCAAAAAAGCAGCCAAGCATGCAGGAAGAGGGAAGCAGGGACCCAAGCACAAGGCTTTGGATTTGGAAGAGATTCTTCCCTAGGCCAGGCAGACCGCTACCATGATGGTCTTGACACCTTCTCCACTAATCTAATCTAGACAGACCTGCAGCAGGGGCCTTGTTGAGTCCAGAGCCCAAGAGTAAGCCATGCCCAAGCCCAAATCTAGTGCATTCATGCAGACTGGGCTCAGAACCAGCCTGGCTTCTTTTCTGAAGTCTTGCCAAGCTTAGGTTTATTTTATTCTTCTTGTTGCTGTTTGTTTTTGTTTTGTTTTTGAGTAAAGGTCTTGCTAAGTTGCCCAGACTGGCTTTGAACTCAAAATCTTCTACCCCAGCCATCCCAAGTACCTGAGATTATAGAGACCAGCCAATACTCCTGGCTCTCAGATTCATTTTGATGCTTCTTAACTAAAATAAAAGAAAAAAACCATACTGGACTCTGCTGCTGGTTGCTCCTTCAGTTCCCAAGATTTCTCAAATCTGCTCATCCTCCAGTTGCTTAGGAGGGCTTCCCTGTCCAGGTCTGCCCACAGTAAGGAGAGGGAACCACTGACCAACTGCAGAGGTGGGGGCAATATATCCTGATTTGAAATGGTTGAGATTTTTCTTTTTACTTTACTGTAAAGAGTTTAAAATCCTAGAATATTTGTATGTCACAATTCAGTAAATGCTATTTAATTTGGGCCAAACTAATTCAGCATTCATGTCTCACAGAGCTGGGCTGAAGTTTACTTCTTTCACTGTTAGTCAAAGACAGTGGGAACAGGCTTGCAGGATGTCATTCCTGCCTTGTATAGTAAATGGGTTTTGACGTCTCTTAACGCTGGAGTATTTCCGCGCATCTATCTGCATCTAGATATGAATGAGCTCATTATACATGGTTCTCTCTACTCAATCAAGTTGGCTTGGCCGCCTCTCCTTTTTGGCTATATGCTGTTAGTCATTAACTGGGGTGACTATTACAATGAGGAAATTACTGTATAACATAAATAAATGGCACTTCTTTTTAAATGTTCCCTAATTGGGAGAGCTTGTTAATTCTCTAGGATCCTTCTGGCTCAGCCCCCTTCGATGCACCTGCTAGGGGCGCCCCAGAGCAGCCACAGGTTGCTCAGATTCATTTGGTTCTCTGTCGGGTTTGAGGGGGCTGTGGGGCCTCTGAAGGAAGGATTCCCTGTCATGTCTTCAAAACTCCTCCACCCTTACCAAGAGTTTTTCCATCACATGGTGGTAGTGGTGGGGGGGGATATTTTGTAAGCATCTTCCAAGTTCTTAGCTAAAAGCATTTTTTCTAAATGCAAACTTGAATGCTGTTCTAAATTTAATGCTTAGTATTAAGAATCAGGTTTAGAGATTTTGAGAAAAAGAAAGGATTGCTTTGAACTGAATAAAAATATTTCCATTGGAAAACTCCAGAAACATTTATCAAATGCCACTGGGGTCATGCCATTGGGTAAGGATGTGCACATTGAGAGTTCCCTGCCTAGGGAGGTTGATGATAGAATGAGCTGAGAAATGTGATGTAAAGATAGAGGACACACACGTGGCAGTGTCTTAACCAGGCTGGAAGCACCTCATTCTGCAGGATCCCTTATTTCTGTGCCCTCAGAGCTGGGAAGCAAATGTGTCACCAAGCTTACCAGTGATTGCTGTCTGTCTGAGGAGAGATGCTTTAAAATCTTTCCAAAGGCAGTCGGTTGCTCTTCAGGTTTTCTCAGACCTTTTTAGCACAAGTAAGTTGTGCCATAAACTGTGTGGGTGGCCATAAGGGAGGAGGAAAACGAGCAGCAGGTATTGCCCTTCTCCATGTGGTCCTGAGCAAGCGGTATTTCCACACCGCGCTGGGAGCCCACACAACACCTGGTGGTATGAATCTTTCTACCAGGACTGAAAAACAAAAGCTTGGTAGATGTCGCATCCAAGGAGACAAGACCTGGAAGAGCCATCCATCAGGCATAATGCCCGTGAAGGGACATCCAAGTATAGCAGATCAAAGACACCTGCTCCTCGTCCAGCACCCCATGGGGCCCCCGACCTGCAGCCTCTGCTGCCCTCTCTCCTGTGGGAAGACACCTCAATAGAAACGACCCATATTAGCCTTAGAGGGAGATACCCCAACCCTTTATCCTGCAGGTTCTCTGTGAAGAAGAATCTAGAAAAGCCTAACTGTATTTGCTTCCTGAAAGGTGATGCAAAAACTTACTGTCAGCCCCCTCTGTCCCATGCCCAGCAGGTGACTGAGAGCCAGCCAGCTTCCCAGGTGGCCCCTTCCCAGCTTTGCTAAGCCACCCACTTGTGCAAAGAAGATGCCAAGGACAGCAGGCTTTGGAAGCAGACAATACAACCTGAAGAAAGCTAATGAAGGAGGGACATCTCCATCTACCCTTGGACACCTGGAAAAATGAAAACCTGCCACTGAAAACAGAAGGCAGCTGGGACAGAAACTGAGACAAGCAACTGCAACTTCTTTTTTGAGTTCTCCCAGAGCCTAGGAAACTTCATCCTGCAGGCAGAGCCTGGGATGGCCTGGAGTTCAGAGCGCTGCCCATGGCGTCCTGTCTGTAGCCATGGAAACAGAGACAGTTGCCTTCCTGTTGGCTTTCTTACCAGAGACATCTTACTGTCAGTCGTGTTTAAAGTTAGCTTTAAAAAAACAAGACAGCCCACATCTCCCTTTTTGACATCATACAAAGCGCCCTGTGGCAGGAAGGCAGTATAAAGCTCCCAGCATGTAGCCTGTCACACTCTGTGCCCCATCCTTGTCCCCAGGCAGAGCTTCCCCCTCTGCTTGAGCTTAGCAGTAATATCTTGGGCTCAGATAAGTCCACCTTTTGTGTTTGCTCATTCCTGCACTGGTGCCTTATCCCAAGATGGGGAGGAGGCAGGTCACAGGCCCCCCAGCTCAGTCCTGGTGACGGGTGTACTGAACGATGTCCAGGCCCAAACACTGTCTCCAGGATTAAGCCAAGCTCCCCTTTACAGGCGTGTCTGGACTTTCTGCTCTCAGGCACAGGCTACATAGCCAAGCCCTTGTTGAGAAACTTCTAGAAATGGGATTCGGGAATGCTAAGGGATAAGTAGCTCACCACCAAGAAGGAAGAGAGGCAGAGACACTCCCAAGTAGAAGGCAAGGCAGTCTGTGAGGGAGTCGTGAGAGGGGTGGTGAGTTGTGTGCCCCAGGGTTCAGGGATCAGAGGTGGCATTGGGCCTGACCTGTCCTCACTGGAAACAAGACTCATGGACACAAACACCCAGGGAGATAAAAATTCAATATGTATTTTGTTCAACACTAAGGATATTCTGGCAACTACAGATAAAGGACTTTCACGTCCATGGTCAGAAAAAGAATACACTCCGCAATTAGAAGGTCAGGGAGCTGAAATCTGGTTAACACGCCTAGCATTTAGGGATGACAAAGTCTGAGGAAAACCACTTATCAAGCAGGGCTTTTTGAGGGAATAAAGAGGGTGTTGGCAAAGAAAAATAAACATTTTATTTGAGTAGACTAAACAGATTTCTCATCAAAGGCCATTAAAGCATTAGGTTAGCATTATTCCATTTTTAAAAAGGAGAAGCAGGTAACATCACACAGAGGTGCTTGGAAGGAACAGGGCTACTGCAACACAGTTTGGTGTCTGTCTTGGGGTGTGTTCTCCCAAAAGCAGACCAGAAACAAGTTCTTGGGTTAAGGTCTTGTATTTTGAGGCTGGAACATCTCCTGGATTCGACCTTGGGTGGGCTGAACAGAAATAGAGTCTGCTACAATGTCATAATCAGCACAAGACCCTCTATGCAAACTACTGTTTACATACTTTCTCTCCTCTTATTTGGTTTTAATAAAATATTCCTTAGTGATGTTAAAGTGTCAATATTAAAAGTTCTCGCCAGTCATGGTGGTGCATGCCTAAAATCCCAGTGACTCCAGAGGCTCAGGCAGGACGATCACGAGTTCAAAGCCAGGCTCAGCAAAAGTGAGGTGCTAGGGAACTCAGTGAGACCCTGTCTCTAAAGAAAATACAAAATAGGGCTGGGGATGTGGCTTAGTGGTTGAGTGTCCCTGAGTTCAATCCCTGGTACCCCCAAAAATTAATTTTGATTTAATAACAATGAACAATAGGAAAGGATCAAGGTCATATCCCACACAAGGGATTTTAAATAAAGAAAATAAAGATTCCAGTATCTCCAGACAATGAAAAGCACACTGGAAAGACATATCTACTAAATATAAAAGCTCTGATCTGCTAGGCACTGTGGTACAGAACTGTAATCCCAGCAATTCAGAAGGAAGGCAGAGACAGGAAGATTCCAGTCTCCTCAATTTAGGGAGACATAATCTCAAAATGAAAACTGAAAAGGGCTGGAGATGTAGCTCAGTGGGAGAGCATCCCTGAGTACAATCCCCAGTGCAGAGAAACAAAGAAAAAGAGCTATAAACTACTGTTTCAAAACAAACACAAAGAAATTAAGAAAGTGACCTGAGCTCTGAACAAACACCATAAATCATAAATTAAGAAACTCAGAAATGAAATGGCAATTCAAGAAGAAATACGTATTAAAGAAAAAATAATTTCAGCTAGGCAGGATGGTGCATGCCTGTCATCCCAGCAATTCTGGAGGCTGAGGCAGGAGGATTGCAAGTTTTGAGGCCAGTACTTAGTGAGGCCATAAGCAATTTAGCAAGATCCTGTCTCAAAATAAAAAATAAAAAGAGCCAGGGATGTGGTTCAGTGATTAAGCACCTCTGGGTTCAATCCCAGGTACCAAAAAAGGAAAAAGAAAAAGAAAAAAAGAAAAGAAAAGAAAAGAAAAAATTTTCAGAAATTAAACTAAAAAGGACATGAATAAACGCAACAGAAAATGCCTTAGAAGAAATAGAAGATAGAAAAAATGGAAAAGTTCAAATATCGGAAAATAAACTGGACTCAAAAGATGAAAGAGAAAGTGACAAATCTTGAAGCTAGGTTAAAAGGATTCAGCATACAGAGAATAGAATTCCCTAAAGGAAAAAAAAAAAAAAAATGAAAGAAGGGAACAGTACAAATACTTTTCTATAGAGTTCAAGAAAATCTTTCCAAAAAAAGTTTTGAAACTACATGTTGAAAGGTCACACTGTGTCTCTAAGATTATTGACCTAGAATTAACAATGCTAAGGCATAATTTTAGTACAATGATGAACTTAATTTTATTTTTCATTTTTTCAGTACTGGGAATTGAATTCTGGGGTGTTTTACACATGAACAACAGTCCCAGCCCTTCCTTTTTCTTTTTTATTTTGAGACAGAGTCTTGCTAAACTGCCCAGACTGGCCTCAAACTTGCAATCCTCCTGCCTCAGCCTCCTGAGTACTTAGAATTAGAGAAGTGTACCACGGCCCCAATGATGAAAAACTTGAATGAAATATCTTTTAAGTATCTAAGCAAAAATATCACAAGTATGATGGGTTGAAAACTGAACTATCATCAACTTTGACTGCAACATTATGCCAGAAGAAAACGGAGTAACTAACACATATAAGAAACAAAGAAAACATGAGCAAAGATCTTTTTTTTAAAGGGGGGTACTGGGAATTGAACTCAGAGGCACTCAACCACTGAGCGACATCCCCAGCCCTATTTTGTATTTTATTCAGAGACAGGGTCTCACTGAGTTGCTTAGCACCTTGCTTTTTGCTGAGGCTGGCTTTGAACTTGCAATCCTCCTTCCTGAGCCTCCCAAGCTGCTGGGATTACAGGTGTGCACCATGGTGCCCGCCTGTGAGCAAAGATCTTTTGTCCTCAGAAACTGACTTTCAAGCATAAAGCTACAGATAAACTCTTACCAACATGTAAGAATTTTGGAAATCTTGTTCCCACAAGTTCTTCCTGAGGAATTTGCTAGAGTGCGAACTTCAGAAAACCAAAGTGACCAGGGTGACATCCACATAAGAAGGTGAACCTTATAGATGAAATTACAGGTTAAGAGTAAATGTGTATGCAATAGAGAAAAGATAGCCTCTTCAACAAATGGTGCTGGGAAAACTGGAAATCCATATGCAACAGAATGAAACTAAATCCCCATCTCTCACCCTGCACAAAACTCAACTCAAAATGGATCAAGGACCTCAGAATCAGACCAGATTCGGACCTTCATCTTATAGAAGAAAAAGTAGGTCCAAACCTTCAACTTGTTGGCTTAGGATCAGACTTCCTTAACAGGACTCCCATAGCACAAGAAATAAAAGCTAGAATCAACCACTGGGATAGATTCAAACTAAAAAGTTTTCTCTCAGCAAAGGAAACTATCAGTAATGTGAAGAGAGAGCCTACAGAGTGGGAGAATATCTTTGCCACTCATACTTCAGATAGAGCGCTAATTTCCAGAATCTATAAAGAACTCAAAAAACTCTACACCAAGAATACAAATAATCCAATCAACAAATGGGCTAAGGAAATGAACAGACACTTCATAGAAGAAGATGTACAAGCAATCAACAGATATATGAAAGAATGTTCAATATCTCTAGTAATAAGAGAAACGCAAATCAAAACTACCCTAAGATTTCATCTCACCCCAATTAGAATGGCGATTATCAAGAACACAATCAACAACAGGTGTTGGCGAGGATGTGGGGAAAAAGGTACACTCATACATTGCTGGTGGGGTTGCAAATTAGTGCATCCACTCTGGAAAGCAGTATGGAGATTCCTCAGAAAGCTTGGAATGGAACCACCATTTGACCCAGCTATCCCACTCCTTGTCCTATACCCAAAGGACTTAAAATCAGCATACTACAGAGATACAGCCACATCAATGTTCATAGCTGCTCAATTCACTATAGCCAGATTGTGGAACCAACCTAGATGCCCTTCAGTTGATGAATGGATAAAGAAACTGTGGCGTATATATACAATGGAATATTACTCCACCATGAAGAATGATAAAATTATGGCATTTGCAGGCAAATGGATGAAATTGGAGAATATCATGCTAAGTGAGATAAGCCAATCTCAAAAAACTAAAGGACGAATGATCTCGCTGATAAGCGGATGAGGACATATAATGGGGGGTAGGAGGGGTTAGCGTTAGGGTTAGGGTTAGGTTTAGGGTTAGGGATAAGGAGGGTGGTAAGAATGGAGGAAGGAAGGACTGTATAGAGGGAAAAGAGGGGTGGGAGGGGTGGGGGGGGAGGGAAAAAATAACAGAATGAATCAAACAATATTGCCCTATGTAAATTTATGATTTTTAATTTAGAAAAGATAGAAGACTTTTTGCTCTTATAAAATTGATCATATTTAAAAAAAAGAGTAAATGAGGATTAAAAAGGAAAGACTATAGCATCAAAGGGCTGTATGCTCTGACAATAGAGAGGATAGCTACTTATAAATTGAGGGTTAAGAGACTGAGGCAAAGCATGTGGGAAAACGCTGTTTTCCATGATGATGCTGATGGAGGTAATATTCGTGTTTCATGCTGACACTTTTGTGGGTGTGATATGGGGCAAAGGAGATGAGTAATTGTTGGGTATTCTAAGTCTGTCATTTCCTATGTCCTTGAGAACCAGACTTCTTGGATAAGAAAAGGAATTCATACATAAGAAAGAAGAATTTAAGTAAACACCCAATAATTCTGAATTTGAATTAGAAGAATCAGTACATATGTATGAGGCATTTTATCTTTTTGTTTTTAAAATAACTGTATGTATTTATTTATTTACTTTTATTGTCTAGTTCTAGGGTTTGAACCCAGGGGTGCCAAACCACTGAACCACATCTCCAGCCCTTTTAATTTTATTTTGAGACAGGCTCTCACTAAGTAACATAGAGCCTTGCTAAGTTGCTGAGGCTGGCCTCTAACTTGTGATCCTCCTGCCTCAGCCTCTCGAGCCACTGAGATTACAGGTGTACATCACCATGCCTAGCCATTTTATCTTTCTGAAAAAGTTAATTGAATTTAGTTGTTAGGGCAGTTTCAGGTTCACAATAAAGATAAATGGAAAGTAGAGCAATCCCGTGCACCCACTTTCCACATGCACACCCAGCCTCCTCTCCATTGACATCCCACATCTGTGTGAGGCCATTGATGTGCCAGCATTGACTAACATCAACCAAAGTCCATAGTTGACTTGAAGGGCTACAATGTTTGTTGCATATTCTACAGATTTTGGCAAATATATAACGATGTGCATCTACCATGACAATATCATTCAAAATAGTTTCACTGCCCTAAAATTCATCCTGCTCCCTGTTCAACCCTCCCTTCCCATAGCCCCTGACAACCCCCCATCTGTTTTCTGTCTCCATAGTTTTACCTTTTCCAGAATGTCACATAGATGGAATCATAGAATATGTAGCTTTTTCAAATTGGCTCCTTTTACTCAGCAATACACATTTAAATTTCTCCCAAGTCTTTTTGTGTCTAGATAGCTCATTTCTTTTTATTTATCTGTATATTTTGGATGGCAGTCCATTATCATATGTCATTTACAATACTTTCTCATAGTGCGTGGCTTATCTTCTCATTTTCTTGACATTTTATCCTTTTTATAAGATAGATAGATAGACAGATAGATTCTCTATTAATAAAAACCAAGACTTTTTTATGGAAATGACTGATGGTTGGTTTGGAACAGGAAATGTTTAAGATGAGCCTGGAACAACATCTTGTCATGCCAATTAGTGAGGATTGCTAGTGAGACTAAAAGATTGAGTCAAAAGGACATGGGAACCATCTGCAAGAGGCTCCCACTGGCCAAATATGGAACCATTTGTGCATCAGCAAAGATAATAATCATGATGGAGTAAAATCCATCAAATACGTTTAAACCTTTACTTCTGAAAACACTGTCACCTTCAGGGGATGGGGAACAAATTCGTTCTCTCAAAAACTAGTAAGTAAAGGGAAAGGACCAAACATGTATCCTGCCTTTCACACGTGAACTCTACCATACTGTACTACCGAGTAGCCGAACAGTAGGAGACAGAAACATCTCTTTTTAGAAGGACTGAAGAGTTAATATGTGAAAAGGCAAAGATTGAATTAGAATGCCGCCATCTCGAAACCCCCAGTGAATTAGCGGAGTGAGGCGTTGTGCGGTAACAGCTGTTCCCATCACACAGAGAGGCAACCAGACACTTCTTGCCTCCTCACGCAAGAATGCGACACCTCTGACAAAAGGATGGAACCCGAGCCTGATCCAGCCTCTGGATCCAGCTGCCAATTTGCAGAAAATACAGAGGAACATCTTGAACGGCACCGAGCGTGTCAATCAGCAGCATCCAGACAGTGGGAACTCTGTGGGTCAAAAGGCTCAGGTTCTTCAACAGACACATTGTAAGGAAAAGAAAGGGATGGAGGGGAACTCTATAGATTAAAAGAGACTCGAAAGACAGATCAAATTTTTTAAAATGACAAGACCACATGCTATGTCTAGGAAGGCACTCGAGTGATAAAACCATCAAGACAGACGGGGAATAGATAGCCATAAAAGTCAGGCGAGGGTCACTTTAGTGGGGAGGGGGGCAGTTGAGGTTGGGAGGAACCCTAAGGGGGGATGCTAGGGATGCTGGTGAAATTCCACTCTGGATAAGTGATGGTTTTTGTAACTCCCCTAATTGATAAATCTATTTAGTTTATTTTTTTCTATTTCATGATAAAATTTTTTTCCTTAAAAAAACGTTCCAGACCCACATTTAATACTTATTAAGTGCCAAATGATGATGGTGGTAACTGTGATTCTGACTTCCCAACATGATGCCTGGAACCTCTGTCTCCAGAATAAGGACACTGAGTTCTCAACAGAAACACCCACTGACCACAGAAGATCAGAGAACCTTTTCCATCTTCACTATGGTGTTTCCAGCTGTACCAGGCAGGAAGTAAGCATTCTGAATATACAGCAGGGACTGGACTCAGAGATTTCACTGTATTGGGTGACATATATAGCATCAGTCACATAAATGATACCTTGACCTACATAAAGATCTGGCTCCCTCTGTTTCTGGGTCCATCATATCTGCAATATCCAAGGTCACTTCCTGACCCCTTTAGACTCCACCCCTTCCCATCATCTGAACTAAGTGAGCTGTAGGAACTTCTTTGGTGATCCTTGTCCATCTATGAAGGATTCCTTGAAATTTCCAAAGGAAGACCAGAGAGGGACCGAACAGGCCAGACAGGGACTGGACCATCATCTCACCTTCATCTTGAACCAAGAGTTTGTAGATGCATCAGAGAAGCAGAGGCAATATCCAACCCCTCAGAGAAGCCCAGGTGATGCTGGGGAAGCATTCTCCATGGCGACCATTCAAGAGAACCAGTGACATCTGTGTTCCCTGGTGCTCAGTTGGGTTCCTCCCGAAAGCAACAGGGATAGATGGCACAGGCTGATTGGCTCTAGTGTGTGGTCCTCTGCCATTTTTGTCTCCCATCCAGACTCCCAACACTAGATCCTGGGGTCCCTAACACTACAGGGATTATACCCTCAAACACCAGTATGAAGGTGTTCATACTTGGAGATTCATATTTGGGGTTTTTAAAAGGTAATTTAGATGAAATCCATATGTACACAAAATTGCTAAGAATTAAATCATACAGCCCACCCCCATCCTGGTTTTTGACCATTTAACAGACAGGACAGTTAAGGCCAAAAGTTTCAATCATTATCCCAATTAGAGGGGATTAGAGGTCCTTCAGGGCAATGCCTCTGTTTTCCATTTAGCAAATACTTACTGTGCCCTTCCAGGGCAGAAGTGGTTCCATTCTTGACCTGGACCTCCCCCGCTTAACTTTGGAATGAGACAGTTGATGGCTGATGAGACAGGAAGCAGTTTTCTCTCACCAGCATTTATTTTCCAGTTCTTTCCCAACGCCACAGATGCTACCCAACCCTCCACATACACATCTTCCCTTCCCAAAGGACAGAGTCCAAAAGTCCCAAGGACTCCAGATCTCTAGACCACCTCTTTCAGAGTCACCCATGTGTATTAGTCCATTTTCTGTTGTTTTAACAAAAATATCAGCAACTGAATATAAAGAAAAACTCACAGTTTGGAAGCTGAAAGTCCAAAATCTAGCAACCGCATCTGTTTGGAGTCTGATGAGAGCCCCTTAGCTCCATCACATTGCGGTGATGAGATCACGGTGGGGTAGAGAGATCTCATGGTGAGACAGGAAGCCAGAGAGCAGGGAGAGGCACATCCGACTCTTTTATAACAACTGCCTGGAGAGAACCAACCAGGGTTCCACAAGAACTACCTTAGTTCCTTCCAAGGGCCCTCAATGATCTAACCAACTCCTGTTAGGCCCCACCTCTTAAAGGCCCCACCACCTCTTAACATCACCACACTGAGGACCAAACTTCCAACACATGAACCTTCAGGGGGAACAAACCACATCCAAACTTTAGCACTGTGGTTCACTCAGTTGCAGGGGGTCGATGATTCCTTCAACTTCATCACCCTACAATGCATCGGGCACAGAGCAAGTAAGACGTTCTGGGACCTACCCTCCCAGAGCTGATAGCCCAGCCAGCAGACCTGAAAATGTCTGTACCTTGCAGTTTCCAGAATGACAGAGAGGATCCCTTGTTAAAGAAAAAAGGGGGGAAAAGATTAAATCACATGTCTCTCAGGTAATCCTCTTCACCACCAGTTTAAGTACAGTAAACCCATTTTAAGAGGATCCCCCAGGAAGCATAAACTTTATTTCATTGCACCATATAATCCCCCATAATGGAAAACCAGTAATGAGGATGCCAGCAGCAGGTGCAGAAGGCGGTTTTACATCAATAGAACATTCAATTCTAATTAATCTCTTCACAGCCAACATAATTGAGTCTTCATGGGGACCACCGGACTCACCCCCACCCCCACTCACCGTTCCCTTTGACAGGCCCATCTTCCCTGTGCTGTGCCGGAATTTGTCTGGAAACAAAGGGAAAAACCGGGCCGATACCATCGCGGGCAATGTGGGTTTGCAGTGGAGTCTCTTTATTTCCATCACGAAGTTATTACTGACATCCAAGGCCCTGAGCTGAGTCTCAAAGGCCTTCCCTTACTATGTAAATAGCATCTTGCTTTGTTATTTATTTCTTAGCTCTCCTCTTCCCTCCTCTGCCCCCAGGGTTTCTTTTTCTTTTTTTTCCTGAAGACATCACAAGGGTCACATCTCTCTTTGCTATCGCAGCGCTCTCCACTTTAGCAGCATAAGAAAGAATTATGAGCCAGGCGAGTGCCCGTGCCCTGCTCTCCGGTCTATGTGTTGTCGGCCTCCCCATCCTCCCAGGTGGAGGCGATAATTCATGCATGGGAGACAGCCAGTTTAAAAGCGATCCCTGTGAAGCTGCAAGAGAATGCACAGACTTCATAAACTCTCAATATTGCTTCATCTGATCTATTTCCTTCATTGCTTTCTTCCCCCGATGTTAAACTGTGATCATCCTCAGCATTGAGCAAAGTTGCATCAGCCTAATGTTCAGACCAGCTCCGTTAATTAAAACGCTCCCTCCATGCCGATTTCCAACAGGCTTTCCTCCCAGCAAATGTAAGTGCACAAAAATAAAGCTCAAACCAGACTTTATGCTGACTGTGAATAAGACAAGCAGAGATGGGGTGGGGGTGCTGAGCATGAGCCAGGGGCTGACGTGGAAAGAGGAAGCCACGACGTTGGAGCTCTCCCTTGAAGCAAAGCTCAAAACCCCATAATCAGAATGAGCAGCTTGCCAGGGTGAGTGGTCTCCCATCTTCTTTGGGGTCTGGGGTTTGCTTTGGATGCCATGGAAAACTCTGCTTCTTCTATTCCTGGAGATAGATCTCAGTTTCTGTGCTGCCCAGGTGAAGTGTGAGCAGCACCCCATGAGGCAGTGAGCATCCCCAGGTATGGCTGTAAACACCATCTGCTGTGGGGACAGCAGCCCAGGCCATCCTGCAGCCCATCACCCACACCACCACTGCATCCTTTTGCCATCTACCAAATCAATGTCCTTATACAGGAACCCAGGGGTGGGGCTTGGGCAGAAAATTGGGGTTTATCAGTTGCCTGCCATGAAGGTCATTAATGGACCTTCATGTCTCAGAAACTAGGGTCACATGCTTTGCTTTCATCTTTATGGGAATAAACAGGATGAGGGGCAGCGAGATCCAGTGGAAAGCCCAGCAGAACCACAGTGAGGCTGGGAATGGGGTTCAGATAGGCTCCATACCACTAAGACTTGGGTTCTGATGTCAGAGGGACAAAGGGGTCTATGCTGGTGTTTTGGTCTCCCTGGGTGTTGCTTTTCATTGAGGACTTCAAAGTGATCATTCTTCCCTTGTCAAACTCCCATTTTTAAGCATATACCTTACTGTCCAAATTCCCCACGGAACCTCAGCCAGCCTCCATTAACCTGTCCCCTCTCTGCCCGCCAGGGCTGTCTCTTCTCTCCTCATTTGCTTGCTCTTTCCCTGTGAGTTTCTTACCAGTCCCCCTGCTGGGACGAATAGATGTTCTGCTGGCATGGGTCCTGAACTGGTTTCTCCTCTCTCTTTTACAGTTCAATTCTCATTCTCTGGCTGCCTCTTGCTCTTCTGCTGCTTTGTTGGCTGATGTATGAAGAGTAGAGAAGTCTTAATG
Organism: Sciurus vulgaris; assembly: GCF_902686455.1. Lineage (NCBI taxonomy): Eukaryota > Metazoa > Chordata > Mammalia > Rodentia > Sciuridae > Sciurus > Sciurus vulgaris. Next base: position 42,377,189 of record NC_136478.1, on the reverse strand, counting down.
GAAGTCCTGGGGATTCTAGGGGGTACTGGGAAGGTGCTGACCCGGCAGTATCATGGGTGTGGGCCACTGTCCCCCAAGCCTTCTTCCCATTCTCACAGTGCACCCCTGAGGTCCAGCAATCTCCACCAACAGGTTGATGACCCCTGTGGTTTCAGACTCATAGTGGGCTGAGCCAAAGAAGGTCACATTATGGAGCAAGATGGGGGAAGCTTGACCACAGAGGAGAAAGTTGAGTTACCATCACTAATGAGAGAGATAAATGACTCTGAAGAATGGGGCCTCAGCCCCTTGAGACCTGAAACCTTGAATTTTTGTAAATCATTATATATAGTCCATGCAACAACCAATAACAAAAACAAAATCCACAAGACCCCTCCACTGCTTGGAAGTAGAGCAAAGAGTGTGGACATTCTTCTCCAGAATGAGAGTAGGGAGTTGAGGCTGCCCTTAGGCCCAGTCATCAGGGAGCATCAACATCAGGCAGGAAACAGTGTGGTCCCTTCCTTACATGAACCCCATTAGGAGGAAGCATGAACCTTTATCCCTGGATTTACTCTGCATTCTGCACAAGTCCACAGGTGTTTAGGACCTAATGCTAATCTAACCATCACACCCCAACACAGTCCCCATTCTCTCCATTTGATGACTCATAAGGATTAAACTGGTCACCCTGTCCAGGTTCCACCTCCCTCCCTGTGATCCATCCTCCAGTGTGCCTGAACTCAACCACTCTGATGCTCAGAAACCACCAATACCACCAATAACTGCCTATTACTTTTCAAATCAAAAGCACAATTCTCATTTTTGGTTTGAAGACCACCTTCTCCTTTCTTTGGGCCATTTCTAGACATGTGACCACCTTTATTCTGGCAAACGCCCATTCACACTGTTCCACAGTAACACCTGACCATTCCTCTATCGCCCCTCATACCTGCCATCACCTGTCATCCAACACCTATTATTGTTCTGAACATCTTAGCCTGAGTAATAAGTCAAGAAAAAAGATATAGATTTAATGATGTTAAAAGGGAAAAGAACTAGCAAATGAAAGACCACCAGAACATCATCAACAACAACAAAAAGAACTGAGATCCAGAGCTCCAACCTACAAATAGTAACTAGTGAAATATAAGGGGGAAAATATTCCATTCACCATAGCAACAAAAATATAAAATACCCAGGGATAAACCAAAAGAAATTTGCAGCACCTGAATAAAATAATCTATAAAACCATACTGTGAGATATAAAATAAGAGTTTAATAAATGAAGAGACATCTTATAGCATAAGAAGACTTGGTAATACGAATATTTCAATCCCCCCCCCCAAATTAATCTATAAATGTAACTCCAATAAAGATCCCAGCAGGATTTAGGGAGAAGAACCTGATAAAATTCAATTGGAAGAATTCCAAATGACCAAGATAAACTAAAACAATTTTTAAAAAAGAATAATGAAAGTATATTTGCTTTACTAGATATTAAAACAGAATATAAAGGGTTGCTTGTTGAGAATAGAAATAGACAATTAAGACAATAGAGCAGAAAAGAGCCCCCAAATGGATCCTTTCTTATGTAGAAATGTGGAATTATTAACACTAATAATGGATATTAACTAAGAACTTTCTATGTACCAGGCCTGATTATAAATATTTTACATGTATTAACCCATTTAACTCCTGAAAATAACCCTATAAGGCATGTTACTATTACTATCCCAAGTTTACAAATGAGGAGACTAAGGTATATAGATGTTACATAACTTGACCAAGGACACATACCATTATATTAATAAAGGTGGAAGGTAAAATCAGTGTTAGAGGGATAGTCCATAAATTAAGTGTCATCAGGATAACTGGAAAAAATGAAGTTAGATTTCCTATCTCAAACCATGTACAAAATTGAATCCCAGATATTGGAAAGATTTCAATGTAAGAAAAATCAACAACAGTAGATGTCCATAGCAGTATTATTCACAATAGCAGAAAGGTAGAAGCAATCCAAATAACCATCCAGCTGATAAATGACTACACAAAATGTGGTGTATGCATACATGGGGATGTCATTCAGGAACAAAAAAGAGTGATATACTGATATATGCCTCAACATGAATGGACCTTGAAAACGTCTTGCCAAGTGAAAGAAGCCAGACCCAAGAATCCATATGTTATATGATTCCATCTGTATGAATCCTCCATGATAGGTACATCTATAGAGACACAAAGCAGAGGGGTGGCTTCCAGGGGCTAAGATGGGGTGGGAATGGAGAGTGATTGCCTAAGGAATACATACAGGTTTTCCTTTGGGGGTGAAAGAAATATTGTGGAAGTAGAAAAAGAAGATATGAATATATAAATGCCTTGGATTTGTATACAAGGTGGTTTGTTTTGTGTATGTGAGTTACCTAAAGAATGAGTGCTAGAAGACACTATAGAAGAGTGGTTTTATCATCTTGGTAAGGTTGGTTGCTATATTAATGGTATCCAAGGAGTCACAACTCCCTGTACTTGTGCAGCTGTGAGATGTGGCTTTGTCATTCTTTCCAGAAAGAGATGGAATCCATTTCCCCACCATTGACCCTAGGCTGGTCTTCTTACTTGCTTCGGCCAAAATAGTGCAAGGAAGTGACACCATGCTGGTTCCGGAACCTCCACCTTGAAAGAAGTTGCATCTTTCACTTAAGAGACATGGCAGCTTCTGCTTTGCTTCCCTGGACCCTGCAGACTGCCATGCCCTGAAGAAGGCCCATCTAGCCTCTTGGAGCGTGAGAGGCCCATGGTAGAGAACCTAAGTTCTCCAGCTCAAAGCCAGAACCAACTGCTAGTTTTGTCCACACGTGTGATCCCAAGTGAGACCAGAAGAAAAACACCCACCTGAGCTCTGCCCAAATGCCATCCAGATAATTACTTAAAACTTAGTATAGGGTTATTATTTGAAGCCACTCTACTTTCCAGAGAGGACCATTGTAAAACAATAGACAACTGAGGCATCTGGGTGAAGGAAGACATTTTCCCCCCAATGTAGTCTTAAATAATAAAAAAATAGACAGAAATAGGACAACTATGACTACATGAAAATTTGAAATTTTGGTTTAAGCATAGAAAAATAAATATAACAGCAATGTTCATTCTGGGTTTATATCAAAACTGCCTAGGGAGATTTTCCATCACACACATACCAGCCTTGACCCAAGGAAGCATTACAGGCTGTCCAGGTTTAGAGTAAATACATGTTGCATTAGAGTAAGGACTGTAGCCAGGCGATGGGCTTGAGTTCCATGTCCTGGTTGTATGTCCTTGAGCAAGTTCTCTCTCTGTGCCCAGGTCTGCATCCATAAAACTAAAAGTACAATAAACAGTACAATAAAAGTACAATAAAAAGTACAATAACAGTACTTATCTGTTAGGTTGTTTTCTAAGGATTGGATAAGTTACTATACATGAAGTGACCAGAACAATGACTGGCATATAGTAAATATTTAGTAAATGTAGCTAGTGTGTGTATGTTGAAAAATTTCCAGGTAATTTCCATACAGCATCCATAAAACCAGAAAACAAAATTTGATTCGGAGTATATATGTGGGGAATCATTTGGAACACACTGTTAAAATGTTTGCTCATATAAAGAGCTCTTAATAAGAAAAGATGAAAAGATGAATGCAATAAATGCCAAAATAAATGCAATGAAAAAAAAAAAAACATTCTAAGACATTCAACTTTAGAGGGTGCAGTGATGCACACCTGTAATCCCAGCAAGTCAGGAGGCTGGGACAAGAGAATTGCAAGTTCAAGTCCAGCTTGGACAACTTAAGGGTTCTTAACAGAACCCTGTCTCAAAATCAAATTTTTAAAGGCCTGAGGATATAGCATAGTGGTAGGGCATCTCCAGATTCAATTCTTTTCAATTCTCCCACCCTACAAGAAGAAAAGAAAGAAAGAAAGAAAGAAAGAAAGAAAGAAAGAAAGAAAGAAAGAAAGAAAGAAAGAGAGAAAGAGAGAAAGAGAGAAAGAGAAAGAAAGAAAGAGAGAAAGAGAGAGAGAGAAAGAAAGAAAGAAAGAAAGAAAGAAAGAAAGAAAGAAAGAAAGAAAGCGACATTCAATTTCAGTGATCATCAAAAATATATATGAAAACAATATTGTTCTGGTCTATCATATTTGTAAAGAGCAAAAAGGGGTAATTACCACTGCTGGTGAACATGTGGGAAAATAGGAATTTTCATACCCTGCAAGGCAGAGTCTGAATAGTGACCATCTTTCCGCGACCAATGTGGCAATATGCACATACAATTGTAATGGATCCACTTCTTAGAAATTACCAGATCCCAAACAACACATGAAATCAAGATGTTCATTAAGCACTCTCTATGAAGTTCCTTGTTAAAACAACTAAGATATCAGTTAACAGAGGGTCATGAAGTGTAAGGAATTCCTAAGGGACGAAGCAAGGTGCAGAAAAGAGTGAGTATAGTAGATCTATATTTAGAATCAGTGGCTTCACTAACCACTGCCCTAGCTGGTTAGGAGGGGGTTGTTGGTGATGTGACAGTAGGAAGCCCAACAGGGCTGTACCTCGGCCTCATCAAATCCGAAGCTGATTTCATCTCCATCTGCCTGATTACTGTATTTTATTTTTCAATTGGTTCAAAACTTGGTGGGAAGAGAATGGTATTGTTTATTGCACACCTCAAGTGCCAACAAACCCCTCATCTTCTCCTGTTCATTCACAATAGGCCTGATTTGATGAGCCATTAAGCCCATCATTTAGCAACCAAAAACCTGGTTACCCTTTCTTTCCTCAAGGGCAGGAAGGGCTTAATATGCAATCCTTCCCATGAGGAGAAATGAGATATTTGCATTTTGTCTCTAATGCCACAAGAAAGAGAAAAAAAGATCAAATAGTGTGGAGCCTACTAACGCAGACTGAGCATTCATATTCTGCTATTATTATGTAGAATTTATTATAAATGTAGAATTTATTATAAATACCAAAAAAGTGTAAAATTTATTATGAATACAGGAAAAAAAAGACAAAGTGGAGGAGGGAGCAGGAAAAGTTGAGCAATTGTAAATATGGTGGTCTGAGCAGGTAAGAATGATGGGTACTTCCTGTTTTCAATTTTACGATTTTTCTGTAATGGCCATATATTTCTCTTGAAATAGAAAAAAAATACTATCAGTTTTTTTTTGGTTTACCTTTTGGAGGTATCTCCTTAGTTCAATTTAATCTCTAATACTAACCCCTGATTTTGACAATGTTGAGGGGTACCTAGCAGTCGTCTTGTACCACCCCTGCTCCCCAGCACTCCCACCCCATGTACATTCTGGCCTAAGATGTTTAAACCAGGGATGGGCACCAACCTAAACTGGGTCAACTGAGATCCCCTGACCAGGAATATGGAATCAAACTTAGTCAACATTTCCTGTGATTAAACCATAACCTAAGCACTGAGGAAAGGAGAGCAGCTGTGTTTTCAACCATGTGGCAACAGGGGTCCAAGATCTAAGTCACAGACCTAATTGAGGCCTGCCTGGATTTCTATTCATGGGTTCTGCAAACATAAAAAAAAGTGCATGTTTTGTTTATGCTTATTCCAGCTGGATATATAATCAGAAGCCTATTAACAGAAGTCAACTTTGGTACCAGAAGTGGGGTTATAAACAAACAGTCCCTCCCTAAAAGACAATGAACTGACTAGGACAGGAGGGAAATGAGAATGTCAATAATGAGAATTTTCCATCCAACACTGAGAAACCTCCTCTCTGAAGCCATTAATGAAGCTGTTGGCTCTTGGGTCTAAGAGTAGGGGTCAACAGAGAGTAAGGCTGTAGGAGACCACTGTAATAAGATGTCTCAGGATTTTATAAGAGACATGCTGTCAGAAAAGAGAAAGTCTGACCAATAGGGGCTTGTGATTCTGACATAGGATGTCCACAGTTCTGAGCTCAGGCTTGTAATGGGAGTGAACTATCAAGCTGACAAATCCTTTCACAGGGATCCTCTGAAATGCTTCTCTCTGGGGTGTCCCCACAGGGTACTGAGTTAGGGGAATCCTCCCATGTCCAGCAGAGATCTCCATGACCAACAGTTCTTTGCAGGCCACCAAAGAACTGCGGGAGGCAAGAATTCACTAATCCTGTCCCCACCCTGAAGAACTGCTAGCTGCTTTGGACTGGCAAATGAATGGAGTGCAATTCTGTTCTAAAAGGTTATTAACAGTTTCTCCTAAAAAAAAATTCATTGCTGTTCCTGGGGGGCATTGGGGAATATTTCATCAGAACTCATTCTCCAGGTGGCTCCCTGGGAGCCAGGCAAACAAGAAGTGGAGTGGCCTACTTCCTCTAAGAAAGTGGTGAGCTCTATGAGCGAGCAGATGGTAGGGGAGAGCAAGGATGGGTAGATTTTAGGTTCTTTCTGTTGGGAAAGAAGTCCTATTACACAAGTTGGGAACAGTTGAACAGTCAAGAGAGGAAATCCTATTAGCTTTGTATCCCTGATTCCTGGCATTTCAACACTGCCTGCCCTCCTGGTCTTGAGCTCCAGGATGACTACTGCATTCTTCAAAATGAGTGCCCCTTCATAAGTAAGTTAGTTTCAGTTGTGCACTTGAATTTTTTAATTAACTTATGTTTTACTAAAAGGGTAATAATTAAACATGATTAAAAATTCAAATAGGTCAAAGGACATATTATGAAAAGGAGTTCTCCCTTCCAACCAGGTCCCTGTTCCTCTCTCTTGAGGCGACCACTCTTCACAGTTTTTATAAAACCGTTGAGAGACTGTCTGTGCACATAGAAGCCCTTGTATGTATTTTTTAAAAACAAATAAGAGCTTACTATACACACTGTTTTGCCCTTTGTTTTCCTTTTTACTTAATAATATCTTGGAGATCATTTTGTGTATTAATTTATTTTTAATTTAAAAACCACATAAATAAATAAATGACTCTGTGATAATTAACTGTTTATGAAAAATATTAAATAGGTTTCCTTTCCTATATCATGTACCAAAATAAATTCCAAGTAGTGGATTAATGATTAATTATAACAAATGAAGTCCTCAAAATTAATGTAAGAAAGTGTGGTGTGTAATCCTCACATGGCAGATATCTGGGTGGGAGAAATTTCTTTCAGGCCTGACATAAACATGGAAACTCCAATCCAAGGCCCCTGGGCTTAACTATGTGTATGTTGGTGTGCTTTCTGGACTCTCTCCTCCTCCTCCTCCTCCTCCTCCTCCTCCTTCTTCTTCTTCTTCTTTTCTGTCTTATTAGGAATAGTATCTTAGGTGGGATCCCCCAGACAGAGCATAAGATGAGCCCCCACAGGTAGGGGATTTACAAAGGAAGTGTCCCTAGGGGTGAGGGCTAAGAGAGAGGTGTGCAGGGTGGGGAGAGGAAAGCAGCCAAGCAAGATTGGAATTCCAAGCTGTGCCCAGTTTGAGAGAAAGGAGCTGACCTTTCACTCTATTGCATCTTGTCAGTCTTTGACTAAGGCTGCCCAGGGTGACCCAAACTTCCAGCATCCTCTGTTCTCTGTGCCTGTGGGTAGAACAGCTCCCTATCCAGAGAAGTCCTCTGAGGAGTTGCAGGTGAGTCATAGAATTCAGAACCCATGTGCCTGGCATGGCACAGGGATCCACAGAGGGTCTCGAAGTAGCAGACAGAGTATCCATTCCAGAGATAGTATCCTATGAAGGTCATGAGCTAGAAGGCCTGTGGAGGTCAGACCCATAAGAACTTCCAACTCTTGAGTTGGCAACAAAAATTCCAAGAGGATGAGATCACAAACTCCTTGCATCCACAGTTGCTTAGCCCCAGGACCCAAAGTCATCTTAGGCTGAGTTTCCTGGACACAGACTGAGGTGGAGCAGTTTATGCTGATGGCTCTCAGGAGAGACCCCCAGGAAGAAGCCAGGAGGACAAGAATGGGCAGAGAGGGGAAAGCCGGCACACTGCATTACAACCCGGGCCTCAGCCAGTCCCATGGGGAACTCCTGAGCTGGGATCCTCCTTCAGAGTTGCCCTCAAATTGAGGCAAGAAGCAGGGCTTTGAACACCCACATTGGGCAGTCATTGGATGTGCCACCATCCTAGAGAGGTCATAACCATGGGGACAGCACTTCCTGACTGCTGAGATGATTCCCAGTGAAGAATGCAGGGACATGCCCAGCAGCCCCAGAGACAACAGGGCCCACCCTGGAGAGGGGCACTGCAACCAGGGGCCTGCTTCCACAGAGCTTTGCTGTAGGAGGGGGAAGTGGTTTGACAAGGTGGTCGGCATGCCTGAACCAGGTGGACTTCACAGATTGACCTGCACCTTCCTGGACTGGGCAGGCTGTGGGCAGCTTTAACGCCTCCAGAAAGGACCCCCTCAGCAGGAGGGCCTGTCGGGGAACATGCCACAAGTCCTCTTCCAGAGCCTATATCAGAAGAGCAAAGAGAGCATCCAGGCATGGCAGGGCCTGGCTGGGCTTAGAGAGAAACAGCTACCTTGAGATTGGGGGGGGGGGGGGGGGCTTGTGTCTGGGGTCTGGAGTCCCCCATTCCCAAACCACATCTGCTATTGCTTTTGAAGAAATTGTCCAGGTAAGAAGTGGCAGAGGTGTTTAGGCATGTAGGGAGCCTCAGGTTCATGGGAGACTGCTGGAGACACAGCCCACTTTACAAGGGAAAAAACTGAGGCTCCAGCTGAGGGGTGTCCTGGGAGTCCAAGGAGGCAGTGGTGAGAAACAGCACCTCTGTATGCCCTACAGGCCATTGCAGGACAGGGTGAGGCTGCTCAGGGAGGGTCTTGGACTCCCACACACCTCAGGGTCCAGCAGGAGCAACATAGAGCCAGGAGCGGGCTGGGTTGGGCAGTGAGGGCAACCTGTGCTGGACCAGAGCCCAGATCTCAGGAGGACTTGGCTTTGGGTCTGGTTGCCAGGATACAGCACGGCCATGCCTAAGCATCCCTGGAAAGCCCGCTTTCCTAAAACACCCCCAATCAGAGCTGGAGCGGAAGGGCTAAGCTTCATTATGGGCTGAGCAGAAGGTTCTTAACAAATTGTCCTCAGCAAGCTCAACAGACAGGGATGTGTGGGCAGCTCAGCCCCACCAGATCTGGGGAGGGTTGAGGGCCTGGTGCTGGGGGAGAAGGGCTTGTGCAACTCCCGAGATTAGGGGAGCTGGGCTCCTTGACAGGGAGGCCCTCGCTGTCCTCCCAGAACCACCCTCCAGGTCACAGTGACCTCACCCTGACCAGATACCACTCTCCCCAGCACCCCTCTCAGCCCCTGGGGAGACAGCATTGGGAGCTAACATTATGGATTACATCCCAAACCAGGAAGGACAACTAACAACTCAGGACGAAGCTCTGTTTACACTGGTATTGATCCTGGCCCTGCAGTGACTCAGAGGCTGGCAAGAACCAGACTCCCTTGCAGAAGATGAGAGACTGGCAGATGCTAAGTTTCAATGGACAAAGAACACATCCTGAGGATGGTGTGTCTCCCCACACCTCCATCCTGCTCTTCCATAGTGGCTGCTGCAGAAGTCATGATTGAGGCTGAAGTCCAGGTCCCAAACACAAAGGGCTTTGCTGGAGGACTTGGGAGTCTTGGATGGGGTTTTCTGAGAAATGAGAGAGAACACCCTGCTTGCATGCAGCTCAGGAGAGTCTCAATTAGCCAACCCAGGCATGCCCAGGACAGTGCCCTGCTTCCCCCGGAGGTGGACAGGGAAATTGATGTCAGGTTTCTCATGATGGCTGCAGATGGCGCACTCCAGGGGAGACTCTGAGATGCAGGTGTGTTGGGCTTTGTCACTTCGCCCTTTGTCAATCCTGTCTCCCCTTTGCATGACCTGTGGCAACTCTTCTAGAAGGAAGTCCTGGGAAGGTGGGCAGTTGGAAGAGGAGTCTTCCTAATATTTCCAGTATCCCTAAGAGCTTCACTCATGAACTGGGACTGGTGAAGATTTTCTCTGCCTGGTCAGGAGAGTCAGGCAGACTCTGAAGAAGGCAGAAGGCCTGAAGTGGGCCTCCAGAGAATGGCCCCTGAGACAATGAAGCACATGGCGGTGGGCCAGGAGGTAGAGGATGGGACGAACAGGGGAAAAGTGCCACTGCTTTGACTTTTGTCCCTTTTAATTATCTTGGACATTATCCCTAGAGTACTAAGAGAAGGGCCATGTGTCCACACTTGGGGTGGTGGGGCCAGTGGCCATTTGGATGGTTCTCAGCTCTACTCGACCTGAACACTGCCTTCATCTCCAGTGTGAGGTTTGTCCTTATCATGGAAGCTGGACATTTCCCCTGTGCCCTCCACTGACTTCTCTTTGTAGCCCATGGGGCACCACCAGGAAGGTCACTTAAATATGAGTCATTCAAATGTGCAGCTCAAAGGTGAGGGGCTGCCAGGAGCCTGGATCCCTTTCCTAGGAAGCTGCCCGTCCAGAGGGAGCCCTGCAGCTCTACCTACAGAAGAGAGATCTGAGGCTCCAATCTCATGCCAACAAGCTGGACATCAAGACAGCACCTCTGTGGAACATCCGTGCAGACTAAATCAGCCCACAAAGAGGGATTAGGCCCAAGATGCCAACCCAGGCTGGGGCTGTGGGGGAGATGGAAGAAAAATGCAAACACAAAGCTCCCTATAAGCTAGGAGAATGCAACAGGGACAGGACAAGCTTCTGCAAAGTGGGGTCCTCATGCCAACATGGAAGAGGGACAGGAACCCTCCCCAGGGGCAGCAAATGGATTCAAAGCTCTTTCTCAACTATTCTGCACGAGATACAATTCTTTACACCTGAAATCATTGACCACGGGCTCCTACCAGGAACCTACCGAGCGAGTTCATTGAGATGGCTGGTGTTCAAGGTGAGGATCCATGCATCGCTCACTCACCTGCAGTTCTGCTAGGATGCATGGTGGCCAGCCACATCACACAGCTCTCCTGCCAATCATGCAGAGCATGGGGGTCACCAGTTATCAGGAGAGAGCTCGTCTGTCGTCATATCCTTGCACTGCTATGTGGTGCTCACGGTGTGCAGTTGCCGTGATTCTTGTGCTCCTCACTTCGGGGAGAGAATAATGTGGAATGGAGGGGGAAATCGCAACATAAAAACACCACGCTTTTCAGGGAGATGGAGCAGAATTCAGGGTCTCTGCTGTTCTTCCCAAAGGGTCTGCTGTTTATTCTGCCCCCACTGACCTTCTGTGTGTGTGTGTGTGTGTGTGTGTGTGTGTGTATGTCTTTGTGTGTGTGTGTGCATATGCACACATGCATGCTGGGTACCCCTGGGATCATCTGCTTCTGGCACAGGGCAGGAGTCGGAGGACCCTGACAGAGGGTGGGAGCCCAGGTCTGGTGTGGAAGAGAGGGGTGCATGATAAGGAGCCCTTTGCAGAGGCTGATAACTCTCTCTTTTCTTAGTTGACTTGGAGAGGCTGTGGAAGGTGGACCGTGATCAGTAAATCACACAGGCATGATACAGTGCAGAGGACAAGAATTCAGTAGAGGCGGCTGCCGAGCCAGCAGTGCCATGAGAATATAATTCATCCCCCTCCCCCTTGGGTCAGGTTTGCAGACTCTCCAGCGAGTTATTGAACTTTCTGTTGAATGTGAAATATTATCTAGATCATAAGGGGCATCTGGGTTATATTTGTTAGGTTTTAATATTGCTTTGTCTAATTTTTCACTGTTGTGATCAAAGCAATATGTGCACGTGGTTCAAAGTCAGTCACCCAAAGACTTATCATGGGGAACAATAGTTCTGCTTCCATACACCCCAATCTTGCTCCCAAAGATAATGTTCTTTTGGACTCCTGTTGTTCAAGTAGACTGAGCCTTCTACATTTCTTATCTTTCTGGCCTCCTGGGAGGCTGAGTGAGCAACATGTTGGTCTTTTCCTGGGGCAGCCTCCTCATGCAGTATCTGGGGTCCTCCTCTCAGGAACAGTCCAGTTATTCCAGGAAGAACCTATTGATATCCTAGCCAGGGGTGTGTGGCATGTTTGTGTGTGTGTGGCCTGGAAGTGTATGTGTAAGGGTGTGGAATATGGATGTCTGAGTGTAATGTGTGTGTGTTTGGGGGGTTGGTTTGGATGGTGTATATGGTGTGTGTGCATGGTGTGTTGTGTAGGTACAGTGTGAGTGTATAGTGTGTGTGTGGTGTGGTGTGTGCATATGGATGTGGTTGTATATGGTCTGTGTATGGTATGTATGTATGGTGTGAGATATGTGTGCATAGGTGTGTTGTGTGCATATGGGTGTGATGTGTGTATGTTGTGGGGTATGTGGTGTTTGTGTTTGTATGGATATGCTGTGGGTGGGTGTGTATGTGTATGGGTGTGGCATGTGCATATGGATGTGGTGTGTTTATGGTAAGTATATGGTGTGTGCATGAGTATGTGGGTGCAGTATTGCACATGGGTGTGATGTGTGTATGGTGTGTGTGTGGTGTGTATATGTGTGCATATGAGTGCAGTGTGTGTCTGTAGGCTCTGATTGTAGATGTGGTGTGATGGTGGAAATCCTGTATCTGAGCAATGGGGCCCTTCTAGTTCTCCTCATCATTCCTCGGGCCTCTGCTCTATCTGATGCCCCGAAGGTTAACACTTTGCCTCAATTTCCCAGCAAAATGAAACTCCAGCCTCTCAGCTCTACAGCCAGGAGAGAGAATCTGGGGCACCAGAAGCTCTATGTACAGTTTTAACCAATTTCTTATTTTAAAAAATTTTGGTGAAATACACATAAACAGGATTTCAATTCTTCTTAGTTCCACAATTCAGTGGCATTAAGTACACTCACAATGTTATATAACCATTATTTCTAGTTCCAGAAATTTTTCATCATCTCAAACAGAAACTCTGTAACCATTAAGCAGTAACATCTCACAGTTCCTGGGAACCCCTAATCCTGCCTCCAGTTCCTGGGAACCCCTAATCTACTTTCTGTCTCTATGAATTTATCTATTCTAGAAGTTTCCTTCTAGAAGATCTTCCTTTTTGTGTCTGGTATATTACTTAGCTTAATGTGGTCAAGCTTCATTCGTGTTGTAGCTTGTGTTAGAATTTTAGTCTGTTCTCTGGCTGAATAACATTCCATTAGACGTATACATCATATTTGTTTATTCATTCATCTAATGATGGACATTTGGGTTGTTTCTACCTTTTGGGCTAATGTAAATAATGTTGCTATGAATATTGGTATACAGATATCTGTTTTTAAATTGATACTTCAAGTTGAAAATTTGAAATTGAGTTCATTGTTATTGTTGATTTATAGGAATTCTTTATATATTCTGGATACTTATCCCTTATCAGATGTATGCTTTGCAAATATTTATTTCCATTCTCTGGGTTATTTTTCACTCTCTTGATAGCATTTCTAGATACAATCTTTTTAAATTTGATAAAGTCCAATTTAGCTATTTCTTCTTTTATTATCTGTGTATTTAGTGTCATACTTAAGAAGTATTTCCAATCCAAGATCATGAAGTTTTTGATATGTTTGCTTCTAAGAGTTTTATGATTTTAGTTCTTAAATTTAGAGATTCGATTCATTTTAATTTTTGTATAGTGTAAGGTAAGGGTCTAAATTCATTCTCTCTCATATGGATATCCAATTTTCCCAGAACCATTTGTTGAAAAGAAATTCTTTTCTAGTCCTAGGTTACTGAGTGTTTTTATCATGAAAAGGTGTTGACTTTTGCCAAATGCTTTTTTCTACATCAGTTGAGAAGGTCATGTGTTTTTCTTAACTTTCATTTTATTAATTTGGTATATTATATTGATTGATTCTTTTATACGTCAAACCATCCTTACATTTTGAGAAGAAATCTTGCTTGGTCATAATGTAGAATCCTTTTTAATATGCTGCTAAATTTAGCTTGCTAGTATTTTGTGGACAATTTTTGCATCTCTATTCATAAGGGATATCAGCCTACAGCTTTCTTGTCATATCTGTATCTGCCTTTTTATTTCTGTAAAATCTATAGTAAATCTACCACTTAGTTATTTGTTTTCTGTATGTCTTATATGTTTGTTGTTTCTCAGTGTCCCCATTTCTGCTTTGTTTTTTTAACTTAGTTAACTTTTTTTTGAAGTGTACCATTTTGACCCCCTTTTTCTTTCCTTTTCTGGACATATTTTAGTTGTTCTCTTAGTGGTTCTTAGTAGTTACCTTTGGGATTATAATTAACATTCTAAACTTATAATAATCTAATTTGAATAATGCTACCTTATTTTCAACAGAATAAAAACACTCTGCTCTTATACATCTCCATCCCTCTTTACATTATTATTTTCATAAATTATATTTTCATACATTATATGCCTATTAAAACAGATTTTAAATTATTATTTTATGCAATTGTCTTTGAAGTCTTATAAAAAGGGGGGTGATAAACCAAGCCAAAAGTAAAAACCAAAACATAATCAAAGCAAGATATAAATCAAGGTAAGATAATATATGCTTTTACATTTATCTATGTAGTTACCTTTACCCTGGTTATTTCTTCTTATGGCTTTAAGTATTCTGTCTAATAAATTTTTATCTCACTCTGAAGGGCTCTCTTTAGTTTTGTTCTAGGGAACATCTTTTGGTGATGATTTCCCTTGCTTCTGATTATCTGGAAAGAACCTTATTTTCCCCCTATTCTTAGGCATAGTCTTGCCACATGTAGAATTTTTTATTTTTTTTCCTTTCAGTACTTTAATATATCATCTCACTGCTTTCTTGCCTTCATGGTTTCTGATGAGTCTTTGGTTGTTAATTTTATTGTGGGTCCCTTATACATGATGAGTTGCATCTCTCTTGCTGCTTTCAAAATTCTCCTTATGTTTTTGAATTTCAACTATTTTGAGTATATCTCATTGTGGATTCCTGAGTTCATCCTGCTTGGGGTTCCTTGGGCTTCTTGGTTGTTTATGTCTTCCACCAGACTTGAGAAGTTTTCAACCATTATTTCTTCAAACACTATTTCTGTTTCTTTCCCTCTTTTCTTCTGTAATTTCTACATTGCCTGTCTGATATATTTGATGACATCCCATAAGTCCTTCAGGCTGTATTTATTTTGTTTCTTTCTTTTTTCTTTCTGTTTCTCAGACCCGGTAATTTCAATAGTCTCATCTTCAAGTTCATTGATCCTTTCTTCTGCCTGCTCTAAACTTCTCTCTTTTTCTTTTCCTGTAAACAGACCAAATTTTCCTGTTTCTATGTAAGTTTTATAATTTTTTGTTCGTTTTAAATACTGGACATTCTGAGCATCATATTGTGGTAATTCTGGAACAGTAATTCTTCTACTACTTGGAGATTACAGATTTTTCTTATTGAGAGCTGGGGTCATGCACAGGTAACTTTCAAACTCTAACTGCAAAGTGTGCAATCCTTATCAGTGTGATCACTGAAGTTCCTCTTCCATTGTCTCTATGGCAGTTGATGACTTGTCAAAGATTCCCCTTAATGTTTAGCTCCTAAAAGAGTATGTGTGCGTTGCAGGGGAAGGTAGGCAGGAAGCACAATTTCTTTAAATTCCCTCATAGTAGGGAAACTGATTTTACTCTTGGGATTTGGGATATCTGACAGCCTCTGAACCAGTCCCTCAGGAATCAAAAGGAGTGATTGGCAATCACACTTAACAACACTGATTTTTTGGAGTACAAGATCCTGATTTTCCATCCTGGCACCAGTAAGTTAAACCAGAAACACAGGCCACCATCCCTACAGGCACCTGCCCAAGTGTCAGTGGACAAGGGACAGTAGCCACTATGCAAACAAGGGAATTTTTCAAAATTTACCAGCTTCTTCATCAAGCTTCCCTCTGGATACTGCAAGTATTCAACTAGATTGCAGAGTTACAAAGTCATAGCTCTTGTCACTCAATGGTTGTTTGGGTGGAGAGACAGATTCCCATAGCTTTCAACTCTGCCATCTTCCATGATATCACCAAGTTTCCCTGTTTTTAATCCTACTAACCCCACCCCCAGCTCCAGCTTCCAAATCCTGGCCCCTCTACTACTGACAGGGACCCTGTAGTCAATGTGCTCATGTCCCTGATTTCCCTCTCATGCACCCCAGCTGTCACTTTCTCTGCTCTGCTCAGTCACTTTGTCCTCCTCCCTCTACATCTTCCTTCCAAAATTCATAGAATTTTCTCATTGCTATTATCTTTTCATCTACCTTTGCCCTTCTTGGTTTGTACATTTTTAAATTGCTTCACTTTGATGGTGGTAAGACAGGGCGGTGGTATCTGAGACCAAGGTCCTCTGTTTTCTATTTTTTGACTTTCTGATGTGTCCAGAAGTTCGCAGGTTTTTGCCCACCACTGTATCGAATTCACGGCAAGAGGTTCAGCCCTGGGCTTCATTTGTGTGAAGTTGGGGAATGTCTGGAACTCCCAGGAGTATTATAGGAAAAGACACTGAATCCCAAACAGGCCAGAATCCAGACCAGCAGAATTCCAGAGAAGCCCATCACTGCAGATTCATTCTGAGTTCCACATACTTTAAACAGGTTGCATGAATACCAGGCACCTATGATGTGGGAAAGTATTTGAGCCATCTGGGTCCAGAAGGAGTGGATGAGTTTCTTCTCCATCTAATTACAAATAGGTGTCAATAACCCTTCCAGACCAAGGGAAGACATCTCTTGTTCCTGTTCTTTGGTGTTTAATATTGAGTTTCATCCCTGCTCATGATCACAGCTGCTGTCAAAGGACCTACAGGAAAATCCGTTTTTATTGAAGCTGAAAAGGTCAGTTTTCTTGGACGTCTCCATGGTGAAAATAATAAATGCAGCACATTCATACCCTTATGACATTTAGGCTCTCCAGCTGGAGTGACCCTAGGGAAAAGGCATCTGAGATTTTAATTATGTTTCTTGTACTTCCAGATCACAGTTTCTGCCAAAGAGATTGGTTGGCAGGCCACATGCCTCCCTGCATCGCTAAATCAATATGTGGTCAGGGAATCAGTCACCCTGCCAGGTGGCACTGGCTTAGCCTGGAGAGTTTTCAGTGGACCCACTGGCTTAGAAGAGCAGGTCACCTATTTGGTCTCAAATGTGACCCAAAAATAATGTGACTTGTGCTGTTTGGGATTTGTCCCATGATTGAACTGAACTTGCAGGACAGGTCTCTCCATGCTGCCTATCCAAATACCACCGACAGACAGGGACACCTGCTTGGAAAGTCTGACAGCTGAGACTCAGCTCATAGGTATTGCCAGGGTGTGCTCCCTGAGGACTCACCTGCTACCTGGGACAGCCCAGCAGCCTAGGGCAGGGCCTATAGAAGCACAAGAACATCTCACCTGTAATTGAGTGATGATGGAATGAGAACAGGTGCAGAGAGGGGAAATGCAGAAGGCAGAGAAAGACACTAAAAGAGCAAACAGAGACCATTCTAAGGAGGACAGGATGGTAGAAGGTACAGAGAGAATCCAAGGCCAGCCTCATATCTTACGTCTTCATTAACCTAAGAGATCAGATAATTTCACTAGCTAAGTTTTGATGTTTGTCTAAATCCATTTTGAGTTGCCAAACAGAATAACGGATACTGGGCAATTTATGAAGAATAGGAGTTTATTTGGCTCATGGTTCTGAAGGCTGGGAAGTCCAAGAGAATGGTGCCGACATCTGTGTGGCATCTGTTCAGAGTCTTCTTGCTGCATTATAACATGGCATTGGGCATTCCATGGCAAGACAGAGCAAGAATGTTCATATAAAGTCACAAATGCCATCATGAAGGCTTCAACCTCGTGACCTTATCCAAGCCTAATTACCTCCAGACGGCTTCTCCTCCAAATGCCTCTAGCGTATGAATTTTGGGATTAAGTGTCCCCACATGAACTTGGGAGACACATTCAAACCATAATAATGTTTACTAGTTTCATCTGTAAAAATTTTAAACTTTTACAATAAACCTCTCAGCCTATAGATCTAGATCCATCTTTGGCTCTGTACATTTTCCTTCTATTTAAAAAAAAATTTTTTTTCTTTCCTGTTAGTTATATATTTCACTAATATCCCCTATCCTTGCTGGACTTCCAATGTCTTTTCTTCAAATGTTTTGCCCTCTGTTCTAGCTTCTTCTGTCCCTTTTGACACATTCTGAAAATTGCTTTCAAATTCACAATCCATGTGGCTGAATCAATTGTCCACAGGGCTTCTCTGGATTTTCACTGTCACCAATACCCTTTTAAAATTTTGCTGATTATATCCTCAGATGTTTTACCCAATTTCCAGCCCCATTTTGGCCACAACTTGCTTTTATCTCTTATAATCATTCTTTTTGTTTACTGTATAGAGGGAAAAGTGGGGTGGGAGGGGTGGGGTGGAGGAAAAAAATAACAGAATGAATCAAACAACATTACCCTATGTAAATTTATGATTACACAAATGGTATGCCTTGACTCCATGTACAAACAGAGAAACAACATGTATCCCATTTGTTTACAACAACAACAACAACAACAAAGAAATTCATCATGTGAGCAATTAAAAAGTAAAAAAAAAAAGCTTTTTATTATTTGATTCCTAGAGGAAATGTTTTGGGAATTATCTTTTTTTCCTCCTTTCTTGATATTATTAAAATATAGTTTCTCCAGATACTGCATGGCTGAGATCAACCTCTTACCCAGATTCCTGCCTGTCAAGGTGGGCATACGCCCATCCCCTTGTGTGGGTGAGGTGCAACCCTCTTATTCAAGAAGGAGGCCCCTGAGGGCAGACTGAGCGCAACTCAGTGGTGAAGGGACAGTCAGAGAAGAACCCTGACACAGAATTCTGCCTGCTGAGAATACTGGGTTCCCCAGCCAGCAGCTTTCTCAAGACTGATGGTCCCTGAGGGCAAAGATGCTTATGCACCGCCTACTCTTCTCTTTACCTCATCTCTGAAAGGTACAAGGTTTCATCAAGGAGCTTCTCCACACCAGGAAATACCCAGGCCAGGGAAATCCTCTAGCTCCCCAGAGCCTCTTCTTGGAACAGTCAAGACTGTGATCATGGCCCTGGGGCTGGGGCCTCTGAAGACCCTGGAGACAGAGTGGGCACTGTCTGCACCTCCCCTGGGGCTGTGCCCGCCGCCTACCTGACCCTGGTCAGGCTCTGAAGTGTGTGACATGGCACCAGCATTTCCTTTACTGGTTCTCCTGACACCATGCAGCCTCCCCAGGCTATGGGTCTGCTTTGCCCACCTACCACACTCTGGTCTCAACTGCCCAGCAACTGGCAGAAACTTCTGGATGGTTGCAAAACATGGCCAGAGGCTTGTGTTTCACAAGGACTTCTTTCAATTTTTGTTTTCCTTTCCTGAGACATCCTTCTCATTTCAGAGAGGAGATCTGAGGTATTTTCCTTATACCACCATCTTCCTTTACACTCATGCCTGTTAAGCTACACACTACATCAGTGTGAGCAGCCCTCTAAATACTTTTTACACACATAACTGTGGCTAAAGAATTTGGTAATGTTTCCCACTGAAACTTTAATGAGGGACTTTATGGGTTGATAAAGTCGATGGCATGTCTCTCAGGAATTGGGAGAGAAAGCTTAGATTCATCTGAAGATGGAGAAAATAATAGCACCTCCCTTAGATTCTATGAGTAAAGTTAATTGAGACAACCAACACCCACCAATCCTTTAGAATGATGCCTGGCAGCGGGAGGAGATCAGTACGTGATGCAAAAGCACCACGTACTTCACTAAAAATGATCACTTTTCTTCTTGTTGCAACTTGACCTCTCTGGCTAAATTGTTATGCTATGGTTAAATCCCACTCTGTATTTACAGTGATATACACAGCAAGTCTCTAAAATACAAAAGGCCTAAGGTTGGGATTATCCTCTTACCTCCAATTCAAAGTCCTAAGAACTTGTACTATAGAACATTGGTGGATAAGCAAACCACCTTCAAGGCAGAAAAGGAGACCAGTGTGCTCTTTGGGTTTATCCTACAAAACTAATCTGGCCCCAAAGTCTTCTTGATAAAAAGAACGTGTGCATAAGTGTGCTTGTGTATACAGTCATGTGCTCCATAATGACGTTCATCAACTGGCTGACTGCTTATGTGATGGCGGTTCCATAATGTTATAACAGAGCTGAAGAATTTCTATCACCTTTTTGGTAGCATAACTGTTGTAACAATTTGCAATTTACACCATGCATTATGCACTGTGAGGTGATGCTGGTGTGAACAAACCCACTGCACTGTCATATAAAACTATAGCAGGTACAAATACGTACAGTATATAATATTTGATAATGATAACAAGCAATAATGTTACTGTTTTATATATTTATGGGTTTTTTTTTTTTTTTTTTTTTTTTTTTGAGACAGGAACTCTATGTTGCTCAGGCTGGTCTGAAACTTCTGGACTCAATCCATCGTCCTGCCTCAACCTCCTGAGAATATGGGACTACAGGTTCAGCCTACTGTACCCAAAAATGAATGATACTTATATTTTTTATCATTATTTTAGAGCAAACTCCTTCTACTTATTTTTTTAAAACAACAGTGTAATGCAAAGAAGTATATGCCAGCAGCAGCTTCATACACCTCTTGATTGCATTGAGAAACCATGTGGAGTGATTGACCTGGACCATCTGGGTTTGTGTGTTTGTATGATGGAATTGTCAAATAATGTACTTCTCAGATCATATTCCTGTCTTTACGTAAAGGCATGTGTCTGTATACATACACACTCTGTGTACAAACATGTAAATATATATATGTATACTTAGGTATGCATACATATAAATACTGAAGAGTGTTTGTAGAATAAATAATTCGTGCCTAATTTTTACAATGGGATTCCTCTTTGGGACCCAGATTCAAGTCCTTCTTTGCCTTTAGGCCCTGAATGCTGAAATGCCACCTCACAGTCAACCACTGGTGCATTTTCCAAAAATTCAAAATAAGGGATTTTTTTTTTTTCTTTCAGAGGACAATTGGCAAATAGATGCGGTGCACTTGTTTGTTTGGTATTTGCACAATCACACTGGGCTGGGGACTCGAAACTGGGTCTCCAGCATGAGAGTCGGGCACTCTCAGAGAGGAGCTATAGGGCCAGCACTAATTGGCAAATAGAGATGATTGTAAATGGGACTCTGTGGGCCAGGGCTGTGAGGAAAAGAATCTTGTGCATTTTCCAACATTACAACTGCCTAGTGTCTGTGTCAAGGATGGTTCCCTATCTCTGGACTCTTGACTGGACAGCCTCAGTACCCCGAGGTCCCTGACAGCCCCTACTCTCTGGCTAGAGAGGAGAAGAGAAGGGCTGCTTGGAGGAGTTGGCACTGTGGTTGCAGGTGACCTTGGTGCTGAGGGGCCACAGGCAGCTATACAACCTCTCTGAGCTGTGGTTTGCTGGTCTGTGAAATGGGTGCATAATCCCACACCCAATAAAGAAGGCATCTGTTGGGGAAGGGCCATGTAGATGAATCAGCTTTATTATTGCTGCCTCAGTGACTTCTCGGTTCCCTCTGGCACAGCTGCTTGCCAGACTGTCAAATCTCGCGTCTCCATTTACTGCCCTCTCAAACACTCCTTGGCCTGTTCAGTCGGCCTTCTGCACCATGACCAACTGCAGTCCAACTGTTTTCACTGCAGCTGGCAAGTTTCACTCACTTAGTCACCAAATCCCTCAGACTCCACTTAGGTCCCAGCTTCCTCCATTCCCATAGAAAGAAGCAGAGCTCAACTGACTTTCAGCAGCCCAAGAAGATTCTGTAAACCCATAATGACCCTTAACTTCAGGCCTTCCCATCAGCCAAAGCTCAAGCAAACCATTAAGAAGAGAGCAGGCCTCAGCACTGGCAACCAAGTCCTGTCCCACTGTGGCAATGCATAGAATGCCCGGGGCCCACTGGGCACTCTCTGAAGTCATTAGCACAGCCTGTTTCCTGATAGTGCTGACACTGGCAAATCTGGGGTGAGTATGGGAGAAGACAGGAGCAACCTGTCCCCCTCCCCACCCTCTGCTCGTCCTCTTTGATGTGGCTTTGGATAATATGGATCAAGAAGATGGTTGTCCCTGGATCAGGAAATACAGGCTTCATTGCACCCATATAAGGATACCAATATACCTATCTGTACATAATACACACACAGATACGTGCATGCACACTTGCCCAAATGTGCACACCTGCACTCACACCTATGTGCATGCATGCAGCATGAATGCACCCCATGTGCAAGTGCACAGAGCCATGGGCATTTGAGTGCCTCTCCTGTCAGCAGGGTTTCTGAGCCACTCCTCGGCCTGGCTGGTGTTCCCTCCCTCTGGCTCTGGTTGGACCCAGGAGACTGCACCGGTCTGTCTATCATTAGATGCCTGCTTGTCCCCACAAACCCCTGGGCCTCGCCTGGGCTGTTCCGGGAGGCAGCCGCTGCTATTTAGTTTTCCATTTTCTTTCCCTCACCAAGGAGACCTCAGAAACCTGAGCTGCCCGAGGGTATGAGCTGTGTGCGTAACTGTACGAGATTCATTTTAGAATCTCCAGTGGTGGTGTCAGACTCTGTCTGTTCCAGAGTGTCAGACTTTATTAAAAAAAAAAAAAAAAAAAACAGTGTCTGGTCTAGGCATGGATCCTTAGATGAGAGGATGTACACACACACACATACACACACACACATAATCCTTAAGTGCACACATGAGTACACATTCTCCCAAGCATGCACACTCACATGTGAGAAATACACATATGCAGACACACATACACTTTTGTGTGCACTAGCACACAAAAGCACATACAAATGCACACCCATATACATGCGGAGTTGTATGGAGACGTACAGTGCATGTCAACCCCTACACAGGAGCAAGCAAGCACGCACCACCATGGCAGTCAGGTAGGATGCTGAGCAGACCCTGCAGCTGACTGGGAAACCCTGTTCCATCTTCTTGTGCATTCTTGTTCGAGGAAGGGGCCCTTTGCTGAATGACCTGATGATACTCAGGCACTCAGGCTTGGCTGACCTCCAAGAGAAGGGAAGCAGAAAACACTGATTTTACCTTCTGTTTTTCACATGCCTGGCTGCTGGTTCTGTCCCTCTTATAGGCGCCTTCCTGCCCCCACGATCCATCTGAGCTCAGAGGTGTCTCAGGAGCACTATGACCCCCAGCTCTGAGTTGCAGAGATGGCACGTTGATCTAACACCCCAATTGTCCCCCAACATAGGCAGCACCCTGTGCTCCAGGCACCCCAAATTTCTTTCCTCCTACAACCTTGGAGGTGGTAAGTGCCTTCCACACTGCCCTTCTGCCCTGCCAAACCAGTGCCTACTCCCAACTCCCGTGCATCCTTCTGGGCTGGCTTGGAATGGTCCCTTCTCTAACCTCCCCAACCCAAACACAGTTGGAATCCCCCCTTCTATCCCTGAGCTAGGCATCCATCCCTCCATTACTGTCCTTGTCACGTTGTTGTTTAATGAGTTTTCTCTGCCTTGCCCGTTCAGTTGCTTTTGGAGGACACACACTATATCCTTCGCGTCTGACTGTGCCAGGGGCCTGGCTTATAGTAAACCCTCAAAAAAAACATGTTGGCAGAATGAAGGAACAAAAGCATGTGCCAATGACTAAGTTGAAATCAGTTCTGTTCTGTTGGAAAATGAGGACCTAGGCCAGCCAGATAAACCTTCCTCTCAGCTATACTGCTTTTTCAGTTCAGCTGTGTCCCCAGAGAGAAGGGAGAGAGCTCAGCAAGTGAAAAGCCACCTGCCAGCACCATTCATCAGAAAGTGCCACCTTCCCTGGGAAGCTTCACTTTCTAAGTAAAAGGGGAAATCAAATCAGATGCTCTGTATTCAAATCTGTATAGATTTCAGATGATTGAATCGAAACTTTGTATTATCATCCAGCTGTGGCTCAGATGAGATTTCTAGTCACACAGGGCACGGGTATATCACACTGAAGAGAAAGAGAGGCAGAGAAATAGGACTGTGGTGGCAGTTCCAATAGGAGGACGTCACATCTCCAGGTTCATCCCCACAATCAGAACCTGTGGCCAGTGGGTACCGGGCAGATGGCAAACCTCTGCAAACACTCATCCCGTGGGCCCTGGAGAGAGCAAGCTCCCTCTTCTCTCCCTCCCCCCAGTAAGGCCAACTCATTCCAATCTGAGGCTTTTGCTTTTTAAAGACATTTCAGATATTTTGGTCTTAAGTTTCCACATTTATCATTAAAGCAATTATCAGTTAAAAAATGCTCCGATCCTTAAAACAATGCCATCAGACGGCAGGAGCCTATTTGAAGTTATAAATAACTTCCTTTCTCCCTGCTACTTGTTTGCCATGCTATATAAATCTTTAGGTGTGCGAATTTCATCATTACTAATGTTCTTTAAAATGTAATACAACTTTGCTCATTAAAAAAAAAAGCCAGCCAATCAAAATAAGCACCTCACAGACCCTCAGCCGAAGACCTGCAGTATTTGCATTGGAGAACAACTGTAATTTTATTCATGGGTTGGCAGAGCCTCAGCCCATCAGTAATTAAACACGGAACAGCTGTCACTCTGCGGCATCCTAGGCAGACAGGATGGAATAATGAGCCTCTATCAATGGGCTGGGAGGTAGGGGACTGGCATGGATGGGGAGCTGGTGCAGGCAAGGGGTTGGTGTGGGAGGGGTTTATGTGGGTGAGGGATCCCCAGGCCTGGGCTCAGGGCTGTCTCTGGCTCACTCTCCTCCTTGACTCTGCAGAAAGAAGAGCAGACACTGCACAGAATGATGGGGTGGGATGGAGGTTGAGTTCACTTGAATATGTATACACTTCCTGACGGGCACATGGTGGAGGTGAACTTGGGGGAGTGGGTCACTTCCAGAATTTTTCCATATACATATATTTATTTTTAAATATATAAAATATTAAGATAGATATGTGTATTTACACATACATATTCCTCCCTAACACTGGGAATTAAACTCAGGACCTTGCCCTCTGCTGTGCAAGTGCTCTACCCCTGAGTTACAGCCCTGGTCCTTCACAGAGCTGAGTTTTAAAAAGGATTGGGAACTGAGCAGTGAGGTCAGAGGAAAGGAAGAGAGAGCTCCTGCTAACTCCCAAAGACTTGGAGGAAGGGGTGTTAAATCTCTGCATAGCCAAGCCAGAAGGCGTTTTGGAGATCCTGTGATCCATTTTGCAGATGAGGAAAACTGGAGGCGGGAGAGAGGCATGGTTTAGGGCAGTCACCGGCTAGAGGCCAGCACTGTCCCCAGAGCTCTGGTTTCTAGACTCCCACCACCCACAGCTTAACCTTGAGCAGATGCATCCACCTCTGGTCCACTGTGTCCTCCAGGAATGCTGTGTGTGTTGGGGAGGGTGTTTAGGGTTGTCAGCCTCAGGTCCTGGACCCTTTGGGAGTTGACCTATTCATTTCCTGTGAGGCCCAGATGAGGCTGCTCTCTGTCTGTTCTTCTAATAGCCCCTACCTGGACTTCCCTTTTACCCCTGCAAGCTCTAGTCTTGGGATGCTTCCCTGGACATCTCTCAGGAAATTTCTCTCTCCCCTTCCCTCACTTTATCTTTCTTGTAGGAATTTCCAGATCATAAGTGCCAATGCACCACTACCAGCAGGAGACAAGGTCCATATTTCCCAGAGCCCCAAGGAGCCCAGTCAGGCAAGACTCAAGATTCTGCATTCTGCAGGCTCTGTCCACTCTCAGGGTAGCCTCTTCAAGAACCCTCCATCCTGACCTAGGTCTCCTGTTGGTTGGGATTTACTTTTGGCCTACAGTGCCTGGTGGTGTTGTGGTGCCGATAGGCACACAGGCCAGACACAGCTCAGCTCTAAGCACAGAGCTGCCAGGGATTTGCAGTGTGGAGAGAAACCTAAGGCATCCAGCAGCTCATGGAGAGCAGAGATTACTGAGGAGGAAGGAGACACAGGGGCAGGTGGGGCACCTCCCATCCAGGACCAGAGCCTCAAGTGACCCTTCGTCTCTGATGTACAACCAGATCCAAATATGTTGGGGGTGTGGCCAATGGCCTCCCCTGCCTCCTCTTCCAATCCCACTGGCTCCTTCCTTCCAGCCTGTGCTGTGTGGGGAGGAATCGATACAGAATTGACTTGGGCACAGTGAAGGGCTCTGGCTGTGCACAATCAATGGTGGTAGGACACGCAGGAGGGGCACTAATGGAGAAAACAAGGGGGTGCTGCCAGCCAGCAGGACAAGTGCTTCTACCACCCATGAACATGTGGAATGGGGCTTTCTCCCAGGCTGCAACATTTCCTCATAACCTCTCCCTTGTCTCCTCTCTCCACATCTTATGATGAATATCCAATGCTCCACAATGTCCTTAATGACAGCCATGGTCACTATTTATTGAGTTGTTCCTCTGAACCAGTGTTGTACTTGCTGCTATTCATATATAATTGCCACCTGTGAGCAAACCCACAGGAATGAGTCCTCTCTCCCTTTACGGGTGGGGAAAAGGAAGACTGCACAAGTGTCATCATTGGAATTCTTTGGTCAGTGCCAAAAACCCAGCCCAAATAGGTTTATGCCAAGATGAGATGTTTGGGCTCACATATACCCCAAATACAGGCACAGTTTAGGTCAGCTATACCACCAGGACCTTCTTTTCCACACCTCTGTGCCCAGATTTTCTCCATTTTGGAACCATTCTCCAATACCAAGTGGGGGCAAGATGGCGGCCAACAGTTTCTGGACCCTCATCCACCCAGGAGTCAATCCAATGGAAGGAACACCTGCTTTTTCATTGGCTAAGATTGAGTTTTCTTTGAACCAATCACCCTGGTTGGGGAATAGGATGTCGATTGACTTCCCCCAAAGCTTGTGGGATAGTTAGTTGTTACAGTAGCAGGAAGAAAAAGAATGGGGCAGACGGGGTGCCCAAAGAAGAATGGAACAGAAAGGTGAATGACTTATGGTGGGTAGCATAGTACAGATGTCCACCACAAAGGCCAGACTGAGCCAAGGTCTGGTCAGGATTGAGTGGGGCTCCACCCCTTCCCCACTGCTCTATAGTATTCCAGGGTCACTGAGCTGTGCAAGCCTGTGCCTGTCCCCGAGTCCCTATTGCATTCCGAAAGAAGGATCCTGGCTATACCTCAGCCACTGGGGACCTATACCAGTCAACACCACCTCGACTTGAGATTTTGGGTAAATGCAGGATGCTGGAGGCCAGGGTGGGGGTCTTCCAGCACAGGACCTTTGAGGAGGGGCCCTAGGGAGACCAATCACATTGCCACTGCAGTTATATAACTTAAATATATGGGACATAATTATTTTAAAAATATACCCATAAAATTGTCTCTGATTATTTTAGTCACAATACAAATAGCCTCAATTAGAGCAGAAATAGGGCATGGGTTTATGGTTTCCATGAATCTGAGAATAACCTCAGCTCTGAGGCAGCAAAGTCTGCAGCTCCCTGCCGGCCCTGCCATGAATCCTGCAGCAAAATGGCCCCTGAATACAGCATGGAGGCAGCAGGCAAAGAGGGGCAAGAAAAGAACCTTCCTGGGACACTTCCTGGGTCCTAGGGCTTTCCTCCAACAGCAGGTCCTAGGCCTGTTGGAAGAGAAGTCTTGGATGTGGGATCAAGGACTCTGACCCACACATGGGTCCATGCCCTCTCACTGTAAACCATCAATTTATCTGCGATAGGATGAGTGATCTGAGACTCCCAAGGCCTGCAATAGCCCCTCATGGGTGGAACCTCTCTCTCATCCTCTCTGGGGCCTTCACTTCTGGTCTGGCCCACTCAGTCTCCCATTTAGCTAGTCCTCCAGGTTTCCCTTTATAAGTCAGTAGTTCCCATCTGCCCAGAAGTTCGCACTGCAGCCTCTGTTGGCGAGCCTGAGATCCAACCAATCCCTCAGTTACAAACAGGGACACTGAGGCATCAAGGGGAAACATGGTCCAGATCATACAGCAAAGGTGCAGTAGACCAGAGGGAACCCAAGGCTCTGCCTTCCAGGCCAGAGGCCATGGGAGAGGGTCAGGAGAGAAGCTACACTGTGGCCTAAAGGCCAGATTCTCAAAGTCCTTCTTCCCTCCCCTACCCTTTTTACTTGCTTGGGCATCTGCATGGTACAGGGACCCCTAAGAGTCCAACTGAGCCCCCTCTTTTCTGTCAGGGCCCAGAAGAACACTCCAGATAGCCATTCTGTCATTTGCGAGCTGGGTGCAACCATCAGGACCAGCAATGGTCTGAATGTCTGTGTCCTCTCTAAATTTCATATTTTGAGACCTAATCACTCATGAGATATTAGGAAATAGGGCATTTGGGAGATGAATGGGATCAGTGCCTTTATAAGAGAGAAACTGGAGGGCAGCCTTCCCCCTCTCCACCACATGAGGACACAGGTAAGCAGCACCACCACCTGTGAAACAAAGAGTTGGTCCTCTCCAGACCCTGAATCTGTTGGTGACTTCATAGTACCTGTCCCAACCTCCAAAATCATGAAAAACACATGTATGTTGTTTATAAGTCACTCAATTTAAGGTATTTTTGATATAGCAACCTGAAATGACCAAGAGTGCTCCCCTCCTTTGGGTCCACTTCTATTTCCTGCTCTCTGGTGCTCCCAAGCCTAGGGTGTCATATACCTGCAGGAGACACTTATAAGCCCACTGTGACACCATCTGTCTTGGGTCACCTACCTGGGAAGCAGTACCAAGACTGGAGCATCTCAGAGCTGGCACGACCTTGTACCCACACACTTCCGGTGTCCATGGTGACCCTGTGCTTACAAGAGGAATACTGTCTAAAGTGTTCCTCCAGGGCTAGGACAGGGCAGGAGCATGTCTGGGGAGGAAGGAAGCCCCCTCTCTCATTCTCAGAGGTCAGTAGCCATGGGTAATGGGTGGGCATGGTAATGCCCGTCAGACTGGCTGCTCCTGCTCTTTCTGATGAATTGTAGCATTTTCCTTCAAATACCAATGAAAATGTCTTTGGAATTTAAAAAAAATTGGAAAGACAATTGAAAAAAGATAAATTTGGAGAAAACTGGACTCTATAGCAGCGAGTCTTTCCATCTGAGAAAGGACGATCTTTCTAATGAAGCATGTCTTTCTGTCCTTTTTAATGTTTTATAGATTGCTTCATATGGGTCTTTCTTGCATGTTTTATGTTAAGTTTATGTAGTTTATAGCTTTATTGATGTTTGAATGAGGCCTTCCTTCATTTTATTTTCTACTCAGCTCTTCCTCAGTACATAGGAAGCTCTGGATCTTCATGTTTCTTCTATCAGACCACTTTTCCAGGCTTTCTTGGTGGCCCTGATTGTTTTGTTATTAATTCTCTTGGATTTTCTAGGTAAATATAAACATATCTACCAAGAATACTAACATTGTCTCTTCCTTTTCTAATCTTTGCATTGCTTTTCTCTGTGTTTATTCCAGTCTTATTGTATTGGCCAAGTCCCCTTGTTTAAAACTTACGGATAGAAAGGTCACCTCCAATTTCCCAATGAGGCCCCCAGAGATGGACTCAAGAGCTCTGTGCCCATCTGCCCAGACTACTACTGCTGCAGTCCCTGACAGACACATCCACGATTCTAGATGCATTACTTTTCCCAGGGCTGTCTTCCTTCTTGAGAGGGCCTCCAGGGGAAGGGGCCCAGCCTCCCATTCAGGCACGTGCTGGGACAGGTGAGGCAGACAGCTCTTTGATTGGCTAAGCAATTCCTCTTGCTGGGACCTCCGAGGGAGATTTTCCTGGCCTTGCGACCCCTCTTCAAAGCCTCCAACCCCTAAAGGCTGTGCTATTAACCACAAGGGTGAACCCATTTCCTGACTTAGGATCCTAGCAAGGGATGGGAAGAACCATGGTCCCACCTCCCAATGATATCATTTGAGCCTCCATTGACCAAACACCCCCCATCTGCCACCTCAGTGCAGCCACAGGGTACATGGAAGACTAGGTGAGTGTAAGAGAGAAGATTTATTGGCAATACAACCAGATCATGTGGTTTAGGAACTGTGGGGTGGGGGTGGGCTGCAGGGTCCAAAGGTAGAAGTAGGCTCTGTTTGGCTCTATGGCGGGAGGAAGCAATGTGAGGGCAGGCAGGGATTACCTGGTGGACACAACAGGAGCAGTAACCCAGAAATGTGAAGGTATTTGAGACTGGGGAGGAAAGGACACAAAGTTGGTGGCAGATGGGTTTGGGCAGGGAGGCCTGAGACAAAGGGCTTGAACTTTACCTGGAGGGTCTGGAATCAAGGGTGAGGGGCTTAGGTATGTATATGAGAAAGATCACTGTTGTTCCCAGGGGTGGGGACCAGAACTGAGGACATTCTGGGGGATTCAGAGGTGATTTGGTTCCTTCTAATCCCAGAGAAGGGAGAAAATGAATAATCCGCTCCTCACCCTAACCCCCAGGTCTCCACCATCCCTGCTGAGGCTTTGGCCATACCCAGACCTCCAACCCAGGTAGGTCACACTCCAAGGGCAATTCTTTACTCAGATAAAATATCATCATGGATTGTATCACACATCCATGACATTAAGAGGGAAACTGCAATTTTTTATTTAGAGGGAAAAAGTTCAGGTGGCCTGGGTTGCAATGGTAGCAACATTCATGTTTTAGCAACTGCCCATAGGATGCCTTCCTGCCCTGGGAACCCTTTGTCTTCTTCTGCAAGTGCCCAGTACTTGGTCAGGCCCTGGCAGCCATGCCTGTGACTCAGATCTGGCCAGGAGAACTTTTTATGAGGGACCAAAGGTGGTGGAGCTGAGTGGCCTGCACACAGCCCACCCCAGAGAGCGGAAGTCGTGAACTCCAGCCCCCAGGTCTTCAGGCCTGCCTGATTTTGTTCAGTGTTCTCTTTCACACAATGAGCACCTATACAGTGTGTGTTGCTTTGAAGCTGCCCAGCATCCATCCCTTCTTCTTGGGGTCCTGACTCACTGGTGAGGTCCTCCGTTCCTGTGTTCTCAATCTATGTGGTGTAGGTGGAGCTGCACCCCTAGGCATGGGTCAGTATGTGACCCAGGCAGGGCCTATTACAACACTGCTTTCCTGTGGCCACAGTGAATGGCTCTGGGCTGGGCATGTGGCTCAGGCCAGGTAGGCCCCATTAGAACTAACCCAGGGCCTTTGAGTAACTTGTAAGAAGAGCCCACTTTGTCCTAATGGACCTGCTCACCAGACAGCTGTGAGCAACTACCTCACCTACATCATGCACAGCCCAGGAAATCATCCTCAGAGACATCCACAGCCCAGAGATTGTGGCTGATTCTAGGTCCACCTGAGGCCAGCCTTGCTTAGATGAAATCTGCTTGACCAGGATGCATTTGGTGTTCTGGCTCTTGCCACTCTAGGAGAGTACCTTACAAACAGCATCTTTCCAATAATCTTACCCTCCTTTTCTGGCTTAAGTTAGCCCAAAGTAATTTCTTTTGCCTGGCAGAGGAGCCAGTCCTAGAAGGCCTGCCTAGGTCAAGTAGATGAGACCAGGGAGATTTGGTCCTAGGACAGACCTGGAACTGGCTAAGAATCCAGGTTTCTGATAGTGCAGTGATAGATAAGCCCAGCATTGATCTTTTGCAGAAAGAAACAGGAGGTAGAATTTCCTGAGGCAGATTCAGGAGCAGGCCTGGAGCCAGGAAGCTCCAGGACAAGGTGGGTCTTGGTGGAGTTTGGATGGGAGAAGGCACAGTGGCATAGGAAAACAAGTGGACCAACATCCATGAAGGACAAGGTGGAGAATCCTGGATCTTAGTCCTCCTGAGAAGAGGTAGGCACAGTCTTAAAGACAGGATAGGGCATTTGGGCTTGACATCCAGGAAATAGGATGCCCCTGCAATATGATTTACTTTGGACGGGTGACCATTGATTTAGGATTTCTGACAGGTGCACTATTCTGGAACTTGACAAAGAGAAACATTAAGTCCAGAAGTTCCCATTTTGCATGGAGCAATTGTATTTCTCTCTGCCTGGTCAATTCTACAGCCCAAGCACTTTGGTCCCCTGGAGGGAGTTAGGATGGATTTGAATTAACCAGGAAGTTCTTTGATTGCTATTTTAAAACTTCTCTCTGCTACCTAGCCTGACATAATAATTACCTGCCTGTGATTTATCTCAGGCAGATTATGAGTGATGATAGGGTTTGGGGTGATAATTGAGTGGATCCAGTGCTTCACCTCCTCCCTAGTGGTTCAAGCTGCAGCAGCTGTTTCTTTCCCTCTGGGCCACCAGTGCCTGCTGCCACCTTGTCGCTTTGCCTCCATACCCTGCTGCAGTCAGCCCATGGGAGTCTGTCCAGCTGGGTCTTGGGCCTGCCACCTGTAAGGCATCCCATAGACAAACTCACAGCCCAAATGCTAAATCTGACCTCTGTTCTTCACCAAATAGTTACTGGGCTCCAACTGTGTGTCCAGCTGTCTGGTGGGGACACATCTGTGAACAGACGAAAAGGGCCTTGTCCACAGGGAGCTGTGGAAGGAGAGTGGAGGAGCAGAGTGTCCACAATTCAAGAAGCAGAAAAGGTCACTTAGAAAGAGAGGTTGCAAAGAAAATGTGGCCGGGCTAGGAAGAGGCGTGAGGATTGCTTGAGTGGGGCGCTCTGGAGGCCTCTCTGGGAGGCACGTTGGAGGCGAGAGCTGGAGGAGTCATCATGGAAGAGGCTTGAAAGCCAGTTCCAAGCCAGGCCCTCAGTACCAAAAGGGGTCAGGGAGGTGGGAAGAAGGCCAAGGTGCAGACAGCAGGACAGGAGGGAAAGTGACCTGAGCTCAGGGAGGTTGACGGACTGGAGGAAGGGCAGATGGGTCCTCCATTTAGCTCCTTGGGAACTCAGCCATTTAGTGAGACCTTATCTCAAAATAAAAAACGAAAAGAACTGGAGATGTAGCTCGGTGGTAACGTGCCCTGAGATTCAATCCCCAGCACCAAAAAAAGAAAAAAATTTCCCAATGCCTGGGTCCCACTCCAGATAAGTTTTGGGGGTGAGTTGGGAGCACCCCTGATACAGATCCGTTTTTACTGTGAGTGTTGGGGAAGCCACCGGGGGAAGGGGAGTGGACTGATGAAGGAACAGGAAAGGTGCCAGTCCCTCCAGTGTCAGGGTGGCGCTGCTGCACACCTGGCAAGAGTTGAGTGGTAGCAGAGTGAGGTGCCCCTGAGCTGGGCTGCCTGTGGATTTGGAGAACCACAGGTTTTGCTGGTGCATTTGATGGGATTTGATAGGAGGTAAGGAGAAGGGTCCAGGCTGACTTCTGGGGTTTGAAGAAGAAATGGCAGGAAGGTGGAAAAGGGGAAGCAGGGGAGAAGACAGTCTGGGCTGGGAACCCAGTCTCCCAGGTATTTAGCTTGATTCCCAGAGGAGTCAGTTTTCCATTTGTAGGATACACAGTGGGACCAAATGCTTAGGTTTCTGCCATTCTTAAAACCCAAACTGGAATCTTTTCTGGAAAACAGTGGAGCTGACAATCAGGAAGGGGTTGTTGAAAGAGCAGTCTCCACATCACCTTTCAAGGTCATTGCATAGACTCAAGGGCAAGTGGCTTGAGCTGCTTGGAATGAGAAGGCACACCTCTGTGGTGACAGATAGGTGGCCCTGATGGAAAGGTAAGAGCAGGAAACTACAAATTTTTGATGAAGCCCTGTTCCAATTGGAGCCGCCACATTATAGTGGCTTCTTACTACATAACAGGAGTTTTGTGACATTCATAAATACTGAAGTGTAACCCAGCACAGTGGCCCATGCCTATAATCCCAGTGACTTAGGAGACTGAGGCAGGAGGATCACAAGTTCAAGGCCAGTCTCTGCAACTTAGCAAGATCCTATCTCAAAATAAAACAAAATTAAAAGGGCTGGGGATGGGGCTTAGTCGTAAAACACCCCTGGGTTCAATCCCCAGTACCGAAGAAAGAAAGAAAGACTGAAACATGACATGCCTGTACCTGCTCTCATTTCCCAAGGACAAGAACTTTGGCCCAGATCAGTCGTGAATCTGAACACCCTTTCAGACCTAGGTCTTGAGCAGCTGCTTGTCATTCTTTCTGGAGGATAAGAGAGAAATGTGTATAGAGTCCTGACTGACAAAAGAGACCTCAGTTGTTGGCAGACATCACTGGGGTTGATATGAGCAGGGCATTGAGGCCAAACTCCCTTCTCATGCACGTGCCAACATATGCCTTTAGGGGAGTTGCTGACCCCAGTGGGCACTAATATTTGCTTCTGAGTTGGGTGGGGAAGTTGCCATGGAGGGTTTTGAGTTTCCCTTCAAAAATTGCTGTTGAGTTGCAAGGATCTTTCTAGAGGAAACCAGGTTCTCCTCAGGCATCCCCCAGCCAGTAACTGAGCGTGGCAGGAGTCCTAGGACCCAGTCATTTGTGTTTGGTGCCATACTCCTCTCAGGGACACTGGGCTGCAGAGCTTCCAGGGAAGTTGTGTGCAACTCTGTCAGGCTCCACTAAGCCCGAGGGCTCTCTCTGCCCATCACTTCTTCCCCTGTTCTCTTTTGCACACATTACCTTTAATAACCCTCTTACATCTAGAACTCCTTTCTGTGCATCTGTTCCTGGAGGGACCAGACACCTTTCTTGGGGATGTGTAATGAGAAAGAAATGAGAGGACATGAATGAGAATGCTGGGTCTGATTGGGCAATTGCTGGGTGGCACTGCTCACCTGGAACAGAGAGAATGGCATTGTCTGAAGCTGATTTGGGCACCTACCCAGACACCCTGTGGGTCTCAAGCAATGTGAGCTGATTTGGATTCTCTGAACCTCAGTACTTTCTTTTGTATCAGACACTAAAATGTCCCAGTGCCAGAGAGCCATGAACAAGGGCATGCTTGTCCCCAGTAGCAAATAGCCCTGACTCAAGGTCTTCCAAGCCTTGGCCAAGCCTGCTTCATAGAGAGACTAGCCCATGCTCAGACCCCACCTGCCCGCCCTACAGTTGCTGTAATGTTCAGCAGTTCAACATGGTGACATTTTCCCCTGGAACCCAATGTCCAGGAAGACTAAAGGAAAGATATTCATCTGTTACATGAGTGATCCCAAATTCCCTGAACACACAGGAGCCTGGCTTCTGCTTCCACCCTACCAAGGAAGCTGCATGTTCCCAAGCCCTGGACCCTGCAGCCTGACCGGGCTGGAGGAGCCAGATGGATGTAAGTGTTTGACTCACTGGTGCTGATGGTATTTGGCACAGTAGTATGTTTCTGAACTAAGTATCAGGAAACCTGGACTCTACCCAAATTCTGCCACCAACTTTCCTGTATGACCTTAGGAAAGACATTATTAGTTCAGGTTGGCCTTGGCATATTTACCCATAAGATAGGTATAGTGCTTTCTTTGCTCCAGGGTGCTCACAGCTGTGATGAGAGTTTTGAAGGGCCAAACAGCTCCTGGGTTGGAGCTGGTCCCTGGGTGGCTGGATCTAGCAGCTACATGCCACCAATTTCCGCCAGCACAAGGGAAGAGAGAGAGAGAGAGAGAGAGAGAGAGAGAGAGAGAGAGAGAGAGAGAGAGAGAGAGAGAGAGAGAGAGGGAGAGGGGGATATCAGTAACTTTTTGGCCCTAAGAGCAAGAATTGGTGATGATACCCTTTGTCAAGAGAGGGAAGTGTTTGGGACATTGCAGGGGCTGCTGTAGTTTGTCTAGTTTTATGCTCAGCACATTTCCTCAACCTTCCTTTCTAGTATAGAGTCTATCCTTAGTGGACAAAAGAGAGATAGATAGATAGATAGCAGCCACTCCTCCCACCTAGTTTTCAGGGATAGAATTTGACCCAGATTTGACCAATGAAAAGACCTCACTCCCCTAACCACCCTGATTGGTTCTGTGGTGGACACATGACCCAAGCCAGCCAATCAGAATCTTCCCTGGGACTTTGGGGGATGAGATGCATGCTTTTCTCTGGAATCACAAGTCGACAGTGGAAGTAACTTTGGAAATGCATGTGACTGTTGGGGTTGCCATAAGAAGTCATTCTGCCTCAGAATGAAGACCTCTTCTCCCCTTCCTCTGCCAAAGGAAGGAGGGCAGAGTCCGGATGTTATGTCATTTGGACACCTGAATGCAGCTACACCTGAAGCAAGATGTCCCTTTGGACTTCCCGCTTGTGCAAGTCAATAAATTCCTCTTCTTTCTCTCAACAAATAATATCTGAGCACTTAGTAAATGCCCAGTACTTTATTGGACACTGGGAAAACAACATGGGAGAAAATATACATGGTTGAGCTCTTTGGGAGCTTGCAGGTTGATTGAGAGAGCATTTCCCCTAGCTATGAATCTAACAGGAGTTTGTCAATTGAATTTTCACAAGGGATGTGAAGAACACAACAGATGGTGTCTGCAAGTACAGTTTTATGAGAAATGTAGAGGCAATCTACACGTGTGCATTTTGTCTATTGATCCTCAGCAGAAACCAAGAGCACAGCGTTAAGATGTGGTTTGGTAAAAACGACTCTGTGAAAGCAGAGAATTGCGGTGCTGGTGTGGTGTGTGCCTTTCTGGCAATCTGAGTTGAAACGGAAAATAGAACTTGGAGAATCTCTGAATGGCTGGCTTGTCCTCTGAGCAGCCTCTTCTGGATGACAATTATCCTAGCTGTGCTCTTGACAGAAGCAACTTGAGAGATAATTTTTTAAATGTTTAGCTTTTTAATAATAAAGATAACATAAGCACATTAACAAACATTTGGAAATAGAGGAATATATTCCTTATAATCCCACAACCCTAATACGACCATTGTTTAAAACATTTTTGAGAATACAATGAGAGAGACATTGATGTGGTGCATGAGCTCCTGTGATATGTTCATTATTCTTTTCTGGGCTCTAAAGTGAGGATAAGGTAGTAAAAAGCCAGGTGTGGGGGCACATGCCTGTGATTCCAGAGATGTGGGAGGCTGAGGCAGGAGGACCGTGGATTCAAAGCCCTGCCTCAACAACCTCATGAGGTCCTAAGCAACTTCGTGAGACCCTGTCTCAAAATTTAAAAAGGAGCTGGAATGTGGCTCAGTGGTTAAGCACCTCTGGGTTCAATTACTGGTACAAAGAAAAAAGCAACTCTGAAGTCAGAGCTAGCAAGATAGAATCCTTCCCTATTCATTTAAGAATTGTGTGACCTTAATCAAGTTACTCAGCCTCCCTGAACCTCAGTTTCTTCTTCTATAAAATGGAGATAGTACTGGTAACTATTTCATTAATGTGCTATGAGATTGAAATGAGATGGAGATGAACAATAATAATCCTTTCCTCATTGCCTGCCTTAGCCACTAAGTACAGTCACAGTCCCCTGATCCTGAATGAACCCCATGTCCTGAATCCTCCAGTGACAGACATGCACGGACCATCAGGCACAGGAAAGGCCTTGTGTCTTGGTGTGGAGAGGGACACTTGCGTGCTCTCTCTGCACACCTTCGGGTAGATAGAGGACCAATGCAAGTGTCTCTGGAACCAGACTCCTCTTTCTTCCTGGATCCTCTCCTCCTAAGTTTACACATTTGACAGTGTACGTCATCCTTCATTGTCTGCAGAGAAGTCAACTGCTACTTGAAGAGGGGATTTGCATTCATCCACAGTAGGAGCATGACCATCTGGGAAGTCTGGGACTTTCCAAATACCACTGCCTGCCCTGCACAGGCACCTCCGTCCCCGGGCATACCTGCCACTGCTCATCCAATCATTCATTCAACACCTTCGTAAGCCAAGTGGAGTGTGGGATGTCGGCTTCTCTGAGACAGAGAGCACAGCTCCTGCTGTCAGCCTCCGTCCAGGGCTGCAGTAAGGGACAGGGAATGAGCTTTGCCCAGAGAGGGGTCCTGCTTGCCAGAGATCACACAGCAAGTCAAAGTTCAGGCCTTGAACTCAAGTCTCCTGACTCCAAACCAACTGTGTGTCTTTGGGTAGGGTTTGGCAGAGGCCAGGGAGGTGTTTCTGCCAGAAGGTAGGACCAGCCCAGGCCGCTCTGTGATACTGAGACCTTCCCTGGCTGCCCTCTCCCCAGTGGTCCTGGTGATGCCAGCATAAGTGACAGAAAGAAGGGTGGCTGCCCCAGGGCTCAGACAGGGTGGCGGGTTGAAAGGTGGTTCCCTACAGATATGCCCACCTGGAACTTTGAAATGCTCGCAAGCTTACTTGGCATAGAGTCTTTATAAGTATAATTAAAGCAAAGATCTCAAGATGAAGCTCATTCTGGATTAGGTTGGGGCTGAATTCAAAGATGGTGTCCTTATAAGGGTCAGAAAAGAAGACCCATGAAAGGAAGTCACCTGAAGATAGAGGTGGGAAGGGAGTTATGCTCCTGAAAACCGAGGAAGGCCAGCAGCCCCCAAAACAAGGAGAAGGAGCAGGGAGACAATTCTCCCTCAGCCTCCCCAGAACAAACCAACCCTGCTAGCACCTTAATTTGGAATTCTATCCACCACCCAAACTGCAAGATAATAAATTTCTGTCGTTTAAAGCACCCAGTGGATAATTTGTTAGAGAGGCCCCAGGAAATCCATCCACCTGGGGGCTCACCAATGGGCAGAAGTCCGGGCCAGTCAGGTTGCACTTCCTCCTGCAGGGGCTCGGTCAGCAGCCACCGGTCCTCAGACCTTGCAGGAGGTGGGGAAGAGAGAGCTCACTTCCTGTCTGTTTCATTCAAGCATTCAGTCACTACCACAGAAAGTCAAAGCGCCCCCAGGGTGGATGCTGGTTAAAGATGGTAAAGGCAGATTTTATTCAGTCACCATCAGTAGAGAGACTTCAACAGACTTTGACAAAGGCTGGGAAGAGGAGACCAGGCATTTTAAAGGGAGCGTGGCAGAACAAGTGAGGCTGGAGCAGAGTCAGGGGAGGAAAATATCAAAAAAGCAGGGAGGGAGGGTGGTCAGTGAGGTTGGGCCATTGGGGTTTGCCCCCTGGCACTTACCAAAAATTGTCTCCTACCATTGGAGAAATGGGGAGACAGGGTCCCTATCCTTAGGTGTTGGCTGGAATGAATAGCGAATTTGGAGAAGAGTCTTGAGCTTACCCAGGCAGGAACTTAAAGGATAAGGATTGGGTCACCCTGAGGACAAGACCTTGAGCTGATAGGGAGCAGCTAGAATGTGTTCAAGTCTCACAGGGTGGGCGGTTGGGAGGCAGGGGTGGGTGAGATTCGTTGGGAGCCTGCAGTCCTTATGGATCAAGGTCGAGGCTTCAGAGAGAAGAGGGCTCCCAAGAGGCTGCAGACCCAGGATTGCCTGTCCTGGGACAAGAAGTCAAGGGGCCTCCTGGGAGAGTGAGGGTGGGAGGACACTGCAGATGCGAAGTGTGTATGGAGGAGGGTGTTGCGGTTTGAATATGGTTTGTCCCCCAAACTCAGGCATCCAGTTATGGTGTTCAGAGATAGGGTCTTTGAGAAGTGATTAGATTGATCATTGTGATTAGATTAAGTTAGGTCATTAAGGTAAGGCCCCAGGATTGAATCGTAGAGGTTTTATAAGGAGAAGGTGAGAGAGACCACACAGACACAGAGATATACATGTGCCCTTCCCTTGACGTGACACAGCAGAGGGGGCTCTCACCAGAGGCTGTGCCCTGAGACTTGAACCTCTAACCCCCTAAATTTTGAGCTCAATATACTTGTTTTCTTTGTAAACATACCTTCCTCAGGTATTTCATTATAGTAATGAAAAGATGACTGATACAGAGGGGCACCCAAACAGACAGGAGGTAGGAATTGGTAGAGAGGGAAAGATCCAAGTTGACACTGAAGGTAGTAGAGGCAGGGAGGAAAAGTATCGAAGGCAGGGGAAACAGCACATTTAATATGGAAGCCAAAGCGTTCAGCATGTTAAGAATATAGGACAGTAAAAGATGGGACTGGAGTCAGGTCAAGTTGTGACAAGTTGTGACATTGCCTTAGCTCCATTTAGGCTGGGGATGGGATCCAGGTGTAACATTGTTGAAAGCTCTCTTGGAAGAGCTAAGATGGAGGACTTGAGGCTAACTGTGTTAATTTAAGGATGATGTGGCATCTTTTAAACAGTCTGGAAAAAATAGATCCAGTTTCTTTTATTTAAAGAATCCAGGGGGGCCTGGTTGAAGATTCCAGTGATAGCCCAGGGTAGGAGAAGAAAAAGCCTGGTTCAGGGCAATAGGCCTGAGGTTTCAAAGGGATTTAGCAAGGTGGGGGTGGGGCACTGGAAGCATTTGGTGACAAATGGGATATACCTGGAAAGGTCAGATGACACTCAGAATTCTAGTGTGGGCAGTTGGCTGCATGGTCACTAAGATGGTAGCAAGAGGCGGGAGCAAGCAATAACTGGTTTAAGATTTTGTTTAAACTGAGGACCCCTAACAGAGGGGCCTTTGGGCAATATAGAAATGGAACCAAGGGAAGAGTCTGGCCTGGAGATCAAGCTGCCAGAGTTGCCAGCAGAATCTAGGCTCTCTGACAAAGCCCTGGGGAATTCCATCGGTGGAGGGTTGGGGAGAGTCCCAGCAGTTGTAGGAGGTCTGACCTCAGCGGGAAGGACAATGGGCAGGCAAAGCAAGAGAGTGTCAAGAAGGAGGGAGTGGACCCTAAGATGCTGAGAGGCCAAACAGGACCAGAAGGAAAGGTGCCAGTGGATTCTGAGGGACGAGGAGGCTGGGGATGGGCCAGACTGGCTCTTTTCCTCCTGTGGCTCCTCTGGCCCCAGCCTGGCTCCTCCTCTGCTCTTTGTCTGATACAACCCAGGTATAAGGTGAAAGGGAGCTTTGTGCCCCACCCCCCCAGGAGGAATCCCAGCAGGATGTCAGTGTTCCCTGGCTTAATACTGAAACCTAACAGTCTTGGCTTTCTTCCCCTTTTCTGCCTCAGGAATTAAGACAGAGAGGGAATACAGAATGGTCCCCTCATTTTCCCCATCCTTCTCTAAGGAAGCCAGAATAATTATGATGAATTTTCATAAGCATGACATACATAACAAAAAGAGTACTCCTGGTGAGTGTACAGTTCCAAGCATTTTTAGAAATTAAACGACCACGTAACCCCCAGGATGGGTTAAACACACCATCACCAACCCCTCACCCACTTCTAGCCACTCTCGCCAAGTACAGTCCTTATTTTGACTTCCAAAGGCTTAGATTGTTGTTTCCTGGGTTTGGTTTGGTTTGGTACTGGTGATTGAACCTAGGAGTGCTTTACCACTGAGCTAAAGAAGGACAATCCTCAGTCCTTCTTTAAATATTTATATATATAGTTGTAGGTGGACACAAGATCTTTTATTTTTTTGTGGTGCTGAGGATCGAACCCAGGGCCTCATGCGCACTAGGTGAGTGGGCTACCACTGAGCGACAACCCCAGCCCTCTTCTTTAAATTTTTTTTTTTTTTTTTTTTAAATTGAGACAGGGTCTCACTAAGTTGCTGAGACTGGCCTTGAACTTGCGATCCTCCTGTCTTAGCCTCCTGAGCCACTGGGATTATAGACATGTGCCACTGTGCCTGGCTCCTGTGTACTTTGTAACTTGAAGTAAGTAGAATCACACGACATGGACTCTGGTATCTGGCTGATCTTACTCAACATTGTGTTTCTGAGACGTATCCTCTTTAGTGTGTGGATTCCATAGTATGAAAACACAGCTTCATTCATCCCATCTACCATTGGTGAGCATTTGGATAGATTCCATGTGGGCTCTTTTGAATAGCACAGCTATGAGCATTCTTGCCCGAGTCTGGATGGACAGATGCTCACGTTTCTGTTGGGTGTGTAGCAGAAGTGGAGTTGCTGGGTTAGAGAGCGCTCTGTTTTAAGGCTGCAGATGGACGGTTTCCTTTTCCGGTTTCGTGAGTCAGCCAGTCTGAAGGTGAAGATTCTGATAGGATTGAAGTGAGTGGTGATGGGACAAAGAGGAAGAGCAGGCAGGGAGCCACAGGGAAACCTCAGGTGGCAGGAACAGAGGAGGGAGGCAGACCCAATGAGGAACTGGTCATGGAATTGGTCTGGAGACCCCGCCTAGAGTCTACCTCCACTTTCCCCCGTAGGACACTTTGTCTCCTCTCCTGCTTCTCCTGCCCCACCACCCACCCCCAGCCTACCATCTCGGTCCACAGTCCTGAGGAGGACTGTCTCAAAGCTTTCTCAGTCCTGTTTCCAAGAGATTCAACCAGGAAGTTTTCAAAAATCCCAGGGTCTGCCTCCTTTCCTGGGGATTCTGATTCCATTGGTCTGGGGTGGAGATTCTACTGGCATCCAGGGCAGAGGACCACTGAGCTCCAAGTAGTCCCTGAGGTCACAGTTGTCTTGAGAAGGGAATTGGGGAAAAAAAGAAATACCCATGAGTACCTGAAATGCAGAAAGCCCCCTTGACCCAGGCCCGTGTGACACGAGGCGAAGAGCAAGTATAGGGAACGTGGGTCTGAAATTGTGCAGCTCTGCCCTGGACCCACTCCAGTCCAGCCCTAGCAATTGTCACTCTACATAAAAATGAACACACCATACCAACAGCTTGCTGCCTCTCCCTCAGTGATGACCTGCACGCTCCTTTGATAGTGTGTTCCTTGCTGGGCTAGGTGGTGCATACCTGCAATCCCAGCAGCTCTAGAGGCTGAGGCAGGAGGATTGCAAGTTCAAGGCCAGCCTCAGCAACTTAGTGGAATTCTGTCTCAAGATACAAAATAAAAGGGCTGGGGATGTAGCTCAGTGGTTAAGCACCTTTGGGTTCAATCCCTGGTACAAAAAAGAAGGAGAAGAAGAAAAAGAAAAAACAAAGTGCATTCCCTGCTTTACCCCAAAGGCAAAGGCATCTCTTTCTTGAGATTGCCCCCATTCTTCTCATTCTTCTTTGAATATTATCAGCTTTCCTAAATAAACCTCCATCCATGCCTTCGGCTTAGACTGGAATTCTTTTCCATCAGGTATGCCAAGAACCCTGCTGGTCCTGAGTCAAGTTCCCCCTTCACTCTGGGAGACTTCTCTTCTGTGACAGTTTCCAAGAATCTAACTACCCAGTGAAGATCACCCACCTATCCAAATATTGTGTCAGGCAGGACTCGGGACTTAGGCAAATGGACGAGGAGAAAGGACCCCAGAGGAAGGATTTCCACAGCTCTCAGAACATTCCGAGCCCTGCACTGGGGAAGGAATCCAGGGAAGGATCCCAGCCTGGGAGGAGCGCCCCATGGGGCACTTGCCCTGCTTACACAGCCTGCTCTGGTGTCCTGGACCTTGGCTCTGATCCTGGTTCTGCTCCAGCACCCCTGATTCTCTGGCCGAGCTGGACCCTGCACAGGGGCAATAATCAGGCCATGTTCAGGCTCGAACCCCAAGCAGCTCTCTACAGAGAAGGTCACAGTGACAGTGTCCCAGGAGCCCTGGTAGATTGAGAGGAGGTAGTGATACCTCGTACCTGCTCTGGAAGGGGCTGCACTGGCAGGTTGAGCCTCCGAGGGGACCAGGGTCCCCTTTCTCTCCTGCTATCCAGTGGTTCATATCTGCAGCCAGCACAGGAGTCTCAGAAAAAAGGGCACAAGTGAACTCTTTGCAGGATGGAGAATGACCCGGCAATGAGCTCCGCCTCTTCTCTGAATGGTCCTCCCAGTCCACTGAAGGTCAGAACCAAGAACTTGGGTTCTGGGCACAGGTCTTAGGATTTGAGACATGATAGGGGTAGGTGATAGGACTTGGTACAGCTCTGTTTCTGGTAGTGTGACCCTCATCAGCCAGTTTGGACTGTGTCCTCTGTTGCTGTGGTCACAGCGCATCCTGGCTGAGGCAGCAGTCCCTGAGTGAGCTGACTTTGAGGTCATTTGGTGGGTGACCTTTTTCTCGCAGCCCCACATGGCCATCCAAAACGAGAATGAGACTTGTCACTGAATCCCCACTGAGCTGCCAGAAAGACTTCTGGGAGCCCCTGCACCCCCCCTCCCCGCTGTCCCCCCCCCCCCGCCCCCCATCTTCAATCCCTAGGGTCTGTGGAAAGAGAGGCTGGAGCAGGGGGACGTGTGGGGGCTGTCCTGGAGCAGCTTCCCCTCCCCCTCCCCCGCAGGCTGTGGGCCACTCCCCTCCCTTCCTCCCTCTCTCCTGGGGCTCAGGTGCTGGGAGCAAATCTCTGAATCCATGGAAACCACGGAGGAGGCCCGGAAAACAGGAAGGAGGAGGGGGATGAACACTGTCTTGCTAATCCTGGGGAGGGGGAGGGAGGATATTCCTTTCCTGGATGAATAAAAGCTTAAAATACCATTTTCTCTCTCACTGGCGGCCACCCCACCAAAGACTGGCTCCTGCTTCTTCCCAGGGCTGTGGAAACAGGCAAGGGGAATTCTGTTTCCCCAGGAGAAGCTAGTGGGGCCTGGTTAGGGAGCAAGAGTCAGGATAGGGGAAGATGTGGGGGGCAGGCTTCGGAGGCTGTGGGTCAGGGGTGATGGGTGATGTGGTAGAGGTAGGATCCAGGAGCAGGTGTCCGAGCGGGGCCTGGAGGTGGAGGTCAGTAGAGGAAGGTGGCAAAGCTCTGGAGGTGGGACAGGGAGTAGGGAACTGGGGATGGGGGCAGGGACCAGGATTAGAAGA
Source organism: Sciurus vulgaris (assembly GCF_902686455.1). NCBI lineage: Eukaryota > Metazoa > Chordata > Mammalia > Rodentia > Sciuridae > Sciurus > Sciurus vulgaris. The sequence goes on along the minus strand of NC_136478.1, from coordinate 42,332,764 downwards.
TGTGCTTGAGCACACAGGGTCTGAGCTCCCACTAAGCAAGGCAGCAATCCTTTCTCTGGGGCCCCAAATAACCTTTTGGCACCGGCCCTGAAGAAAACTGTCTAGGATCCCGGTAAATAACTGCAGGGTCCTTTCCTAAAACCAATCGACCTCCCCACCCTGGGCAGGGTTTTGACCTGTGACCCTGGACCCAGGATCTGGGAAAGGACAGTGGAGACAGGTGAGGATGGGAGGGCGAAGGTTTGGGGGCCCACAGAATTCAGGCAAACTCCCCAGCATTTGCAAAGGGAGGCCCTCAGGCAGAGGAGCACTTGTGAGAGAGATTTTCTGTTTTTAAAGCTGTTTGATTTATTTTTAATTACACAAATGAGTGAATATATTTTTCTTTCAAAAAGGAGTTACCATCACCTCCAAATTGCTGCATAGGATTCCCCCCTGCCTGCCAAGACAACCTGTAAGGGAGTTTATTAAGCAAACAAAGTGTCTCCCTGCAGGGTAAGAGAGAAAATGAGAGGAAAAGAATGGGAACAAGAAAGGGAACAAGAAAGGGCGCGCGCTAGAGAGAGTGGAAAAGCAAGGAGAATAGATAAAGTGAGTAGGAAAGAGAGAAGTATGAGAGAAAAGATGGCGGGGTAGCTACGTGAAGCAGTTTAATTCCACCGGGCTAACAGGGGACCAATAACAGAGAAGGATACTTGCAAGCTGACTGATGAACCAATAGCTAGCTAGGATGTTCACAGATTGACAAGTGGTTGGGAGTCGGGGAAAATGGCTGCACCGGAAAGGGCGGGGAGCGCAGCTTTGTACATTACACAACCATTTTGGCTTATTTTCTTCCAAAAGCACTTCTTGATGTGCTTTACATATACAAACACAGGACCACAAGGACACAGACCAGCCTCTGGTGGATCTTCTACACTGTACAGTAGAAACTTCATCTCTGCTTCTCATCACCAATATGTTGAGATTCCTTCTCAGCATGTCTACAGATGTCTACAGAGCTAGGACACTCCTGGTCTCCTCATGCTCCCTCCCCTGAGTAGACAGGAGTTCACGGATCAACAAACACGTTGCCTCCAATTTTTCAGTATCACAAATAATGCTGCAACTCCAAGTGATCTGGTTTCCTTCCCCTGATACTCAGGAAACAGTTTCCTTACTCTAGATAATGAGAATTGCAATTACAGGGTCTGAGACTTAGTTTTCTTTTCCTTTCCTTTCTACTTGTTCTGTTTTAATAGACATTTCCAAAGTGTCCTCCAAAGTCGCTGTTCCAATTGCATTTCCCTACAGCCTGACAATATTCAGTCTCAGTGCCAATCTTGGAGTGGGAGAGATGGGCTAGTGGGCTCCCCCAGCAGCAAGGACTGAGCTCTGAAGATACCCCAGATCCCTGGCCAAGCAAGTGAGCTTTCCTGCAGGGAGGGCAGAAGGAGTGGCCTTGGGTGTGAAGGATTCTCTCTAGGGCAAGGGAGGGAATTAATGAGGAGGGGTAATGAATTTGGGATTGATGTTCAGCTGCCATGCTTCAGCCCAGGAGAGGCAGACCCCAGGGCTGGCACAACAGTATGCATAAACTCAAGGCATGAGAGTGTCTTGGACAGCTGCCCAGACAATGGGCTCCAGACTGGACCACAAACAACAGATAGCTAGAGTGCTAGTGAAAAATCCAGGTGCCTGAATAATGCCCAAGCCCTCCCAATTAGGATCCTCCAGGAATGGACTGCATGGCTCTACACACAGAGAAGGATCTTGGAGTTTGTCTCTCTGCTGCAAGGACCTTCCCTAGATGACTTGGATGACTTTAGAAAAGTCCTCTGTCCTCTGGTGACAGCGGGAAAAATAAGCTCTTGGTACAAGATCCGACTTTAAGAAGAGTTAGCTGTCAACCAGTTCTGCAGCTTGGAGTTCAACAGCTTGGAATTCAGCAAATAGCCACAAAGATTTTGTGAGTTCTTTTCATCTTGGCTTTAGTCCTCTCCCTTTAAGAACTGGGGGCACTTGCCAGGCATGGTGGAGCATACACCAGCCTGAGCAACTTGGTGAGACCTTGCCTTAAGTAAATAAATTAAATAAATAAATAAGTAACTAAAAATAGAAAGGACTGGGAATATAGCTCAGTGGTAAAGTTCCCCTGGGTTCAAATCCTAGTATAAAAAAAAAAAAAGAAAAAAGAAAAGAAAAGAAAGAAAAAAGAACTGACCCCTGGCAGAGATTTTAGGTTCTTTCTCCTCCCAGACCCCTGTGAAGACGGGTCTGGTTGCCCATCCCCATGGAGACTGGTACCCAACTCTGGGAAGCTGGTCAGCCACCCTGCCATCGTCCAGCAAGGAAATCTCAGAAAGGCACTGTGCCAGGCTGACAGCTGGCCCCACAGGCAGATTTGCAGTCTGGGCACCGAGTTGAGATGCCTCTTTGGAGGAGCTGCCTGTGCAGGGACGTCTGCCTCTGGCATTACCACTGTCAGATGATTTTTAGTCCATTTTCCCTCTAGCCCTAAATGCATAGTGTGACATTGATCCGTGAGATCTGGAAATAAAATTGTGATTTTTCCCAAAGGCGGTTTGACCTGAATGTCCAGAAAGGATGGGGAAGGGAGAGAGAATCCTATTGGATGTCACTGGTGTGACATCCAGTTCACTGTCCCATAGCACGGCAACTTCTTGGGTATCTACTAATCTTTTTGAAAGAAGCTCTGTAGGTAATGGCTAGTGCTTGGAGGTGGGACTGGGCACTTGGCTTGTCCAGTCCAAGCCTTGGTCTAGGAAGGTGTCTCACTCACAGGACCCTTATCTGCAGTGAATTGGAGGAGGTTTTAACTTTGGGAATAATCGCTGTCTCCTCTTGCTTTGTGTGTGGCTTCCCCATAAGGTCTGAGTCTATTTGATCAAATCTAGTCTAGGGATGAATTTCCTGCTGTCACCTCCGTGTAACCCATCCAGGTCACTGGGAAGTATAATCCCCTACTCTGTGTACCCCATGCTAGCCTTGCCTGTCCCCTACCAGCAACCTGTGACAGTGTGGTCTGAATCCCCACACTGGCCCACTGGCTTGTGGTACATTCATGGCTCCATGGACATACTCACCCAGCCCCCTCTGTGTTACAGGACCTCTCCAGGCCTCTCCAGGGACTCTCTCCTGGGGTCCTTGGAGGAGATTTCTATAGAAGCCCTCAGAGTCCTCCTGTACTTCAAGTCTGCTGTCCAGGAAGCCCCACCCTGGGCACTACCTCTCTGCACTGATGTCCATCTCCCTACAGTGTAGCAGGTGTCTATGTGGGGGGTGCTGCCCCCCAAGCCCCTCAGGCTGTGCAGCACATGGTACCTGAGGAGAATAGGGGTTCCTACAGCCTTCTCTGTACTGAAGCCATGCTGTACTCCAGGCTGGGGTGAGGGAAAGTCAGACTTCTCCCCAGGGCTCCATAGCAGTGCTGCAGGGACACTGCATCTCCCGGGGTTTATGTGCAAATAGCTCCTGCAGCATCTGCCCCAGTCATGTCTCTGGGACAGTAGTGCCACGGTTTCTTCCCATAATGGCTCTAGGCCATTTATGATCATGGCAGAACTGTCCCATATCACAGCCACAAAACAACCATTGATGTAGCTTGGGAATTTGCAGCTGGCTCAGCTGGTCTCTGCTGAACTCATTCATGGTTCTGCAGTCAGCTGTCAGGTTGACTGGAGGTTGCCTGATCCGAGCTGGCCTTGCCTGTGTGTCTGCTGCTTGGCAGGCTGGTGAGCAGGGGTCTCTGCAGGTTAGCTAGGGCATCTTCCCATGGTAGTGGTGGCAGGAGTGCCAAGAGTGGCAGGAGAGTAAACTCGGGGGTTGAGCACCTCGCAAGGTGTCTGCTTTTGCTAATGTCTCATTATCTAGAGTCAATCATGGGGCCACCAGTGTCAGGTAGTGAAACAGACTCCCCTCTGGATGGGAGCAGCTGGAGCATCACAATGCAAGGGTGTGGACGCAGCAAGGAGGAGAATTTGAGGTCAAGTTTATAAGCTATTAAATGTCCCTAACCCTTCTTACAAACCTGCTTGCAGCCCCTCTTCCCTATATTCAAAACCCTGCCTACAAGCAGAGCCCTGTGGGCTGAGGCCCCAGGCTGGGTCAGCGGCTGCGTACAGCAGAACACCCACCTCTGCAGCCTCCACCCACCCTTGGATCTTGGGTTCCTGCATCCTATTAGCATCTCTGGGTTGGCTGGGCTCCCTGTCCAAGAGACAGGTGGTATGGCAGCCTCAGGGCCCAGCTGGTCCTCTTGAAGAAGCTGAGCCCTGGCCTCCTTGGCCTGGGATTACAGACTCACCCTTTTGGGTCAAGGTTGTTCCGTAGGTGGACAGGGCTAGAGTGACCTCACCAGGTGGCTCTCCCACCTTCACACCTTGGGGGTGGGATGCTAGTCCCTCCCTGCTGCCCCCACTTCTCACGTGATCACGGAAATAAAGATGGTGGCAGTCATGACCCAGGGCTAAGCTGAGTACCTCCTGGGATCACCCTATTGGATCCACTCAACAATCCTCTGGGCTGGGATTTATCAGTCATTTCCATTTTATCCATGAGGAAATGGAGGCTCAGAGAAGCTGGGTAATTTTCCCAAAGCCACACATTAAATAAATAGCAAAGCCAGGAATCGGACCTAGGGTCCTACATTCACATTCCATGTCATTGTGTTCATGTTCTCAAATAACAGTCAGAGTCCTAATGAGGAAACTTACAAGTTCCACATTTGTGTCATCTTAAACTGTCCCCTGAAGGTCCTGGTGTTTGAAGCCTCATTTGACCCTTGGAACTTCACTATGTGGGAAGCAAAAGCCAGTTGTTTCCACCACCAAACCAAGAAAGTGAAGACTAGAGATGTTCCTCTGCCTGGACTCAAGCCCAGCACGCGCTTCTATCTCGCCACAAAATTTTGAACATGGCATTCATGTTTGGGGATATTCATTTGGCAATGACACAAAGGCAGAGTGAGATAAGAGCTTAAGAGCTGAAGAAATGAAAATTAACGTTTCCCCTATGTAAACTGAGCATCCAAATTATACCAAACCATGAAGTAAGAAATTCACACCTATGTTGGAATAAAAATAGCTGTATTCTAGACTTTCTGATGGCAGCATTCAAGATGAGTTTATGGAAGCAAATTTCTCACTTAGGATGGGGGTACTGGTACCCCCAAACTCATCCATCACTGTATAGGGCCTCATTAAGATTTCCCAGCTTCTTAACCCCTGCTTGTTTGGAAAATGAAACTTGGTGAGATGCCATGTACTCACCAAGCAGAAGCAGTCCAAAGGGACAAGACATCCAGGGAATGGACAGGAGATTTAGGCTCTGCAACTGATGGTATTGTCCACCAAGAACTTTGTGCCACCATGGTGGTAGTCCTTGAGAAGGGTAGTTGTAAATGCCAGGGGGGACCCATTGTCCCATCTGAGATCTTCAGTGACTTGGAGCTGAGCAGAAGCAGTCTCTTCCCTCCAGGACAGGAGCTGCAGAACCAAATTCCCCTGCTCTGGGGCTTTGCACTCATACTTTTGAATTTATGAATTTCATTCATTTTATCAAGATCTTGAATTGGGGTAATAAAGTTACACCAATGAATAGCCCAACACAGATGGGCAATGTAATAAAGGTGAAAGCAATAAAAGGTGGAGCTGCCAGCCACTCCGCACTGGCACGGCTTGTAAGAAATAAAAGTAATTATCACCTGTACAACCTGGCCGGCCCACTCCGTGTGTATGGAAGAAAACAATTTCAGAACTTTATTTCCTGTATTGAATGTCGATAATTGGATGTATTTATAAGTCTCACTGGAAGAAAACAGCTTGTGATTTCAAGATGAGAAAACAGTCTTCCAAACAGTGAAAAACAATATATTCCCCACTTTCACACACACAAAAAAGAGCTTGTTTCCTTCGATGTTTTGAAGGTGCTGCTGGAATGATTTGTCTTTCCGAAGTCACCATTCCATTTCTCATCTTGAATTGCCTCGTAGACCCTGGCAAAGCACACAGCAGGGACCACTTCATCTGAGGAAGTGATGGGGGCTTCCCAGGGAAGGTCCCTCAGCTGTTGCCCAACTCTTTTCTGTAAGAAGATGAATGCCCAGATGGGCTGGGCTCAGGGAGGGACGGCAGGAGGAAGGACGTGATGTGGGGCTCCTTCGGGGGGCTAGTGGTGACTCTGAAGGAGCTGGGGTGTAGCCTTGGAGGAGACAGCAGGCCATGCTGGCCTCAGAACCTTTGCAGCTGCCAGAGCGGCTGACATTGCAAGCATGGATGACGGATCAGCTAGTACAGCTATGGAGAGACAGCTGAGAGAGAGAGAGGGAGGGTGGGCGAGCGAGAGCATCCTGCTGGCTCTCTCCAGGCCCCCCTCAACCCTCTTCAGCTCCTGCCCAAGAGATGAACTTGGGTTCTACATCTTTCCTGCTGTGAAACCCTCAGTCACTGTCCATAAGCAAAGTAGCAGCACAAAACTTGCTCTTTGCTCCACCCCGGCCCAGATGGTAGGCTCCTCAGGGACCATCTGGAGAGTTCCTCTTCCTCCTCTTCCCCCAGACTGAAGATCCTCCAGGACAGGGTCTGGACCCCTAGCCTTTGTGGCATCACTGGACACTGGGTGGCACCACGGGCCACAGCTCTACAGTTAGGGGCAGAGTCAGCATCCGGGCCTCCACAGGGAGGTCCCGCAGAACTTCCAGCAGACCAGTGTCCTTGACTGGTCTGGACACTCCTCCTTCTCTGTAGTACTCTGCACCAACACCAGAGCCCAGGTGAGCAGCAGAAGAGGAAAGAGGCTCATGTCATGGCTCATATAGGGGACGCCTCTGCATGACCTCAAGGACCGCAAGACACAGTCTCCAGACAGCCAGCTGACAGCAGTGTCCTCAGAGCTGCAGATGGAAGCTGGTGGGCAAGGCGGGCAATCTGGTTGGATGCAGTTTCACGTGGACAAAGAAGGAGGCTTCCCAGGATGGAGCTTCTCAAGCAGGTTCTGGCTTGGTTGGGGCACTTCTGAAGAATAAGGATGCTCTGGCGACAGGGCTGGTGAAGCACATTCGCCTCCCAGCCACCTGTAGACCATCAGGAGGGAAGACTGTCTCACGGAGGGCCTGTGACCTCGGACTCAACGCTGTGCTGTGTGAGGCATGAGCATGCTGCCTGGCGCTCTCCCTCCGCTGATTTACACACTCCCACTCCGACTCTCTAAAATCAATCTTTCCCCAATTGCCTCCTAGCTCCCAGCAGCATCCTGGGTCTGCCCTGCATGAGTAACTACGCAATCTTCTCCCACACCCTGAGCGGCTTCTCCTGGAGCTCTGGCCAGAGCCTCTGATGGACAGAAGCAAGGGAGGGGGGCAGCCCTGCTGGACCTCTGATGGGGAGGAAAGGAGGGCTGCCAGACTTACGTAACTACCTACCGGCAGGACAGGCCCTGCTTGAGTCCACAGTTCAGATGGGCTGGGTGGGTAGGGCCTTCCTATACTGCCCACTGACAAGGGTGCTTCATTCAGTTGGCTGTGCTCTCCCCCTGTTATTTTGTAACTATTTAGGAAATTACTTCTTTTCCACATTAGTAAGCATTAGGAGCTGGCAGTTGGTTTACTTTTGATGTTTTTTGTCAAAAGAAGTGGTGGTGGGATTGTGTTAGCTGAGGGTGGGTTTTCCATTTACAAAGTGGCACAAATAGCTTTCTGGTCACCCTTTGTTATTTTTAAAAGGTGCCCCTTATTAGGGAATTGAGTCTCTTCAGCTGAAGGTGGAGCTACTACATAATGGAACAGGGTGCAATTTCTCAAGGACCCACTGACCTGTGTGAGTTCAGGCACGTTACTTACCTCTTTGGGCCTCAGTTCCCTCATCTGTAAAATGGCACTAAGGATAATCCCTATCTCACAGGGCTTTTGTGAAATTTCTATGAGCTAACATTGACAAAGCGTTTGGGTCAGCGCCTTCCCATAAGTGCTCCATACCTGGAGGGCAACAGCTGCTTTCTGAGTGTTACCCGCCCCACCCCCCACCCCCACATTTTGAACCCAGGGGCACTTAACTACTGAGTCATATTCCCAGCCCTTTTTATTTTCTATTTTTTAAATTTTGATGCAAATTCTCATTAAGTTGCTCAGTGCCTCACTAAGTTACTGAGGCTGGCCTGGAACTTGTGATCCTCCTGCCTCAGCCTCCTGAGTTGCTGGGATTACAGGCGTGCAACGCTGCCCAGCATACTCCTCCTTCTCTGTAGTACTCTGCACCAATACCAGAGCCCAGGTGAGCAGAGAAGGAAGCCATCCTGCACCCCTCTCCACTGTGCCACTTCTATTCCTCCCTGGTTTCTCTTCCTCTGGGTTCTTCTTCACTATGGAGTTGAGGAGGCTTGGATAAAAAATCCTACCAGACCTAACTCCCAAGCTCCATACTCAAGGCCCTACAGGATCTGGTCCTTGCTTACCTCTGAGGCTGTACTTCTCTCCCTACATTCGCTCCCGGAGACTGAGGGTTTCGGTTCCTCCAATTGCCTCAGCCTTTGTTCAAGTTCTTTCCTTTCCCTAGCCTGGTCCCTCTTTCCCCTCCTCCTGACCCCTCAGCCCCATACTGAGGACTGAACCCAGCAGCGCTCTACCACTGAGTTACAACCCCTACCCTTACATAAATTCCATTTTGAGATATGGCCTCCCTAAATTGACAAGGCTGGCCTCGAACTTGCGATCCTCCTCTCTCAGCCTCCGGAGTTGCTGAGATTTAAGGCGTGCACCACTATTCCCCGCGTCGTCCTAAGGTTTCGTTATTCCAAAGTGTTCTTCCCGCGGGCGTGCTGGGAAGCCGGGTCCGGGCTGAAGCACAATCAAGGTGTGTACTGCCTCAGGACACTTCCTCCCACCAGAAATGGGTCGGAATATGCTCCGGTCCAGCCTCGTCCCTCGCCTGCAGCCGGAGGTTGGTGCCTTCTTGTTCTCCACGGTCCAGAGTTCTGCCTCTGTCCAGCGGGGCCCGACGCTGGAGTGGGCGGGACAGGGGCTCCCAGGACCCGCCCCCAGGGCCCTCCCGGGACACGCCCCCTAGGCCCCGCCCCGTCCCCGCCCCGTCCCCGCCCTCCACAGTGGGATCTGGCTGGGTTCAGCTGACGCCGTACTTCACGTGACGCGCGTGCCGAGTGAACATGGCGTCTGCTGCGAGGTGAGTGGTGATCCTCTCCCTCACTCTTGCAGCCGCGGAGAGGGGGCCTCGGTGTTCCCCGCTGGACAGTGGGTGAGAGCCCCCGTGGCTCGTTGGGTGGCAGCGGGCTGTGCGCTTCTTCCCGCGGGCCCAGTGTCCGGCGCGCGGTGGCGAGCTGCAGTCCCCGAGTCAGGGCCAGCGCTGGTGCCCGCAGCTCCCCTGCACCCTCACCGCTGTCCCCTGGCCCTTGAGGCTGCCCTGGCGCTCAGGCCTCAGCCGCACGCTTGTGGCGTCCTCACGGTGTGACGCCGAGGTGGGAGCTCAGATTCAGACGCGTGTTCCTTGCCACGCCCCTCAGATGGGAATGCTGCTAGCGGGACTCCCGGCCCCTAGGCGCTTCCCAGAGAGGGCAGTGTTTGAGGTGGGCGTGGAACCCCCTTTTCCCAGAGAGGCTCTTTCCCCGGTTCCTTCCGGACCCATATGTCAGCTCCTTAGAGAAACCTTCCCTATCTACCTGTCATACTCTTTGTAGCCCTGTCGCCTGATAAACTGTAGAGTGCGTTGATATTGATGTGTGCACATTGTCTTCTCCCCATTTAGAATGCAAGGGCAGGGCCTTTCCCCGGTTCACACTGGGCCTCATTAGCCCAATGTCCTACACACAGTAGGTGATCCATAGTTCTGCAGAATAAAAGGATTAGTTGTCCTACTGGGAAGAACTGTAATAAACAGGCTCATTAAAATGTTGGGGAGATTGTTCCAGATGAGGGAATATTTGAGCAAAGGTTAAAAGATAAACAGTGAGAGTAGAGTGTGTCCTGAGGACAGGGAGGAGGGGTGCATCCCTGGGCTAGAGGGTGTGGTGTCCCAGCTGGCCTCTCCAGACTTTGTCCTGAGGGGTGGGAAAGGTTTTAATATACTGTTTAAAGAGTTTGCTCCCCTGGTGGCTGTGAGTTCAGTAGAAGGGGTTGTGGGTCTGGAGGTGCAGGGAACTAGGAAGAGTGGGGGTAGGAGAGGGCAGCATCCCAGATACCAGTGTGGGGGAGTGAGGTCTGAATGCAGAAGCTAGTGCCCAGAATGCATTTTTCTGGGATGTGGGGGGAATGGCAGCACTGTGGGTTCTCACTTGACCCCCAAGGTTGGGAAAGCTTCAAATGTACACATCAGACATTTAGTGGGCACTGCTGTGTTCCAAGTGTAGCACTGGGCCTACCCTTGGGTGCTCACAGGCTACTGGGGCAGATGGACATTTGAGGCTCTATCTGCCTCAGGTCTTGGATGTGCTATGGAGTGACATGGACTCTACCGTCAGGGAAGAGTGTGGGAAAGCTTCCCTCCCTGGATGACCTTTGTGCTGGGTGTTAAGCAGCATGACACACTTCAGGTAGAGAACTATGCAGGCAAAGTCCCAATTTGGTGTGAAGGAGCGCAGGATAAGAGCTTTGAACCCAGTCTGAGACTCTGTCTTAAGGAACAGAGTGAGCAATAGGTGTAGGCTGGCATCTGCTGGCTTGGTTATCTCTCTGGACTGGCGGGGTGGTTACGGGGAGTCCCAGGGACTGCATTTCTTTTCAGGGATCCAGGGCTGCCTGAGGCTTGCTCCTCTTCTGAAGGTACAGAGGAGCCACACTGGTGGTTGGAACTGACTGGATACTGGAAGGAGGGATTCCTGTAGCAGAACTGATTCTCCGGGATGGATGAGGAGGGTAAAACAAAAGTGACAGAGGTTTTGGAAAGGGTCGCCACTGGAAGGGAAGCCTGACAGGTGGGGGAGCTTCCAGAGGCTGGGCAGAGACTCCTTGGGAAGTCCCAGGCTATTCAGGGCCGCCCCTAGAGGTTTTGACCCTGAACCTGAGCCCAATGACTTCCCCAAAGGGAAGAGGTTTGTGTTGCCAGCAAAGCCCGGCTCCCAGCTGTACCACTCACTGGACAGATTAGAGTATGATGCATAATGAGCCATGAAGTCGTGGCCATGGGCTCCCAGGGAGTTAGACTTGGTTGCTCATAGAGTCCTACCAGAACCGCGGAATAGCGAGCTCCATGAGAATCCTGTGTGACTGGGGTGTGCCTCACGAGTTGGGGAACGGTGGAAGCCCTAGGTAGCATCTCAGCCTCACTTAGTAATTTAAGATGCTCCTCTGGGGAGTGTTTCAGGGTAGATTCTACTGTGCCCTGCTTGGACAGGGACTTCTGTTTTGAGACAGAGGGTCAGCTGTACTCCCCGTGAATTCCTCCATGAAGAGGGCCCCCATACTGTGGTGCTTGGTGTGCGGTAGCCCTGCCTTCTTGAGCCTTGACTTGAGCTTTCCGTGGACAGGGTTGAGGCCTTTCAGCTTGTCACGCCTGTCTGCACTTGTTCCCATGGCTTTTTCCATTCTCGTTCCTTGGACCCCTCTCCTTCTGGCCCTGAAACACCCTTGTCCTCTAACATGATTACAAGTTCATTCACAAACTTGCAGGCCCAGCTCAGATGGTTCCTCCTCCCAGAAACATTTCCTGGCCTCCTACTCAGAACTCCAGAGGATCCGAGTTTGCTCCCCTGGCAGGACATTTTTCCTCACCAGCCCATCATGATTGGGTGAGGGGTTGCTTCATTTCATGGCATTCTTGGAGCTTAGAAACTTATTCAGTTTATATCTCCAGGGCCAGTCTGTGGATGCCCTGTGATTGGTACTAGGTGAAATATGCCACATAAATGAAAGTGGCATTTACTCTCAATATGTCCAACATCCTGCCCTCCTGTCCTGGGAGACACTTGGCAACTGAGGAAAGAAGTTGTGGGTGGGAAGAGGGACAGAATTCCAAGGAGTAGAATGGATCTAGCTCTTAATTCTTTAACTGAGAGGCACCCAGGAAATGTTGCAGAGCCAAGGGAAGCCTTGGGTGTGTACCTGTTGGACCATAGGTACACACCCAAGTCAGCATTCTTCTGGAGAGTGTCTGGAGATGTTCTTGGTCAGAAGCCTATCCCACACCAATGTGAACCCTGTGCTCCTGAGTAAAGGTCTTGGGTGATCACTGGGATGTGCAGATATGGGTCTGTGGGAGCCCTTAGTGCTCCTTTGCCCTCCCTGACCTTTCCCTAGGCTGGGTACTAATTCTACAGAGCCCTCTGTGGCTCTGTGCTTGACCCCCCTCATCCTCCTTAGGAGGGGGAGGAAGTAGGGTGGGGATTGCTCACCAGCTGCTTCGAGGCTCTCTCCAGCCATTGTGACCTGCTGGCCTTGATAATGGTTAGGTAGCCAGGAGACTTCCCAAGCATCTGCTGGATGCCTGACCCTACGCAGGAGGCTGAGAGTTGAGATGTAGGCTAGTTCTTGACTGGCCTCTTACTGGGAGCTTAGCAGTGTGGCCCTGTCCAGAAGTGACTTCACATTCTATTGCAGGAATCTTATCCTGGTTTGTGCTGTGGACCCCATGAACATTGGTGAAACTTGTGCACCTGTCAGTCCATTTTGTGTTGCTATAATAAAATACCTGAGACTTAGCACTTTTTAAAGCAAAGAGGCTTATTTTGGCTCATAGTTCTGGAGTGTTAGGGCTAGTCTTGAGGGCCTCATGCTGCAGAGGCAGGTAGCATCAGATGGCAAGAGTACACGAGAAAAGGGCAAGCTCTTTGTGTGGAAGAGAGGGACCTTGTGGCAAAAGAACAGCTGAGAAAGCTGAACTCACTTTGTAATAATCCACTGTCGCAATAACTATTCCAGTCCTGCCATACCTGACTTATCCTGGTGAGACAGGTATCGGTCTCTGAGGGTGGTGCCCCCTATGAATTAATCAGCTTCCAGTAGGCCCCACCTGTTAAAGATTCCACTGCCTGTTACGCAGGACACCAAGTCTCCAACACATGAACCTTTGGGGACAAACCATGGCAGCATCCTTCTTGGCATAATGTTTCTAAATGTATGAAGTAAGTACAGAGGATTACAAGAAAAATCCATTATATGAAAATACACTCATCAAAGTGTTAAATTTGTGATTGGTCATATGTTTCTTCTTAACACATTAACTAATAAAAGCTAGCAGCAGGTCTAATAACTAATTTTGACAGCAGTACTGTGAATTGAAAGTGCCTGTGATTTCTGTGGGTGATAAAATGCACATGTGTTGCTGATAGTGGTTAGTTGCTTACATTAATAATTGAAAAAAAAATGTAATTTTGTATTAGAAATTAAAGAAAATAAAGGTATAATTTTTCCCCCCCAAAAGTAGATGAAGCCTCTAAATCCTGTATGTGAATCCCTAGGGATCCACAGCCCTTCGGTCAGAACCCTAAAGGTGGCCTTGAGGGGAAAGGAGAGGGTGGCACTGATATGGGGACACAGATTGTATGGAACAGGGACAGTTTATGGGGCAGTGACATCACCCTCCCTGGGGGCATTCTCAGGTGTTGTTTTTGGCCTTGGGTTGCTTGCTGGGCCTTGGTGGTTGGCTTGGAGGGCTGGCCTGTAGGGCCAGAGGCTTGTTCTGCTTTTTCTTGCCCCTGGAACATGCCTGTGTCCTTGACTGCAGTGAAGTGGGCCTTATTTGTCCTGGGTCTCAGGGGTGATGTGGCTTGTGCCTTTTAAATTACAAGGACCAGTTAATAAAAGCTCCAGCAGAAACCAGCTGGAGGTATTTTATTAGTGCCGTTTTTGCTGAATTTGCAGGTAGAAGTCACCTGCCTTGGCTCTGGGCCTGACAGTCTCTCTGGGGGCCTGGTTTATGCTGTGAGAAATCAAAGGGCATGTCTTTATAAGCCTTGATTCTGGGGTGTCCTGCAGTAATTAATGACTGTAGAACATTGCCCTGTGTGGTGGTTCAGGCTGAGCTGTCCTTCTCAGGCCCAGAACTCTGGACAGGATGAGCTCATTCCGGCTGAGCCCCGTGGAAGTCGTAAGCACAGTCATCCCTGAGTGTCCTAGGGGGATGGGTTCCTGGAACACCCCCTTCTCAATACCAAAATCTGCTGGTGCTCAAATCCCTTAAATAAAATGGCCAGTAGACCCCCAAGTGATTTAGGCCTCTCAAGGATCCGACAAGAGACCCAGCCCTTCTGAGCACCCACTCCAGGTGGGGCATGGCCACAGCCAGGTGGAGGCAGTGCCTGACATGCTTAAGGAGGGAGGCTGGTCAGAGGGAGGTGGAGCTGCGGGAGATGTGGCCCCTGTTGGGCACATTCATCCAGTGGTACTGTTGGACGACACTGGCTGAGGCCATCTGTAGCAGGGTCCCATTGTCATTGCCTCTTGTGCTGATGGGGAGTCTGTAGAGATGAATTTCTCCCCTGTGGCCCTTGCCCAATGAAGAAAGTGTGGGCGGCTGTGGGGGACCCCTGTGCGTGGATGTGAACAGAGGCACTTTCAGTTCCTGCTCGCAGGGCCAGATGGGACATCCGTATCCATATTTACAAACTGTTAACAAGTTCCCTTTGCCCTTTCATCCTTGTGGCTGAGCATGACAGACAAGCAGACCTGGCTTAGAGGAAGCCCTGGTCATTTGGGTCCACCCACCCACCTGCTCACCCTCCTGGGAGGAAGGAAGGGCATGTGCCAGGGAGGGTCTCGCCCTGCTGGTGTGTGTGGGTTGTTTCTGACCCTTCCAACCCTTCCTGACCAGGCGAGAACCCAAGGATCTGCTTCCTGCGCTGCTGGTGCTGATGCGGCACCTTTGATCTGCACGTCCTGGTGTGTGGTCTCGTGTTTCAAGTGTGAGTTGCACACTCAGCAGATCCTTACCAAGTGTTTGCTGTGTGTCATGCAGGGTGCTGGGCCTAGTGCACAGAAGTGACCAGAGCAGGGCTAGATCTGTTCTCATGGAGCAGGTGGGTGGAGAGGGTGACACCGGTGCACATGCTGTATTTTGGGTAAAAGGCAAAGGTGTTGTTTTGTTTTGAAGCGAGGAGCCTGCTCAAGGGTGTCAGAGGACAGTTTAATGCAGGGACGGTTTTCAGAGCTGTGGGCAGGTGAAGAGAACCTGGAAAGAAGAGGAGGGAAACTGTCCAGTATCCAGGAAGGGCTGCACCAGGGCTCAGGGTGGCCTGGCAGGAGCTGTGACCCTGTGTGGAGGGACTGCCATAGGCCATTTAGTTTCATGCCTTGCTAGGGAGGGAGCCGTGGGTTCTCTCCCTCATATGTTGTCACCCCTCATATCTGGTATCTCCTATTGTCTCAGCCCACCTGGAGCCGAGTAGGCCTGGGCAGAGTGGGGTCGGGTGATTTGGGAGGGCAAGTAAGGAAACCTGGCCCAATGTAACTTGGGGGCCGGGCAGGAGGAGAGAGTTGCAAGTTCAAAGAGGGAAGCCAGAGAAGACTGTCATTAGCAGGTGGCACTGGGGCCAAGATGTACAGGAGGCACCACCTGCTGTGTCCCTGGCATGAGGGCTGGGTCCTCTGAGGGGCTCAGATGGGGTGCCCTGAGGCCTCTTGGTGGCCATGCTGCTGTGAGGGAAGGTTTCCTGCTGTCCCAGGCAGAACCCTCTCTGCTTGCACTGGCTCTGGGCTCTTCCTGGCTTCCTTGAGCACTGCCCCTTTGCTGGGGAGTCTTGGGGGGCTCCCTCCCATGCGCCCACTTCTGCCTAACTCCCCCTCTGCCCCAGCCATCCCCTCTTCACCCTCTGGCTTCCAGCTGGCTTGCTGGCTCCACCCTTCTTCCCCTAATTTGTTGAGCAGTGTGCTTTGTCCTTCTCTCATGGAACATGCATGTTACCCACCAAGCAAATAAATACATACGTTGATCAAGAGGATGCTCGAGAGATGAAGGAGCTGAGGTTTGGGTGGGGGTGACTGGGAGAAGCTGCTCTGGGGAGAGGGAGGCGTTTCTGTGGAGGGGTGGACACAACGTGAATGCGAGTGGACGCTGCCTGTCTCTTTGCGCAGCAGCAGCAGCCAAGGACGGAGCCTTCCAGGTGTTTTGGGAAGGTCAAGAAGGCCCATGCTGCAGGGGAGGAAACCTTTATTCCAAAAAGGGGGAGACTGACCCCCTCATCACCTGGCAGACTGGGGAGTAAGTCTGAGCCTGCAAGGAGGTGGTGAGGGCCAGGAAACTGGGACCAAGAGGGTACTCAAGATTTCCTTGCATGGTCCAGGCAGGAGGTGGGGATGAGTCACTCTGAGGAGGTGGTCCCCAGCGGGCAGAAGGGGTCCGGTTCTGGGTGTGCGTGGATGGTAGAGCCTATGACTTTGCTGAGAGACCAGAGCGGGGTGAGAGGGAGACGAGGATGACCCTGCAGCTGTCAGGGCAGAGTTGCCTTGCTGGTGGCACCAGGAGGCAAGATTGGTCTGTTGTGTCTGCTGAGTTTGAGGTGACTGGGTTCTGAGAGGTGGTTCAAGAGGCAGGGGCTTTGTGAATCTGCAGGGCATGCCATTGACCTATGGGAATAGTGGGAACTTAAAGCCCAGGCACTACGGGAGGGAGCCCAGTGATGGAAAGGTCCAGAACCCAGCCCTGGGGCTACAGCAGGGAATCTGGCTACTGGGGAGGGAGACAGAATGGAGGAGCTGATTTTGGTCAGTGTCATGGGCACAGAGAGGCCTGGTGAAGACTGGGGACCAGGGCAGATTCAGGAGTGTGGGGTCATTGTGGCCCCCGGGCTGTGTGTGGGGGTGGGCAGTGTACAGAGGCCTGGTGGGGTGGGCCTGGGAGAGCTTGGGTTGTTGGGCCAGGGATCGGGACAGGGGCTGGGTGACTCTTTAGGGGATATTAAGTGCAAAGGGAGGGAGAAGTCATTTTTTTTCTCTTTGTAAGATGGAGGAGTTATGCGTGTTACAGTGTGTCTGGATGCTGAGGTTGATGACTCTGAAGAGGGGAAATTGCTGCCGGAAGGCCATGAATAGGGATGGGGCTGGGGGTGCACAGGTCGAGGAGAAGCCTCGGGGGTTCCAGAGGCAGATGGGGAGTGCATGTTGGATGAGAGTGGTGTCTTCTCATGACTGGGGAAGCCAGTAGGGCATGAGGTGATGGAAGAGAGACATCTGCCAGCCCTGCCAGGCCCTGCTTTACCCAACCCCTAGCTGGGCTCTCCTCAGTGACACCCTTGCTGGTCCCTGTGCTGGTCCCTGTGCTGTTCTCAAGGTCTGTACCCCTGTGGCTCCTGCTCACAGAGTCATCTTGTCATGGTTTTTTCCTCAGTCACTCAACTCAGGGTGCCCTTTATGTGTGTGTGTGTGTTGTGTGTGTATGTGTGTGTCTGAGTGAGAGAGAGTGAGCGAGAGAGAGCGAGAGGGCACGCAGTGAGAGTTGGGGTGTTGTTAGGGATGGGGACAACAAACCCAAGCTGTGGGTCAAAGAATGTGGAGAATGGGACAGAATGCTGGGCACATGGTTGAGGGACCAGTGTTGTCTGGGTCAGATCTTGTGTTTCACACTGGCCCGCCCCCACGGGCAGCTCTAAGCAGATGGGAAGCTCCTGGAGGCAACAGTTGTTGAGTGACATCTCTCACCATGGCAGGCTTTCCCTCCATGGCCTCACCCTCTCACCAGCTGAACAGATCTAGCTGTCCCTCAAGCCCATGGTAGGCCAGGCATTCAGGGACAGCAGGACAGGGTGGATGACGAGCCCCTTGGTCCTTGGGCAGCCCAGGGAGTGACCCTCTCTGAGCCACAAGCAGGTGGAGCTCTGACTAGCTTGCCAAGGCTGGTGGGGCCCCGGTCTCAGACCTCAGGCAGTGGGCACTGGAGGTGCTGACGTGCCTGGGGGCGGGTGTGTTTGTGTCTTTGCAGCCCTTCCTTCTCCCTGGGGAACGAGACCCTGAAGGTCCCCCTGGCGCTCTTCGCCCTGAACAGGTGGCGCCTGTGTGAGCGTTTGAGGAAGAACGCAGTGGTGCAGGCCGGCTCGGCCGTGGTGCTCCAGGGTGGTGAGGAGATGCAGCGCTATTGCACCGACACTGGCATCCTCTTCCGCCAGGTGAGCCTGGGCCTGCCTCCAGGACTGGCCCTGAGAGACGAGGGGCCAGGAAGTCCATACTCAGGGGCTTAGCATCCAGAGCTGTCCCCAGCCACACTCAGTTCCCTCAGGTCAGTGGGCAGAAAAATGGTGTTCCCAGGGGAGCCAGCAGCAGGCCTTCACGGACAGGGAGCAATTGGGGTGGGCCCTGAAGGCTAGGTGAAATCAGACAGGTGAGGGCTGACGTGCAGAGGGTGGGCTGGGCTGTGTTCCTGGGGTTGGACGCTGTCTGCACTGAGGAGGACCCAGAGGGGATGAGTGATTAATTGGGCTGCTCGTCTGAGCAGGTCAGAGCCTGGCTTTCATCTTGGCTTGGCCAGTGCTGATCCTCCCTGAACCTTGGTTTCCTCTTCTGGGAAATGGACTGGGGACTCCTTTGGTTCTGAAACCCTGTGTTGTCCAACCTGGATGTGGTAGCTTCAGCTGAGAATAGCTGGCAGCCCTCAGTCCCTAGGAATAAGGACCCTTGCCCGTGAAGTCAGGAGGGCCTGGCATGGGCTCACTACTGTTGGTCCTAGCATCGTACCCACTTTACAGATGAAGAAACCGAGGCTCAAGAAGGGAAATAACTTGCTAGGAGATGAAGCTGGGATGAGAACCCCGTTTTTGACTCCATGTCTAGTGCTCTTTTCTCCTGGTTGTTAGGCCCAACCACAGTGGGAATACTAGAATCTCCTTGGGGACAGAAAGCCTAGGGGACATGGGCCAGCATCCACATCAGTGGTGGGACAGGGATTGTGAGGCATTACTGAGATGGAGAGGAAGTGGCAAGGCCTGGCCTCCCCAGGTAGACCACATCTGTCCTGACAGGACATAGACAGGCTGAGATCCTTTGCTAAGGATGATTTCAGAGGGTTTTTTACGGAAAGCTCCTCCTATCCCAAGGGTCCCTTCCCTCTGCCCCTTTGTTCTTGCAGCTGCAAGACTGCAGTCCCTGGCAGCCAGCAACATGGGGCCTAAAGGTTTTTTTTGACTAGGCTTGATGCTTCTTGAGGTTTACATGGTTTAAAGATCAATTTCCTAAATTCAGCTGTGGGCTCCCTTACTGACATTATGTTGGGTTAATCTCAGAAGAGCTCCTTCTATACTTCATACTTTGATGACGTTGTGTTAGCTCAGTGCTTACTGCTAAGCACTGAAGTCATCAGCTGCCTGGGGGTGGTTGGAGAAGTAAGAAGTTCTAAATGCGGGAATCCATTTTGGTGCAGACATCTGACTTGGTGTCTGAATTGAGCTGGGATTGTGGGGCTGTTGCCTGTTGTGTCTCAGGGCACCCTCATGTGCCCGGGGAATGTGGCTGGGGAGCTGGAGCACACACACAAAACCCACATCACTGGAGAAGGCTGGAGGCAGGATTGGAGGAGCCACCGGGATGCCCTTGCCAAGCCAAGGCAGGGCGAAATGGGAACCTGTAGCCAGAGCCAGGAACTGAGAGCCGAGGTAGAAGGGCTGTCTGGGCTTGGAAGTCAGTTTCCAAGAGGATGAGGGCAGATGCTCTTTTCTGGAAAGAAGACCCTGTTTGCTGCTCGCCTCCCCCCGATCCCTGTGCCACATGTTTCTGTCCTGATCACTGGGTAACGAGGATCTTCATTCCCTCCACAGGAGTCCTTCTTTCACTGGGCATTTGGTGTCATCGAGCCAGGCTGCTATGGCGTTATCTACGTCGACACTGGGAAGTCCACTCTCTTTGTGCCCAGGCTTCCTCCCAGCTATGCCACCTGGATGGGAAAGTAAGAAGGCATCTCTGACCTGTTACCATGGTTGCTGACCACTGGCTGGCTGGGGGTGAGGATGGGGGCGGGAGTACATGTTGGGCCAGTGGGTACCTGAGAGGGACAGTAGCAAGAGGGAGGGTTGGTGGGTAGGCCCTTTGATGGCATGCTCTGTGCCTTGGTTGGGAAGGGGCACCAGAACTGGGGCATGGTGGGTGTGTTAATCTTGAAATTGAATTCTCAGCTTAGCTAAAGCCTGAGGTTTTGGCCCCAGTGGGTAGTCACATCTCATGACCTTGCTGGGGGTGGTGTGGGACTACACATGCCTGTGTAGTGGGTTTGTTTGGATCAGGGAGAATAGTCTGGGGGCCCATCACCCACATGCAGGGCCACAGATAAGCCTGCCCTTCATTGGTCTATCTATGAGATAGGGTGGAGGCTTAGAGCTTTAGTGTGTGGCAGGTGTGGGATCAGAGACTGAGTCAGGTCCCCCAGGAGAAGATGCTCCTCCCCCATTCTCCAGAGTGCCTCCCAGCTCCATGGCCCTCTGGAGAGTTGTTCCTGCCTCTCGCAGGCACTGAGGCAGAAGCTGTACTTAACCAGGGATGTGTGAGGTGATCAGAGGATCCTGCTAAATGCTCCCCGCCTTCCAGCCTGTCATTTCTGCCTGGAGAGTGATTATTCTTGGCTAATGTGTAAATTGCAGCCTTCGCTGCCTAGTGCCCCAGAACGCTCATTACCAGGTGGACTGGTGAGTCAATGGCTGGTTTGAATGACAAGGCACTTGGCTGCTGCAGGGACTCTGGGCTATTTGCAGAGGGCTAGGGCCACTGCGGGCTTGCCTGGACTTCCTCTGTTTCATGGGCTTCCCCTCCCCCTCACAGGCTCTGTAGTGCTGACTCCACAACCTCTCTTGCTGGCCCTGACATGTAGCTCTTGTGCTGTCTTGGGGTGGGGAGGCCAGGGCCACAAATGGGTGTCTATTCTACTCTGAGGATCCCAGCCTGGCCCTGGGTCTTCAGCTCTACCGTGACGACTTCACTTCAGGCAGAATTGGCAGTGGAAGAGACATGGGCTCTGTTTCTCCTGGGGGCTGTTCTCCCGGCATGGCCCTTGGGAAGGAGGGTGGGGAGTGGACACACCCCACACAGCTGGCCTTTGGAGTGAATGGCTGTGCTGCCACAGCGAGGCCTCACCTGATCACTGCCTTTCCATCCTGTTCTCAGTTCGTGTTCACTTTTATTCCATTCCACAGATGGGCTGAATCCTTACGACTGCCCATTTGTAGAGGAAACGGGCTCAGTGTGGTGAGACCTATGCAGGTCCCACGACCTGGTCTTGCTGGAGCCACAGTTGAAAGCTTATGTGATTCAGTGACCTGGTGAGTAGGTCTGGTCCCCCTTTTGGGACTCCAGTTTCTTCCTGCAGAATAGTAGTGGTGCTGCTCATGAGCTGCCACCTGGGCTCTTGTTACAGTGGTGGTCACATTTGTGACACTGACGTGAGGCAGCGATGATGCCGGGGGTAGATTGCAATGTCCAGAATTGCAATGTCCAGAATTGACCACAGCAGTGTTTCTGGCCATTTGCTGTCTAGAAGTGGAATCTGTTTTCCCTGACCCTGGTCAGGATCTCCTGACCACATCGATGTGTGGAAGTGGTAGTGTCACTATGTGACTTCAGAGGCTAGATTGTCAAGTGTGGGGGAAAGTTCACCCATGGAAGCAGCCACCCCACCATGTGGAGAGTTCCCCACTGACAGCCAGTGCTGACCATGAATGTGAATGAGCCACCCAGTGGATCCGAGCTCAGCCTTCGAGTCATCTTGCTGAGGTCCTAGATGTCGTGGAGCAGAACTTAGGCACACTCTCTGGGCTCCGAATGCCTGACCTAGAGAATCTATGAACATGATAAATGGTTTTCTATTCCATCGACGGTCAGGGTAGTACCCAGAACAACCTTGATGAAGAGTTTAGATCTGGTCCCTTTAAGAGAATTCTTGCAGAATTTTTTCTCCACCTGGTCATAGGAGCAGGGTTGTGACCTAAGCCCTTCTTTGCGTGGCACATCTCAATAGTAGCCAGGACCCCTGTGCTGAGTGTCCTGTGGCTCTGGGTGGCACCTGCAGTTTTCACCTGGCTGCCCTGTTAGCCTTTCTGTGGTTCTGCCTCAGAACTTGCTGAGTGCTCACTGCTCAGAGTTAGCTCAGCTGTCAGACTAGATGCCTCTGTCTGTGAGCTATGGTCTGTGGTGGAGGAAGACCTCTTCAGGAAGGTTCAGGCCTCCATAGGGCCACACCTGCAATTTCTATCTGGTGAGGTGGAGGGGCTCTGAGTACCTCTCTTCTTCTTTCTGTTCCCTTCTTGTTATGAAGAACTGGCTCTAGCAAGAAGTCAGAGGGTGCTTGTCCTTAGGTTGAGAGTGGATATCTTCTGGGGCTTTGGGAGGACAGGCCTGGTCCTGCCTTACGTATGCCTCTGTCCAGTGGCTAAACTTGAGCAAATTTCAACTTGTCTCCTCACATCCACCCTGTGCACTAGACTTGAGGGTTTAAAACCCAGTAGCCTATTGGTCAGGGAACAGCAGTTAGCAGTTGGCTTTCCTGAATCCTACTCTTCAATAATACAGTAATAATGTTCTGTGCTTTGGCCACAGCTGGGTTTCAGAGAAGCTGTTAGAAGTCTCCTTTAGTTTGCACCTGTTTTGCCTTGCCAGCTCATTGTCTAGTGCAGTGCAGGGTGACCTTGAGGGTGCAAGCAGGTCTATAGGGCTGGTCTCCTCTGGTGGAAAAGACTCCATGTGCGGGCTGGACAGGATGCTGGGTAGCCTTGGTCCCCAGGGGCATTCTGGTCCCACACTTGAGGCACATCTTTATCTCCTGCAGCCCTGGTTCCCTGCTATGGCCACTCCCAGTAGGCCTTTCCCGTCCTCTGTTCTGGGGTGGCCCTCTCTGTGTCCCCCTGTCCTGAGCCTTTGGGAGAGAAGGCACAGTTGTAATGGGGCAGTGACAGAGGGCCTGGTTGTTCAGGCTGGTGTTGGGGGGCAGCCAGATCTGATGTGTGTGGCTGCTTCCAGACACTCTTACAATCAATAGGGCACCGGGAGCGAGCTGATGGGATTACCTGGCCTTTACAATCAAAACCCACCAGACTGAACATTTGACCTTCAGCTCCTCAGCTTCCTTCAGAGTCTCTATCTGATGGCTTTTCAAAATCCATCTGGCAGATACTGCAATCCAAAGCCATCCAGGGAAACAACACCCCCGTCTGCAGGATCTGCCGCTTCCTGCATACACTGTCTATGCTGTTGTCAGGGTTGCAGACACCCAGGGGGCTGTGGGTAGCCTGGTGCTGCCTGTGCCTCACCCCAATCCCTTTTTGGAGTAGGAGAGTGGTAGTTTTGAACTCATTTTTATTTGCAGACTTTGTTCATAATATTGTGGTACTTTTTTAATGTAAGGGTGTGTTCCTTACATCATAGTCCATCAGAATCCGTCTTAATTGATGGCAGCTCTGGTTGGCAGAAAATTTGGGGTGTCAGGGGTCCTCAGAGCAGGTAGGAAATTGCTTCTGTCATTCAAAACCCTGGGAAGATTCAGGGCCCATAGAAGGTGAACAACTTTGGACAAAGGTGAGGACCTCCTGTAATCTCTGCAGAGCCCAGTCTGTAGGATGAGAGACAGTGTGCATAGCTTGAGTTTGTAGGAGCTGGTGCTCAGCCTCCTAAATGCCTTTCTGGGCCTCAGGCTGCCCAGGAAGTGTCAAGTGAGTTTTTCTAGAGCTGAAGACCCAAGGCCCTGAGCATGGCCTCTTTCTGTATAAGAAGCAGTATATGGCTGCCGGTGTGTGTGGTGTGATGCGTGTGGAGTGTTTGTGGCATGGGTGTGTGCGTGTATATGAAGTGTGGTTTGTGGTGTGTCTGTTTTTTTCATGGCCCAACTCCCCATGCACACATCCTGGGTCATGAGGGCCAAAGCTTCCTCAGCCTCTCTCTGGCCTCACCCTGGCTCCTTCCATTATCAGAGGTGTTGTGGAGGGGTGTCTTTTAGGGGCACAGGCCTTACTGAGAAGGGGCTGGTGGGATTCCTTTGGCTCTCCTGGGCTGCTTGTAGGCTCCCCCAGCACCTAGTCTCTGGGTCTGTGCTGACTCCCTGGCAGGCCTGTCTTGATCACCTGTGCTTATGGTGGCTCTCTCTCTGCTGGGCCTCTCTGAAGCTGAGAATCTCACAGGAAGCGCTGCCGCTCTGCGGGCTTGCCTGCAGGAGAGGTCTGCAGGATCAGACGCCTGCATTGCTCTGGAGGGGGCTGCTTTTCTCTTTGACAACCTAATGAAATCTTGAAATGGTTGCCGACTTCCACTCAGGAGCAAGTGCTGCCTCATTCTGCTGTGAACAGAATGAAGGGCAGCCGCATTGTTTGGAGCTGAAGGCAGTCTCTGGCTGCTGGAAATTGATGGTGACTGCTGTAATTTGGCCCTATTACTTATTCATTAACTGTATGCAGGTGGTCAGCTAGCCGCCAAGACCTGCTCTTTGAAATTTCATTTTCCAAGGGGCTCTATCGTGTCTGCATTGTGTGACATTAATTTAATGTCTCCTTCCCACCCGAGGCCTTGTGCAGGGTGTTGGTGCTCACTGCACAGTGAGCAGATATCAGCTCTGACTCTGGGCTCATGCTGGGGCCCACCTGCTAGCCAAGTAGCACAGGCGGGGTCCCTGGGTATGGGCCCCCTCTGAGGGACAGGAATCCCATTGAGTGGGGGGACTTCTCTTTCTCGCAAAAGCTTCCTTTGTACTTAAAGGAAAAGTCACGCACTTGAAGCATCAGCTTCCCTCCAGACCTATCCTCTCCTCGTCCAGTTCCTTTTGTTCAAATCTGCCATATGATGGGTCCTGGAATGAGCTCTTTTTTCTGGACCCCTGATTCTAGATGGGGAATGATGTAGAACCTCCAAGTGGCCACCTCCTGCCCTGGCCAGCCTGGCCCTCAGTGGGTTCAGAGCCACCCAGTGACCTCTCCAGCCAGCCTGGCAGGGTTCATGTGGACATGCTACTCCTGTTCCCATCAACCCTGCCAAATCATGGCTGCCAAGCCTTCGGTGTCTGGTTTGATATGGTGGCCTGGCATATCACTTCAGGTGATTTTTACTATAATTAACTCCAAAACATGAAAAAAAAAAAAGTTTTATTCAAATCTAATTATCTCTGCCCTTTGAAAAAGAATGAAATGCACAGTGCCAGACAAAATGCTTACAATTCTTCAGGTTTTATTTGTCAAATGAAGAACCATGTCTGTCACTAGGGAGGCACTTTCTGACGCTTGAGGTCCAACTTGCACTTTGACTAGACTGTCCCATCGGCATCATTGAGGAGGGCAAGCACCGCTTGGGCAAAGGACATTTGGTGGGTCCGGTATGCCCACTTCTTCCTGATGTTGAGGTGGCAGTGGTAGGCTCTCCCGTGGGAGAGTCATGCTGCACCTCGACTTCCACGATCAGTGAGTGGAAGGGCTGTGACCACCAAGCAAGGAGTGAATAAGTGAGACGCCCCCTTGGGGTCACCCACAGATCTCAGCTCCCTCACGTTTGCCTCCCCTTTACTACTTCCTCCTTTGGTTTCCTGCTGTTAAGTCCTTGACCTCAGCCTGGCTGGAGACCTTCCCATGAAGCCTAACTTGCAAGACTCTTAGGCTGGAAGGGCAGGTGGCTTCCTTCAGCAGGATGGTTCAGGTGAGCTGGGAGGTTTTAGGCCTCCTGTTGGAGTGGAGGTGGAAAGGCCAGGTGCCTACCTACATTTGTAGTTGGGGTGCTTCTCTGTAGGAACCACGAAGGCTGGCTTTGAAGTCAGATCCTTTGTACTTTATGAATCCAATGGAAATTTGCTTTCCATGTCTGTTTTATCTGGAGGTGATGAAGTAATGGGGCCCAGAGTTGGGCAGGGTTGGGGACTTGCTGAGGATGCAGACATGTATGTGGAGCTGGCAGTCATGGTGAATGTCAAGACACCCAAAACCCCTGGTGATTGAACCCAGGAGTGTCTATCATGGAGCTACCTCCCCAGTCCTTTTTTAAATTTTGAGATAGGATCTTGCTAAATTGCTGAAGCTGACCTCAAACTTGTGATCCTCTTGCCTTAGCCTTCTGAATTGCTGGGATTACAGGCGTGCACCATGTTCCAGCAACACATTTTGCCTGTGACCCTGCCTCTTGCTTTTCTGGATCTTGTTTTTGTGCCACTTGCAGGGTCAACTACATGCCAAGAGAGTAGCTGCTCAGTAGCAAAGGGCCTGCCAGTTCTCTAAGCCAGCCCTGCAGCTGGGACCTCCAGAATCCTGATGGGGTACTTGTCATCCATTTCCGCCTGGAGCTGCTTGAGGCCATGCTAATGGAGGTGTCAGACCTTGGCCATTTAGCTTTTGTTGAGTCCTGTCTCAAACGTGGAAGTTAATGTGACTGAATTGTGTAGATTTAATTAACAGCAAGAGCTTGATACCCAGTGATCACTTCAGAAGGGCCAAAAGGGAGAAAAAGCTAAGAGCATTCTGGGCTGCAGCGAGCAGCCAACCACACTGGGGCCAGAGTTTCTGGACCCTGAGGTGGGTTTTCTACCTGACCCAGCTCACTGTGAGTGTCTGCGAGCTCTCTGCTGCTGGTCCCAGAGCCCACCACCGTGCCCTGGGTCCTGTGGTCTGCACTTTTGGCAGTCAGTTCCAGAGGCTTGTTCTTGTGGAGAGGGAAAGTGGTAGAGGGCTAGAGAGAGCTGTGGGATTCTGGTTCCTGGTCATTCATGTCACACAGGCTATGGATGTAGGAGTTCACTCTTCAGGGACTCACTCTGCATCCTGAAGTTCTGTCCCTCTCCTGTTTCATCTTGGACCCCCCAGACACCTGCTTCTTGTCCATATACACCTGAGGTTCCAGGAAGCAGAATCTGAAAACCATCTGCTGTGCTTTGTCTGAGACCAGTGTAGGGTGTGACATCTGCTGATGACAATGCCGTGAGACCACAGGCAGCCTGGCAGGGCAAGGGTGGAGGTGACTCCCCTTGTGATGACGTGCGACCAGGTGTGGGATGGCGTTGACTGTGTGAGTGTGCGTCATTGGACTTGGCTGGCACTGGCCTTCCCCCATGCAGATAGTGTTCCTCCATATGTAAGCTCCGTTACCAGCAGTGACATTGACTCATCTGCTGGTCGGGGGCCTGGGCATGGGGTGGTGGCCTGCTGGACCCAGGGTGAGGTCTGCCTGGCACAGCTGTGACCCACAGGCTCATCCTGAGGTGGGTGAGGACTGCCGAACCTCATCTACCCTGTCTTTTCTCATTGGCTAATTTTTCAGGGTTGATGAGTAAACTTGAATTTCTCTCATCATGTTGAGTAATACTTATATTGACTTCTTTAAAATGTTAACTTTCCTTTAAAGAGACTCCATTACAGCCTGGGAGGCTGCTTATTTCCTGCCCTGAGGGTGGTGCATACTGGCTGGCTGCCTGGTGGGCTCCGTGCTGGTAGAGAGAGATGATGGAAGCCAGGGGCATTTGTCTGTTTCTGCTTGCTGCAGGCAACCAGGGACAGAGAGAGGGGTGGAGGTCAGATGGGGGTAGGGGTGCCGTGGGAGGCAGGTGACATTCTAGCCCTGTGCCTTTGTCCTCAAGTCTGTGCTGGGCAGACCTACTCCATGCTGGATGCTTACTAAGACAGAGACGGGCCCAGAGCCTCATGGCCTGGGCTTAGAGGGCAGGAAAATGGCCATGCTGAGCCATTGCTAAGCCCTGACCCTGGCATTCCTTGTGCTTCCCTTTGAGGATCCATTCCAAGGAGCACTTCAAGGAGAAATACGCTGTGGACGATGTCCAGTACACAGATGAGGTAAGTCACTGGCGCCTGCTCTCTCAGGCAGCTCCTCGGCTTCAGTAACCCTTCTGCTTCTGAACTTCCTCTCCTCCCACTGCCACAGCCTGGAGACACCACTGCCCGGTCACCAGCTCTCAAGAGCATCCCCACTTAGAAAGAACTGGCAGGAAATGTGTACTTCAGACTTCTTGGAGGAAGCCATTTGTGTCCCGGGCATTGCCTCAAACTTAGGTGGAATTGTCTGATGACCTGGATTGTGGCCACGGAGATCCACCAGGGGAGGACGTCTCTGTGAGGAAGCCTGCCTGCAGCAGGGACTCAGGACTGATCAAAGGAACCCCTAGGCTTGGCTGAGCCTCTGTGTGTCAGGAGATTTCCTTATAGGCCTTTGCCAGGTACAGGTGCTGCAGTCTCAGGAACCCAGGGCTGGACTTGGAGCTCTCCTGACCTGAATCCACCTCCCAGCCTCGTTGTCCAGCAGGTGTGATGTGACCTGATCAAGTGTATGACTGTCCCCCTGAGGCTTTGAATGTGTCCAAGGCAGATGAAAGGGTCCTTCTCCAACTTGCACTGCCAAGAGGGCAGAGCTGTGGCAGAGGCAGGAGCACAGCTAGGAGCTCCGTGGTCCAAGTGACCAAGTGATCAAGGCCCTCTGATACTGTGGCCACTGCCTGGCACACAGGAGGTCCCTCCGCTCTGTTTCTGGCACCATCACCTGGGTCAGGAAGCCCACTAGGCTACTCACTTGACATCACATACAGAATGCAAGCTGGGCTTTCCAGTTCCCCTTCTCATATAGGGGAGTTTAATTATTGAGATGGTGGCTTCCCTGACAAGGGGACACTTGGGAGACCCTCGAGAGGTACTTGAGGCATTGTGGTGAAGACCCAGTGCAGAGGCTGGCTTCCATAAGCAACTAGGGGCTGATGGGGTAGAGGGTGTGCTTGGCACACTTGCTCTCCTTCATGGCACCTGGCAGAT
Organism: Sciurus vulgaris; assembly: GCF_902686455.1. Lineage (NCBI taxonomy): Eukaryota > Metazoa > Chordata > Mammalia > Rodentia > Sciuridae > Sciurus > Sciurus vulgaris. Next base: position 42,304,147 of record NC_136478.1, on the reverse strand, counting down.
GTTCAGAGGAATCAGGGTCACCTACTCAGATGCAGAAAGGACAGATGTAAGAGAAACAACCACGCACCACAGGGAAGATGCTGCCTGCCCCCCAGCCTCAGGGAGTGGTAGGGTCTGGGGTGGGGGGGACCAGGAGAGCTGCCCTCCTCTGAAGGGGCCACTGCCCTGCAGGACTGCTGGCCCAGGCCTGCTGGATACTTCCATTGTTCAGCTGCACATCCATATTGTTTGTGATGTTTCCATTTTAAAAACAAATTCAAAATTTGAAAAGCATTGCAGGCCACCAGTGTACACTAATGTTTTGGGAGACAGCCGAGAATGAGGGTTTACTTTCAAGAGCTTCAGTGCTTGCGTGGTGAAGCCCAGCTCTCTGGAGCCAGATAGGCTCTCTCAGCAACACTGGTGAAGGCATGACTAATTCCTTTGTGAAGAGTGGCCCACAGGCTTGGTTCACGTCCTGATTAGGAGAATGAGTGAGGTGGCCATGCCTCCTTTTGTCCCTAGGGCAGAATCCATACCCACTGAGCTCTGACGCATGCCGTGGATGCCCATCCACCTGACTTGCCAGGGAGATCAGGGATTGATTCTGGCCATGGCCTGCAGCACAGCAAGGGCATTTAACAGCCCTGGTTGGGGGGAGCTGATGTGTCCCCAGCGGCCACTGCTCCGTGGAAATGAGGCCCTAAGTTGAAAGAACTGTGCTGTCCTGTGTACAGGGACCGCATTTAGAGCCAGTGAGACGTAGCCACGTTGTGTTCCCTTAATTTTTGAGGCACAGCATCAGAGCATGCCGCTGAGAGTATAGCTCTAATGGGTCTCCACGGGGAAGGGTGGATGGAGCTGCCAGGCCAGGAGAGGTTTCACAGCTGCAGAGGTAGCCAGGGCCCACTGAAGTAGTCGTGATCAATAAAAGATGTTGCCCTGCCAGGACTCTCAGACGCACAGCCTGCTCTTTGTCGGGCCTCGATCCATCTGAGCGTCAGGCAGCATGGCGAGGGCTGCTTTCTCCTCCATTATTCCTAACCAGCACGTCCAGAGAGTCGTTGCGGAGAGAAAAACCATCAGCCCGCACATTTGTTATCCGGCTCCTCTCTCCCAAGGACAATAGCAGATACAATCCCCAAGTGCCTTCTCCTTCTCTGATTCTGCTGCCGTAATTGACAGAATCGTTGTGTGCTGATGAATGTAGACCCTGCACGTCAACATAACAACACACACAGGGCCTGCTCCGTGGCAGAGAGGCAGCTCTGTTCCTTTTCATGAGCCTCCCCCTCCTCCAGGAGGGGCTGGGGAGTGGAAGGGACTCAGCCAGGATTTGTGCAATACAGGCTGAGGCCTCATTTGCTCTCAACAGTTACTGAGTGAATGAGGGAGGATCCAGGGAGATGGAGCCTCAGGCACAGCGGGAGAGAGGGTGGTTGGTATGGGTCTGGATTGTCCTTTGGCTGTGGGCTTCACAAGCCTTGACGAAGTGTACAGCTTTTGACCCAAGTGGGTCACCTTTGTTTTATTCCTCCCTCCCTCCCTCCCTTCCTTCTTTCCTTCCTTCCTTTCTAAAGGAAATAATGTTTTTAAAGAAATAAAACTTCATATGCCAGGATGTTCATCACAACATTATTTGTAGTAGCTCATCATTAGAAATAATTCATGTGAATAGAAGGATGAATAAATTATGCCGTGTCCATTAAGAGAGTATTACACAGTCATAGGTTCAAATCTGGGCTTTGCTGTCTTTTAGCTGTGATCTTGAGCACGTTTTCTAGCCTGCAAGCCCTTCTCATTTGTGAAATCTGGCCATGGTGGCAGCACGTTCATGGGTGGTTAAATGAGATGATGGGTGTAAGATGACTGGCACAGGCCATAATCAAGGACTTATTGAATGTTTATCATCCCCAGAGGTAGTGACTGCCAAAAATTGCGTGTTTGAAGAATATTTAATGACAGGAAATAAGTGAAGCATGTAATTTCATATGATTCAAATGTCATTACAGATCTCTGTTTTTATGTGCAGAGCTAAAAAGTCTCCTGGGATGGGATTGCAGGTGCACTTTATTGTTGTGTGCTGAACTCCAATTGTTCAAGAGTAGCTGCACATCCATATTGTTTGTGGTGTTTCAGAATATTCCAGCTTTTCTCTGGGAGCATCTCTGTATTAAAATAGATGTGTATACATATGTCAAAATGTCCACTTAGCATATATTCATTGTAGAGTATATCAGTGACAGCTTAGTCAGTCTGGTAAAACAACACGTCCTCCTTCTGTCACAGTGTTGAGGGTGTCAGAGTTTAGGGCAGGGACTGCAGGGGAGGGGGCCCCCGATGCAGTAGCCCAGATACAAGGCAGACGGAGGGTTGGGGGTCTGGAGAGGAAGAAATTGCTCCTTACAGGGCAGTAGCACCCTGGGGGCCAGGAGTCACATCTAATGCTGACTGATGGGTACTCTGCTCGGGCATTGATGACCGCCAGTGGGGTGGCAGAGGAGGGGTGAATGAACCTGCCTTGGGGGATGTGGACTGGATGGAGCAGGAAAGATCAGGGGAGGGCATTCTGGGCAGAGGTACCATTGAGTGGGGAGCAGGGATGTGGAGAGTTGAACTTGGGTGGGGTGTTGGGGGAGGAGAAAGCCACTGACTTGCTGAAGGGACACCCGAGTGGGCTGTGGAGGGGGTGGGGAACTGGAGAGTGTTGGGTGGGCTGGAGGCTAAAGGGTGGAGCTGGGGAAGGCTGGCTCCCCTAGTTGAAAATGGGGGCCAGGAAGGGAGGTGTCTGCCCTGGGGATGAGAAACTGTGGGACAGTGCCTGTGGGTTTCGGGGTGGTGAGGATGGCTCTTTCAGGAAGGAGTTGGCAGATGGGCAGAGGTGGTAGCTGGAGGGTGGGCGGGTCTGGCTGTTTGGAACAAGGGATCTGCCTGGTATCTGGAGGCAAGTGCCGTGGGGACTTGCCAGGTTCGGGTTTAAAGCCCTCTCTACCACTCGATAGCTGTGTGACTTTTAGAAGTTCATCAATCCCTGTAAGCCTTGATTTCTTCTTCTGCAGACTGGGGACAGTAACGTACCTATCTTAAGGCCCTGCTGTATAAATATGCACTGTCATTAAGTAATGGTGGTACATCATATCCAGCAGACTTCTTCACAATTGCTCTAAAAAAGTTTCTTTTCTTACCTTTCAGATTGCCAGTATCCTGACATCACAGAACCCCTCTGTCCTCCTAACCTTGGTAAGTGGCTAGTGTCCAGGAGCCAGGCAGTATTTGGTAGAGAAGAGGTTTCAGGGAGCAGCCCTTCCCTGCTGACATCAGAGTGGTGGGGAGAATTAGGAAATGAGAGGAATGTCATTGGTAATAAATAGCCACATTTGCTTGGTCCGAATGGCTGACTCTGTCCAGGACCATCCTTGAGGGTCCCTGGGATGTGATGTGTGTCAGCTTGAGGCCATAATGGACAAGGCACCATGTGCACTTGTAGGGTTAAAACCTGCTAGAATATGTAGTTGTGTCGGTCTGAGCTCATGGGCTTTGTGGGTCAGCTTACTCCTCCCCCCAGTAGTATTTGCATATAACCTGGTTGTTGATAGAATTTGAAAGACGCCCTTGGCATCCGTCCTCAGGTAACTGGGCTATGGAGCACAGCCTGGGGTGCAGCATGGGTTCCTGGCACCCTGGCAGGGCTTGGGCTCAATGTGGGATGTCTCAGAGAGAAAGCATGCTTTCTTGCTCTTCTTTGACCTTGGGAGTTTCATATATATGGTCCTTCCTCCCTAAGTGACCCTTCTTCCCATTGTTAATTGATTTTTACAGGAATAGTTCTTGGTAATTTTTTTCTTTAGTATTTGGTTTCTTTATTCTGTGCTGCTGTTTTGGCAGTAAGAAGGAAGGTTGCATTCGATGATTGTGGTCAAAGATGGCCCCTTGTGTTTTATTGGGTATGTGGTTAGACATCGATTGGCCTGAAGTCCTTGAGAAAACAGTGGTGATTTTAAAATGTCTTGCCTCTCTTGGGGGCATCTTTTTCTCTAAATCTCTTGTTTCTACTTCCGTCCAGTTCCATGTGGAGTCTCCTTACAATTAGAAAAAGGAGAGGAATGGAACACCTTCACAACAGTCTTGTCTGATGTAGGTCCCCCATCTCTGGATTTGATAGCCAATCATCCCTCAATTTCTGTTAAGACCTCCAGGTGCTCAAGTTCCTTATATAAAATAGCATAGTATTTGCATGTAACCTGCACACCTCTTCTAATATACTTTAAATCATCTCTAAATTTTTTATAATACCTCATATAATGTAAATAACTGATACAGTGTATTTAAGGAATGATGGAAAGAAGAAAAAATCTACGTGTTCACTACAGATGCAATTTTTCTTTCAATTATTTTTGATCCGAAATTGGTCATATCCATGCAGTACCTATGGATCAGGGGCCTGCCTATACCCCTGGACCTCACACTGTTAGTGAGAAGTGTGTGGGTGAGAGAGAAGATAGGCCCAGCCTGGGCAGAGCGGATTGGTGGTGGTGGTGAGCAGTCCCTGGTACCTGCTTTTCTTGCCTGGGCCCCACCTGAGTCCAGCATCCTACCTGGTGTCACCAGAGTATCCTGACCCATCCATGGAGGAGACCTTGTGTGCACCTGGGACACTGTGGGATACGTGAGGCCCCTGACTCGTCTGCTTTTCAAGCTGCAGTGCAGAAAGGAGGGCCTGACTTGGAGCTGCCTGGCTGGGCTGGGGGCGGGGGGCCTCACTGGTGAGGGAAAGGCAGGAGGGGAAGGGTTCGTTGGTCCAGGGTTGGGGCTCCCTGTTCTCCTCTATCTTGAACCTGCTTGGAGGAGGCAGGGCCTCCTGGGCAGGCTGTGGGGACACTGTGTGGCCCCTGTGTGACTTGTATGTGTTCTCACCCCTCTTTCCCTTTCCCCGCAGCGTGGTGTCAACACCGACAGCGGCAGTGTGTGCAGGGAAGCTTCTTTCGAGGGCATCAGCAAGTGAGTCCGGGCCCCCCGCTGTCTTTCCATCCTCCCCGTACTTGCTCCTTGGCCAGAGAGTCTTCCCCAGTCTGCACACCAACTATGAAACATGCAGAGGGGCATTCTAAAAATGGGAGTCACCTGGGCATTTTGAGGAAATATTTTTTTTTAATTATTGCCCTAAAATCACCTACCTTTTACCTTAAGGAGAGCAAACCTTCTCTGTAGTGCCCCATAACCAAAGTGTTTGACCCTGGCTGCTGTGCGCTGGCTCCCTAGAGACAAGCTTTGAGCTCTGGGGTCTTTTGTAAATCACACTATTTGCCATATGGGCCTGCCCCTTAGTCCTGGCCACTAACCTCTCCCTGTCCAGCTCTCAACAACTTCCTGTGTCCCCTACTGCCCCATTCTCAACTGAACTGTGAGAGTAGCCCCCAAACCCTGCTTAGGAAGGAGTTTTCCCTTTCTAGGCCTCTCCAGGTGTTGGGTACAGGAAGAGCAGCACCTATATCTCATTGTCACCCCCATCACCCTGTGGCCCCCAGAGAGTGCTGCCTGTCAGCTATGCTATGTTCCCAGACTGACTGGGGACCAGCTCCAGGGATCTGTGGGCCTGCAATGCTGGGCTGACACTGCTACAGACAAGCCCTCAAGGAGAGGCCCTCCTCCAGGCTGCTGAGTGTGGACAGTGGACAGCACCCAGCCATGCTCCTGAATGAACTGGGCCCCCAGCATTCTCCTCCACCACACATTCACTGTAGCCACTGTGTCCTCTGTTGTCCTTTGGTGGACTGAGGCAGTGACAGAGGAAGCGCCTTATAATTATGTATGAGCCTCAGCTGCGGGAATCTGTGCGTATGTGTGATGTAGTGGTGATTAGAAAGGATTGTGAGCTCATGAATATGTATCACTTCCCCAGTGATAAGAGCGCTGGGACCGGGGAGTGGGTATCAGGTTTGCTTCTCTCTGCATCCTCTAGGGATTTTGCTCAAAATGGCCCTGCCTCCCATGCCACTAGCCTGCTTGTTGAAATGCTGACCATGGAGCTGGAACTGCTGTCTCTCCCCAGGCCCTTGGAGGGTGTGCAGGCACAGCCAGATGCTGCTGCCCAGGGCTGGGCCTCCCCATGACCCAGGTGCCTGCATTTAAGGCCCTGCTCTACTTCCTTGACCAACACCATGGACCATCTCCACAGCATCCCTCTGTCTTCTCGAAGGTCTTTCCTCATGGGAGGGCCTTGAACTGTGGAGGGGTACCCTGACTGACTTTGTGACTTTGATTTCCCCAAATGTATTGCATGCGCTTGTTGTGGGGACTTAAGAGATCACATTCATCCAGTCTTCTTGGAGCTGATGTTCAGTAATTGCTTGCCTACAGCAAATACCAATGAAATTCTCTTGCCTTGTGGGCCTGTCTTTCCATCTACACCATGGGCTCAATAGGCTTCAACATGGCAGAAGTTCCCAGGTCATGGTTAGATGCAGGGCCTCTTGGCTGTGGGGCCTCTGCTTGTCCCCTCGGAGATCTCTGTTACAGAGGGCTGAGCTTCCCCCAGGCCCAGGACAGTGAGTTGGTGTGGCAGTTGTGGTCCTGGGTGGGAAGCTCAGGATGGGGTCACTGAGGCAGACCTCTGCTGGCTGCTCTATGAAGTTCACACAAAAGAGGCAGGGACAGCATCCCTGTTATGGGGGAGTTGGAGGTGGAGGCCTCATCTCCACCACTGGGAGGATTCCCTGCTGTAAACTCCAGCTTCTCCCTCCTTTAGGCAGACCTTGCCCTGTTCTCCTGTATCTCCCCTGAATCTCCACAGTCCCTCCACGGGCCCCAAGGGTCCTGTGCTCTACAAGCTCTTACCTCAGCATCTGGAGATGACTTCCAGAGAGCCAGGGACTAGCCCAATGTTGCATCATCTCCCCTGGCACATAGGCTGTACCATCTTCAGCCCATGGTCTGGCCTGGATGTGGGCTGACTGGTACCTGACAAACAGGCACTCATCTGCTTCTCTGGGCTGAGAGACTGTCCTGGGCATTGGGTAGACTGATTTCCACACCCACATAATGGGCTGTTGGCTAAGGTCTCTGATTGGTTGAGATGCTGCAGGGTAAAGTTCTCACAGCTGTTTTTTGCTTTGGAGTCTCCTGGTCTGCTCATGGTACCCCTTCCTCTTCTATCCCCTGGCAGGCTTGTCCCCTCATGCCTCTTCTCTGGGCCTCACATCTCACCATTCTCTTTGTGTAACTCCACAGTCAGGGGTTGCTCTGCTGGGGAAGGGACCTTCACAGGTGCCCACTCCTTAGAGTACCATGGGCACTGACTTGGCGCCCTGGCGTCTGCCTCCAGGTGCCCCCTGGATCCTTCCTCCAGGAAGTCACATCTGTATTCCTTGTCTTTGGGTCTAGCTCAGCCCCCTGTTTCCCACTATCCAGACTGCCAGCACCTCAATTCTGCCACTCCCTGGCCTCTGGGCCAGGCTGGAAGAGACCTTGTCCTTGAGGGCCACTGCAGCTCAGTGACCACATTCACCTGCCTGCTGAGTGCCTCCAGCTGTTTGCTGGGGATAATAATAGACTGTTTCCTAAGCAAGATGAATCTTGCTGTCGTCCTACTTTCCAATTCTCAACTACTGTGTCCCTAGTTGCCTCTCACTGCCCTAATGAAGCTTCTTATTCCTGGAATTTTACTTTTGACCCTGTAAACATCTCTGATGCACCTCTGTCTTGGATTTTTGTTGAACCCCCCACTTTAACAGAACTTCAGGTTTGGGCTCTCAGTTTGTCCTGATGGGCCCTCTCAGGCTGCCTTTGCTTTTGCTTGCAGGGAGGAGGAGGCTAACACTGGCCTCAGCAGGCCACCCATCCCAGGCCCTCAGACTCTGGATCCTTGGGTGACTGGCCTGGGCCCTTCCCTCCCAGTGTGGCTTCTTGAGGTTGTCTGCCTTGGGTGTCTGTTCCACTTGGGCTCAACCTTGGTAGACCTCCCTTAGCTCCCAGGATCAGAGCCAACCAGCCCATTGCAGGAGTGCCCTGGGTATCGCAGTGGTAGGGACAGCAGAGGGTTGCCTCCGAGGGAATGGGGAGGCAGAGGCAGGGTGGGTGGTAGACAAGCAGGAGGCCAGAGAGATCAACCCGTGATCAAGGGCCAGTTGGCTCACCAAAGGGGTGTGGCTTGGTGTGATTGTGAGCGGGTGAGGGGAACAGATGGGAGCAGTCTGTGCAAGCTCCATGCGGAGTTTGGAATCTGGCCCAGGCAATGGCTCCATGCTTAACCTGACAGGAACAGTGATAAGTCTCTGGAGGGTTTGGAAGAATACTTCACGGTGGGCTCTGGTGGGAACATGGGGTACACCAGTGGGTTCAGGCACTCCTTGCCAGGGCTTGGTGAGGGCTTGGTGGGAAGCTGGCATGTGGGCTGGGGCTGTGGGAAGCTGAGGTGGGGAGCAGAGCCCTGCAGTAAAGAGGACTTGAGACTTCTTCCTGTGCACCGTGGACACCAAGGCTCCATGGAGCACCTGATTGCTGCACCTGGCAGCCCTGTCAGTGAGATGGGTCTTGTTCGTAGCTGAGGAGATAGATTGTAAGGCAGATTTTCCTTAGAAGGAGACTGATCATGAAGGGGAGGGAATGGCCTGTAGGGGGTCATGGGTCTGAGTTGAGGGCCCCTCATCCTTCAGGTTTGCCTCACTTAATTGGGGTGTCTCCCAGGCAGGCAGGATCTGTGCCCAGGAGTCCTGCATGGGGACAGCAAGTTTTAGAGGACTACATTTCATGGTGTTGTCTGAGAGAGAAATATGGTCCCTATTTTACATCAGCTGGTTGTTCAGAAGAAGCATATTTCTTATCTTTTGGCATTTGCTTAAATTGCCTGGGATATTTGAAGACAATTGGTTACAAATTAATTCAATTTAAATAAGCAGTTAAATATGAAATGCTGAATTTGGGGGTTGTTAATGTAGGAATATTAATATTCAAAGATGTGAATTTTAAAACCCAGGAAGTAGAGGGACATTATTAAAAACTTGATGATTACAACAGAATACCAATTTGTGGTTTGGGGACCATGGCTTCTGGCTACTGTTAAGTTGCATATCAAGTTAATATTTAGGGTTGGGTTTAAAATTCCATGGAAATCTCCATGAGGGGAGAACCCACCCTAACCCCCTAGCAGGGAGTAGAGTTGGAGGCCTGCCTCATGCATTGGGTTAGACCCCCTCCGGGGTCGAAGCCAGTGGCCCAGGCAGGAAGTCAAGTCCATCCTCTTCACCCTTTCTTTGCCTACCCCACATTTAGAGCCCACCAGGAAATTACTGTCTTCTAGGACACTCTTCATTCTTATGGCCATTAGTGGGGTTTTGTTGTTAATTTTATGTAATTGATATAGTCATCATAGAAAAATGCTAGTAGCACAAAGGTAAAAATATGGAATATCCAAGTTTCATTACCCAGAATTAAACCTGTCAGTACTGTCTTTTTTGATTTCTTCTCTGTGTGTCTGAGTGTGTTTCTTTCTCTCTGAGTATGTTTTTGTGGCTGAATGTACATTTGTGTATGTCTGTGTGTATACATTGGTTTATTGGAGTCTGTGTATCTATATGTGTCTGCGTCTGTTTATCTGGATCTGGGTCTTTGTGTATATCTGAATATATCCTTGTTCAAATGCATGTGTGTATCTGTGTTTGTTCACATGCTTCTAAGTATATGTAGCTTAGTGTGTGTTTGTGTGTAAAAGCCTGTATCTGTGTTTTTGTGCATATACAGTAGTCCTCTGGTTTTGCTTTTTATGATGTAAGTTAGCTATAGTCAACTGAGGTCCAAAAACATAAAAGGGAAAATTCTAGAAATAAACAGTTCATAAGTTTTAAATTGTATGCCATTCTGAATAGCTTGATCAAATCTTGCACTTCCCTGCCCAATCCCTTGTCTAATGTATCCATGTTATATATGCTACCCACCCTTTAGTCACTTGGTAGCTGTGTTGATTATCAAATCAACTGTCACTGTATCCCAGTGTTTGTTTTCAAGTAACCCTTATTTTACTTAATATTGACCCCAAAGAGCAAGAGTAATGATGCTGGAATTTTTATTACTATTTTTTGGTATAATTGTCCTGTTTATTATTAGTTATTGTCAACCTCTTATGCATTTGATTTATAAATTAAACTTAATCATAGATTTGCATGCATATATATATATATATATATATATATATATATATGAAAAAACAGTATAGATAGAATTCATACTCCCTGTGATTTCTGGTATCCACAGGGGGTCTTGGAACATGTCCCCCTTGGATAAGGTGGGACTGGGACTAGTGTCTATTGTCTGTATCTCAAGCATTTGTCTGTTGTGTATACACTTGGATGTATATTTTCTAAGCATATGCCTGTGTTTGTGTGTGTGTGTGTGTGTGTGTGTGTGTCTGGCTGTGTGCTGGGTCACTCTGCTGCCTTTGTGTGTGTGCGCGTGTGTGTACATACATATTATGTAAAGTGAAATTTTGCTAGTTTGTCTGGCTGTCGGTAGATAGGCCATTGCTTTTCCTAAGGTCAAAGTGACATTTGTCAAAATGGGTGGCAATGTCTGTGTTGTCATCGTGATTCATGTTGTCTGCTATTCTGTTCTTCACTACCTTGCTGCCTTTAGTCTCTTTGATGTTTCACAAGTAGGTCTTTGATTCTACAGCATTTAGGTTGACTCTGAATCAAGTAGTCCTCTTTGTGTAGTTGGGAATTAGATCTGGAATCCTCTTCACCTGCTGGTTTATGCTTGCCTTTCTCTTCCCCTCTCCCTGCTTCTTAGTTGGCTCAGCCAAGAGTAAGGCTGCTGACCTCACAACTGTGGCATTACCTCGGTGTTTTCAAACATAAGTAGTGAGGCTGTGGAGAGTCCCTGGCTTGCAGGAGCTCAGGAGCTCACAGCCCTGCATGTGCTTGCATGTGGTGTCCTGACCTGTGATGGAGCAGGTCTTGGAATCCAGGGAGTTAAAGGCTTGCCACGTCTCCTCTGCTGAGACCTCTGCTTTACTGGGCCATGTCTTTCTTCCCCAGCTGTCTCCCTGATAGCTTGAGCTCTGGATCACATGTGGCTCTCCTGGGTCAGAGATGTGCCCTGACCTGAACATTTTTGTCTCCTGGGGTCATCTTTTCAGTTATGTTCATCTTATCTAAGAGCAGCTTTTGACTTTTTTCTCTCCTGTTTTTACTTCACTAATTGTGCTCTTTTAAATTTCCTCCCAGTCTCTTTTGGTTTTATTGCTCTTTCTGTAGGAAGAGAAGGAAGGGACATTGTTGGGATGGAAACTTACTTGATTTTTAATGTTCTTCTCTCTTCATTTAGGACTATCAGTTATCTAAGAATTGCTTCAGCTGCATTTCACAGCTGATATTTCAAACTTTTGTTTCTAGTTTCACTGTGATTTTTGTCTTGGAACAGAGGGTATGTAGAAGTTTGTTGCTTTGTTTCTAAACAGTTTGGGAGTTTATAGTTCCCTTTCTGTTACTGACTTCTAGTTTAATTCTGTGATCAATGAATATTCTCAGTATCTCATTCTTTTGAAATTTGTTTCAACTTGTGATTATTATGGTATTTATTAGTATATAAATGATACACACTTGAAGAGAGCATAGATTCTGCATGTTGACGGTAGTGTTCTGCATGTCATTTGAGTCTAGTTGGTTAATTGTATTGTACATCTTTCCTGATTGCTCTGCTTGTTCTTATTACTATGAGAGGTATGTGGTAGTCTCAGCTATGCTTGTGGCTTTATCTATTTCTCCTTTCTGTTTTGTTAATTTTTATAAAGCAGCTTTATTTAAGTGAAATTTGCATTATATAGCATTCACTATCTGCATAGTTCAGTAAGTTTTAAAAAACAATTTAATTGGGTGTAATCCATGTACCTTAGGACTTACCCATTGAAGCGTGCAGTTAAGTGAGTTTTGTATGTTATACAGAGTTGTGCAATGATCATCACAATCAATTTTAGAACATTTTTATTACCCAAAAAGAACCCTGTGCTCCTTTACAGTTTTCATTCCTCCATCCTCTCACCCCAACATTCCTTTTACACCCAGGTCTTTAGGGATTAACCTGCTCTGACATTTGATATAAATGAAATCATTCAGTATGTAGTATTCTGTGTCTAGCTTCTTTCACCTAGAACATCTTAAACTTTATTCATATTATGGCATGAATCAGTACTTTGCTCATTTTTGTGGCTAAAATAATTCTTTTCTATGAATATTTACCACATTTTCTTTGTTCATTCATTAGGTGCTGAATGCTTGAGTTGTGCCCACCATTTGGCCATTATCAATATTGCCGCTCTGAACATTGATGTAAAAATTTTTATGTGAACATGTTTTCAGTGGAATTATTGGGTCATGTGGTAGCTCTTAACTTTTTGAGGAATTGCCAAATAATTTTTCAGAGCAACTGCACCAATTTATATTCCCAGCAGCAATGTATGTGGGCTCTTGTTTCTCTCCATGCTCACCAACACTTGTTATTATCTGTTTCATTATAACCAGGCTGATGGCCCTGATGTAATATCTTGAGTTTTTTGTTTACATTTTCTTGAAGACTAATGTTGAACATCTTTTCTTGTGCCATTCGTCAAACTTCTTTGGAGAAGTTTCTATTCAGACCCTTTACCAATTTCTGATTGAAGTGGGTTTTTTTCATTGTTATTGAAATTCTTCATTCTTTTATTCTGGGTAGCAGCTCTTGATGATTTATGAAAATTTTCTCCTATTGTATAGTTTGTCGTTTCAGTTTCTTGGTAGTATCCTTGATACACAAAAATTTTAATTTTGATGAAGTTCAGTATCTAGTTTTCTTTGTATCTATTTATACTTTAGGTATCTTATCTAAGAAATCTAGTCCAAGGCCATAAAGAGTTAAACCCATGTTTTCTTCTAGGAATTGTATAGTTTTAGTTCTTACATTTAGGTATTCGATTCACTGTGGTCCATTTTTTTATGTGGTGTTAAGTAGGGACCCAACTTAATTCTTTTTCATTTGAATATCCAATTGTTTCAGCATCACTCATTGGAAAGATTGTGTTGACATTTAATGGATTGTATTGGCACCCTTGTCAGAAGTCAACTGGCCAAGGAAAAATATTGTATAATTGTACATGTATGAGGTTATTAAAGTAGCCAAATTCATAGAGAAATAAAATAGAATAGTAGTTACCAGCACCGGGGGGTAAAAAGAAATGGGGGTGTTATTGCTGAATGACTGGAGAGTTTTGGTATAAGATGCTGGACAGTTCTGGAGATGTATAGGGACAATGATTTTATAACAATATGACAAAGCCACTGAAGTGTACACTTAAAAAAATTAAAATGACACATTTTATGTGTGCTTTATCACAATAGAAAGGTCACTTTACCATTAATGTATGAATTTATTTTGGGACCTACAGTTTTATTAGGTTTATCTAGATGCTTGTGTCATATTTCTGTAACCGTAACAAGATACCTGAGATGATCAACTTGTGGAGAGGTTTATTTTGGCTCATACTTTTGGATGTTCCTGTGCATGATCAGTTGGCCTTCCTGCTTTTGGGTCTGTGGTGAGGGAGCACATCATAGTGGGATCACGTGGCATTGCAAAGCCCATCTCGTGGCCAGGAAATAAAAGAGAGTGAGCGGGCACCAGGGACCCGTTGCCACCTTTTGTGTCTGATTTTTTTTTTTCTTTTCTCCTCCTCCTCCTTCTTTCTTCTTCATTTGTTTGTTTTTATGGTTCTGGGGATTGAACCCAGGGCCTTGTACCTACTATGTGAACACTGTACCGTCCAGCCTATGATTTTTTTTTTTATTGTTCCATTTTGATTTCCTTGTTTTCTGTATGTTTTAGTTATTTTCTTAGTGATCGCTCTAGAGATTACAATTGAACCCTTAAATGTAAAGCTCTTGTTTATATTAAAATCGACTTAATTTCAATAGCATACAAATCTTTGTCTCCGTAGATTTCCATTTTCTCCCCCTCCTTTTTGCTGTTATTGCATGTGGATTGCATCTTTGTACATTTTGTGCTTATCTGCAGATTCACAATTACTGTTTTTTGCAGTTGTCTCCCTAAGTCAGATGGGAGAAAAAAAAGTCTTAGAAAAATACATTTGTACTATCTTTGTCTTTCCCTATATGGTCACCTTTACCAGTGTCCTCCTTCATGTGAATTCAGGTCACTCTCTGGTGCCCTTTCATCAGTGAAAAGGGTTCTCTTTAGTATTTGTCGTAGAGTAGGTCTGCTAGTGATCAATTCTCTTGGTTTTTGTTTATCTGAGAAGTTTTAATTTTTCAGTTTTAAAGCAGTCTTGCTAGATGTAGCATTCGTAGTTGGCATTTTTTTTTTCTTTCAGCACTTTGAATATGTTATCCCATGGCCTGCTGCTCTCCATAGTTTCTGATGGGAAATCTTATTATTAATCTTATTGAGGATCCTTATATGCGATGTATTGTTTTGCTCTTGTTGCTTTTAAGATACCAGTGTCCCTCACCTTACATTGGGGTAATATTCCAATAAACCCTTTGTAAAGCCAGAAAATGGTTTAAACGAATCATTGTGAGTGTAGATACTCCTTGTTACGTCCTGATAAATCCATTATAAAGTTGAAAAGCCCTAAACTGAACTATTATAAGTTGGGGTTCATCTGTATTCTTTGTCTTTTCACATTTTGAATATGATGGATCTAGGAATGGATATCTTTGAATTTATCCAGCTTAGGGTCATTGAGCTTTATGGATGTGTATGTAGATTAATGTTCTTTTCAGTCAAGTTGGTGAAGTTTTCAGCCATTATTTTTTCAGATATTCTCTCGACTGCTTTCTCTTTTCATTCTGATGCTCCCATTCTAAATATGTTGGCATACTAGACAGAAGTGGCTGTGCTGTCTGCATTGTGGGGGTGGAGGGGGAACTGCACTTGGGGATGGGCGCTGGGCTTCTAGGTCTGCTGCAGGAACTGAATAGCAGGACTTCTGCAGGTCAAGGAGTCAGGAAATTCATTTGAGGCCTGTTTTATTGTTTTTGGCCATGGTGTATATGTATTGAATGAGGTACTTCTTAATGATAGATACTGACCTAATGGGCTTTGTTTATTTTCTTCCGTAGGTTCAATGTCAACAACACCATTCTTCACCCAGAGATCGTTGAGTGGTGAGTACAGTTGTGGCTCGCTTGGCTTTTTGTTATGCTCAACTCATGGAGACAGGAGACCCTGTTATTTCTGCTCACCCAACTCAGAAAGCTGGTCCCTAGAACTTCCTTCTTTAGCCTTTTCTGAATTTTTTTTGGGCAGGGTTTGGGGGATGTTGTTGTTGATTAGTTGATGGTTGGTTTTCCAAAAGGGCATGAGTCATTTGAATATCAATTAAATTTCACTTATCATTTCTTTTTAGTCATGTGTGTGTTTCTGGGGGTAAACCCAGGCCCTTAGGCCTGCGTCATGTGCTCTACCGTTGAACTATATTTTCAGTCTTTCAAAATTCTTACCATAAGCCATACACAGCTCAGAGAGAAGGCAGGTAGTACAAAGTATAGAAGTGAACATCCCACACAATCCCATGCCAGAAAGGTGAGCATGTGTTCCCCTTTTGCACAGGTGTCTGGACAGATGTGGCATTCTGTTATACATGTTCTTTTGTGGCCTTCCTTCTTCATTGGGCAGCCCTTACCTGCAGCACACCTGGTTTGTTAGATACCTGGAGGATAGGCCCTCTCGGGTTGGGCGTGACCTCTCTGGACCCTGGCAGTGACCCTCCAACTCTGATATGCCACCGATTTTCTTCCTAAGCCATCAAGTTGTTCTTTGATAGCAGTAAAGCATTTTTTGCTTTGTTGCGTGACAGTACTTATTGTGAATGTAGAAGAGAGGTGAGGCAGGACCTTTGCCACCTTGTCACTCGCCTATGAAATATGTAGATGTTTTGCTTTTGATCTTACCAAATCTAGTTGATAGATATAATTCACCTAACCTTGGCGCTTGGGACCAACACTGTGACCCAAAGATTAATAGAAATTTGCTGTTGGAGAAGGAGAGGGTGATCCAGGCCAGTGAAACATTAGCTCAGGAATACCAGAGAAAGGGTGGTGGCCTTGTGTGACTATGGGGGCCGGGGAAGTGTAGTCTTAGGATGGTTGGAGAGGTGGGCTGTGACTAGGCCAGTCTTGGTATCAGTTTGACTCTGTCTTGAGAGAAATGGGAAACACAGGAAACCCCTGAAGGGTTGAAGCTGGGGAGTGTGGAATCAGGTTTGCTTTTCCAAAAATAATTTTGGCCTCTGGCTGGAGACTCAGTTGTGGGGCAAGAGTGGGAACAGATTGCCTGTGAGGAGGCTGTTGCAGGGGTCCAGGTAGCCATGGAAGGGGTGTGGTGACAGATGCAAGAGAAAAAGGGACTGTGATGGGGACTCATGGGAGGAGCCAGCTGTAGTGGTGTAACGGAGGTGACTGGGTTTTTGCCCTGAGCAGCTGGATCATTCACCAGTGACATGGGGGACTCATCACTGGAAGGGGGATGCTGTGGCAAGTTGGGACTTGTTTGGGATGTGTTTGTTGTCTGAGGTAGGTACCAGTGGATGAGAGGGCTGAGTTGCAGGTTTGGAGACAGACATCTGGGAACTGATGACAGGTGTCAGTACTGACCCTCCAGAGAGACCAGTTGGGCTGACCTAGCTCTGTCAGCAGCCTTGGCCCAATTTCTGTCATGGCCACACACTGTGAGGGTGGAGGCTATGACCTTCAAGTTCACGGCCACCTCTTCTTTCTGAATAAAGGAACGAATGCCTGGCCTCTTGCTAGCCCCCAGCTTGGCAGAACAGGTCCACATGCACTCATGCTGCCTCACCGTGACTTTCCCTCGAGGTTGCTTACAATGGGGGCACTTTGGAGACCGTGACTGGGTTGTGCACTCCAGCATCTCCCTGAGGGATGCACCATTAGTTTGTCACTTTGGAGTAAGCTTGCTTTAATTCAAGTGACATTTCCAAGGCTCTGAGGTGGAGTCTGCGTTCATAGAATACCACTCAACTTTATTAAAGTGAACAGCGGAAAGTACTTATTTGGCATTTGATGGCAGTAGAACGATTTCAGAAATGTCACATTGTCCTTGCTGCCTCAGGGGTGTGTTTTAATAGCACAGATCTTGGTCTCTGCAGTGATGCAGCGGCTCTCAGTGGATCTGTTGCAGCCATGAACGTCGCCCTCGCCCTGTAAATGAGGGAAGGGTTCTGGGTAGAATGGTGGGCAGGTCCTTCATGTCCTAGAGAGGGTCTGCTTTCCATGATGTTGCTTATGGACTCCTGGGTCTTGAAGGCTCCTCAGCACCCTCTCTCTCTGTAGAGGGAAGCTGCCTGGGGGAAATTGTCAGCCTAGACACCTGAGTTCTAACCCCCCAGCCCAGGATCCTTTTATGAGCCTCAGCTGCTTCATCTGAAAAATGGAGATGTGGTAATACCTAGCTCACTGTGTGCAAGGGACTGAACTGAGCACCAGACTTGCCATCTGACTCAAAGAGGGTGTTTTGGTTTGGTACAGTAGGTAGGTTCTTAGTTACTGCCATGCTATTGATGAGGAAAACTGAGGCACAGGGAGGTTAGGGACTTGCCCAGGTTGTTGGTTCCAGAATCTGGTGTAGCCCCATGTTGCTCAGAGAAGCACTCTTGAGGCTACGGCCTGCCAGAAGGTCAGCCTTTCTCCCTGTTCACTCCTGGTTACCTTGGAAGCATGGGATTCTTGGAGCCAGCAGAATGGATCTTGGGCTGAGGCCAGTATGTAGCAGGGCTGGAGGACAGGGGCTACGTGGCAAAGCTTCCTTGGCACCCATATATCCCCCAGCCCCAAGCTAGCTCGGGTTCTTCCCCGAGCCTATCTGATTGGAAGGCAAAGAGCAGACTCCCAGCATGGGGAAGCTCACTTTCTCATTTTTGTTTGGTTGTCATTCATTTCCTCTGTGTGACTGTTTTATTGTTTTCCATTCTCTCAAGCAGTGCCTTTTTGATTTCCTGTAAATTCCTCTGTAATCATACTCTTCCCCACAAACATGAGATCATAACTGAGCGTTTCTTTTCTTGTGCTGGGTATTACAGTTTGAATGTGTAGGTCAAAAGTTGAAATTTAATAAGAGCAGGCATCTCACTTCCATAATTTAGGCTGTGGTTCTACTTCGCAGTTTCGCAGATGATGAAATTGATCTGAAGGTAGGGTAGGAAATAAAAGGAGATGCCTTCATACCGTCTAATAGCTCAGGGGTTTGGGTTCTGGCTAAGTACCTCTGGAAGTGTCACAGAAGAGCAAGCATATCAGCAATTGCCGTGTGCCTTCTTGGGTTTTAAGTGAGACTGTTCAATTGAGTCATACGCCAGTTTTAGAACTGTTAATTACACTGAGTGAAAGTGTCCTGCATGCATTAAGCAGGCAGTGGGTAACATATCTATTTCTACTCCCCTGCCTTCTGTGAGCACAAGACATGGTAAGCCTTGAATGGTTTAGGGGTGAAGTGCCCTAGGACCCTACATTCTGAGTAGCATGTCCCTAATTAGAAAAGTTATGTAGATGATGACTTATATGCTTGGTGCACATATGAAAGGTATTCCAGTATGATTGCTCACCTTGGTCTCCTAATGAGTAGGCATTTAACCCTCCATTTGATGACAAAGTCAAATGGAAATTGGGATTCCCAGGCAGAGGGAGAATGAGTTGCCATGAGCCAGAAGGCAGGAGATGGGATGTGGGATAGGTATAGCTGGACCCTAGTATAGGGTGGAGTGGACCTGCCATCCACATGTGCCTGTCCCCAGCCAGGTCTCAGGCATGCTCCACTCATGGCTGAGCTTGGTTGTGGTTCCCTTGAGAATTATTGATTGAGCCTCCTGAGATGTGTAATTCCACCCAGCCCATTTCTTTTCTGTCCCTCCTATTCTGAGATTTTATTCTTTGTATTGCTCCATCTTGGGATGTGGAAGCGATAGTTGCTGCAGGGGAGTGGAGTGGGCAGGGGGAGTCCTGTGGTATTGAACTCTTGCCCACCTGGATTCCACAGAACCACTCCCTGCACATTTGTCTCCAGGAGAGATGGAATTTCCTGGTCATTTAAATGGGTTTTGTTCAGCACGGTGGCACTTTGATGCTCAGAGAGTGATTTTGGAAATACTTCATCCTGTCTCACTACTATGTTAATCAGTGGAGCAATCAGACCTCAGTTAATTGATGTCTTAATCCTGGGTTTAATGCCCAGAGGCAATTTTGTGACCTGTGAATATTTAAGGGCAAAAAAAGATTGTGCAAATAAATCTCTGACAGTTTTTGTCATTTCAGGCCAGTAGCAGGAGATTCTGGGCGCAGGGTAGGGCAGGAGCCTTCACTCCCTCAACCTCCCCATGTGAGTGAGGTTTGCCACCTTTCTGTTTGAGCACAACAAAATCCTTACAGGCATGGCCATAAACCCCTGATTTGGCATGAAGCCCGGGGTGCCTGTGCCTCCCAACCCACGCCAGGCACCTCCTTTGCATCTGGAAAGCCTGAGCTGCCTTCTGCACCAGCTTCTTCTGAAACATCTGTATTGTTCTGTCCTGAGCTGTGGTCACTGTTGTATCCTTGGAGGAGGTGCCCTTGTCCTCTTAGGGTTATATCAGCCACCCACACCTCTGTGGACAGACAAGGCTGAGACAATATGTGACACCAAGCATTCCTTCCTCAGAGGTGGTGGTGCTACAAAACCTGGAGAATCCTCCTT
This sequence comes from Sciurus vulgaris, assembly GCF_902686455.1. Lineage (NCBI taxonomy): Eukaryota > Metazoa > Chordata > Mammalia > Rodentia > Sciuridae > Sciurus > Sciurus vulgaris. The sequence goes on along the minus strand of NC_136478.1, from coordinate 42,284,446 downwards.
TCTTAGCCCTATTTACTCAGGAGTGGCTGAAGTAGCCTCATCAGATGGAGAGAAACCAGGCAGAGTGCTGGACAGTCTTATTTTCTGCAGTAATCTTAAAAACAGTGTCTGGGGCTTGTATCTTGGTGATAACTGGGCCAGAAAGGATGGTTCCTCTCTCCCTGGCACCTGGGTGAGACTGCAGGCCCAGAGCACCCGATGGATAATTGGCTAAACCAGCATACACAGACATCTGTTTGAGCTGGGATTAAGTTGGGCCAGCCCAAAGAACAGCCAGTCCAATTTTATCAGAGAACCGCCTTTGTGGAATAATTTGCCTGGGTTCTGTTTAAATTTTTTTTTTTTTTTTTTTTTTAAATGAGACCCAAGAGTGTGGAGGAGAAAGTCTTGGGTAAACCAGTTAGAGGCCCAGTGTGTCAACTTCCTCAAAGTAAAATCACAAAAGAAAGCAGGACTTGACCTCAAGGAGGGCTGAAAACACACATCATCTGTACTCAACATTGAGTGTGGTGTGGGTTGAGGCTTCTTTCTCCTTGGGCTGGGGATATGCCTTCTGCTCATCTTCAGGGTGGGGAGCCTGGGAGTGTGGGCTCCTGGGAGTGTGGGCTCCTGGGGTCTCAAGTGCCCTGCTGCTGCTTCTTACCTTTGTGGCCCAGCCAGGCAGTGGTGGTGAGAGTCTGGGTTGCAGAGGCCCCAGGAGGCTACCTGTACGATCTGGCCTGGGAGCTGAGCAGGAGTCCACCTGACCTGATGAACTCTGCTTGGGTGGGATGGAGGAGGAGGCCCTTTCTCTTGAAATGAGGCTGGAGAACGTTTTCCAGCTTGGGTACAGTGTCTGGATAGCATCAGTGAGCCTGTTTCTGTGTGCCTGCTCTGGGCCAGGCATGTTCTGGCACTTTGGGACCCTGCCCTTCGGGGTTTTAGCCTTTTGGAAGAGACTTAAAAGAAATTAGAAGTGTGAGAGCTTTCTGAGGATTCCTGTAGACTGCCCAGGGAGAAAGGATTTAGCCTCCGGTGGGTGAATGGAGGAGGCCCTCCCCAACCTTGGGAAAGGAGTGTTTCCAGTGAGAGCTAGAGGCAACTTGGGTGAAAGGGCCTGAGCAAGGTCAGGAGGAGGGAGGAGGCTGGAGATTGGAGCAGGGCAAATGTAGGGGAGGCGGAAGCAGGGCCTGGGGAGCCTCAGGAGTCATGGTATGGAGTTTTACCTTCCTCCTGAGGATACCTGGAGGCCACTGAAAGGTTGTCAGCTAGAGAAAACTGGAGAAGATTTGCATTTCCTCAGCATCCCCAGCTGCTGTCTGAGAGCAGGCAGGCAGGGCCAGAGGCTGTCAAAGTGGGGTCTAGGTAAAGAGAAAGGGAGGATGTGCGGGTAGAATGGCAGCCCTTGGTCTGGGTCAGATGTGGGGAGCCACGGGACGGGGGAGAGGCGCGACTAGAGGGAGGTGTCTAGGTGACGCCCATGGTCTTTCAGCAGCAGGAGAAACATGGAGCTGGGGACATAGTGGAAGTTCTCTCACGCTGAGCTCCAGGCACCAGGGGACCTCCAAGGGTTGAGGAGCAGATGCAGAAGGCAAAGTGCAGAGGGAGGGGGAGAACAGGCCAGTGTGCACCGTGAGTGAGCCCTGCGATCTAGAAGGAGGTGAGGAGGACTGGCAGAATGGCTGGGGAAAGAGACGAGGTGGGAAATGATAAAAGCATGTCAGGATGAGGGGAGACATGAACAAGGAGGAGGGGTTTTCAGTGGTGGAGCTGCTAGTTAAGAGGGGTAGGTGGTTGGAGGAGGTGGGGCTGGGATCCTGAGAGAGATCCAAGTGTGCCTGTGTGTCTCATAGGGAGGTGTCGCTTCCCTCTTAAGGGGAAGAATATGAGCAGAGAAGGGGAGAGTCTCCACCATGAAGTGGAGGCAGAGTTCATTCATCTGCTGAGGAGGAGCCTGTGCATGGAGAGGGTCTGGAGGAGTAGAGAAGGTGGAGGGAGTTGACAGCAGGCCTCCTGCATGCTCTCCAGTTGGGGGCCATGTCACAGTCAGGTGTGGTGGGTGCCTGGGAGCTTGAGGGCTGTCTGGCCAGCTGTGCACCTTCCCTGGGCAGCCAGTGCTCAGCAGCCCTCGAACAGGCATGGAGCAGGCCGGATGGGGCGCAGGAGTGTGCAGTGTTGGCAGGAGTGGTGGGAGAGGGATGGGCCCGCCATCTCACCCAGCAGAGGGCCAGAGGTGGGCGTGGCCTGGGCCCGCTTCCATCCATGTTGTCACTCTGGCCATTACTGCATTTAAGAAAGGCCTGCTCCCTCTGGAGGGTGGCAGTGACATAGTCACCACTAGGTTATCCTGTAAGTGGACTTAGACCTCAAGAACCCAAGCTGCTCGTTTGAGTCCTACGTGTGTATCCTGTCTTCCCCTCCAGGAAACAGGAACAAGGATTCTGGTCCCCTGGTGGGACTGCAGCCAGCACCCTGCCCTGGAGTCAGGCTGCTTTCTGATGACAGACTGTGGGGTCTGCCTTCTCAGGAAAGGGCATTCATTTTGGAAAAGTCCCTCTGGACTTATGTGTTTGTTTTTCCACCTAACCTGGAAGGTTCCATAGTCTTTGGGAGGCAGTGGCATGCTATAAGATGCCTTTCTCATTTTGCAATGACAAATAACTGTCTGAGCCATCTGTGTGGCGTCATGGAGACTGTGAGTCAGTGGCTGCTTCTGTGAAGTCCCCAGGGGCTGTCTGTCTGTGATGGAGGTGGGAGAGCAGCCCACTTCAGATCTCACAGAGCCCCTGTCTGCCCTGCCGTCCTCATCAGCCTGAGACCAGCTCATGGGCTCTCTGGTTGACTGAGGAGAATGGACAGGGGAGGGGTGAGGGGTACACTTTAGACAGAGGGGCAGGTGTTGGTCACTTGGGCTTTACTGATCTTGAAGGCACTTGAGTGTCCCATTTTGGGAGAAGGAAAGGTGACCGCATGGGATCTTGGAGAAGGTGGGTCACCTTTAGCAAAGGAGCAGAGCTGACCCTTGGGGATACACCTAGAACTTTTGGCCTGTTCTCCAGACTCCTCCAAGTCTCAGCATCACAGATGAGATGGGACCATCTCCTACCAAGCTTGGCTCCTTCCTGTTTCCCTCCATAGCATCTGAACTTCCCCTGAAGGCGGCCCTTCTCCCGCTTTGTAATTGTGGATTTCCTTGCGTGGTGTATCTCCTGAGTCTCTGAGTCCCATGAGAGAAGGTGTTTGTTTTACTCACTTCTCACCTGTGCCGGGAACATCAGATTGGCACTTCCTTAACAGCAAGATGAAATAAGTGAATGGATATATATTTGTCATTATGGCAGCACCTTATTATTAAAGTTTTTAGTGTATCAAATTAATATGTGCATTCGTTAGAAAACCTCGCTAGTACAGAATCAGAAGAGGGAAGGTAGATGAGAATCAAACTGCAACCCTGCCCGCACTTCACCCTGCCTGACTTTGGATGGTATGATCACTTCTGCTTCTTTTACTGGCTCCCTTTGGCATCTTGTCATGCACTCGACCCTCCTTTATATCGTATTCTGTGACCTCTCTCTGCCATCCCCCTCCCCCCACCCCCCTGCCCCCGCGGGGTCAGCCGAGGCTGTGGGAGGGTCCCTGAAGCCCTTTCTGCATGGTGTCTTCAGTCCCCTGCCGACACCACCTGGCCTCTGCACTGTTTTCTCATCAGGGTTCTTACCGTTTCCATTGTGTTTATGTGATCAGTAAATCTTATGTGTTTTTTGGGAAAACTTAAAGGTAAAAACAACAACAACAAAACCCCATAAAACCAGGCTTTTATTGTTATCACCATAGTTGTGGTCTCTGCAGAGCTGTGGAATGTACCAGAGCGGCAGCTTCTCTTTGAGTTCAGCATTACCAGCCCAGGGTGCTCCTAGCGTCAGGAGCATATAGATATGTTTTCTTATATATTAATCATTTGTAGAAAAATGGAACTCCATGTTTTATGTATGCCCTGCTTGGAGTATGGTTTTTTATTTTTTGAATTAAAAAACTTTTCATTATAATAAAAACAGCATATGTACATTTTTGGAAGTTAGAAAATACTACCAGAGCTTGGGAAGGGTGCTGGGGAAGGAGGGGTGGAGAGAGGACAATTAGTGGATACAGTTGCACAAGAGGAGTAAATTCCAGTGTCCTTTAGCACAGTAGGATAACTATGGTTGACAGCAATTAGTTAAATATTTCAAAATAGGTAGTAGAGAGGATTTTGAGTATCCCCAACACAGAGATGATACATATCTGAGGTGATAGATACTCTAGTTACCCTGATCCGATCACTGGACACTATACATGTATTGAAATGCCACACGGAACCCCATCAATATGTACAATTATTGTTTCCATTAAAATATATTAATTTTAAAAAAAAGTCCCCAATTGACCTTGACATATCCCATTAATTTCCCATATCATAGTTAGTTGTTTTCATTTTTTTCCCCATGATAGTGACATTGTAACCTAACTTGCCATTGCTGTGGCAAAATTCCTGGGATAATCAATATATAAGGAGGAAAGATTTATTTTGGCTTATGGTTTCAAAGATTTCACTCCTTGGTCACTTGACCCCATCACTTTGGGCCTGTGGTGAGACAGTACATCATAGTGCATAGATGTGGCAAAGGCAAGCAAGCTTCTCACCTCATGGCCAGAAGGGCTGGGACCCCTAGGTCCCCTTTAAGGACACTTTCTCCAAGTAGGCCTTACCTCTTAAAAGTCCCCCCCCCCCCATAGGCCACCAAACCTTTAACATAGGCTTGGGGCTATTCAGATCCCAACCATAGCACTGAGTTACTGAGAGACTGGGCTGGTTGTGCTTCAGGGTTTCCTGCCTTCTGGATTTGTACAATGGTTCCCTTGCGGTGTCCTTAGCTTGTCCTTCTATCCCCATATTTCTTGTAAACTGAATGGAAGACCTAAAGCCTTGCAAATTTAACATATTTGATAAAATACATCCTAAGTGATGTGCATTTCTTGTTGCACCACATTAGGACCCAAGTAATATGTAGTTGACCTATCATCAGTGATGCTAGGTTGACTGCTGGGTCACATTTTCTGCCTGGGACTGGAAGGTAATCTGCACAGTGTTACTTTAGTACCACATGAATCAATGTGGCTTCTATATAAATTTCTTGGAGTTTTGTTTGCCTTCACCATATCACTAAGAGTTTTAGGCTTCTTATTGATTTTATGTGTGGAAACGAATCCATTCTGTTCTCAGAGCCACATGTCTGAGTTCTGATTTCTGATGGCTTTCCAGCCTTGCTATCCTGCATGTCCTACACTTTTATTTAATTATACTTTTGGGCCAACTCTGCTTTCTAAAAATATCCCTTTATATCATCTCATCCTCTTAATTGATTTGTTCTCTGTCTCTCTCCACCCTTCCCCCATTGCTTCCTTTTTGCTAGGGTGAATTCTTAAATGTCTTCCCCAATTCTGAAATTTTGAACTTCTGAAAAGGACTTTCTTTTGCATTTGATTAGCAAATTGTGTGGGTTTAAAGTTCTTTATTTACGTGCAATTAAGGGTAAAGGGAGTCAGTGAGGTAGAATAGGTCCTGCACTTTTTTGAGGGGCAAAGGGTGGGTGCCAAGCATCGAACTTAGGGGCACTTGACCACTGAGCCACATCCCCAGCCTGTTTTGTATTTTATTTAGAGACAGAGTCTCGCTGAGTTGCTTAGCACCTCACCTTTGCTGAGGCTGGCTTTGAACTCACCATCCTCCTGCCTCAGCCTCCCCAGCCGCTGGAATTGAAGGTGTGCGCCACGGAGCCCAGCAGGTCCTGCGCTTTTGATGTTATTTTAGCTGTTTCAGTTTCTCATATGTAAAATATGGCTATGAGCTTTTGCACATGGCGTTCCGTAGGGAGCTGGGTCTCTGGGATAAGTGGGCAGAAAACGTGTTGGGGTGTGCTCTCGGGATCAACGTATGTGGCAGAGTGAAGAAGCAGGATGGGCCTGTAATGCAGTCCCAAGCACGCTCAGCTGATCGTGTAGGAAGCTTTGGAACTGGAGCTACCCAGCAGAGATGTCCCCAGTTGAAGCAGAAAGCTGGGTCTTTGTTCCCTCCATTGAATCAAGAAGACCTCCAGAGAGGACTGGTTGGCCGCCAGCACCCCAGCAGCTGGGGGATAAGTGCGTTGGTCCTGCAGGGGGTGAGTTGGGCCACGCAGCCCATGTTCACTGCCATTCCCAGAACCTACCCCGAACAGGCCCCCGATAAATGGCAGTCTAAAAAGAAGGGAGGCCGTGTTCGTTTTCTGAGATTCATCTACTTTTGTGGGCCTCTTGTAAACATTTGGAAACACAGTTAGCCCCCCATGGGTTCCACATCCATAGATTCAACCAGCTGCTGTAGGAAAAAAAAAATCCAGAAGGTTCCAGAAAGCAAGCCTCAGAGTTGCTATTCACTGAGCATCGTGTTGAATTCACATGAATTCATAGATCCTCAGCTTCTCTCCAACACTTGTTCCTGACCTTTGTGGTCAGGCCTGTAACTTTGTAAGTGCTCTGTAAATAGTTGTAAAGTTGATGCACATCCTCCTGTAAATGCTAAATCTTCTCTAGATTACTCGTACTACCTAACACAATGTAAATGCTGTGTAGTAGCTGTTATACTATATTCTTTAGGGAATAATGACAATAAAAAAGAGGCCTTACATGTTTAGAGCAGACGCAACTGTGCTAGGCCTAACTACAGAGTAGGCCAAAAGCAAATATGACATCATTTTGCATAAGGGACTTGAACCTGTGGATTTTGGCATCTGCAGGGATCCCAGAACCAAGCCCTCTCAAATACCATCTTTTGAGAGACTCAGGCAGTCTACCTAAGGGACATGTCACAGGCTATGAAGCAGGCGCAGAGTAAGGAGCTCAGCCGCACAGCTGCGGAGGGGTGCAGTTGGGGTTGGAGCCCAGGGTCTGTCCAGGCCAGTGCCCTTAGTGACTTGCATACCTGTGGTCTTGCATTATGTATTTGAAATGGGCAGAGGTAGAAGATGAGTATCTGTGTGAAGCCTGCTGGGGATGAGAACAAGGACCAGGCACCTAACACATTTGGGCACATGGCCATGAGTTTGTTGCAAGGTCCCTGGGTGTCCCCCAGAGTCAGTTGTTGGGGACTCTTCTGGGTTCCTGGTTTTGCCTCCCCTGCCCTTGCACATGCGCACTGTCCCCTTCAACCCTGCTGCGCCCCTCTTGTCTGCTCCTGGTCTCCTGCTTCTCTCCGTAGACCAGCTGTTGCCACATCTGTACCTGTCTACACAGGCTAAAATGGCTGCAGTCCCCTTTGGTGTCTCCCACTGCCTGACCTGTCTCAGGTGGGGCCCGAATCACATGTGTTCCTGGGCTGCCCCAGGAACAGGTGGGTAGGGAGGAGCCAAGTGTTCCTTCAGCCATCTGAGCAGAGGCCTGGGAGGTGGCACCCTTAAGATTAAGGTCCAACCCCCTTGCCATGTAGAATTTATTCCCCTTCCATGGATGAGGAAACTGAGGCTCAGAGAGATACAGTGTGTCTGCCTGTAGATGCTGGGCTTCTTCCACCACCCACAGTGGCTTCTTTGTTCTGGTCACCAACCTTCTGGTTTGGGGCTGGTGTTGGGATGAGATGGCAGCTACCGTGCTCCCTCCAGGAATTTTCTTCTGCACCGCTCTGGGTAATTCATCACTCCTAGGGCATGGGGCCCCCTCTGGTCCTGTACAGCACAGGCAGACCTTGCTTGCAGGCTGCGCAGCGTGGGGTTGGGTCTCCCTGGAGGGGTCCGGTCTGGAGGTCACTGACTTGCTACTTTCTTTTTCTCCTCTGAAGTCGAGTGTTCAAGACAGACATGGAGCTGGAAGTTTTGCGCTACACCAATCGAATCTCCAGTGAGGCCCACCAGGAGGTGAGTTAGTTGCCCGCTCTGGCTGGGCAGGCAGCATTGCTGCGTGTAGGGTTAGAAACCCACGTGGAAGGTCGTGGCCCGGCTCTAGTCCCTGAGGACCTGTGAGAGGCAGAAAGTGTTGCTCAGTATGATTCTCTTCCCTAGTGGGCAGAGGACAGGGACTAGAGAGGTTCTGCCCTGGCTCCTCACCTTAAGGCACCCATCTTCATGAGATGGAGTGAGAATTCATGAGACTGGTCCTCAGGGAGTTTTCCAAAACAAATTCCCAACTTCGGGAGGGTAGGCCTCTCCTTCCTGGCATCCCGGCAGTTCCTGGCTCATTTCTTTTGTCCATAACAATGACTCCAGCACTTTTATTACCATTGTCCATTTTCTGAAAACATCTTCACATGGTTGTTTTCCAAACTTCCCACTTGATAGAAAAACAAGACCAAATGAGGAAGTGTATCTTTGGAAGGCTTTTGGGGCTGCTGGGATAGCCCAGTGCCTGCTTTGGCATGGCACAGCTTTGCATTAGGAGAAGTCAAGGGTGAGTGGTGGTCTGCGTGATCTCTTGCATAGTTGGTAGATCGTCTTCATAGTCTTCTTGACTTTAGGCATTCACCAAACACAACTAGCCAAATCTTTGCTGTCTTCAGCCTGCCCACCACCTCCCAGCTGTAGCACAGAGCTCGGCGTTTATCCACTTCCAAATGGAAGTACTCCATAGTGGTTTAAATAAACTGTATGGATTTTGGAGCCCTTAAAAGTCCAATTTGTCACATTTCTACACCATGGTGTGTGCACATATCATTCCCTCCTTTTTTTTTCCTAAAGAAGAGCTTCTTTTGAAAAAAAAAAATGCTATACATTATTTATAAGGTCGTGTTACTTATCTGGTTAGTATAAATGTCTTTGCTTAATATCCATCCTCCAGGTAATGAAGGCTGTAAAAGTGGGAATGAAAGAATATGAGATGGAAAGGTAAGCTGTGTCTCTCTGGGTAAAGATTAAAATGTAAAAAGCGGTGATTTATGTTCCCTGAGCAAGTAACAGATGAGGCGCCACAGCGCAGTGTGCAGACCAGGTGGGGATTGCAAGCCGCTTTGGGGTCCTGGGCAGAGATTATTTCTCTCCCGACTGTGGCCACCTCCCTGGCTCTTGGCAGAGTGTTTGATGGTAATGGTCTTTCATTACTTTTCAGGGTGGTTTAGTGCCCATCATTCTACTCTTGGACTTTGTTTCTGCAATTTGCAGGAAACTTTACCAAATAGCTGCTATTGTGACTCTAAAAGCTGCTAGTAAAACAGCTTGCCATTTTTATGTGTAAACACTGCCGTTATGTCTGCTGTGCTTGGGCAACTGGGTCGAGGGATGGTTAAGTGGCTCATAAAGCGCTCTGGAGAGCTCCATTGGCCTTCGGCTTCAATTAGCCTGCAGCGAGCCCCTGCACCTGGGCTGCTTCCTGGGGCTGCCCGCCTGCTCCAGGACCCCTTGACCAAAGAATCAGCATTTCTACTGCCCATGGCATATGGAATCCCTTGACTCAGACCCTGACTTCCCCAGTGTCTCCCTTCCCACCAATGCTCTGGGTCTCCCACCAATGACTACACCACCCAGAACCTCTGGGAGGGGACGCTGAAGAACTGCTAGTCCCTCTCCCCAGCTGGGGTTTCCCTCTCACACCTGGTCTTGTAAGAGCTGAATTGTTGTTGCCCCTTCCCCACTCACAGGGCCCAGGTCTGGCCCAGATGCCCTCAGGGCCTGCCCTGTGCAGAGCTGGCCCGGGGGATGCTGGTTCCGCTGGTTCCACATTGCCCTCTGCAATGGTTTGGATGTCGTTTGTCTCTCAAAGTTTCATGTGTTGGAAGCTTGGTCCTCAGTGTGGTGATGTGAGAGGTGGTGGGGCCTAGTGAGAGACCCTTGGGTCATTGGGGACCCTGCCCTCAGAAGGATTAAGGTCATTCTTGTGGGATCCTGAGTTAGTTTCCCCAGAGAGACTTGTTATCAAAGTGGAGCCTGGCACCACACAGCTCTCAGTATGATCTTTTGCTCTTGCAAATGCTTCTGCCATGATGTCATCCACACTTCAACCCTCACCAGTGGCCAAACCAAAGGTCTGTTGAAATTTCATCCTCCCAAGCTGTGAGCTAAATACACCTCTTTTCTTTATAAGTAGCCTGCCTCTGGTATTTTTGTTATAGTAACAATCAACAGGCTAATATATCCCCCTATCCCCTCTGACCTGCCTGTTGCGTCAGTGTGGGGAGCAGGGCCAAGGTATAGGTAGGGTTGCAATGGCTGGGGCTGTGACTTGGGGATGGGGGTTTTCTTCAGAGTCTCTCCTGAAAGGCATTCTGAACAGTTAGCCTCTGTATTTCTCTTTAGTTCTTACCCAAGTAGTAAGAGGTTAAAATGGCCTGGCTGCTGTGGCATCCCAGAATGGGGCATGTGACAAGTGTCCATCAAAGACTCATTTCCATCATGCCAAGGAAGATGGGGAAGGGCATGCACAGTGCCCAAGCTTTTGCCTCCATGGGATCTACTGCACTGCAGTCTCTGTGGTCTCATCCCCAGGATCCCAACCCTCCTGAGTATCTGGGACAGAAGGACTATGCCCCAGGGAGGTGACTGGGCATTGGGTCCCTCAGATTGGCATTGCCCCAGAAACCTGTTCCCAAATCAGTTGACTCATAGTGACCCATGGCTGATGCCTCAAATAAAAATAACCAAGAAATTGAAGCAAGAATAGCTTTTCACAGTGAGGGGCCGACTCTGTGCTGCACACTGCAGCCTTGTGTCCTAAGCTGCAGGTGGTTCAGCTCCAGAGTGGCTTCTGAAAAGGGTCCCTGAGCCACCGCCCCTGTGGTATCCCAGAGCCCCACCCTGCGGCAGCCTGCGGACAGACTCCAGTTCTCCCCTTCCCCTCTACCCTTACAAGTCCCCCTACCTTGGTAATGGAGAAGGTCTTTCTTTTTTTCTTTTTCTTACTGAGAAATTTCAGATTTCTAAAAAGTAGAATAATATAATGAACCCCAGAGGCTCCATCAGGTCTTTTGTTTTATTTTTTGTTTTGTTTTGTTTTACTGGAGTATTTTAAAAGTGAATCTCAAACATCATGTCATTCCACTTGTAGTAGATACTTCAGGAGGTGTCTCAATTGACAAGGATATTTTTCTCTTTATATAACCACCCTGCCATTATCACATCTAAGTAAATTAACAATACAGTTGGCCCTCTGTGTCTGAGTGTTCTGCATTGCAGATTTAACCAACCGTGAATTGAAAATATTTGTTTAAAAAAATTGCATCTGTACTGAACAGGTACAGACTCCATTCTTGTCATTATTCTCTAAATCACATAGTATAGCAACTATTTATATCATGTTAGATATTATAAGGAACCTAAAAATGATTTAAAGTGTATGAAAGGATATGTATAGTTTATATGCAAATATGGTGCCATATTATGTAAGGGACTTGAGTATCTAAGGGGGATTTTGGTTTCCAAGGGGATCCCCAAACCTACCCTGTGGACTCAGAGAGACAAATGTAATTCCTTAATATTATCAGTACCCTAGTCTCACCCCTCCCCTCCATCCGTACAGGGTCCCTGGGTTGGCCCTGATGGTTCCTCATCTGCAGACAAAGGGACCTGAAACTGGAGGCTGTAGCCGGCTGATCATGCCGGGAGGCCGTGGCCAATAGCAGCTTTCCAAATGGTGCTGAGGATGGCTTTGGTGTGCTGGGCCAGTTGTGCATGCTCCTGTGCACCTGCCTCGAGCCTTTCCCACCTATGGCCAGTCCTGGGCAATCCAGAGGGTACCTATGTCCAGTGGGAGCCATCTGGTCATGGATCCCCGAGAGCTTAGAATCGAGAAGACGACTCTCCAGGGAAAAGTAGAAGCAGAGATTACATTAACGACACAGATTCTGTTCCTGAAGGGTAGATGGGAACGGGGGTATCACTCCTGTAGGTTGTGGGAAGATGGTTGTCCACAGATGTCATCACATCTTGGGTGGGTCCCTGGCCAGATTTGAGGAGGGCATCCCCTCTGATGTGTGGGGGCATATTCTGTCATAAGGTGGGCAGACTCTTTCTGCCTCAGCTCCCTCCCTGCAGGCATGTCTCTGTCACCGCCCAGATCACTGCATCCATGGGAGCCTGGAGGCTTCTTCCTGGGAGCCACATGTCATCTATTGTGCAATGCTCCATCTACCACTGGTGTCAGGAAATGTGCGTGGCTTGGTTGGTTGGATGAGTGGAAGAGAGAAAAAAAGGTCCTGAGCTATTTTTCTACCATCCTCTATGCCACTAGGGACTTCAGAATTCTTCTCTTAACTGGTTGAGGAATAAAAGCGTTTTAAAGTAGGAGGTGTTGGTTGCCCAGGGGACATGGCCCTTTTACCACAGGCTGGACTACTGCCCGGAAAGGTCAGGGTGGCCTGACTGCTCTGTAGACTGTGGACTCACCTGGTTAAAAAGAAGTGAGCTGTTCTTTTATGCACAAGTGGTGGGCATCCCTAAAACCTGCTGGACCCGCCCCAGCCTCACAGAGGGACACAGGGCCAGAAGGACCGGGAATCCTGCAAGTCAGACTGGAAGCAGAGGCAGGAGGTTGGGGACACCACCAGGACAACCGAGCTCATTCAGGCCAGGAGACCCAGTTCTAAGCCTCGTCTTTTTTTTTTTTTTTTTTCTTTTTTTTTAAATTATCAAAGATTTGTTACATAGTCATGTGGGCATGTTAAAAAAAAAATAGTAAGTGAGCTGATGGCATTTATAAGATACCTCATCCTCCGTGCTGTGCCTGTGAGTGAGCTTTCAGAGGAAATGAAAATCATTTTCTGAAATTGAGGTGTAGTAAATTGTGTTAAACCAATAAGATGTTAATGTTTGGGCAAATCGGGCTCTAACAGCATCTGACTGCAGGCCCAATCAGGCGGTCCATTTTACCGCCTCATATTATTTAATGTTAGTGGCGTAACCAGCTTGTAGCAGGCTGGCACCGGGCTGGCAGCTGAATCAATTACCTGCAAACACTAATTTAGAGCATGCTCAATTGGCTGTGTAAGCAGGTCCCGGCTCACATTTGCCACAAGGAGATTAATAACTTGATGTTTTTGACAGCCTGGGACCTTAATTGGAATTATGCTGTCTCTCTTTCCAAGCCACGAGTAGGGTGTTTGGGGCCCTTACATGATAGCGTGGGACTGGGGATGTTGTGAGTCATTTATGTGACGTGCCATAGGGTTGGTGTGGCCTTGTCCTCCTCCTCTGGCTGGAATTTTCCTTGGCAAACACTTGGTCCCATCTGAAGACCCTCAGCCAGGCCTGGGTTTTCCTGCTCTTCTGTTACAGACAGTAGCTTCCTGTTTTCTTTGAATCCTTTGTTAATGAAGAACTTGGCCTCACAGTGCAGTGTCTTTTTCTTTCTTTCTTTTTTTTTAATTAAAGGTCTTATTGCTTTTTCCTGCCCTTTGGACAGATGGAGTGAGTCACAATTCTGTGTTCACTGTGTCTGTTGAGTCCAAATTTGGGGGTTGGGGACACAGCCTGAGGGTCTTCATCTCCCTAGTGTGTGTGCATGCACACGCACACCATCACCCACAGCGCCCCCATACCTCTGTACACACCACACCTACACAGACATACCCCACACATATGCTTGACCGCTCCTTCTCCCCACCGCCACACCCCCATTCCCCACATGGACAGTCTATCCAAGCCACATGCAGGGTCAGGTGCTGGCTGATCTTCTGGTTTACCCAGGTTGCAAAACCTTTTGGCATTCTTGTTAAGCAGCTTTTGTGTGTGTGTGTGTGTGTGTGTGTGTGTGGAAGTGGGGTGGCATTAGAAACTTGAAATGCTGCTCCCCCTTTCCTGCAGGCAGCAGATGAGCTCAGTGGGCCCCTGAGTGTATCACTCACTCTGGGAAGCTCCCCCACTCCACCCACTGAGCTGGGCACCTGTTTCTCTGTCACACCTTCCAGGTCTACATTTCCAGCGCCCTGGAGGCCATGAGCCTTCTCAGATATCATAGTCCTCTTCTTGTCTGTGCATCCCTCTTGGCACACTGTTATCTCTGCAGAACCATCTTTTTGTGCCATTGCTGCCTGCTTCTGCTCCAGGACTTACCCAGGCACTGTCCCTGCTAGGCATATGAGCAGACCTGGCCCTGTGTCTCTAGCCAGGGTTTGGACCTTCCTTAGGTCATTCTGGGGACCCAGGTTTCATTAGCAATGGTTGTCACCAAGAGGTTCTTATTTCCCTCCTTTTGGGGAGGTTCTGGAAATGCACTGTTTCCAGCCAATTAAGTGCAGCCTGACCTACTCTGGTCTCAGCCTGGGCAAGCCTGTGTCTCAGTGAAGCTGCCCTCAGTTTATCTACCCCCATAAAGGGTACTAGGGTTTTGTTTGGGGCCCTTTGGGGCAGGTCTGCATCCAGGGCAGGAATGGATGTGATGGGTTCTTCTCCGTGGGCCTGGTCACTGTCCACAGCAGATGCAGCCTCTCTCCATTGACCAGGCTGAGGGATGAGAGCTGCAGCACAACCCATGTGAGCAGGACGCCTTCCGCCCCCGTGTCTGGCTGCAGAAAACCCCCTCTTAACCTCAGAATCTGTCCTGGGTGGAGAATTCCTGAGAATCCAGGGCAGTCTTTACTTCATCCTAGGCCGCCCCATACTGGCTGGGCAGTCCTGGCACCAGGGTCTGGTCATAAATCTCCACGTAGTATGCTGGGAAGCTGTTTAGGAAAACTGATCAGGTTGCTCAGGGGCAGTCGTTATGACTGAAGGTGGCAGACATCCCATGAGGTTGATCATTCTCAGGGGTAGCTCATCCTGTCCCTGAGAGGAACTGAGAAATGGGCACATTCAGGGTGCATACCAGCAAAAAAGCTGGACAAAGAACTAACAAGAAGGACTTTCTTCAAATAAGGTTGACGCAGACCTAAAGAGAGGCATGCAGGCAAAACCATCCAAAGTAGGCATTGTCTTTTCAATGCCAGACGAATTGTCCCTCGAAAACCACATTAAACAACAGTGGTGCCAGTAGTCCCTTAAGGATTTGCCTCCAGTGTTTCACCACTAACCTGGTTCTTACTGTTGATTTCAGATAAATATTTATCATGAGTGTAAGGAAGTAGCGTTTTCTTGCCTGCTGGGAGATTTTATCAGGAAAGGATGTCAAATTTTATCAGCTGCCATTTTGGCTTCTCACTTGGCTGTATGTGTGTGTTCAGCAATTAATAAATTTTTATTTTAGTTCACTGAAAGATTAGAGGAAAGAGTTGCAAATACCCTGCACCCATTCTCCCCACAGTTAACATTATGGAACATTTGCTACAACTCAGGAACATCACTGATGCATTGTCATTTCTCACCCATCCTTGACTCCAGTTTCCTTAGCTTTCACCCACTACCTTTTTCTGTTCTAGGATCCAGGAGACCATATTAAATCTAGTTGTCTCACGTCCTCCAATTTCTCTGGGCTTTGAGTTTCTCACTTGCCCTGTTTTCAATGACCTTGATGGTGTCGAGGTGTCCTGCTGAGGTAGTTTGATGGGTGTCTTTCATTTTCAGTTTTTCTTGTGGTTAGACTGGGCTTATGGATTATTGGGCGGAAGATCACAAAGTGCCCTTGTCATTGTGTCATAGCAAGGGTAGGTACTGTCAACATGACTTAAGTTGATGTTTACCTTGATCACCTGGCTAAGGTGGTGTTTGTCAGGTTTCCCCTCCATGAAGTGATTGTCCCCCTCTCCCCTTCCATACTGTGTTCTCTGGAAGGAAGTCA
Organism: Sciurus vulgaris; assembly: GCF_902686455.1. Taxonomy (NCBI): domain Eukaryota; kingdom Metazoa; phylum Chordata; class Mammalia; order Rodentia; family Sciuridae; genus Sciurus; species Sciurus vulgaris. Next base: position 42,268,765 of record NC_136478.1, on the reverse strand, counting down.
CTATGCACAGCCCACACATAATGATGGGGGGAGGTTTCACCTCCTTGAGGGGAAGAGTCTAGATGTTATTTATTGGTAAGTCTTCTGTACTTATTTATTCATTCAACTTTTTAAAAAAATTTATATCTGTATAGACCACGGATATCATTTTATACTTCGGGTTACAATCTAGTCTTACACTCTAACATTGTGCCTTGAAGGAGGCTCTTTCATCTCGCTTCTGTGTTCCTTTGGCACACTCTCATCCTTTTGCTTTCTGAGCACTTACTTACTTAATGGCGCTGCAGGATGCTCCATGCTTATCTTGTATATTTCCTGCTCAACCCTAGGGCAATCTCTCCAAGGAGCCTGGTTTTTGTTATTGGAGAATTGTTTTAAAACTAAGATTGAGCAGTGGTATACATTAGATGGATATACCACTAACCTTCCTGCTGTGGAGCAGTGTGGCATCCTGGCACATGTTCTCCTTTGTAACAGTAGATTGCTATTTAAGTAGACTGAAAAGGGGAGGCAGGTTAAAGTATAGTCCCTAGAGGTTTTAGTCCACTTCTGCCACTTACCACCGTGTGACGTTGGGCAAATTGATAACTGTACCTCAGTTTCCTCATCTGGGAAGAAGGATACTGATGACACTTCATAGCACGCTTGGGAATAAGTCAGTGAATTGATAGACATCTAGTATATAGAATAGGCTTGATATTCACAAAGCTTCATAATGATGTTTGCATCTGTTCTTTTAATGAGCATTTTATGCAGGCTTAAAATGGGAGGTTGAACTATAAATGCTCCCTACCCCCTTACAAATTCTCTTAGCCATATATGGAGATCCAGGGGCTTTGTAGATCCTATTTTTTGGGAAACTTCCATATTTTTCTGTTTTCTGTAACAATATAGGATCTGGCTACTCCTTGACTATATATATGAGAACTCCTTTGATGTAATCAGTAGTAGTTGTTTCTCTGGGGAGAATTTCTTTGTTCACTTTGCAGGTTTTCTATGGGGTTGTTTTATTCTGACTTCATCACTCTTAGAATCAATACATGATATGTTCCTAGAAAGTTTTCATATTCACCAAGGATTTAGAATTGCCAATTTTATTAACTCTTACGTTTTTAAAAATATCTCCATAGTTGTATGTCCTTTCTTATTCCTGTTATGCATTCATGTACTTTTTCATTGATTAGCCTTGTGTGGATTTTATCTGTTTTATTGGTCTTTTCATAAAATCTGTTCTTTAATTTATTTTCAGCTCTACAGTTTGTCTAACTCATCGATTCTCAATTTAATTATTAACTTCTTTCTCCTCCTTTCCTGAAGCTTGTTTGGAACTTGTTTAGATGAATCCTACTTTGTTTTTTCTTTCCTAGTAATAAATGGATTTTGGCTAATCTGTTTTTGAACATTGCCTTTGCTGTATCCTACTAAGTTTTGATTGATTTGTTTTTTGACCCAAGAAACTAATTCTTTCCTAGATTGATGTGGGTTTTGTTAGTTAACTTTTTGTTATTAGTTACTGGTTTTGTCACCATTTATAGTTAGAAAATGTGGTCCGTGTAATTTTTTTTTTTAATTTTGAGATTTTTCTTTGTGGCCTGTTCAAAAACATTTTTGTCAATATTTTATGGAACACTGGAAACTAGTTTTTATTTTTAGTGTGTATTATAGTGTACATTAATCAGGTTTATTATCTTTTTCCATTGTCTTTCTCCTTCCCTATTTTTGTATGTTTGCTCCAAGGAGAGGTTTTGAATTCTTTTTTGTGATTCTGAATAATTAGGTTTTGTTTTTCTTGCTTCAGTGGTCTGTGGTTTGAGGTACACAGGTTGCTGATTATTATATCTTTATTGTGTATTTTACCCTTATACAGTCTGCAAGAAAATCCTTTTAACCTGTTTAGTCTGGATCTTGAATATGATTTTATCTGATTTTGGTATTGTAATTAGTAACCAATTTGGGGCTTTTTTGTTTGTTTTGGTTTGGTTTTGGTACTAGGATTGAACTCAGGGTCTCACATGTGCTAATCAAGTGCTCTACCCCTGAACTACATCCCCAGCCCTTTTTTAAAATTTTATTTTGAGACAGGTCTTTCTAAGTTTCCAAGACTGGCCTTGAAGTTGTGATCCTTCCCAGCTTAAATGTTTTCTTTTGTTAGATTTTTCTGGTGTATATTTGTTCATTCCTTTATGTATGTGTGTGTTTATTTTTGTGGTGCTGGGGATTGAACCCAGGGCCTCATGCCTGCTAGTCAAGTGCTGTACTGTTGAGCTGCACCCTAGCCCTCCTTTATTGTTAAGGTTTATTATTGGTTGCTTCTAAGTTAGAGAATTTTTTATTCTTGAGAGTAACAGTATTTCCTAAGGATCCATCTTGGTGCCATTCTGGGCTTGGGTTGTGCTTTGAGAGACTGAATCCCACCCAACTGCCAGTCAGTTGGGAGGACCAAGTGGAGGCCCGCTCCTTAGGTTGCCGCAGAGCTGGGCCCTGGGCAGCCTTCCAGCTCTCCAGTCAGTAGGTGGCATGGGTGGGTGTGGAGGGCCTAACAATCAAGTAGATAGGTGCAGATCAGGTGCCTTCTGTGTTCTCAGATCTGTGAAGGATAGACAAAGGGGCAATCGCTCACACCTAACTGACAGGATGAGGTAGGAGGAGGAGGCAGCCTACTGATTGACATATTTGGCTTGTCTGTGGAGTCAGGGACAGCTTGGCCACCAGTGAGGCTGGTCTGCCCACAGTGGACAAGCCAGTGGCCACACCCAAGGAGGGGTCTCACCCACTCTGTTTCCTGTCTGTTATTCTACTGGTCACTCCCCAGGGGCAAGCATTTAGTCTCTTGGGTCATGTTATCTAAAAGCTCTGATATAATTGTCATGTCATTCTGGACAGATTCCGCTCCCTGTCTCTGTGGCTTCCTTCTCATTTACAGAAGGTAATGAGGTGAACTGTTAGGGTCAGAAGCCATGGACATGGACCTGGGCCTGGGGTTGTCCCTGCAGCCCCATGATGGTCTAGGATCTGCCTCTTTAATCTGAGCACTGATCGCTCTCTTCAGCTCTGGGCCTTTGAAATTCCTGTTCTCACACACTGGAGATTTGGATGGTACGCTAGGGCTGGAGTCTTTTCTCTCATAATTCCCACTTCCACAGTAGTTGTAAGTTCCCATACTTGTCTCCCCATTTGTTTCCTGTAACCCCCTCACACCTGTTCTGGGGCTCACTAGTTGTGTGCATTTTGTAACTTGACCCCTTCCCCTTCTTAGCCTCTTCTCCATTAAGACTGTACCCTGTTCTTCAGCTGTGCTGTCCTTGAGGACATGCTGGCTGGAGGCCGGCAAGTTCCCTCCCATTTCCCACAGGGAGACTTGCCGTGGCTCCTGCACGTCTGACTGGGGGCTGTCTGATGGCCCCCGAGCCCTGTGGAAAATGGCTCAGGTGCAGAAGAAAAAGGGGGGAAACCTGGTGGGTTGCACAAGTGAGCCCCCTGCCCTGAGGGGCTGAGGAGTGGGATGTGGGCTGCGCCAAGTGTCCCCACCTGTGCTGAGCCCCCTCTCTGTGGAAACAGGGGACGTCTCTTCTGCAGTGACTGGCTGCCTGGAGGGTGCTTGATTGAACCCCATTAGCTGGTCCGCCTTCCACTTGAGGCCCCAGTAAAACTGACATCAGCACTAGGGGCTCTAGAGTTCTCTCCATTGGCCCAAGGCCTTGGTTGAAGGGCTTTCAGAAGGAATTTTCTAGCAAGGCAAGGCCAGAGTTTGTAAACTGGTAGTCTCTGGGCTCAACCCCAAACTAAAGGGTTTTTGTTTTGTTTTTTCGTTTTTTGTTCATTTGTTTGTTTTGGTTAATTTGAATCAGTGATTAAAAATAGATTTTCCTGACTTTTTCTAGAAAATCGTAAGTAACCTTAAGTTAGAATTGCACAGAGCAGTGACCTGGTGGTAGCTGAGTAGCCTTTGGGTGCCTGCCACGGGCCTCACCCCTCCCGCTTACCTCCCGCAGCCCTGGGCCTGGCCCTTTCATCAATCTCAGGCTGCTGCTTCTTTCCTAGTTGAGAAAGATTTCTCATACCAGTGTCTCTAGCAAAGGAAGGAAAAGAAAGAGAGTTGAAAGGGTCATGTATTTCAAGAAAAATGGAAGAGGTGCAGAAAAAAAGACTTTTTCATGTTTAGTGTGTAAATGCCTGGTCAGCTTCCCTCCTGCCAGGGGCCGCTAGGCCTCTGAGCTGTGCGGCCCCATCGCCCATCTCAGAGGGAGCTCTGTCCTGTTTGTTCCAACCATCTGAAAGCGCTGCGGCATGTCCTGGGAGCGCCTGGTGAGGAATCATCCTGTAGGAAGGGTTATTTCGGTTTGGCTCCCAGAGCAAGCAGACAGCTGTGATTATGCTGTGAGGTTTGGTGCCAGGCTGGTTTTTAGCAAATTCTCATCCAGACCTTTTACATGCTGGTGCAAAAAGATGTTCCCTGTGGGAGCAATTATTCTGGGCCTTGAGTTTTTTTCCCTCCTAGCTTCGAGTTCTGTGGATGTCATGAAGGGTTTAACCTAGGAACTTTGAAAGGCATTTCCCTATCTGCCAGCAGGCATGTCTGCTCTTGAAACCTGGAGGTAATTTATGATAGAACCATGGTGGGGCAGGGTTCCCATGGCTTAGAGGCCCCAATAATTGGCCTTATGTCACAGCCCCTCATGGGGCTGTGAGGTCACCCAGGCCAGGCCTGCTTCTGCCCTGCCTACAGTTCAGGCCGTGTATTTGGCTCCTTTTAGACCATGCCATGGAGGGTGTGGGCCCCTGAGCTTCCCCCAGCAGCTGTGCCAGGCCATGCCACAGTCCTGGCCGCAGCCTCCTCCTCCCCTGGCTGACCAGAGACCATCAGGAGGCTGGGCTGCTTCCACCGGCTCAGCTGGGCTCTTGCAGCTCTCAAGGGAGGCGGGGCTCTTGGATCACTGCCATGATGGAGGGTCTGAAGAGTCTGGACACCTAGGGGAGCCATCTGCTGATGGTCCTGGTGTTGATGACAGACCTTAGGTCAAGGGCTTGCATAGCATGATCCTGCCCTAGCTGCAGTGACACGGTCTGTGTCAAGCATCCTGGCATCTGCAGGAGCCTGGGGCAGCGGGGAGGGCATAGGACATGGGTCTGGGGTCATGTTACTGCTGCTCACAGACCCAGCCAGCTGCTTTTGTGTGAATTCCACCCTTTAGTTAGACAAATCCATTCTGCAGAGGCAGGGCACACCTCTGCATCCCTCTCTTATCCTGCGTTTGTGTAACTGTGTGTTTCCCTGGGACTGCCTTCTCTGAGCAACACACACACTAAGCACTAAGCACTAAGCACCAGCTCGATGAACATATTTGTGACAGCACTCTGGGGCCCCTTTTTTGGTGGTAGTGATTTCTGGCCTTGTCTGTGTCTGGCGCTGGGGGTATAAGGCTTTTCCCACATCATAGCTTCAGAAGCAGCTCTGTGGCCTATTCGTTTGGCTCTCCTGGGCATGCCAGCTAGGATGAGGTATACTGTGGTCCCAGCCTGAGGTGACAGAGGATGGTTTAGTGGCAGGTCCAGTCTCCCCACACAACAGATGTCTGAGTAGCTGCTTAGGTCAGAGCCTGGCTGGGCGCTGTGTCTGCTCGTCTACTCTCTTAGTGTTCATCCAAGCAGAAGTAGGACTTGATGGGGCTGCCTCATGGCCGTGGAGACAGGCAGGTGGGTTTGATAGCAGGTCACAACTGAAAGCTGTGATCCCAGGACAGGATGGGCATAGGTGGAAGAAAGCCTCACCATTCTGCAGGAGGAGGAAGCTGTTGCCACTGCCGCTAGGCCCTCCCTCTGGACCTGGGGTTGAGCAGCCATGTTGGTGAGCGTGCCCTTTTAGGGGAGTAGGAATCTTTGGAGAAGTGGTACCAGCTGCAGGGCTAGGGAGGTGCTTATTCCTGAATGTACAGTATACAAGCAGGGCACCTCCTGCCTCCCACTAGCCACAGCCAGCCGGCGTGTGCCTGTGAGGCCCTTGGTAACACTGTGTGAGAGATAGCAGGGGCTTGGCCATGGCATTGGCATCTGGTTTTGGCTGGATCCAGATAAGCATCAGCATCCCATAGGTGAAAAGACCCCAGAGGGAGTGTCTAGATGCCAGGGTGAGTCAGGCTAGCAGCCAGCATGGCCCTGTCCTGTGTGAGAGGGTGGTCAATGCTTTTCTCCCCAACTCTGGCTCATTAAGCAGAATCAGCTTTGCAGTCCATATATTTTCAACACGAGTCTTTGAATCATTTATCTTGGCAGCCTCTAAGAGCTAGAGAAAGGTGGAAATTCATCTAGGTACTGAGAAAGGAGCCCGGAAGAAAAAAGTGTCGAGTGGCTGCCGCGATGGGTGGCGTGCCTGGAGACAGTGCTGGTGGCTCCGCGATCAAACAGCTGAGAAATGGTTTCCCAGGAAGAACTCGGGGAATTCTAAGTAGGTAATGAGTAGTGACTTTCTTTTGATTTACTGCAGGACTTGGCAATCAATCTATAATGCTTTGAAGAGGAAAGAAACGAGTCTCTAACAGGCATGATGTCTGGATGGTTTGGACCGGCAGCTCTTCTTAAGGGTGGGCAAAAACCCAGCCAGGGGCATGCAGGTCGGGGGCTGCTTCTCTCCTCTGCCATGAGAACACAGGCCCCTCCCTCCAAGTCGTGGCCGGGGCTAGCATACAGGAAAGGGTCCTCATGTCTTCTCACCAGCCCCTCCGAGGTCTTGGCTTTGACCCTTGGGGGACTGTAGTTCAGACTTCAGGTCCTGGGTGATGCAGGTCCCAGTGGTTTGTGGCCATTGCCTCTCTGATAGATCTGGAGACCTTTTTGTCACCCCTTGGGCCTTGAGTTTCTGGTATTAGTCTATTTGGGCTGCCATAACAAAATAATACAGACTGAAGGGCTTAAGCAACAGGAATTTATTCCTCGTGGTTCTGGATTCTTGAGAATCCAAGATCAAGGTGTTGGCAGGGTTGGTTTCTTCTGGGGGTTCTCCCTCTGGCTCGCAGATGGCCGCCTTCTCACCTTTGCCTCATGTGGCCTTACTTCTGCGGTGCACATCCCTGGTGTCTCTGTATGTTCGATTCCTCTTACAAGGACATCCGTCAAATTGGATTAGGGCTCACCCTGGCCTCAGTTTGGTTTATGCACCTCTTTAAAGTCCCAATCTTCAAATGTAGTCACATTCTAAGGTACCAGGGGCTGGGGCTCTCCTATATGGATTTGAGGGGGACACAGCTCAGCCTGTAACAATGCCTGTGCTCTCTGGAGAAGCCCGGCGTGGCCCTGGTCTGCTGGTTCACACATGCTGACTCAGCACTGCCCAACATTCCAATGGGCTGGCCCAGCCTGGCCTCCCGGCTAGACTCAAGGGGGAAGAGAGGCACGCAGGGGAATTGAGCATAGCGATAAGTTATTATCCAGGAAAATGAGGTGACCCTCAGGCTGAGGCCAAGAGGGGGTAAGGGGCCAACCTAGCATCTGCCACATGTTAAGAAGGCCTGTGGTAAAGGGCCCAGTGGGTGGGGTTCAGTGGGTAGGAGAGGGGTGGGCGGCAGGGCAGGGTTACAGTGAGATGCTCCTCAGGCTGCTGTGAGCTGGGACATGACCTGACCAGCTAAGGCTGGTGCTTTGGTGGTGAGTCAATGGAGGTGATAGCAGGGAGGACCCTGTGCCTGGAAAGACTGGACGCATAAGTGTAGGGAGAGGGTGGTTAGAGCAGAACTAAGGGGACTCGTGGATAGAGTGGATGCTGGGGTGAGGGAAGAGGGGTCATGGTGATGGCTCCCAACCATCAAGTGGCATTGGGCTATGTAGACTGGTCAGGCCTTACCTGGCGAACATGGCCTGCCCCCTGACAGCGAGGCTAGTCTAGGCAGCCGCAGTGCTGTCCTTGGTCTGCTGACTTCTTTGTCTCCTGCCTCATGGTCATTGTATTTCCTGCTTAAACCACAGAGGCTCTGCCCTCAGGCTGTACTTTTATGAGGCTCATGAATTTGGAGGAGGAGAGATCCCCAGGGCCCTGGTGCTACACTTTCAGTCAGGGCCTGGCTGTGTTTCATGTCCCCGCCTGGGAGAGGGGAGAGGGAGGAGGGGGAGAGAGACAAGCCTTCTCACTCTGCCTGCCTTAGTCAGAGTACTTCTCTCTCAGTCCATTCATTTGTTCAGCAAACATTTATTAAGCACCTACATATGTCAGACACTGTTCTGTCCCCACTGAGCAAAGTTGCCAGGGAGGGAGCAGTGGGCAGCCCAGGTAGACACTGCCTGAGGCCTGTGCCTGAGGCCTAGCTGCACAAACCTCTGGTCTGGGCCTTTTGCATGTCTATAGTTAAACGAGGGTATGATCCATTTACTCTTCAAAGCAGCCCTCTTAGTATAAGGGCTACTACTAAGCTCCTTTTATGGGTGAGGAACAAAGAGACTGAACAGTTTGTCCAAGATCACACTGTGGGCTACCGGAGGAGCCAGGGTTTAAACCCTGGCCAGTGACCCCAGAACCTGTACTCCAGTCTGCCGTGATGACCTCCGCCTGATGGAAAGGGCCCTGCTTCTTTCCACCTGGTAGTTATCATTGTACCAGGGCACTGGAAAGATAAAGTCGGCTTTTGGGGTAGCTGTAGTTTAAAACATATCTACAAAAAAGGGCAAATACCTAATACATTATGAATTACTATGACATAGACCATAATGCCAGAATCAGGGCAGAATCTGATCAGTTCCAGATAAAGAAGAAAGCTCCATCTCATGAAGAGACTGTGTAAGAAGGGGCAAGAGGCCCAACAACCCCCACCCCACAAGGTCAGATGAAGCCAGGGAGCCATTCAATTCCCCTGGCATTGTTCTCTCTGTGACCTTTCAGGACAGCAGGTCCAGAGCAAAGGGCTGGGCTATGCAGAGATTAAGAGCTGGAGTCCAGAAGGGTGGTAAGTGGGTAAAGGTCATGGGCAGGAATGTCCCTGAAGGCCTGTCACAGCAGGTTCTGGACTACAGACAGAGCAAGACCTGGCACCCAGCCGGCATTCTGTAAATGCTCTGGAGTGAAGGGGCGGAACAAGGCCAGGCCACCATTGGAGGGGGGAATGAGGACCTGATAGCTCCACACCCATCAGAGCGAGGCGGCAGTCACTCTAAGGCTGTGTTCTTCCAGAGCCCAGCTTCCTGGGGATGTGGTTATGGACAGCCCCACAGTTATCGAGGAATCAGCTCCCTGCCACTGGGCTGGCAGATAAAGGACACCTGTTGGTGTTGCAATGAGGCTACATGGAGCAATCATTCTCGGGTGGTCCTGAGGCCGGACAAAGGCCAATCTCACCAGAAGGATGTTAGATGCCAGGGCATTTTTCTGAAGATGCCATCTCAAGAGGTCTTGGGGAGCCCAGGATGATCTTTTTGGACTTTATGGAAAGAGCAGAAACCAGACTCATTGTCCCTTCAAGACCAGGAGTGCCCAGTATCATTTCCAGATACCAAAAGTTTGACCAAAACTATCTATTACAACCAGCTAGGGCTGTCTGTTTCACAGAGGTCCAATTTAACCATTCTGTGGGTTTGCTTGGATTATAGCAAAATTCTTGACTCTCTACCTGCTGGGGCCAAACAGACTGATGGGTGCCCACCATCCCCTGCCCATGGTGAACAGGTCGCTCATGGTCCATTTTGTGCCAATGCATCGTGTTTTCAGCTTGCCTGTGCTGGTTTGTTTTGTCACAAACCCTTACTGAATAATGGCAGGTGCCGGTCACTCTTCTTGAAACTGGGAGACAAAACCGAGGAACAGATGCTTGTGAAGCTCTAGAGGGGGAGCAAACCAAAAAGTAAAATAAACAACATATTAGGTGGTGGCAAATGCAGTGGAGGGAAGAAAGAAAGGTCATAAGGGGACTTACTGGGTCCTCTTAAGATTTGAGTTGGGGCTGGGGAGATAGCTCAGTTGGTAGAGTGCTTGCCTTGTAAGCACAAGGCCCTGGGTTCGATCCCCAGCACCAAAAAAAAAAAAAAAAAAAAAAGATATGAGTTGGTGTGTGTTGTCAAAGGCCTTGTGTAGAGGACTCAGCTGAGACCCTTAGTGGGTGAAGGGTCCCAGGTTGTTGGAGAAGAGGAACAGCAAGGAGGCCCAGGAGGTGAGAGGATAGAGCAGGGGTGGGAGAGGTCGGAGAGGTACAGGGCCAGCAGAGCAGGGGCGCGGCCTGATGTCTTGTGGAGCAGCAATGGCAGGGCAGATTGCAGTGGCGAGGGTCAAAGCTGGAGTAGCCAGAGCTCCTGCAGGGGTGAGAGGTGGTGGGCGGGACCTGGGGATCTGAAGGTGGAGTCATGGGGTTGGTTATCAGACTAGGGAGGGTTGTGTGAGGAAAGAGTCAAGGACATCAGCCGCACTTCCCACTCGAGTAGCTAGAGAGGTCTGGGAGAGGCATCAGTCACTGGCCCCTGGGGAAGTTGAGGCAGCAGAGGAGAGACCAGAAGAGCATGCGGGGAAAGGTTCATTTCTAGCCAGGGGCACCCACCTGTGGCACGTCACACCAAATGCCATTCAGGGGTGTTAGAGATGGCCCATTGCCATGCTTCAGAATAGCTGGTATAAAATCATGATTTAAGAGCATATTTTGGAGTCCCGTCTTGTACAGCTTGGTATTTGTTCCAGGGAGTTTATGAGAGGCGTTATTCAAGGCTCGAGGGTGACAGCACCTTCGAGGTTGTGGTCTGATTTAATCATGGGACAGGCTGATAGTCAGTGGGCCCTTCTCAAGGTGGGGACAGCCTGGCTAGGACAGTGCTGGGCTCATGACCCACTTAAGGAACTGGGGTAGTCATTATCCACCTGGGGAGACTTCTTTACTGGAAGCCCCTAAGAAGCTAAAAGAAGTGGTCAAGCACCTGAGGCATTGCTAGGCAACCCTCACAGACAGAGATGCCAGGGAGGCTTGGTGGGTACCTCAGGCAGCCCACACAGGAGAGCAGGCCACCCACATCCCCCCTACCCCCACGTGAAGAGGAGGAAGCCATTGCTCCCACTTGTCTGTGCCTGGGGGGATTTAGAGGGTCCCTGTTTCCCAGGGTCCTGCCAGAAGTCATGGCCACAAACAGCTGCAGCCCCTTGGCTTAGGTGCACAGCCCAGAGGAACTTTCTTCTTAGGTATTCTAGGACTTGTGTGTGGGGGCCAGGAGGCATAGGACCCCAGAGTTGCTGTGCAGCCTAAGGCTGTGGGTGCACGTGAGGTGCTCTCAGGCCATGGGAGCCCGGGATGGCCACATCATGCTTTCCCTCCTTGGGGAGGCACCTGGTCTCAACAGCCTGTGCCCAGCCTTCAGCACCCCAGGTCCTGTCCAGGAGTAGCCACTTGTGCTTGGCCCCATAGTAGAACCACACTCAGACCAGCCTGTCCAAATGCAGATCCCTCTCTGAGTCAAAAGCATTCCACTTGCTCCTGGTGTTTTTGTGCAACCATGGAGACCGACCACTCCTCAGCCCCACAGTTGCCATGAGTCCTTCTTGAGATGTCACTTCATCTCCAAGGTGGGCCACCAGCATGGGAGGAACATTTTCTAGGACAGCCAACCCTGCTCTACTGGCCCCAGGTAGAACCCTGCTATCCCCACCTCCATCACCCAGGAGCTGCTCCAGTCCTGGGCTTGCTGGCTGGACAGTGCAAGAACTGGACATCAGGAAAACCTGGGATGTAGAAGCCCTGGGGTGAAGACCCACCTCTTCCCTTGATGTTCTGCAGCTCCATCTTCTGCAACATGTGTTTGGCCCAGGACAGGAAGTACCCTGTGTTGGTCTGGGCTGGGCAGGATTGCTGAATGAACAGTTTGACTCCTGAGAGAGTTGGGGTTCAGTAGTTCCTCAGGGCTCAGAAAGCAAGTGAGTGTCTTCACTCAGTGCCCAGCACCATGGACCTGTCCCTGCCTGGTCGGATGTCCCCCATCTCAAAGGTTGATGTCGTCCTTGGGGACTATGTCTGGCAGCAGGTCAGTTAGCACAATTGAGAGGGTTATTACCAGCTGTTCAGAGAATCACTCATGGCTTTTGTTCATTGTGTCTCCTGAGTCAATTCACTATACTAGTATTCTTTTTTTTTTTTTAAGTCCCTTTCTTTGGCTCTGCTGCGACTTGGCTATTACTGGGGACTGCCTGGGTATCAGACCCTATGGAATTTGGAACTCTGCCTCCTCCGTCAGTGAGATTACATGCCCAGAATGTGAGCAAACAGACCCCAGACCACAGGTCCAATGCACTTTCGGCAATCACTCTCTGAGTCATTTCTAACATCACCACCTGCCTGAAGATTCTCCCCCGAGGACACCGCCTGCTTACCTGTAGTGGGCAGTTTGGTTGGATTTATTCTGATGGGCTCCTTGCACTTAGCTGTTGAGAAAGATATTTGTCATTTTCCTCTGAAACATCAAACACATCATGACCTAAGCGATCATGACAGCAGAGGCTTCAACCACAGTCTAAAATTTTAGCATTATTTATGATGCTTAGAGGTCTGTGCCTACAGTGTCTCCTTAATCCTGTCTAAATCCAGAACACTGTCTCCCGGGCCTGCCCGTGTGTCTCCCAGGGCTGTTAATAACGGCTCCAACCAGGAGCCCTGTTTGTGGATGGAAAATCCATCTGAGGCTTTTGCATCTCACGTGGCTGTTAAAAATTGACGTTTCTTTATTGATGTAACTGGTTCCTGCCAAATACTTGGGGACAAATAAAAGTGTCTGGACTCAGAGACACGTGGAGAACTATTTGTTCATGGACTTGCTGGTCAATTGATATTGGCAGTTAAACAAACTATCATTTAAAAGAATCTTGAAAGGAAGAGTTGACTGTTGTGAGACAGTATCAGAGTACTGTGCCAAAACTGGGTGACACCTCCTTTCCAAGGGTCGGAGCCCAGGTGGCCCTGGAATGCATCTCTTCTCCAGACTCCTGGCTGCAGTCTGGGAGGGTGCTGGCTTCGCTTGGCTGCTGCTTTCCTCGTGTGCCTCCTTCTCTTGGCCTCTGGGTTTCCCCTGGCTCTTATCTCTACTGAAGGTGCCGCCTCCTCTGGGGAGTCTTCCCGCAAGCCCCGTCCTATGGCCATGCCTCCCAGCAAGTGGCGTCAGCCTTGGCATGTTCCATATTCTCACAGTCACTCGGAGGGACTGCCACTCCACGGGCGGGGCCTGGTCTGTCCTGCTCGTGGTGCCATCACAGCACTGAGGGCCCGCACACAGTAGGTGTGCAGTAGTGTTGCCCACGGACCTGACAGACGTGCTGCAGGGTGGGGGTGTGGTTATCCCAACAGATTCCTTTCCAGGCCCTCCTGGGATGCAGGGATGGGGTGAATGGGTGTCCACACCCATTCCTCCCGGGAGCACTGCCCGGGCTCTCGCTGTCGCTGTGGAGTGATTGCTGGAGAGGTGCAGCAAGTGTGGGAGGACAGGCGGCAGCAACATTGATTTTCCCGTAAAGGTGCAATTCGTGGCTAGAGACTTCCTGGCAGTCCCTCTCCCATCCTCTCTGGTGAGCCCTGTGCCCCCAGCGGAAGAGAGAGTGGAGGGGAGTCTCTCCGGCCAGCCCTGCCCGGTGGGCACTTGGCTCATGGCCCATGGCCACAGTGGGACAGGGGAGTCCTCAGCCGTGGCCAGGCAGGAGCACCCTGTCCTGGGCTGTGGAGAGACGCTGAGCATCGTCAGGAAGGTGGCCCTGGGCCTCTCCCCGTGTCCCTCCCTCCTCTTCCTTCCCCCTCCCCCTCCCTCTGTCCCCTCTTCTGCCTTCCTCTTTTCCCTTTCTGCTCCCTTTCCTCCTGTCCCTTCCTTCCTCCTCCCCCATTTTCCTCTCCTCCTCTTCCTTCCCTTTCTCTTCACATCCTTCTCTTTTTTTCTCTTTTTACTTCTTCTTTGTTCTCTTGGCCAAAAGCAGCACCCCAAAGCCAAGGTGGGGGTGCTGCTGTGGTTTAGATATGTTCTGTCCTCCCCAAACCCATGTTGAGGCTTGGTCCCTAGTGGGACCAAGTGGGGGCAGTATTGAGAGGTATCGGGACCTTGAAGAGGGATTAAGTCTTTTTCTCCAGGGAGCAAGTTCTCATTCTCGTGAGACAGGACCGGCTACTTCCAGAGAGGTTGTTATGAAGCACACCTGGCGCCTCCCCTCAACCACTGCTGCACACGCCCACTTGCCACGCTCTCATATGCTCCTGCCATGATTCCACCCACCATGTTATGAGGCTCTCACCAGATGCAGCTGCCATACTCTTAGACTTCCAGAACTGTAAGCTAAATACACCTCTTTTCTTTATAAATTCTCTGGCCTCAGGTATTTTGCCATAGCAACACAGAATGGACTAAGAGACAGGCAAATAGATAGAGGGAGCCTTGGGCTGGTTTAAGCTCTGGCCCATCCTTACCTTCCTGAGCCCATACCTGCCTTTCATCCCCCTACTGTTTCCTATAGGCAACCTTCCTCCTCCAACCCCTCTCTACCTTCCTGCATCATTTGCAGAGTGAATGTTTAGTATTGGGCACCAGAAAGTTGAGGATCTGTCAAGAGGGACACCCATGCCAAACAGCCTTAGAGTAGCAGAAGCATCCTGTGAGGCTGGTGCCAGTGACTCAACTGGGAACACCATGGGAATGTGGTTGGGAATGCACCAGGTGTGAGGGGCCTGGGACCATTGTCTGCCTGCAACCTGTGGAGATTCTGACCCCCAGGATGCTGTTGTGAGGAGAACTGAGGGTCATTCAAATAACAGCTAAGCTCACACCGCCTGAATGTGACGACAGCCACAGTAGCATCGCCATTCCCGTTGCATGGGTGGGGCAGCTGGGACCAGAGAGGCATACTGCGGGGTCCAGGGTGAGCTGTGCTCAGAACTGAGCAAGGGAGGCGGTTCTGGGGTGGCCCTCATACCTCAGCCAGGCCTGAGCCCCACTGTTTTTCATTCAGTGCTCTGGCCAAGGTGAGGCCTTGCCCATAACTCACCACCCCTGCCTGTAACCACCCTCCACGCCCCCCTGCCCTGACCTCCTGACCACCTGTCCTTTCTGAGGGGCCCCGGCGGAAGTGACAAGGGAGGCAACCTGCTAAGTCGCTCACCCAGGGGCCTTTGCTTGGCTTCTAGATTCTGTTTTCCATCATGCTAATTACATTTATTATTCATAAACTGCTAAAACCGGCTTCTTGGGCCTCAATGTTCCAAGCCCCCAGGCTGTCACAGCTGAGGCTCCTCTGTGTCGGGTTGGCCAAGTGTCCCCTGTGGTTTTGAGTCGGGATCAGACGCTAGCACAGCCAAGGGGC
Source organism: Sciurus vulgaris (assembly GCF_902686455.1). Classification (NCBI taxonomy): domain Eukaryota; kingdom Metazoa; phylum Chordata; class Mammalia; order Rodentia; family Sciuridae; genus Sciurus; species Sciurus vulgaris. The sequence continues at coordinate 42,253,491 of NC_136478.1, read as the reverse complement.
CTTGGAGTTTGGAAATGAAAACAAAGGATTCCCTAGTGTGGTGGCTTTCCGGCAGCCTGGGGTGGCTGCTGCTTTTTCTTTTCTGCCTGGAAATGCTGGCTGGATGAGGGAGGGTCACCTCAGCCACCTCACTTGGCCTCATCCTATTCCGCTGCGTGCCTTTGATCTTCCTGAGTCCTTGGGCCTGGACCGGACCTGGTCCCTGGGGCTCCATCCCGTGGAGGCTGATGTCTGCCTTCTTTCCTTCCCTCCAGGCTGTGCTCAGATGTTTGTGGCTGTCCAGTAGTTGAAGGCCCCAAGTACGCTGTCTTTATCCTTGGCTCTCAAAGCAGGGAGAACCCAGCCATGCAAGGGCTGGACCTTGTGTGTGTGACTTGTTGGCCTTCCTGCTGTGCATCATTTCTGACCCTGTTCCCAAGGTTCAGTGACCACTCAGTGGACACAACCTTTCCCAGTGCCTTGTGGACACCCCTTGCTGGCAGCCGTCCCCAGTTCCCCATGATCAAGTTCCACTGCTGTGAAGTCCTATTTGTAGGGAAATCTCTGACGTTCCCACCCCTGAGGCCAAGGGAAGGCCAAATGCACTGCCATCCTGTTTCTGCAGGAGGGGTATGGCGGGTGGCCCTCGCACCTGGTGAGCCATGCTGACACCTTACACTCAGGCTCTGGCCTAAGGTTCATACAGTGAAGGTCTGGAAGGTTTTTCTTCTGTCAGTAAAAAGAAGCAAACAGAAAACAAAGATGCAGTAACAACTGCTGGGAAATGGCAGGTAGCATCAAACAGAGCAGAGTGTCCCGTATCTGACGCCCCAGCAGTCGCACTGAGCATGTAGCAGATGATCATGCTCTGTCTGTGGTCCAGGAGGTCGGGAGCTGGGGGAGACCCAGGCCCATGGACAGTGGGTAGAGAGATCATGGTGTGTTCACACAGCAAGTACCCCAGGCAGTTTGAATGAACAGATTGTTGTGACATACAAGAACACGGATGGATGAATGAGTCTCCCAACGACAATGTAGAATGAAGAAAGCTATAAGAATTTACACATTTTAGGAATGTGCCATTCCATTTGTATATGAAGTTTTCAAACAGGCAAAAACCCTGGTAAAAGAGGAGTAGGAGGAGCGGGCAGTGGTGGAGCCCACTGGGAGACTAGAAATCTTCCAAGTCTCCATCTGGGAATATGTTTGTGGACAGCTGAGGCGGGTGCACTTTACGGGATCAATGTTACATACCTCAAGAAATAGATTCAAAGAAAAAAGAAAAGCTTCAAAGAAGAGCCACTATAGTAAAAGTCTAGGCAGGAAGACCGCAGCATCTCTTATCCTGAGTGGTCCTCATAACTTCCAAATTTACAGGCTGACACCGTGAAATGACCATTTGTGCACTTTCTGAATTACTCCATTGCTGATGACAGAGAGAAAATGTAAAGTTAAATGCAATTTAGGGAAGTACTGCCTGGGCTGTCTGTTAAGGCCAAGGCCTGAATATTGAGTCTATTAGAAGCAATTATAAAAGGGACAGTGCTTCTTAATGTTTCTCATTTGACAAGAAGGTTTTTAAATATGGGGCATTAGTTAATAAAAAAATCCCCAGAAGCCCATTGTAATATATTATCTAATTCCTAACAGTTCAGAGCCACTAGAATAGGTAAAAAGGGGATGTAAAATTAATATATAGTTATTATTAAAATTGCCTTATAAATTAGTTAAGGCCCCTAGAGGCACAAAGTAGGCATCATTATTCTAAGAGTGTCTCAAGGGTTTTGCTGTGCCCTGTGTGTTTGTGGAGCAGGTATGCCCCCTTCTCAGGGTGGACCGAGTTCGGCTCTGTGGTTCAGGGATGAAACACCTGCTCACACTGCAAGAGGTGGGAGCCAGCTGAGCAGGCAGGCTCCAGACATTTCATAAAGAAACCTCTTCCTAGAAATTTCTGGGGAGGCTGGGTGCTTTGAGGTCTTAGTGGGCATATTCTGTGCTGAAGATAAGAAAGACCAGGGAAGACAGCCCTGTCCATGTGTGCTGGAATTGAATGGGAGCAACATAAAAATATTTACATAGCTCCTGGAGGACCTGGGGGACCGGCCAGCTTGTCCCAGGCCTGGCGGGGTAGAAATAATTGCTCTAAAGTGTCTTCACCCAAGAACACCCAACTGAAAGCAGGATGGGAGGGAAGCCGGAGGGTGGGCAGGCATGTGGGCCAACCACATCTGCAGCAGGCTGCTCGTGCTGAGGGTGCCTCTGAGCAATATGTGAATGTGACTCAGGCCGTGTCACGGCCATCATCTCCAGGCAGTACATGCTGGGAGCCCAGGAGGCTGACCTTCCTACCTTTGCTATGCAACTGTGCATTTAATTGGGGGATTTAGAAGCTGTGACTGTAAATCCATTCAGAGTGGAGCTGTCTGCTGAATCTCAGTTTGCTGTTCAAGGAGGATTTGGCCAGTGTGATATTTTACCCATTCTAGGTGATTTGCCTGTACCTGCTGCATCCGTTCATGATGGCAGGCTAGTTTCTGGAAATGGCACAGTCTTCCCAGGAATAGAAGCTTCCTGCTGCCTCCCAGGGAGATAGCTCTCTGGGGTTTTCCTGGTGACAGCACCAGAGGCCCATCTGCCATTTCATTTGGCCCTGCAGAACTTTGGTTCTGCCCCATCCTGTCTGTGGCTCCCTCCATTGCTATTTCCCTGGGAGTGGGGAGCTCATCTGGCTTAGGTGAGTGGCCGTCAAGGTACAGCATAAATGCAGTGGGCAGCCAGAGGAAGCAGGTGAGGCTGTTTTCCAACCAGTCTCACCTCTCTGCTCACACTGTGATAGGGATACCTCCTTGTGGAGACAGAGGTTTTGCCAAAGAACCTGATTCCAGAGGAGGAAGATAAGTGAGCCTTCGAAGCCCAGCTGAGCAGTAATTCTTGTGACTTGAATTCTCCAAAGCACATATCAAGGAGTCTTGCCTACCGCCTGGATGGCAATGCACATTGGTGGTCCGCTCAACTCAGGAGGCTGAGGGAGGATGTGATCACAAGTTTGTGACCAGACTCAGCAACTTAGCAAGACCCTAAACTCAGTGGCGCAGTGCTTCTGAGTTCAATTCCCAGTAAAAAAAAAAAAAAAAGTCTTGCCTACCGAGTTCATTTCTGTGCCTGCTGGTGCAGGATAGAGAAGGATCAGGAATTCTGGGTAGAGGAAGGGCTGGGGCCTCACTCTCTTCCAAGAGTATGTCTTTCCCAGAGATGGTTTCTTTTTGTCCTCATTCATTAAGGGGCACTCATGACACTTAGATAGTGACAGCCACTTTGGGTTTCATCTTCCAGTTCCTGAGGCCAGGAGGCAGAAGAGAGGTGGCCCCTAGAGTCTGAACCCGTCTCCAGGCAGAGGCACTACGAGATGGGCATAAAGAGAGGACGGAAGGAGAGTCTCTGAGGAGAGTGCTCCTCCTGGGAAGGATCTGTGCCCTGGTGGCAAAACACAGAGGTGCAGGGCAGATGATTTAAGAAGACGTCAAGAGCGAGGATTTCAAATGCCTTGTCTTGTGCAGAATGAGGAAGGGGACAGTGCTGCCCTGTTTTACATTCCCCTCCCTCGGGAAATTCCCTGCATGACTCCCAGGTGATCAGGACTGGACCCCAGTCCTGGCCTCTAGGAGGACCCAAGGCATTCAGACTTTGGATGGTCTCAACCCCCACTCCCCACAATGAGGTTTCCTGATCTGGGGTCAGGAAGAAATTGGGTTTGGGTGATTGTTGGTTTTTTCTTGTTGTTTGTTTTTGTTTTTATCTGTGCTACTCAGGATAAAACCCAGGTAGCTCTACCACTGAGCTACATCCCTAACCCTTCTTATTTTATTTTGAGACAGGGTCTCACTAAGTTGCCCAGGCTAGCTTCCAGCTTGTGATCCTCCTGCCTCAGCCTCCCGAGTGTCTGGGATTACAGGCATGCACCACCACCCCCTTGGCTTGGTTTGGTTGTTTTTTAATTTGTCTACAACAGTGATGTGGAAAACAGATCCAGTTGTGGTTCCCTCCAGTCAGGCTGCAGGTTTTTCAAGGCACTCCGGGTGGGCAGCGGATGGTGTGCACTCGCGACCCCTTGTGGCAGCTTCGCAGAGTTGTCCTGGATCTCAGAGTGCTTGAGGAATGTGGGCTGTGTTCCCCTGGCAGGGCACATCAGCTAGTGAGGCAAGTCTGGGTCCAGGGGAGCTCTTTGGTCTTAGACAGGTAGCTTTCATTTCTTTCAAAAAACATTTTCAAAATGAAAATGTCTTTAATCTGATACGAACATAATACCTGCACCAGTAGGACACTCAGTACAGAATATTATAAACAAGATATGGGGGACAGGGTGGGGTGGGGGGAGAATTCAATGGTGCAGAGGCTCACTCATCCCTGTTGCTTTAGCCAATAGGCTCTGGATCTCTCTGGGGCACAGACTTTGACTTTGATGCGCTGAATCACCCTGGGCGGAGTTTGTTCCTACTTCGTGCTACGGAAACCTCTTCTGTCAGTGAACTGGGACACACTGTGGGGCTCCACTACCCCCCACTCTGTCCTTAACTGGACAGCCAGATGGTTCTTGGCTTCCCTGTATGACACTATGATGATCAGCCTTATCTGGCTATCCCTTAAGGGATATTTAACTGATCATCTCTTTGGGGTAAATTCCTTCCCATGGAATTGCTGGAGAAAATTTTGAAGCACAAGGCCAAACTGCCTTCTTAAAAAAGTTGTTCTCCCTTCTCAATGGTGACTGTACTCCATACTTCCTGGGGATTTCTCACTTAATCCTGTGACGGGCATGCAGCATCCTCTCCACCTTTATAGGACAGGCCACGAGGGTTTTACAGACCCCACAGTAGACAGATGGGCCTTGGAGGAGCCAGGTGGTCTCTCTCTAGAAGCCATACTCTCAGCCATTGTGCTGGACATCCCATGAGTGTTTGTGTGTCCACAGGGCCTCAGGGTCAGCTGTGTTGTTCTGTGATTATTCCAATCTGATAAAGGCAAAGTACTGCTCCATCTTTATGAATGCTTCTGTGATTACTGGGAAGGTTAAACTTTGTCAGCATTTCCTGGGCAGTTGTCTTTGTGACTTGTCTATTCTTTGCCCCATTTGCTGTGGGGACATTTGTGCTTGACTTACTAATCTACAAGAACACTCTGTAATAGGGCTCATGTTATTATTCTATAGGTTAAAAATATTTTTCCCAGTGTGATATACAGAAATTTTAAATTTAAGTAGTCATGTTAGTTCTTTCTCATATAGTTTATATCTTTGCATAATTACCATTTCTGCTATCTCAGTACTTTTCAACTATTTGCATTTGCTTTCCTCTGTCTATAATTTTATTTATATCTTTAAAAAATGTTTTCTCCATAATTATGAAATACTTCAAACACAGTACATATAGTATAACACATCCATGCATCTACAGACTTTTTGTTCTTTATATTTAATAAGTCTCCATCTAAAATGCATTTAAGATTCATGTATAAGCAAGGATTCTTTCTTCTGTCCCATCCCTGCAAAATGACTGACCAACCCTTTGCCTTTGGAATGATTTTTGCCCCACTGATTTAAAATTCTGCTTTTTCCGTATTCTAAATTTCCATGTGTATTTAGTCAACATAGGACAGCATTTGTTGCTGTAACAACAAAAAGCCACCTCTCGGTGGTTTAGTACAAAGACTTGTTTCTTGGACCTGTTGCAGTTTGAGTTTGGCATGTGGATGTCCCCCAGCAGTGACTCAGAGCTACTTCCATTGCCTGACTGCCCCCTCTGAGAAAGGAGAGAAACATGGAAAATTCATACTGTTCTTAAAAGCCAATAGCTGGAAACAACACGTCACTTCCCCTCATATTCCTTTTGGGGGGACGCAATCACATGTTCACGACCTAAAGCAGAGGCTGAGAAATGTGCCCAGAAAGAAGAAAAGGAATAAGGGAGCTTTTGGCCACATCTCCACTGGGGACAGTAGAGATTAAGGGGGGTGTATGCATGTGAACTTTCTCTTTTAATCGTTATTCAGGTCAGCTCTTCCTGCCATCAGTTACCCTTTCATCTGATACTGTTTTTGTCAGCTTTTTCACTGCTGTGACTAAAGGACCTGACCAGAACAATTGTAGAGGAGGAAAAGTTTATTTAAGGGCTCACAGTTTCAGAGGTCTCGGTCCTTAGACAGCAGAGTTCATTCCTCAGGGCTCAAGGTGAGGCTGAACATCATGGCAGAGGAGTGTGGCAGGAGGACATGGCTCACATGATTATCAGGAAGCAGAGAGTCTCCACTCTCCAGATACAAAATGTATACCCCAAAGCCATGCCCCAGTTCCCACCTCCTCCAGCCACACCCTGTCACTTCAGTCACCACTCAGTTAATCCCTATCAGGATTAATTCACTGATTGGCCGTACACTCTTATAACCCAATCATTTTTCCCCTGAACCTTCTTGCATTGTCTCACCCATGAGCTTTTGGGGAACACCTCACATCCAAACCATAACAGATACTTACTGAGGACATACTGTGTACTCACCACTGTGTCCATCCTTGGGCTCTAGATGACTTGGGCCTGCTGCCAGGAGTTCCTTCAAGACTGGTTGGGAAAGGAGGCAGCACTGTTTTCAGCCCTGGGATAGGAGTGAGGGCAGAGCTCATCTATGAAGAGCGTTAGGTGGTGGCAGGAAGGAAAGGCCACCTGAGAGAACCCAGGGAGGTTCCTAGGGTAGGTGATCAGGCCAGGTGTATGGATGCTGGATGGGTAACACAGGCAGTGAGCAGGTCCTGATGCTGCTGCCTCTCTCCTGGCTCCTGAAGCCCCTCAGGAGGACTGCTAGTGCTGAGAATACTCCAAGACCCTCCAGCCACTGCCTCCTGGGTAGACGGTTGGACCAGGAGGGGATCTGGTTAAAGACAGCAGATAGATGAGGGAGGTGGCAGTAGGGAGGGACACAGTAATCGTGGGAAGAGGAGACTTGATGGGGTGCTGGCAGCAGCTGGGCTTGGGGTGGGTGCTAAGGTACATTCCAGAAGGGAGAGCTCAGGATACACTGGGTGCATATATGGATGCCTGGTTTCCCTGCCTGTGCCCAGCACAGTTGATAAGAAAGCTTGGCTTCCCTAGGTTGACTCCTTCTTCCTTGTCCTCTGACCTTCTTTGGTGTTCTGTGATGGATTTTCTGAATTTTGGTGGGGGATCTGATAGCTTATGTGGGTCATCCTGGTGAGATGCAGCAGAGAGGATGCAGGCCAGGGGTTGGTGAGGCAGGACTTCCTACCTCATGGCCAGACAGAAGTGGGGAGGGTCCCAAACCATGTCACGCAACTGTTCCTCCTGCCTTGGAGAGGGAGGCTTATGGGGCTGTACGGGTGATTCCCAGTGAGGGGACAATGTACACCTCTGACAAGTGCCCTCACTACCACGCAGACCACGAGATGGGATTTCTCACGTGGAAGAAACCCTGTAGTTGGTCTGCTGGCTTTGTGGTGAACAGGGCTAATGCCATAAAAAGAAAAGGGTATTTAACTTTGCATTGATAGGTAAAGAATAATCAAAATATAATTAAAAGCATGAATTCTTCTAATTATTGTCCTTGTATAATGTGTGTTTAAAAACAAGACATCTGCAAAGGCTTCCTTTTGAATACATGCAGAAACAAGAGAGGGTATCATTTTAATTAAAAATGGATTATTTCAAAAACAGTTTAATCATCCTGTCATCAAAGGACTTAGATCTTATTAATTAGCTATTGATTAGCAGGTTTAAGTTACCCAAAATTTAAATTCATGGCGATCATTGTTGGCATCCCCCTGAGGAGTACGTTTCAACCCCCACCCTACCCCCATGTGTTTGGGATGTCAGCAGAACAAAGATTCAGGGTACACCATCTGAAATCACTTCCGTCCCCTGTGAACCCAGAGTGGACATCCTGCTGCAGGTGGGGACAGATGGGGAATGCTGGTAGCTGTCTCCCCTGCGCCGTCTCTGTGCTCTGGAATGAGAAGGTGCTGAGAACCCAGAAGGTGGTGTCCGTTCCCTGAGCATGTCCTTCCTTCTGATTGGCCCTCCCGGCAGGTCATTGAGGGAGCACAGTTGTAGAATGTGCTGGAATATGCTAGCCAGGCAAACCCTCAGCCTCAGCCGGCCCTGGTGAGAACACCTTCTTTTCAGGGCTGATCTTTCTGTAGGGGCAGCATGAGCACAACCCCCATTTATCATCTTAAGTGGATAAAGACTTTCAAAGTGATAAATAGTATTCGTGTTGTTCCTTCAGCCAAGTGTGGCTAAACTAATGCTCAGAGTCGTGAACAACGATGGGAAGGCTCATTAGAAGAGGGGCCCTTGGCAGTTCATACCTAACAGCTGACAAGCTGCTTCAAAATGCAATCACAAGCAGGGTAGAAAGGGTCCTTCCCACCAAGGACCCACAGAGGCCGGCCCTGCCAAAGTGGATCTTGGCTTCCCTCCCCTAGGGGTCAGACTCTGTACTGGGCTTTATGGTTCCTGCATGCGTAGAAGAACCTTCTCAAAGAGGAAACAGATCTCTCTCCTAGGTACCTGGGGTCTCGCCCTCCTGCCTAGGTGTCCATGGGTCTTGGATCCAGGCTGCTAGAAACACACCTTCTCCTCGGTCCCCCCAACCTGGGAGTGGCCCACCCACCTGCTGCACACTGACCACTGGATTGCCACTTGCTCCCAGGTGACCAGGCCCTTGTGCTCAGATCCCTGTGCTTGCACCACCTCCGTGGTTTGTGTCTGCAGGCCTCATGGGGATAGTGCCTACAGCTTCTTCTCTCACCCCTCACTTCCTTCAGTGGAGGGCAGCTGGGAAGTAGGGGACATGGGACCCAGAAGACAGATCAGAGTATGCTGGGGCCCAGAACTGGGTCTCTGCATGGGGAGGGCAAGACTGCCCTTCAGAAAGGCATTAATCTAAAATGGTATTTTCCTGAGATAGTTATTTCTGAAATGACACATTTGTGAAATATTTTAAGATTGGAAAGCTGAGAAAGGAATTCGATATTTAGAAACAGCGTAGCACTGGAATCTTTCAAAAATGAAACAAACATCCTAGAGGGATTCAAAAAGTAAAGCATTTTCGTTCCCTAAAAGATTGATTTGGGGCTTCTGTCCTGCCTGCTCTAGGTAGGATATGGGGCCCTGCAGGTTCAGTATGTAGAGAACATATGTTTGGCTAAAGCTCTCAGGGTTTTTTGTTTTGTTTGTGGCACTGGGGATTGAACCCAGGTTTCATTTCTTCAAACCAAAGATAGTACATGGAGCCTCCAAAGACCTCCGACTACCCTGGGTACAGTGCAGAACCACCAGGCACAAATGGAACTTCATCTCAAAGCATCCAAGAGAGACAGTGCCCTGACCAGGCTTCATCTGATGACTCAGCCTCAGGATAAGCTGTTAAATGAAACTGGCGGAAGCATCGCCAAATGAGACTCCTGCCAGCGTTCGGGGCCAAGGGATGTGTCCGTGCTAAGCCTGCACTGTTAGCCACGCAGAGCGTCCTCACAGGGGCTTGATACCTTCCTGTCCAAGGCCCTCAGCTGTTGGGTTTATAGGACCTGGCATTGTTTCCTCAGCACCTCAGGTTTTAAGAACCAAGGGGCCTATTTGACCATTTTCCATGAAGTCCTGGTGTTCCCTGGATGAACCAGGGAGCAGAGAGTCCCCGGCACAGGGAAGAACTTGTGTTCTTTTTGAGGTCTTCCCGCTAGCTGCTGAATGGGAACTTGGGGAGTTTCCAGACCAAAGTCCTCCCATCCAGAGCTAGAAACCAGGGTTTTCCTCAAGGAATCCTTAGTTTTGCATCAGCCATTCACAGTGCTTTCATGATTTCAGCCTAATCCATAGCCCACTTTGCTATTACCTGCTTACTGGTTTTCTTTAAATTGACTCCCTTTAAATAGGCTTCAAAAGAAAGCTTTTTATCCCTACCGTAAGTGAAACTCTTCAGTATAATTTGCCAGTATAAATGGAAGGCAGCACTTTAAAATAAATAAAAAATAAGGTAAATCTGTTGATCCACATGATGTCATCCCATGGACTCTTATCATGCTTTGGGAAATATTGGCTAAAAAAAAAATGCTCCTTCCTTCCTCTCTGATTCCAGCCTTTTCCCCAGAAAGCTCTCCATGTTCCAGGCATCCTTCATGGGGTAGTGGAGTGGAACGCAGGCATCCCTTGGAGATAAAATGGGCTCTGCGTCAGGTTAAACTAGAATGATATTCTTCTACCATGGAAAGCCTTTCTGAACCCCCCACATGATTCCTGTCATGGCCTGGTTCAGCTTAAAAGGGGAAGATGTTTTTAGGACTGAGAAAGATGTTATTGCTGACATCAACATAGCTAGTGCAAGATGGGGTCAGATAGAAGCAAACTTTCACCCCAATATCAGAGAACTATCAGCAAATTTACTTGTGTTTACCTCTTCCAGGACTTTCCAAAGCTAGAGCTGTCTCTTGCTCAGGGTTTCAATCCCCAAATGGGTCTGGATTCACAGGCCTAGAACTTCCCACTTGAGCCATGTGCTGCGAGTTGTGAGTTTCTTCCTTCTGTGTGTTGTCATTCTCCTGGGAACCCTCCTGTGTACCTGCCCCAGACAGGTACCCTGCCTCTTTTTTCTGAGCATCAGCCAAAAAGTACTAGAGAAGGTCAGAATGTGCCAAGTGCTTGAGAAGACAGTAGAACTTGTTCCAAAAGCCCCAGTGAGGGCAGGGGACAGTCCCTGCTCAAATGCAGACTGCAGGTGGAGCCCCTAACTGCCCCCCATGTAAAGAATTGGTGAAAGAAGACGAAATGGAGCTGTGCCTCTTGGCCTCCATCACAGTCAGTCCAAGGCTGACTGATAAAGTAAGTGTGAAAACAGTCCACAAAAGATGTCAGGGTTTATCTAATCATAGGGATGGGGACGGGCTTCTTAAATATTATGCCAAAGGAAGAAGCCATAAAGAAAAAGCTTTAATTCATCTGACCAATAAAAATGTAAATTATCTGTCCGGAAATGCCATAAAGAAAATTAAAGAGCAAAGGGGAAAACTTGTTATACAGATGATTGTCAAAACCACTGCCGAGTATCCTTCAAATATAAATACCTTAAGGATCAATAAGAAAAAGGTGAACATTCACATTTTTCAAAAAGAAGCCATTCAGAATGGAAGAAATATGAGGAAAAAGTACATAAGCATGTTCAAACTTGTCAGTCCATCAATGAAGCTTCAAAGTACTGGGTATTTTCCTCCCAGATTCCCGGTCCTGTGGGCAGACAAGCTCTGAGGTGCACCGCTCAGGACCCTGAAAATCCTTATGAGTGTCCAGGGGTCCATTTTGCAGAACATTTCCTGAGACTGAGAAATGCGCATTTGCTCAAAATTCCTAGAAGGAATTTTGTCTGAGAACAGTGAAAAGACATATGGCCATGAGCATCGATCACAATAGAGATGGAAGTAACCTAGATATCTGCCAGTGGGAAGCTGGTTAAGTAAATTATAGGCTGTGGTACTCCCAGCTGTACATTCAAAGTTAGTTATTCAATTACTCAACAAAAATATCCTGAAAACCTCCTGTGTGCCAAGCTCTAATCTGGACTGTGGGGGATACTGCAGTGAACAAAACAGATAAAACCTCAGCCTAGTGTCAGTCAAGAGAGGATGGATAGATAGATGGATGGATTGGTGGTAGGGTAGATAAATGGGTAAGTAGATAGATAGGTGATAGAGATGGGTGGGTGGTGGATGGATGGACAAATAAATGGAGAGGTAGATGATAGGGGTAGATAGGTAAATTGATAGATAATAGAGATGGGTGTGTGTGTGTGTGTGTATGTATGTATGTATGTATGTATTATGTGTGGGTCAAAGGAGAAACAATATACTCTTTATCCAGGGACTCAGGAAAGGCCTTCCTGTGAAGGACTCATTGAAGGACAGACCTGAAGGAGGAAAGGGAAAGCAAATGGATTTCTGAGGTGGATCCCCAGGTGAAGAGAATGGGACTCATACAGGGACCTGAGGCAAGAGCTTGCCTGGAAGGTCAAGCATGGTAAGGATGTGAGCTGTCAGAAGACCAAATGAGATGGAGAGTAAGAGAGAGGGGGGCTGCTGATGGGAAGCCAGGATGGGTGTGAACAAGGTAGTCCTGGTTCCTGCTTTAATAGTAGGATTCCTTTTCAGAATGTGTTCTATAGGAGACAAGGACTGGTGCTGGGAGGTCAGCCAGACCACTTTCACCATTGACCGTGTAAGAGAAGCCTAGGGGACCTGCACCAGGGAGGGAGCAATGGCAGCAGGGAAAAGTCATCCCATTCTAAATATTGTGACAGCATTAAAACATGTGTCTTCTGACAAGGCCTATATTCTTGCTGTAGCAACAATCTTCAGTGGACAGCCTGCCCTCACGAAGGCCTGGGTGGAGCTGTTGGTCCTTGCAAATCCATTATACTTCAGCTTGGGCCCCATGCACATAGGTGTGAGGTGGAAGAAGGACAGTGAATAAATGAGTGACTACCTGGAAAAATCCCATGAACTGTCTCCACTACAGCGGGACCCACACATGATCCTGTGACCCAGGATTTCTACTCCTTGCCATTTGCTCAACAGAGATGCATGCACACAAACCCCAAAAGATCAGACAAGAACTTCCACAGCAGTGTTATTATAATAGCTATGATGTGGAGACAGCCTGAATGTTCATTGATAGAAGAAAAATACACTGGACTTTATTCACTCAGTGGACACAACCCAGCTACTAGAGCAAGAGAGTGACCAGTACTCACCACCTGCATGGGGCTCACACCTGATGCTGAGCCAAAGGAGACCAGACACAGAATACATCACCTGATCCCATTTACAGAAAGTTCCAAAGTAGGCAGAACTAATCTATGGTATTAGAAGTCACCCATGGAGAGGAAGGATTGATGGGGACAGGTGGGGGATACATGGGTGTGCTCAGGTTGTGCCAGTTCATTGGACTGTGTCCTTATGATTTGGGTCCTTTCCTGAGCATATATCATATTTAAGTAAAAAGGTGACTTTAAAAAGAAAAGTTTATAGCTAATCATCTTTAAAAATCTGTGTTTATATGTTTTTTAAAAATGCCTGGAAGGATGTTCAAGAAAATATTTGATAAAGGTTATCACTGGGTGATAAGATCGAGGGTAATTTTTAATGTGTATTTCTAGGCATTCTGTGTAAGGATTTCTAAGATCTCTTCCATGTATATATATTTATATAACTTGTTAGTAGCCTACCATGACCATGGCTCTGACAACTAAGGAGATCAATTTTTTCCCAATAATTGATACCACGGAAGTCAGAAACTAAGCCTAATCAAGCATGTCAAGAATAAAGGGGAAGATTTGTTAATTGAATGTCATGTTATGTCCTCGGTTATGCTTAATACAAGATAGGCAATTTAGAATTCCCAATTATCCAATTAAAATGCTAATTATCTCTTACCTTGATAAGGCCTCTCTAGGAGAGAGGGTGAGCTGATGCTCTCCGTTGCTTCTCATCTCCCTGTCTTTTACTGTAACTGCTGCAGTCTTTGCTGCTGCCCTTACCTCTGGTTGGTGGGTCCTTACCTCTCAGGGCCCCTCATCCTCTCCTGGAGCACCAGCTGCTGCTTCCCAGGAGCCCACCAGGGCCCTTGGCTGGGTTGGGTGGTGCCATTTGTCCTTGCAGACCTGTTTCAGCTCAGCTTGGAGACGTTTTCCACAGTGTCATCCACCACAAGACCTAACAGAGCACCTAGCCCTCTCCTGCATGACCTCCTTCAGTCCTCATAGTGAGGCCCAAGGCAGGTGCTATTTTAGCCCCCACCTACATACAGAACCAAGGCTGCAGAGGTATCTGTTTGGAGACCATAAGCTTTGCGGTCAGAAACCCTGTGATGGCCCAGGCCTATAATACCAACTGTTTGGGAGGCTGAGGCAGGAGGATCAGAAGTTTGAGGCCAGCCTGGACACCTTAGCGAGACCCTGTCTCAAGAAAAAAATTAAAGGAACTGGGGATCTAGCTTAGTGTACTTGCCTAGCACTCCAGTGCCTAGTGAGATCCTGAGTTCAACCCCCAATATTGCCTGAGAAAGAAAAATAAAAAACCCTGAATGGACTCTTAAGCCCAAACCTAGATTCAGTGGACTCCCTCACCATCGTTACTCTGTCCTGCAGTTTCCTCATCTGTGAAGTAGGACAAATGCTCCTTCCACAAAGGATTGTGCTAAATGCTTCAGGTGGCTGTCTGCTGTCTCACTGGAGTGGCTGCATGACCTGCCCCAGGTCTCAGCCTGAGTAGGCAGCAGAGCCTGGATTGAATCAGTCTGCAGGAGTCCCAAGTCCCAAGCATCCTTGCTTTCAAGTGCAGTCCCTTAGATTGCAGGCACTGGTGGAGGTGCCCAGCAGGATCTGGGGAGTTGGGAAAAATGACCTGGGCAGGTGGCAGAGCCTAAGGAGTCTATTTTCATCAGGTTACCCACATAGTGATGGTCCCTACAAGAACAAGATGGCGAGCTCACATACTCAGAGACTGGACTGGCCAGCCTTGGAAGATGTTTCCCTGGCCAAGCAGTCTCAACCCAAGAGCCAGGACTGGTGTGGGTATGGCTGTGGGAGGGAACAAGGAGGCTTAGGGAGCACTGAGCAACAAAGAAAGCTGCAGAAGGCAGAGACTTCACAGCAGCTATTACAGATCGCCCATGCTGGATAGTCCCACTTTGGTGCAGGTTGTACTATGAAGCTGCCTGACCCTCTGATAGCACTGGTTTTCTTAATAATGCATTGCTAGTTTTAGTCCAGGGCTTTAAGCCAGTCCCTACCTGGTGATATACCAGATGAATGTCACTTGCTCATTTAAATACATGTACCGCCTAGGTAGTGGTGTGTCCCTAGCCTTCTCTGTGTCTGTCCTCACCTGGGGTCTGGGGAAGGGGAAGACAAAGAAAATACCCTGATTCGCCTGTCCTAGTGCCTGCACTTCACAAGGCCCATAGAAAATTCATGCTAACAGAACTGGGACTGTCCTGGGGTATTTAAGCAGAGCCGTGAACCAGTGGCTGGACCCACACAGCAACCACAGGGTGGGTAGGGGCCCTGTTGCCAGAAGCCTCTGATGATCCATTGCTCATCCCAGAAGAAAGAAGCAGAGCAACTTCCACCCTCCCCCTGGGAGTTCTAGAATGATTTGGTACATGCTTCCAATTCCTTGTGAGAGAAGTTTCCTGCTGCCTACTTCACTGACACACATGAGTTTGGCTCCAAGGCTCACTCTGGGACAGCAGGAAAGGCACCTGTTGGCCTTGAGGATTGTCAGGGCTTCTCTCTCACTCTGAAAGGGATTTTCCTTTAGTAAGTGGGTAGATCTTCAAAATGTGTGTTGCATTTGTTACACAGTTGTGGTCATTTAGACCTGGCAAATGTCATTGTCACTAATTAGAATGCATGTGAATTACAAGTTACTGAATACTGAGACAATTATACCTGACACTGTTGTTTGATCCCAAACCTTACAAGGTACTCTGCATTCCCTTCCCCTTCCACTTTTTACACACTCAAGGCCCCAGTCAGTCCCTGAGGAGGCAAGACTCCTGTATCAGTTTTCCCTGAGGGCAGAGGCAGCCATGACGGGATAGCAGGCCAAGAAGCCACTTGTCAAGCAGGAAGCCCACATGTATGTGTGAGTCCTGAGGCTGGTGCAAGGACATCTTTGCATTCTCTCTGGACAGTGCCCTGGCGATGCTGCATGTGCATCGTCCTGCACAGGGCCTGGTGGACTCCCAGGGAGAACTTGGCTGTGCTTGACCATGCTGGAGTGGGCACGGATCTATGCAGATTCTGTTTGGTTTTCAAGGAGTAGCCAAAAGGCTCTTTCTCAGAGTGCTGAGATGCTGGTGACTTTCTGGCCACCTGCAGGAAGATCCCTGTGTTGTGGATTCTCTTACCACCTGCAGGAGGGATCCCTGTGCTGTGGACTCCCTGTGAGGCTTCTGAACAGTGACAGTGATGTCTAGCACATGCTGCACATAGTGCCCATCATGTACTGAGCAGCCTTCTACGTACTCCTTATGAATCAAGTCATTTAACAGGCAGAGCAACCTTGGAAGGGAGGTAGCATCTGCTGGGGATAAGGCTCAGTTCATAGAGTGCTTGCCTGTCAAGCACAAGGCCCTGGGTTCAATCCCCAGCACTGCAAAACCAAACCAAACCAAAACAAAAACAGAAGGGAAGTAGCATTATCAACCCCTTTTTACATTGAGGAAACTGAGGCATGGAAAGCCTTACAGCTGGCAAGTGACCAAGCTGGGGTGTGACTTTCAAGAGCTGGGGGTGTGGGGGCAAGGGCAGCCCCTGTCCTCCGGTACTATTCAGCTAAGTAAGCCTCTGTCCAGACTACCACTCTCCTAAGTCCTCTGCTAGGCCACCTGGGCTCTACCACCCCTAGATTCCCTTTCATAGGCCTGTACCTGTCGCTCTTTACCTCTTGGGGACCTGAGGTCCATCGAGGCCCAATTTCTGGAATGATGTGACCAAAGCCACTCCTCCTTATTCTACTCCACAGACCTCCTTGGCCCCAGCTACCAGTGCTCACAGCTTGTGCTAATATCTAGTAATGGTGGGCACTTGCTGCCTGGGGCAGCCACTTTACTGTTATCTGGGGCAACTAATGTGTTTTAAGGGACTGCGGCTTATCTTCTTGTTAGTTGATAAACCTCTGAGGGCAAGAGCTGGGCTGTGTGCCCAGGAACTATCCACCAGTGGGATTTGTGAGTCCCAAGGGGGGAGGCCCAGCAAGACTTTCCCTGGAGACATGGTTTCTGCAGATGTGGGCCTGGGCATTTGCTGTTCTTGCCCCATTAGTCATCTGCAGGCACTGACAAATGGTCCTGCTGCCGTCTGTTACTCTGTCACTGCAGTAACTCCATCTACTTTGTTATTCACAGCACCGATTCTCCCAGGTTACTTAAGGGTTCTCATTTATGCCCAGATACAAAGCATCTTTTACCCGAGTCTTGCTTGAGAGAAATTTATAGACAAGGATGTTGGAGGAGTGGGCAGGCAGGGAAGAGCTTCAGGGAGCACAGAGCAGCAGGGATGTCTGGGAAGCTGGTTAGCTGGGACATGGGCAGATGGCCCCCCCTGCTGCTGGGGAAGGCTGTGTTAGCCTAGGAACCTGGTCTGGTGCCCCCTACACCCTCCCCCTTCCAGGTGAGCAAGAGGGAGCAGGGGCAGCTGGGCTCAGCGTCCTGCTTGCGCTGTGTGCCAGATGCAGATTTATGAAAGGAGCAGGTGGAGGTGGTCAGGGGTGGGGGAGACAGCACTTCTGCCTGACTTGCTGTCTGCTGTCCTCTGACAGACTATTCATTTTTAGAAGTTTTGTTTTGGTTCCTCATAAAATCTGCCTATTCTTTTTTTTTTCATGCCATCCTCTTAGGTCTTAATTATCTTATATGCCATGAAAGTCTCCACCTGATATGCTGTTATCCAAAGTCCTTGGGAGGTCTCAGCCTGCTGTTTGTTGTATCTGAAAATACTTCATGGTGTGTGTGGCGGGGGTTGCAGGTGTATAGGTGTGGCGCGCGTGTGTGTGTGTGTGTGTGTGTGTGTGGTATGGGTGAATGCACAAGCAGATCTTCCATGGCCCAAGTTGAGGGTGTGGCTGTCCTGCTTGGCTTTGTGACGGCTCCTGCTGGGAGCTCCAGGTATCATATCCAGGGACCAAGTTTTGTATTAATTTCTAACTTGGGAGTTTCTAAACTTGTACATTTGAACTGGAAGCCCCTGGTGCACAGACTGGTGCTTACGAATCCTGAGATGTTTGGTGTTCATCAGAGCCCAGCAGGTTTCCTTGATTGCTGGCAAATGTTTTCCAAGTCCCCTTTTCTTTATGAGTACGTGTTACAAGATGTTCCCCCAAATCTCCTGTGTCTGCAGGAATATTCAGAGATGAAATGATTGAGTAGTGACAGCTGTAACTTAATCAGCCTGTCCTAATTTGAATGGACTGGGTGGTAACTGTAGGCATATGGGACATGGCTGGAGGAGGTGGGCCACTGGCGGCATGTCCTAGAAGGGTGGATCTTCCTGTGGCTTCTCCCCACCTTCACTTTCTGCTTCCTGACTCTGGCATGAGGGGAGCAGCCTCCACTGAGCCCTTCGCCATCATGTGCTGCCTCACTTGGGTCCAGATCAATGGAGCCAACCACCTGTGGACTGAGACCTCTGATATTGAGAGTCCCAAATAAACTTTCCCTCCTCTAAGTTGTTCTCAATGGGTATTTTGGACATGGCAACACAAAAGCCAGCTAAATAGTGCATCACTACATCAGTCCCTGCTTTGTGTGCTGGGGCAGCTCAGTTCTGTTCCTTTCAAAGTCCCAAGTCTGGCTTTCTAGCTTCTCCTTCGTTCTTTCCTTATGAGCTCTGCTCTACTGTTGTGTTTTATGGTGTCCTTCTGAGTGTTGGAGGTGAGAGGGTTTCTGGCTACGCCTCTGCTATCACTAAAATGTGGCCATGAACTTGGACCAGTTAGTAGTTACTTCTCCAGTGCAGAGTCAGCTGGACCCCTCCCCCTCATTTGTCTCCATTGGCTAGATTTTCTGTGAAGGTATAGAGGGGACTTTAGCAAGTTTTCTCCGGCTGCTGTGGCATGTGAGCCATCAGTGGAAAGTTGGGTCAGTCTGTTTTTGTTCCTGGTCATCCCAGCTCTGCTAGCTGAACTCAGACCAAGCTGTGTGGAACCTCCAGGTCAGGCCTGAGACCCCAGTTTGAAGCATCCTCATCTGGAAAACATTGGAAGTGTGTTACACTTTTCTCCACGGTCCCCTGCACCACCACACCAGCCCCAGAACTTAAGTACCTTTATGCATCCACAGCCCAGGCCCCAAATCTACAGGAAATGCTCCTGGGCCTATTTTGTCCACCTGTTACCACCATTACAGCTTCACTGTGTCCTCAGGTCCTGTCAGAAAAGATCACTGAAAACAAAATTAGGTGCTGAAGTCCAGTGTGAGGAACATCAGACTCTTTTGGGCAGAGTGAATTTTCAGCATGTGGCATCTCTTTTCCTTTCTCCTCTTCCTGTAGGTGTGTGGAATTGTCAGTGTTCTTGGCAAAAATGAGTAGTGTTGGGCTGCAGTTACAGGTGAAAACTGGGTCAGCCTTTCCTTAGTTAGATGCCTCTGTAAGTCGTGCCTTATACTCGAAATTGCTTTTTTTTTTTCCTTCAACAAAAGCCAGGGATACTGGAAGGTCATTTCTGCCAAGAGGATTATGCAGCAGGAAAACTTGCTGCGGGTGAGGGCACCAAACCCAACTGGCCTCCTTTCTCATAGGCAGTGCTTGTTCATCTGTACATGCCAATGGCACAGCCAACCCTCTGCCTGGCCTTTCTGAAACCAGCCAGTCCAAGTACAGACTGTGGTCATCTGTAGGTCACTTACCCCAACAAAGGCCTCTCCATTACCTTGAGCATGGCTAGATGTCCCCTCAAGGTATACTTCTGCTGGGGCAGGCTCACACCTCCAAAAACTAAGGGAGCACTGTCTTCTTGCGTCATTGTACAGGGAGCCAATTTTGAGACTACCTGTAGAGACTTCCACAGGAGGACTGGTGGTGTGGGGCAGCCTTAGTAGGAAGGGTCTGGGCTGTGGTCTCCATCAGCGCTGTGAACCTGGGTCTTACTGTCCCCCCGCCTGGAACTGAGGTAGACACTAAGGGCAGCAGTATAAGTGCTCCTACCATGAATAGGGGACCAGCCAGAAGAGGAGCGTGTGGTTTTCCTCACCTCCCTGGCAGCTCCTGAAGTCCTTTGTGTTGCGGAATTGCAGATACCCAATTATCGCGGAAGGTTTGTAAGGCAAGTCTGAAAGCCGATTGAATCTAGCAGAACCATTCTGCATAACAACTACTTAATACCCAATCATAACAATTATACATAATTTGTGTTTACGGTGTTTATAGCTGGAAAGATTAAACTCCTCCACACAGACATTCTCTAAACAGACTTAGAACATGCAGAGCAGGCAGGGCCGCCAATTGGCATGCCTACAGCTGGTCCTTGGTGCTCTGCAGCTGGCTGCCCTGGTGGCAGGTGGGCAGGGTGGGGGCTGCCTGGACCTGCTTCTCAGCCAGGGCCACGTGAGAGCTGGGCCGAGCTGGGGTCCTGCATGGGAGCTGCTATTACCCACGTCTGGGTAGAGTGAGGGCAGTTGCCCCCTCCAGCTGGGGTCTGCAGATACCAGGCACCTGGTGTGCACGGAAGACCAGAGCAGAACCTCAGGAGCCATTTGGTCCCTGAGAGCTCCTAATCTCATGCCAAGAGGAGGCCCCAAGAACCTGAGGCATGTAGTGAGGGAGGGGGTATAAGGACCACTCCAGAATTCTGGGCAGTGCTACCTCCCTGGGGTTCAGGACTCTGATGTGGCTAGTCTGGTCCATCAGCCCCTGGGGCCATCTCCAAGATCTGCCCTGGGAGACCCAGCAGGAGGAGACAGCTTACTGCCCCTGTAGACCCTCTTGGCTCCACGGCTGGGCTTTGCCAAGGTCTGGCCATCCTCTGCCCTGCTCATCACTCTCTCAGGCTTGCAGGGCTCTGCTGGTGTCTGGCTGTCCTGGAGGCCTCCCTGACACTCACTGGACTCAGCCTGGGGCTAAATTCCTGCCTTTGCCTCCAGACCTTGCTGCTGAGCAGGGCTGCTCAGAATGGGAGTGTGTTCAGGGACCCCAGTGGTTTACTGCTTTCCCAGGCAGGAAGAAGCAGGACCTGTCCTGTAGACCTGCCCTGCCCTGCTTCCTCTCCATGCAGCCTATCACTCACCCCTCTGTCTAGCCCAGGACATCCCTGGGGCTGGAAGGGCTTGTGTTCCTCTGCAGCCTTGCATCCAGTCTCTCCAGCAAGGTGAGGGGTCCGACTTGCACGAAGGCCTTTCTCCAGCCATGCAGAAACATGTGGCCCTTGCCCCAGCCTACCTGGCCCTAGGGGCCAGAACTCCAGCGATCTTTCTGTCTTCCTGATGAGCCCTGAGCCCCCAGATTCTTCCCTAAGCTCCACACTGACCTCCGTGGCCTAGAGCAGGCCCTGGGTTCACACACACTCTGGGGAGCTCGGGTTTCTTGGGGGCACAGCCGAAGTGGCCTGGGCTGAGGACTCGTACGAGGGGATGGGAGCTGTACGTGCTCCAGTGGTCCCAGCCTGATGTGTTCTCCCTTGCAGCCTGTTCCAGCACTATTGCTATTCCCGGGGCGGCATGCGCCACAACTCCTACACCTGCATCTGTTGCAGGTAAGTGCACCCTAGGTCTCCTGGGGGAAGGTCGGGGGAAGGAGAGAGAACTCTACCTTCTTTGTCAGCTTGGAGGCACTTGCTCACTTACACACCTGGCCACCCAAGCCTGGAAGTCACTTTTTCCCCCAAGGCCCCAGGACTAAGGTTTCCTCTGCCTACCAGACCTGGTATCTAGGAAGGAGAAAGCAGCCAGCTTACTCCAGAAGGGCACCTGCTCCCATCCCCAATGATGAGCCCTGGAAGGCCACCACTGCCTTCCTCTCCAGAGCATATGGGGACCGGACTGGGAGCCCAGGATGGGTGGCTTCTGTGTGCAGCAGGGGTGGAGCGTGGATAGAGCTGTGTGGGTGAGGGGGCTGTGGTTGTGTGTCCATGGGCGGGTGAGTGTGGAGCACTCAGTGTGGTGCACAGGGACCATACCATCATGGCCGGGGAGGCGTTGGGCCCTGGGTGGGTGTGTTTGTCACTGTAGGTATCTGTGTGTGGCATGTTGTGTCTGGGGTGCTCTGTGTGGGCTGTGTGTGCATCTACTGTGCATGACTGGGTGTGCTGAGAGTGCACGAGCAGAAGCAATGACCACGAATGTAGGGCAACTGGTGGCCACAAATGTGTGCTGCTGTGCAGGTGTCAGTGCCGATGTTTGTCACTGTGGGTGTGATTACACAGCATGTCCTGGCTCTGGGGCTCACTCCACTTCGTGTCCCATGCTCTGTGAGGCTCTGCCCTTCAGGTCTGGCCCCTGCCCAGCCAAAATGGAGCCGGGCTTCTCTTGCTGATGTGCACGTCCTCACACATGAATAATACATAGGAGCATCTCAGCCCTTGGAAATGTTCTTCTCTGGTGGATAGAGAGAAAAATCATTATTTCTACTTTTATGATTCCTGAGACTCCCAAATGGGGCCATAAATATTACACCCAGGTGTGTGTGTGTGTGTGTGTGTGTGTGTGTGTGTGTGTGTGTGTGTGTGTGTGTGTGTGTGTTTTCCTTTGGACAGCCTTAAAAGTCCTTTTTTCTTAAAGGCATTGCTCATTAGGGTAGCTCTCTCGAGGCACAGATAAGTGAGAAGCTGCTGACTTCCTGTCTCTCTAGCCCTGAGCAGGGTGGCTTCTGAGGCTGCCAGGTCCCTTTCCGTGGATCCCCTCTGCCATTGGTCCCCAGGAAAGGAAGACTTCCTCAGGGTCCCTCCCCAGGTCCACGAATTGCTGTTCCCCATTTCTGTTCTCCACATGTGCTGTTCACATCCCCAGCCCAGTGGGCATTGGCCTGAGTGGCTATCACAGCCCAGAACCCCTGGAGGTAGCACTGTCATGAATCAAGAGGCTGTGGCTGGTGGGTGGGGGGTACCATGTTCCCTGACCCCCGGCCGCGGACCTGGTCCAGCCACCCTGTGGCCTCTGCTGGAGGATGGGTAGCATTGCCCCTGGGTCTAGGCTTGGAGCGCCAGCCTCCCAGGGCTGCTGGGTCAGGATAAGACCTTGACTGTCCTCCTGGCCCTTCGCAGTGGTGAGAATGCATCTATATTGCACTATGGACATGCCGGGGCTCCCAACGACCGGACGATCCAGGACGGAGACATGTGGTAAGTGAAGCTAGCCCTGGAAACCAGCAAGATTCTCCAGGAAACCAGCTCAGATTTCCTTGCCAAAGCCACTGACCTGCATGATGCTTTCTGCAGAGCCAAAGGCCCCTGCACCTACAAATAAGCATCACAAGATGGGTGGAGGACAGGGTGGCTGTGGTTTCCATGGGATCATGGGCTTTCCAAGGAGAGCCTGAACTGTCCCCAGCCTCTGCCAGGTCATCCTTTCCATTCAGGAAGCTCCATACTTACATCTCTGTGCCCCAGTGTCTAGAGGCCAGGAGTCACACACACCCTAAAACCTTCCATCCTCAGCCACAGGTCCTCTTGGCATATGCAAACTACTGGTTCAGCAAGTCCAAGGTGGTGGCTGTCCTGAGCATGTTGTGCTGTGATTTCAACCCCCTGTGGAGGACATGACAAGTCCGACATGGACAGGCCTTGTGGCCTCCATCCCAAGAATTGTGATCCTATTCACAGATCCCCAACATGGAGGGCAGAGCACACTGGTCTAGCACTCCCAGGCTTGGCAGGGTTCTGGGGGCACCCACAGACATGGCCTCCTACCCACAGTTGCTCCAGGTTCCCTGCCTGTCCTCCCCACCATCCAGCATGGAGCTGCTGAAAGCTGTCCAGATGCTGGAGTCTGGGGCTTAGCCCACACTACACAGGGTCACCCTGTCTTGGCCTTCAAATGTGCTGTGGTCACTGACCAGCAGTAGGAGGTACCCGTCTCCCACACTCTACCCCCGGTTCTTTGGCGCCTTGTCATCCATGGCTGATGCAGCTGAACAAGGTACCTCCAAGCCCTGCTGGGCAGTGTCGTGGTTTCTTCTCAGCTGTCTGGTGTGGTGGGCTGTCCTCTTTCCCCCTCGGCTTCCCCAATGTACTCATTCCCCAGACTGGAGTTCCCATGATGACTGCCCACTGACCTGGCCCTGGCCTCATCTGGCAGGCCTTGGCTCTGCCACAGGAAGTGGTCGGAGCCTCATGCAGGAGTCCTCTGCCATGTCCACCCAGGAGCACGAGCATACATGCCTAGACTGACAGGCAGACGACCAGCTGCCCAGAGAGATACTGTGCTCTGAGCTGTACTAATGGGAACCCACTTAAGCCCAGGGTTGCCCCTGCCACAGGGCATGCCAGTACTGTGACTGGCCATAGTATGTCAGCCAGGTCAGTCACTGGACGGAACGTTTGGTTCTGGCTACCATTGTCAGGAGCCCAGCTCAGTCTTCTGGAAGAAAAGCCACTTCCCTCTCTGAGCCTCAGTTTACCCGTCTGCAAGTGGAGACAGCACAAGCATCTCAGGACTACACACAGTAGCTGAAGGGGTGTGTGAGAAACCACAGGGGGAGCTGAGGCCTCTTCCTAGGTCCCTGGGCCAGCAAGTCCAGGGGTGGGAGCCTACAGAGATTGGGGCCAAGAGTGACTGTAGAGGTTAGGACCACCCACCTGGCCATGAACTAGGCCCCAGTGTCTATCTTGTTGGCCTGCCTGCCCAGACCAACTCCAGAGTCTCTATCACCCATAGGCCATGCTGAGCCCTAAGAACTGTGGGCCAGGGCCTAGTCTGCAGGCTGGGAGGGTTAGAACAGAGCTCAGTTACCCTCCAGAGGCAATGTCCCCAACAGGGCTCTCCCTTATGTGTCATCCTCTTGGTTTCCTTCCCTGACCCCACACCGCCTGTCCTTGGTGTGGAGCAGAGTAAAGGAGACAGAAGGGTGTGGGGCATAGGTGTGGGGCAGAGGGATTTGGGGAGGGGCATGGCTCCTTCAGACTTGGTTCAGCCAGAGACCAGGGAAGTAGAGGATGGCGACCCCCCTGGGCCATGGCTGAGTCAAAGGTAGCCCCGAGGATGCCACCTGTGTGCTCTTCAGACTCTCGTCTTCCAAGAACTTTTCTAATGGTCTTTGACTGGTCCATTCTGGCTGGATCAGGAGGATAGAACCCAGGAACCCAGCATCAGGACAGAGGCAAGGGCTGAGGTTGAGGCCAGCCACATCAGCAGGGTCCCTCTGTCCTGGGGGCATCTCTGGCTGACTAGAAGTCTCCATGCCAGAGCCAGGTGGCCATGAATTTTTCTGCTCCTTGAGCTCAGCCTTCGTCAGCGGCGTTGGCTGCTACTCTACTTTACCCTCTATCTGACCCAAAGGGGGTCTGAGAGGCCAGTCCCAGCTATATTGCTGGTGGGGCTAAGGCCAGGGTGCTGAGCACATCAGGCTTCCACACCTCCCAGGTGTAGTGGCCTCAGTCCTAGTGGCAGTGCATGGCACCTGCATCTCCTGGTGCAACTGTAGACAGGAGGGATCGGAGGAAGCCCACGAATGTTCATGCCAAGACCAAATTGGTGAATTTGTTTTTCTAGTGCTAACTTTGAAATGTAGCCAGTAGAATAATTATGAGTTTATTATAGTCAATTTATTATGCAGCATTTAGAACAACATGTTTTGTTGATTACTGCTGCTGCCAGATTGCTGGCGGCATTTATAATCCATTGTTTTATTGAAATTGATCTGCTGAGTGCCTACTGCATTCGGTAAATAATAAATCACTCTGTTATCCCCAAATAAAAACTATGGAACTTCATCATAAGGTATGAAACTGGAATATGAGCCTCGTGCAGTTTTCCCAAAACCCAGTGCCTCCTAGGGCAGGGCATGCGTTCCAGGAGTTCGTCACAGTGGTAGGCTCTGGGTCCCGGTCTTTGACATTGGGTTAAAATGGCCCAGAGATATTTTAACACTTAGTAACGTGGCTGTCTGGGGAGTCAGAGCTGGTTCAGAGCAATCAGACCACACTGGAGAAGGATGCAGGAGATGCTGAGGAGAGGCCAGTTCTTTCTGTCATTCCTTCTGTATATACACATGTGCGTGCACATGCGCGCACACGCAGCCTGAGAGAGGCCATGATGCTTGATCGTGATCTCAGAGGTTCCCAGGTCAACTGCCTGCCTTCCCCCTAGCTGAGCAGAGCCTCAGAGCCTCGTTACTGGGGGTAGTATAGCAGCCAGCTCCAGGGAGGCTCAGGGTAAGTACAAAGTGCTGGGCATTCAGCCTGGCACAGTGTGGGCCCTCAGCCGGCAAGAGCTGCAGCAACACGTGTGCTCACCAGAAACGGGCCGGCCAGGGCCTCTTCCTGCTGCACTCTGGCCCTGGGAGACCCACCGCCCAGCAGCTGGCCCACGGCAGCGCAGGAGCCAGGCCGGCTCATTCATAGAGAGCTCTTGATCCTCATGGCCTTCCCCTTCTGTTTTTAACCCCAGCATTATCCTCCTTGGCTCATGTGCCAGGTGGACTTGAGGTTGAAGAAGCCCACTCCCCAACTCCTCCATCCGGAGCTGGGCTCAGGCCACTGTGAGCCACTATGAGTCCCAGTCCTGACCCACTCAAGGGCCTGTTCATTGGACACACTGGTTCATACTTGAGGTCAAGTTCATTAGCCAAGAACGGAGAAAAGCCCATTTCTCACCCCAAGTCAGTGGCCCCCGGCCCCTCCCTGTTCCTCCAAGCTAGACCCTGCCTACCTGCTCTGCATGGCTCCAAGGGAAGGAACAGGAGCATGGTTTGCCTTCAAATCCCAGGGCCATCCCCTTGGCTTGGTTCACAGCCATGAGGCCTTGTCCTCGTGGCCTGTGGCCTCAGGGCCTGTTGCTGTGAAGCCTCTTGGAGTTTTTCTCTTGGTTCCCAGAACCCTTTTCAGCTATGTTCCTGGGGTTCCCCCAGGTACCCCACAAGCAGGTCCCTGTCCTAGAGGAGCCATCAAGCACTTCTGGTTTTCCTTTTTAAGGCAAGCAGACCAGCTTTCTAGAACAGGGTTACAGGAGTGTGGCAAGCAGCATTGCTACTTAATGCTTTCGGTGTGTTCACACAAGAGTTGGTGTCTAACAAGGTCACTGGAGGCCCTTTTGAAGTGGGAGGCCCCAGAAGGCCCCTCCCCACTCACCTAGCCCAAGCAGGTAGGTGTGAGCTCAGTCATGCTCAGGACTTATCACCTGAGCCAGTCATCTTCTGAGCCCTGTGCTCTTCCGTCCTCCCACAGCCAGCCTGGGCAGTGAACACCAGAGCCCCCAGGTTGGAGGTTCCGAGGGCCAGCAAGCTCCTCCTGGGGGTTACCAGGGAGCACTACTGTATCTAAATCCACTGGGAAGAAAGGCCTCTGGACTGGGCCATTCTCATGCAGGACTCCTGGTCTGAGCCTTCTAGCTCCTCAACTCTCCTGGCCCCTAAGTAGGTTCATCCCACAGGACAGAGGTGGGGAGACTAGGATGCACCTCCACTGGGCTCTGACTTGTAAAGCAGCTAGGATACCCCTCCTCATCTGCCACCTCCTACTTGTATTACCATCAGATCAGGTGGCAGGGCTGGGGACTGTGCCCCTCTCTGAACCTTATAGAATTCAGGGCCAAGGATGCCCCAGGCCTGGATTGCCCAACTGTAGGCAGGACGTAACTGGTGGGTGGTGAGTCAGACCTTCCTGTAGTGGCCAGAAGAGGGCAGTGTTGTTTCAGGACATGGGCTGGGCCTCTCCCCTGCTGGGCAGTGGTCTACTGTATTGCTAAAGGGGCATGGGAGGTGGGCCTGCAGCCTAGCTAGGGAGGAGAGGCCTGTCTCAATTTTAACCCCCATGGTTAGCAGCTTACCAGTTTCCTTTCCTCCTTCCCTGCCATGGCCTAGGGCCTCATCTGTCTCCCTGCCCTGAAAATAACCAAGGCTGAAGCCCTAACTCCCCTACAGAGGGAGGTGGGGACACCACTCAGTGTCACCAAAGCCCAGAGGAATAAAGACTACCCATTTCATACCAGGAAAGTGCTTGAAGGCACCCTGCACTGTGAGTGACATGTGGCTGGCATGTGCTGCTGCTCCCATTGCCAGGGTCACATCCCCAAGCAAGGGTGTCACCAGAGCCCTCCTCTGCATGACTGACTCCATCGCATATGTGCCAAACCCTCAACCCCGCAGGCTGGGTGTGTGCACTCACCCAGGGCTTCAGCAGCCCCTTGGCATCACTTAGGCCTTGCAGGCTGGGGTGGATAATTCTGCCCACTCCACATTATCTGTCTGGCACTGTGGTTCCCAGAGGGGTGAGTCTGTGCCTGGGGCTCTTCCCTTGCTGGCAAAGGCTTGGGGTGAGGGGAGCCTCCATGCTCCATTGTTCCTGTGCCTAGTGCCTTGGTGAGCTTCAGAGTAAGAGCGTCACCCAGGGCCTGTTTCCTGATGCCAGGCTCCAGTCAGACCCTGCCCCCACCTTGCTCTTTCCTCAGTGGGTCACCCAATTGTCACCAGGGGGCCCCATCCTGAGCACTTAGTGGTCTTAAGAACATGCCCAGTCCTTGGGGCAAAAGAACTCTCTGGAGGGCACAGGCCTGGTCAGACAGCTACCCAGACAAGTTGATCGTGGCCTTTAAAACCCCATCTCAGAAGTGCCCTGACATTCTACCCAGGACGCACTCCTGGCAGCTACACCCTGGCTACGGGCAGACCCCCTTCCATGTGTTTTCTTTCTGTTGTGTGGTTCGTCAGTGCTTTGTGGCTGCACCTGCTCAGTTGATGTCAAGACCCACAGTTTGAAAAGCTCTGGTCTAGACAGCCCGGGTGCTCACAGACATCACAAGACACTGGTCACCAAAAAAGTGAAATGAAGCATGTGCTCTGCGCATGACATTGACCGCCTGTCTCCCCTCACCCACAGTGGCGCTGCCCTGCTGCCCCACCCTTGGTCCACAATGCCCTAGGGCAGCAGCCCCTTGCTCAGGCAGGAAGCTGCATGGTGCTCTTCCTGGGGCCTCCACCTGACACTGGTGTCCTGCATCTCACCACGACATCTGTAAAATGGCAGTGCTGATTCTCTCCAGACTTAGAGGAGGCGCCAGCGCATGGTTGTTCTCGTCAGCAAATGCAAATGTTGGCTCTGGGGCTTGGGGACAGGAAGCTGTTTCTGGTGTGGGCTGCTTACGTGAGCACTGTTCCTGTCTACCCAGGCCCGTAGGAGCAGCTGTCCCAAGGCTGGGTTGAGTGGGACAGACATGCCCAGAAAGGTCCTGGAGAGAGGTTCCCCTGGTGTGTCAGCCCATGATCCTAGGGAGCCTCAAGGACCCCTAGTGATGACCTTTGTCCCTGCTGGCCACACCTAGAGGTGGCACTTCACAGAAGGTGTGACTGGGAGCTGGGAGCAGGCAGCCAGCCTGTGCATCAAAGAAACCAGCACTCACTACCCGGTCAGCAGGGACAGCCCACTGCAGCAGGCATAGGGAAAAGTCACCCATTTGCCTTCCTTTTTCTTTCCCATTGAGTTTCTGGAGGGAAGTGAGAGTTTCCTACAGCTCCAAACTCCCCAGCCTGACCTGGGGTGCAGATAGGGTCTGCACTGCTCCTAAGGTGCTAAACATACACGTGTAAGATGCCAGTCTTCAGAGAAAAGCAGCTAAGAGCTGTGCCCCATACTCAGATTAAAATGAAGGTCTACACTGAGTACAAAGTGGCCCTTGTATAAACATTGCAGCACTTCCCTCAGATGCCTTCTGCCTGTGGGCTGGCCAGTCCCTGCTGGCGGGGTGGGACTGGAGGGGGACCCTGGAAGGTCCGGGTGGGCCAATGGTGGCAGGTAGCCCAGGCCTGGAGCTGCCCGGGAAGAGCCAGCGGAAGACAGAACCTCTCATCCCAGCCAGAAGCACAGCTATAGGAACACATGTGGGGAATGAGACGCCAGCATATTGCTGGGAGATGTGTAATCTCTCCCCAGATGTCTCAGATTATTACACAGATTCACTGGGCCAATGATGGTAGTGTCCCTGGTGGGTGTCCCCAGGCAGCAGAGAAGGAGGGATCCAGTGTTCTCAATTGAGCCAAGTATGACCAAATTCTCCATTGTCATTTTGCATTCGGAGTATGGATGAAGTGGACAGAGGAGTTGGAGGGAGATGATTTATAAGAGAGATGACTTTTATCCCTGGATTCCAGAATGGCTTGAATTTGGATTGCTTGAAACTCTGAGGGGGATTTAAAAAAAGAAAAAGAAAAAGAAAAGGCAGAAAAAGATAGGGAACTGAGAACACAAAAATAGACTCTAGCCCTGTGCCCGAGTGCTGCTGGGCAGGATGGAGCTGGCTGGCTGGTGTATACTTCCTTTTCCAGAAAGTGGATGATTTAAAACAAAAATACAGTTGAAGTCTTCTAGAAGCTGGAAGATAAAGCCAGGCTGGCTGAGGAAATCCAAAAGCCTGCCATCCCACGCTCTTTCTGTTTTATTGAAGAGGGCTGGGAGAACTTGGTTCAGAGTCTGGTTTGCCCTGAAGAGTCTTATTTTTTTTTTTTAACTGTTCTAGATGATTCCAGTATTTGGTGTGCTCTTGTGGGCTTCCTGATTTTTTAAATAGTTCAATTTCTGTTTTTCTTTTAGATCAACAGAGTCCAATAGAACTTTTTGCCCCAGAGGGCTGCTGCAGGTCACCCTCTGATGTGGCACTCCCAGGAATCTGTGTCCCCCACACTCCTGGCTCTGTCCTGTCTGCCCAGTCCATTCTTGGATATTCTAAACCAACAAACCACAAACCATTTTCCTCTGTTGACTCCAGGGAGCCCAAATGAAAACACTGTGCTTTCCCCAGGCAAAACAAGGCTGGGGCCCCATCACAGCTCCATCCCTACTGCTGCCTGAACGCTGGCCCCAGGAGGACACAAACCTGCAGTGACCGTAATGGTCCCATTGTAAAGGTGGGAAAACTGAGGTCTTAAAGTCTGAATACTGGAGCCAGGAAAAGAGAGCTCATTGCTGGGCTGGGTACTGAGTTGCAACTCGGGGCTTTGGTACAGTGTTAACAGCTTCGATTTCCCCTCTAGTTTAGGGCTTAGATGTGCCCCACCTTCCAGGCCATCTCTGAAGGAAGTGTGCCCCACACAGGAGTAATCCTGTAAGCAACTGTTGGCCCCCACTGCCGTCGCATCTATAGCCTCCTGGGGAGCAGGCACTTGGGTGTGTCTGCTTGGGTGTCTCTGTTTCCTTGCGAGTCAGCCTCAAGTGAGGCCCAGGTCCCCCTGGGTCTGCTCCAGGCAGGGCTCTCCCGGAGACTTTAACCCAGCCCCAAGTTCTCTGTCATGCGAGTGGGGCCTCTACCCCACTCTCTGAGAGTCACCTGAGTTGTTACCTGTGCTTCATGCACTGTTGACACTATTTATGGTGTTTTGCAATCAGAAAAGGCAGGAGATTAAAACGTGCCCATCTGAGGACTTTGGACTCCAGCAAAGCATCCAGGGATCCTGTGCATTCAGGCTTTTCCTTTAAAAATCTGCTTCTGTAGGGTGGCCATCCCTTGCTTCACATACAGACCCAGGGTCCCACCCCCTGCTCTGTTCTACATAATAGGGCCCCCAAAGACCAGCATACAGGCAGCTTCTGGAATGTTTGTGGTCACCATTCGAGTTGGATTTGGGTGAGAGGCCCTTGTAAAGGAAGCCACAGCGGTGCCCCACGCTCCGATTTGCCAGGATTTGTGCTGCTGTAGATGAACCCCCATGGGAATCCCAGGATGGAGCCAGACACCGAGCAGAGCTGGGCTCAGCCAGTGCAAGAGGGCAGCTCCCACCTCAACTGGCCTTTCCCTGTGGTCACCTGGCCCCAAAGACATGAGCGAGAAACCAAGCTAGGGGCTGGATCAATGTTCCTCAGCCAGTTTAGTGAGGATCATTGTTGTGACTGCCATGACCCCGTGAAGGAACTAATAGCCCCACTCTGTTGTCAGCAGCTCCAAAAGTGCTGAGGTGGGACGGGGGAGAAGGAGGTATACTATCTGCGTACCTCCCTGCGTCTACCCAGGCTCCTCCTGGCCCACTGGGCGACCCCATATCATGGGGGCCCTTCTGAGCCCTCCTGGGAGCCAATCCTGGACCCAACATGTGCAGACATGCCCTGTCTGGCTCCACCTCCCAGGTTGAGCAGGGCAGGAGTCTTATCTGTCTTCCCCCTGATAGGGCATATGCAGCAAGGGCTGGCCCTGCTCCTTCCAGGCCCTGCTGTGTCAGAGGCCCCGTCATGGGTGTCCAGTGGAGTGGCTCCATTGCATCCTCCTGACTGAGTAGGTTTGGCCTCTGCTGGCCTCCTGAGCCTCACTTGTGTTCCCCTACTGCACACCCTCCCTGTGCTCTATACCATTTGTGTTCCCTTCTCAGCCACCTGGGGATGCCAGGGTGCCAGGCAGCAGCTGTGTTCACCTAGCCCCAGGAAAGCCCTCTGGATATGAGGCCATCCTTTTGACATTTCCTCTCCACCCCTCCCTCAGGCCTGGCAGGACAAGTATGTCACACCTCAGTGGGGAGAAGGATAGTGTTGGGCACCTTCCTCTGAACAGGGGGATCCCTGGGCTAGAGCAGAGCTAGAGGTGCCAGCCATCCACTAAGTATGCATCAGATGCTCAGGGCCTGTGGGGAGCAGGTGATATGGCCCACACCACATTCTCTGCTGGGCACTGTGTCCCCTCCCAAATTCCTTCCTCCTCCTCTCCCCTCTGGCTAGATTTCAGACCTAGGGGATCTGTTGACATGCTCATATGGAGTCAGGTAGCCAGTGGGGGCCTGGGGACATGTCTGTCTTTCTTATTTCTCCAAGTGAGTCCCCACAGGGGCCAGGCCATGGAGAGAAGCTCCACTGTCCTCAGCCTTCCCTGCTGAGGCTGAGCCTGTGCCACTCTCTTTGCTGGAGGTAGAGGTCTCCCAGATGGTGCTGGGTTCCTCTGCTGTTCATGCCCCTCTGGGGAACACCAGATTGGAGCTGCCTATACTGGTCACCTTCTCAAGATGGGGTGATCACAACACCCTACTGCATCTGGGCCAAAGTAAGCCATCCTTGAGTCCCATATGTGGGAAGGGAGCAAGAAGGCACCCCGAGCACCCGCCCACCGCACACCCTCCTCTTTTCGACCCTCCAGCCTGTTCGACATGGGCGGTGAGTATTACTGCTTCGCCTCAGACATCACCTGCTCTTTTCCGGCCAATGGCAAGTTCACCAAGGACCAGAAGGCCATCTACGAGGCAGTGCTACGGAGCTGCCGTGCCGTCATGAGCACTATGAAACCAGGTGAGGGGAGGGGTGAGTGGGTCAGCTGAGGAAGACCCCCTGGTATGGGGGCGGAACAGCCGTGTGACAGGCAGCTGCCTCTACCCCTCCATACTGGACCAGGGTCACGCCTAGAAAGCAGGACTGACCACCAATCAGGTAGAAGATCGGAGTCTGGGAGTTCAGCCCAAAGTCACCCCATGTCCCATCTGGCCACCTGTTCCACACATCCCTCCGCCCACACTGGTCACCAGAATGTCAGCATGTCCTGTGCCTTGTCCCAAAGCAAGAGTCCATTTCGGGGA
Source organism: Sciurus vulgaris (assembly GCF_902686455.1). NCBI lineage: Eukaryota > Metazoa > Chordata > Mammalia > Rodentia > Sciuridae > Sciurus > Sciurus vulgaris. Next base: position 42,220,278 of record NC_136478.1, on the reverse strand, counting down.
GAGTTGGTCAGGTTTGGACACTGGCATCTGGGTGGACACTGGAACCAGGCCCACTCAGCAGCTCTGTGACCTTGGACAGAAAGCTGTTCCCCTGGATGGCTATCCCTTATTGGTACATGGAGAGGCGGCAGCCCGTGAGGATCGGGCTGAGCCATGGGAAGCACCTCCAGCCCTGCCTGGCTTCTGTTCAGGTTCTGTAGTAGTCACTGCCACTCTGTGATGGGGTGGGGGTGTCTCGGCCCAAGTCTGCCATTCTTTCCCCGCAACCAACCTTGGCCAGCATGTTGTGGTCCCGCTCCTGCCTGTGCCCCAGCTTTCCATGTGGGGCTTCCACCTACGTGTCCCCCTACCCCCAGACAGCCTCCAGAGGCCTCTTGATGTCCTACATGAGGCGGTCTTGGTCCACAGCGTGGTCCTCTGGAGGGGAGAACGCACCCCTCCAAGCAAGACTGACATTCTGGCATTCCTTCTGGGCCCGATGGGTCCTTCCACTCTCCCCATCTCAGTCAGCCACGTTCCTTCTGAAGAGGCCCAGCCCTCCATAGTTTGAGATGGGTAGATCCAGCATGTACCTGATCAAATGCCAGCTCCAGCGTTTGGCTTTTTCTACTGGGAACAGGAAGAGACCCTTTTCCAGCAGTGACCAAGGAGCCCTGACTTGTCACCTTTGTCTGGGTGGGGTAATTTAGGGATGTGGTCTTTCCATAGTCTTGCTTCAAACCCTCCAGAGCTTCAGAGAATTCCATCTGCAGGCCTTTGATTCCTTACAGCCCAAGTAAGGTACCCATGTGCCAGTTGCACTTCAGGCTGGGCACTCTTGGGGACATGTAGCTGCTGGCCATCCATGGCCATACCTAATGATCTGTTGTCTGCAGCCTGTCCTGCAGTAGGGATGGGCTTTCCTGCTTCTCTTCCAGCTTGACCTGGTGACTCGCCTGAACTGTCCCAACCACAGCCACTGACTTCTACATCTTTGGTTGTAAGCAACAGAGTGTCATTGGGCACTGTCACAAATCCATAGGGGTAGGGACGGAAGGTGTGACGTGTAGGGCCAGAGCTGGGGCAGCACAGAGGTTTAGGGTCTCCCAGGGCAGTGTGGGAGTGAGCTTCTGACTGGTGGCTGGCTAGGGCCAGTCTGCCCTGACTGAAGAGACTCCAGTCACTTGCAATTTTTTTTTTTTTTTTTTTGTACCAGGAATTAAAGCCATGGTGCTTAGCCACTGAGCCACATGCCCAGCCCTTTTTAAATTTCCAAACAGAGTCTCACTAAGTTGCTGAGCCTGGCTTTGAACCTGCAATCCTCCTGAGCTGCTCAGCCACTTTCTTTTAAGGAAGCCCCCATTAGGGATGAAGGCAGAGAGCCCCTGGGGTTTCAGCTCCTAGACTGTCCCAGCCCTGCTTCCTCCAGAACTCACTCGTCACCTCCTTCTCTGCTGTGCAGGCCCCCAGCCTTCCCTGGAGGGGCGGGGGGGATGCTCAGGCATCTTCCACAAGTCACGTGAGGGTCACTGCAGCAGGAGAGAGCATGGCGAGGCTCCTGGGGTCTAGAACTCATGAGAGCCCCTGCCCACTCCAGCTCAGCTGCCTACTGGCTGTGTGCTTTCCTCCTGTCCTTCAACCTCCTCATGCCCCAAATGGCTGCAATAGTCCCCCTCCCTGTCTCAAAGTAGAGTCCACTCCAGGGCAGGCTCGGCCAGCTCCAGACACAGGCATCAGCCCTCTACTTAAGGACCAGCAGAGAGCTGGCTGCAGCCCAGTGTCTCCTCTGTGTTCTGGGGATGGTGAACAGAGGCTTTGGGACCCTCTGGGATACTGGCCATGACAGGCCTGCAATTGGACTTGGAGTTCCTAAACGGGGACTGTGGTGGTCAGATTTGTACCCCTCCATGGAACTTTGATTTTAAAAAGAAGAAAAAGACTGTGAGCTCTAGAACTGTAAAAGCCCCAGGATGTGGCCTCTTGCGGACCCAGAGCTTGCTGGCTCAGCATCTGGCTGAACAGTCCCCTGCGGCCCCCTGGCCCATTGCTGGGATGACTTACGGCCATGATCACGGGGCCAAGGGCTGTTTGGGAAGGGACATCAGCAGCATTTGTTTTCAAGGGAGGCATGTTGTGAGTGGATCTTTCTGGATGGCTCCTGGTCTATCTCCAAAAGACCCCACCAGAGCTTAAGGAGCCATGGGGGATTCTGGGGGCTTCTAAAAGAAGACCAACGTAGAAAGGTGAAGTCTACAAATGAGGTGTCAGAGGGCAACAGAGTTGGGGAGCATATACTGTACCCCCTTTTAATTTGACTTTGAAACCACAGAACTCATTGTCCAAGGAGTCATCACCAGAGGGGTACACTCCCATCGTCACACCACAGAAGAGCATTCTTGCTCAGTCTTGAATGCCACCAGTCATTTTAAGTGGCCACTATTTCAGATGGCAGATGGTTTGGGCTGGGGAAGATGGGGTGTGGTGTCTTCTCCCAGTGTCCCTCCCCGGGAAGCTGGGGCACCCCTCCCATGGAGGGCCCTCCAGTAGGCACAGCCTCTGGTCATGTGACTCACAGTACAACCTCCGGCCCAGCCTGGGATGCCTGGAACCACCAGGCCCAGTTCAACAGAGCTGGTCTCTGCAGACTATGAGAGGCATCCTCTTGCTTACACCCCAACTTCACTCCCCAGCACAGATCTGGTCAGGGAGCCGGCACTGAGGCTTCTAAGGATCCTTGTATTCGAGAGGGGGACAGAGCCCCCAGCATTACCCTGTGCACATTTTATCACGCATACTGCCAAATTGTGACATATCAAGGGTTCCCGAGGGCAAAGCTGAACCATGGGGTTCATGGGTTCCATGGTGTAGGTCCAGCCTGGGGGCATCAGAAGTCCTGTGCCCATAGAGCCACTCTCCAGGTAGAGGCAGATGACCTCTCCACAGCATCGAGGCTGCTGTGGCCAGGTTGGACCCCTGTCTGTTCCACTGGGAACGCCCCCGGGTTGTGGGTTCAGCTCCTGGGCCAAGACAAACACCCCACCGAGACTGCCCGACTGCTTCCCGTGACCTTCCAGGGAAGAGTAAATAAAGACAAGCAGGAAATCACACAGTGCTACCCAGAGAGGCAGAAATTAATAATCACACATTTACCCTGGTGAATACAGCCCCAGGGGAATTGAGGAATGCTGTCCTTGGCCCCCGCATCCTGGGGCCAAAGTGGGAGCAAAGCATTCCTCACGGTCAGTCAGAGAACAAGGAAAGAGGGCTGACCTCATCCAGATGGGACCCTGGTGGGCAGGAGGGTGGCCTGGACAGGCTGGCAGCTGCAACACCTGGGAGAGTTCTATCCTCACGAGGCCATGAACCAGCATTGGCTTCCGGTGACTGGAATCCAAGTTCGCTGTGGCTTTGGGGTTAGGGTAAGAGGCCCACCCTTGCATGCAGCCCTGTCTCCTTGGCACCAGGAAGCCTAGCCTTGGTGAGGGTATCAAGAAGGAAAGGTGCTACTGGGGAGGGGTGGGCTGAGCTCAGTGGGGTGCCCTGAGTCAGAGATGCAGGGCTGCAAGGCCCCCCTGGAGTTGATAATAGTATCTTGGTCCTGCACACTCCCTGTCCCTCCAGCCACCATGTGGCCCTGGCACCAAGGCTTCTGCACGCATTGCCAGCAGGCACTCAAGCCTCATGCAGCCTCACCCTCCTCCTCCCAGCACCCAGTGCATCTCCCTCTCCTTGTATCCCCTACCTTGGGTGATGGGCCCTCCCTCCTGTACTCTCACAGGAGCTCCAAGCCCTGGAGCCCTCCACTCAGGTGACCCCATTACTCGGTGCAAACCCCAGTAGTTTTGCACAGTGCCTGTCATTCCTGGCCTCAGGGTTGTGACCCCTTTTGGGACAGTGCTGACCACAGGAAGTCAGAGGAGGGGCTCTTGGTGATAGGAAGTACCCTCACCCCAGAACGGACCTGAAGGCAAGGGAGGGACACGGTTGCAGGGGTGACCAACTAGCTGGGGGAGGGACATGGGACCATGCACACCCCAGCTGACCCGACGTGTGAACTCGACCTTTCCTGGCTTTTTGCCTCCCTTCCAGGTGGGCAGGGGTGGAACCCAGTCGGGCCTCGACCTTAGAGACTGGGAGGAGTATGAGGGTCAGTCAGACAGGTACAAATGGGCACGTCACACTAACCATACTACTTTCTGTAGCAGGAGCCAGGACCAAGAGTGCTGTTTGGCGCCCTGTGCCCTCCCTTGGGGTTCCCTGCCAGGGTGTAGGGGGATGACCTCAGGAAGTGTGCACAGCAAGGCGCTTGCAGTGTGGACAGACCTACTCCCTGCACTTGTGCAGGGTGAGTGGGTCCCTGAGACAGGCAGGGTGGGCCAGGCTGCAGGCCCTCAGCCTCATGCCAAGTTGGCTTGCCAGGCAGCTCCCAGTAGCCTCGGTCCTGCCCTGGGACCGAGCCCTGAGACTTCCCTCCTGCACCCCCAAGGCCTGGCTTGCATGTCATCCATCCCCTGAGGGCCGTTGTCCTCAAATGAAGTGAGCTCTTTGTCTGGAAGTGACTCAGGATGCAGCATGGGGGGCCTTCTACTGCCTTCCCAGCTGGGCTTAGGACTGGGAGCCCTGGGCTGTCACCCTCTGGGCAGGAAGCCTCACAGCGCTGATGGATGCTACTGAGGCTCTGAGGAGCCAGCCTGGGCCCAGGCCCAGCAGGCTCCAGGCTTATCAGGAAAGAGTGCTGCCTGAGAGGACCAGGTGGACACAGAAGACCAGGCAGTAACCTGTGGCTGCTCTGGACACAACCTGGGGCCTGGGCACGGGGAGCTCTTGTTTAAACTTTGAGCTCAGCAATTTCAGGAGGCAGATGGTGTGGCACTAACCATGAGACTACCCTGCCCACGCCAGGTCTGTGTACACAGAAGTGGCCACAGGATCACAGCACTGGCTACAAGAGAGCCAGGAGGGAGACCAGGGCTCCTCTCACTCTGTATACCAAGCCTTTGCCACATGCCAGGCTCAGAGCAGGGTACAAGCCCCACACTCTCTGGACTTAGAGGCCATAACCAGGCCCAAGCTGTGCCCTCTTGCTGTGCTGTCGTGGAGGGGCTGTGGCAGCACAGGAAGGGGCAGTCAGAGGGCTTCCTGGAGGAGGTTCCTCTACAGGAGGCCCAGGATGAGGAGGGCTTGGAGGCTGTGGTCCCAGCCAAGAGCAGTTAGGAAGCACAGGAAGTGTCAGCTCTCAGAACCATGGCTTTGGTCTGGCTGCTGCCTTGGTCTGGCTACTACACCCCCGAGTGAGTGAGGAATGAGGCTGGAGTCAGAGGCCGGCTGAGGAACCTGGGCTTTGTCCTTGGCTGTCTGCCCCACATTTCTGAGTGGTATGCAGGATGCAGCTGAGGGGAGGAGAGTGGGCAGGGCCCTGGTTCAACAGACGTTTCGGGGAAGCCGGCCCAAGAATTGGTGCTGGCTGGAGGTGGAAGGGAGAGTGGGGCTGCCTCCACCTGGTCTCTGCAGTGTGGCTCTCCAGAATGGGCAGGCTTGGGGTCCAGGATGCCTGCTGGCTCGGACGGTGGGCTCTGGACACCACAGTTTGTTAAGGTGGGAGGAGTCCAGGAGTCAGGGTGGGCCGGGGTCTGCAGGGAGGCTCCCCAGTCTGTGCCCACCCCACGCCAGCTCAAGGGCGCTAACCTTCACACACTTCAGGGGCCCTGCCCCAGGGGCGGGTGTCGTAACCACCATCCGGGCCAGACGCTGGGCCAAGTCGCTGGAGGTTGAATCACTGTCACAACCCTAACCACACACAGGCAGGAACCTCCCACTCGTGGCCAAGAGAGCTGCGCACAGGCCTTTCCCGAGGGTCACAGGCAAGGGAGCCTGGAGGCGCCGCTGAGCTGCCTAGGACACACGTCCAGGCGGGCGCTGGGCCGGGCCCCACAAGGGGCCACCGTGGATGTGATTTATACCCAATTCCCACCCTCTGCTGGGCCCCAGCCCAGCTTGTAGCCCCACTATTGAAATTAGTCAAGTTGGAAGGCAGGCTGCGTTTCCTGGGGCTCCCCTTCAGTGACTGGAGAAGGCCCCCATCTATGAGAGCTGAATGGAGCGGGTACTGGGGCATCAGCCAATGTGCCGGAGACCCCTCCTCAGCCCCATGTGTCAGCCCGCAGGGTGGGAGCCGAGTTTGGAGAGCGGTTGGGGACTCAGGACTTGTGGTGCGCTGGCTCTGCCAGGCCATGGAGACGAGAAGCAATAAGACTGTTGCCACCAAAAGGTGCCATGAAGAGTGTCTGGGGGTGTCTCCAGGGAGCCAGTGACTTGGTTGCTGAGTTTCCAAGGAGGGGTGGCACAGGCCAAGGCCCAGGGTCTGACATGGAAAGGCTCAGTGTGCTTCTGGAGCAGAAGGGAGGCCTGGCCTCTGGAGGGTCCTGCAGAAGGAAGGCCAGCGTGGGCTGGGGTGGGGTTGTCCAGGCCTGGCCAGGGGGGTCTTCGGGAAGAGCAGCAGCTAAGGTGAGGATGGCATGGCGTGCACCCTCGGAGCACGGTGACCCGGAAGTGTTGAAACCCTCTGGTTGGTTATAAGTGACATCTCAATAGTGGCTGATGTCACTGAGGGTGCTGTCCACAGCTCCCTGTAGGCACCAAAGACAGCAGGCATTTCCAAGGGCCAGCACTGTGACTCCTTGACAGAGGCAGCATCAGAGACTCAGAAGCCGGGAAGTTTACCCAGGTTACACAGCCAGTGAGCAGCTGAGGATTCTAGTTACTTTGTCTCCATTTCAGGAAAGCCTGCCACACTGGCTCCACCCACAGGAGCACAGGGGCCAAGGTGCTGTGTGGCCTGGGACTCCTCTAGACATGAGCCAGTAATGGCCCGGTGCACCCCTAGGCCTGCCCAGTAGCCGGATTCCAGACCCTAGGAAGTCTGCACCCACCTCGGCACCTTGCAGGCGAGGGTGGATAGGTGTGCTGGGCTAGGAACCAGACACAGGAGTATATTCCTCTCTCTGTCTCCAGGTCTCCACTCCCTGCAGTCTTGGGCCACTGCCCTGTGAACTGGTTTGAGCCACCCTATGACCCAAGCTGTGGGGTGACCATCTCTGTCAGGGAAGTGGCCCAAACTTGAAGGGCTGGTGCCCAGTGAGAGTGTGTGAGGGGTGATGACCTATGTCCCCCAGTAGGCCCTCATTCCTGTTCATGCCACAGGGTCCTGAGCCTCATGGCCCAGCCCTTGCCAGTTCAGGATCCAACAAGGCCCCTCTCGATGTGGGATCCCCAGCCCTCCCCTCTTGCATCAGGGGTCATCAAGGTCAGGGCCATGTGAGGACAGGTCTAACTCTGAGCCAATGCAGGACATGGTGGGGGGGCCCTCTGGAGCCAGGGTTGCCCTGCCCTGTGGGACTGAATTCTTGTCAGGAGGTTCAGGACTGGTTCTGACATCCCTGCTGCCAGAGTACTGCAGTGACCTGGGCCCTCACCTGGCCTGCCTGGCCCAGCATGTCCTGGGGCCACTGACCTCAGCCAGCACGTGGCCTTCTGCCCTCATGAGGTCAGGGCAGGAGGCTCTACTGGCCTGGGATCCTCATCTAGTGCTCAGTGAGATGCTGGGAGGTTCCCAGAATCCAGAAGCAAACCCTGACGCTGGTTCAGTCTGTGACAGTAGTTCTCCAAGTGGCCTGTGTTGCAGCCCTCAAAGGCCCTGGCCCCACAGAGCCTGTGTGGCCCCAAAGCTCTGTGCTTGCAGCACTCTCTACAGTGACCTTTGGCCTAGAGACATGGGGCAAAGATGAGTTTGATCAGCAGCCTGGGCTTGGACGCTGGGCTTCAGGGAGATGGTTCCAGTGCTGGAGCAGGCAGGGCACAGACCCCTGCCTGTTGGCGCTGGATGCTGAGAAAGCTGCACCTTCACCCAGAAACCTTTGCTCCCTTCAGTTCTTCTGAGGGTGAGCCTGGCCTTCCAGGATATGCAGGGACGCCCACTACCACCACCAAGCCTCTGGCCTCCCCCTTCCCCCACAGAAGCAAAACTCAGGCCTGAAGTTCTTAGGTAGCTTTGGGGCCTGAGCCACCCACATCTGCCACTAGAGACATGTGCTTTTCTTCTAGTGCCCAGGGATCTCGCTGGGCTCCCCTGGCCCTAGACAGGGGTGGTCACCGCATGGGCTGGAGTAGACCAGAGCTGGGCTCCTGACCGTGGGTGGCAGGAGGGTGCACTTGAGGCAGAACAGAGATGCTGAGCGTCTGCATGTCCAGAGCTTTGGCTAGAGAAGGGCAGCACAGAGAGCCACCTGGGCCACACCACCCTTGGTCCCTGGAGTGGCACTTGGGTCCTCCACTTCAGGTCCTCTTCCCCAGCCTGTGTGAGGACTCCGTGTCTCCCCATCCCTTGCTCTGTGAAGCCCTGGCTCACTGCAGCCTCTCTGGGTCCCAGGTGTCTGGTGGCCTGACATGCACCGTCTGGCTGACCGCATCCACCTGGAGGAGCTGACGCGCATCGGGATCCTGCAGGGCAGCCTGGATGCCATGGTCGAAGTCCATCTGGGAGCTGTGTTCATGCCTCACGGGCTCGGCCACCTCCTGGGCCTTGATGTCCACGATGTGGGAGGCTACCCTGAGGTCAGTGTGGACATGTGGTCTCAATTGGCCTGCCAACGGGCTGTCACTGAGCCTGGCTCTCCTTGGTGCAGAGTGGGGTTCCGAGATACAGCTGCAGGTATAGTGAGACAGGAGAGATGGGGCTCCCTGTGGTAAGAGGGGAAGAGAGGAGGAATTGGGGGCCTGGTTAAGGCAGGGAAGGGTTCCTTATCCAATGACTCTGTCCAGGCGTGGAGTTGGGTGCCTCTACATGCTGGGCCTTGGGACTATTATCTCCTGCCCAGAGAGTGGTAGGTAGTAGGTGTGTAGTGCATAGGACCGAGGGGCTGAAGCCAGGCCCTAGTGACAGAGCTGCACTGTACCCTTCATGCCCTCCTGCCTCTGACTTCATCCACTTACCTCGCCCCTCACAAGCCCAGCAGCAGAGACCTTGCCCCTGCTCCCTGGCTGGCATACCCCCTGCCTCCCAGGCCACTGGGCTGTCACACCTGTGACCCTGCACCTTGCTTATCCCCAGCACCTCTGACAGGGCAGAAAGGCCTATGAGATCATCTCCAGACAAGACTTCCCCTCCCCCTCCTAGCACCCAGCCTTAAAGGACCACCCAGAGGATGCTCGAGGGCCCACAGGAGGCCCTACCAGGCAGGTGGCTACAGCTCCTTTGGGCCCCTGTGGGCGGGGTAAGCTGTCCCTGCCGCCTGGCTGGGTGCCCACCACCAGGGGGCTGATTATGCAATCGGTGCACGCCCTGGGGCCCACCAGCCAGTTAGCCAAGACTAGGCTTGGCTTCTTGGCTGCAGGGTATTTTGAAAGCACTAAGAATGATTGGGGGAGGGGGGGGGCGTTGGAATTGCTCAAGAGAAGCATTATTATTCAATTATTTTTTCCTCAAGTGTAAACAGTTAAATTTGGAGAAACAAAATCAGTTTTAATTTCCTAATTTCTATCCTTCCCATTGTGTGCAGGGAGCCAAGAGCAGGGCCTTCCAGACATTGTTAGCTGAGGTTCGTTATTCATTAGTCGCCAAAGCACTTTTTTTCCACCAAAGAAAATTGGCAGCAAACTGTTTTCATCTTTTCCAGTAAGCAGCCCTTTGTGCTCACAGAGTCTATTCTTCTGACAGATAAACACTGTGGAAAAAATATGGCTTTTCCTATAAAAGTCATTTATTTTATTTCAGGCCTACAGACACATCTGGGTCTTCTCTACTCAGAGCCCAGTAAAAGTTGAGACTTCGTCAAGACCTCTGCCCAGGCAGAGACGGGTTTGGGCATGGCATGGGCACCCCCAGCTAGGCTGGTGTTCCTGGGCCAGGGGAGGCCCGTGATCTCTCCCATCATGGGCCTGCACCCCACTCCACCCAGCCCTTCATGCCTTCTGCCTGGCAGTTGGGCTGGCCTCCCAAGCATTCCTGGGCCTGGGCCCCGTTCTCGGTGGCCCCCTGAGAAGGGGTTCCTATGCTCAGTGGACTGGGGTGAGCATATCCTCTGTGCCCCCTGGGATCCCGTCCATTCTCCCCCAATGCCAGTTGGAGGGGTGGGCCTAAAACTTCCTGGGCGGAGAGAAGCTGGTCTCTCCATGCATAGGCAACCTGCCGCCCTCTGCACACCAGGGGTCTATGGGAGGGAAGGGTGACCTGGAGAAAGAGGCATGTCCTTGTCAGGGCTTTGCCAAATCCCTAGCTTTGAAAACCATGGAGCAGGAAAAGAAGACAGGCACTGAGGGTGTGGCATGAAGGAAAGGGACAGGGAGGGGATGCCAACGGGCAGGCACAGGCTTTGGGAGCAGGAAAATTCTGGAGTAGAGACCCAGGATCCCCAGCCCTGACAAGCTGCTCCTGGACCGGGGACAGGCCCTCTCACCTGAGCATTCCAGACAGGACCATCCAGCCAAGGAGCACCCTGTCTCCCGGCTTTCCCTGCCCTCCTGCCTGCTACCAGCTCAGTGGCCCAGAGGCAGTGTTGTGGAGCTGGGGACCACACCATCCAGGCATCTGTGCCAGGGGTCATGATGCCTTGGTGTCCCTCGCCATCTCCATTCTGGCCTGCCCACACCAGGTCAGGGTGGCTGTCCCCAGCCTGGCAGAATTGCAGTCACAGCCTTCCCTGTTGTGCCCAGCCTTGGAGGCTGAGCCAGCCTGTTTCTGGTTACCTTACATGAACCACTAATTGAAGTCTGATGTTCTTGGCCCCCAAACAGTCAGAAATGACAGCTCCATCTCCAGCAGCGGGCTTCCTGGGGAGAGCCGCAAGTGGGGCAGGGCAAGCTCAGATCCTGACCAGAGAGCTTGCTTGCTGCCCGCTCACTCAGAGGCCTTGACCGCAGGCCAGATGGGTGCCCTCAAGGGCCTGGGGAGGGCAAGAACACTCCTGCAAGTGTCCTAGGCACCACCTGCCTTCAGTCCAGGCCGAGGCCCTGTTAGCTATGCCTGTGTGAATGGACAGGCCCTGGGTGGGTGTGCACTGGGAGAGGCAGCATGACAGACAGGGAACAGCCATCACTGGTTCATTTCTGGTTCCAGGGCTAGAGGCCGTGTCCCAAAGCCTTGCCACAGGGCCCAGAGAACTCCTCTGGGAGTCACACCACCAGGCCATGCACATGCAGATATTTACTCGCCATTGCCAATGCTGGCGGGGCCCATCCCCACGATAGCACCTGTCCTGCTTCCTGCATGGTCATATGGAAAATCTGGGGCTTGGCCTTGGGGTAGCTGAGACCTGCACTTGTGAGACCAGTTTCCACTTGAGCTGCCTGGAAGGAAAGACGTGGCTGTGGGAAGACTTACAGCCTCCGTAAGAGCTTTTTTGGCTTCCCTGGTTTGGCTTTTGCCATCCCCTATCCTGGAGAGGGGCCTGAGTGAGGGCAGCTGGACACCCAGGCAGCTTTGCAGGCCCACCTGGGCAACTTGCCCTGGATATGTGCCCATCAGTGTCCACAGGGCTCCTGAAGGCAGTTCTGAGGTTAACCAGGGGCCAACACTCAAAATCCAGAGGTTTTTCCAGAGTGAGGGTCTTATTGGAGGACCCAGCACAGCAGGGATGAGCCAACCTCATGGGTTTGAGTGTCTCCCAGTGAGGCAGTGGCCCCAGTGGCCAGCCCTGGGGCTGTTGGTTGGGTCCTCCTGCCATTCCTCTCCCCACAGGGTGTGGAGCGCATTGATGAGCCAGGCCTGCGGAGCCTGCGCACCGCGCGACACCTGGAACCAGGCATGGTGCTCACCGTGGAACCAGGCATCTACTTCATCGACCACCTCCTGGACCAGGCCCTTGCTGACCCGGCCCAGGCCTGCTTCTTTAACCATGAGGTCCTACAGCGCTTTCGGGGTTTTGGCGGGGTGAGTACCTGTGAGTCCCAGTCTTGCTCTCAGAACGTCCACTGTCCCACTGCTGCTGCTTATTGCCTTTGTCACCAGAATCAAGGCCCTAGTAGAAGAGAGACAGTTTTGACTTCCTCACCTGAGAAGGGCCTGGCCTGCCCTTTACATGGTCTGTTACCAGACAGGCACCTCATTCCTCAATAGGAAGACATAGATTGTCCAAACCCCTGCCCTCCCCAGAGACTCCCATTCACCACAAGGACCGTGAGGTGACACAAGCAAATGACCATGGGAGACACCTTCTCCAAGAGGGCATTCCACAGAGGCTTTGCAACTAGTTTCTTTTGGGGAGTATTGATCTTCACTCTTAAATGTGTTAGTCAGCCTTCTGTCACTCTGACAAAATACCTGCGATAAATCAACTTAAAGGAGAAAAGATACTTCCCCCACAGTTCTGAGGATGGAACCCAGGGTCTCATACATGAAAGTGCTCTATCACTTAACCACATCCCAGCCAGTAAAGGTTGATTTTGGCTTATAGTCTTCTAGCATCCCTGGTCACTTGTCCCCATTGCTTTGGGCCTGAGGCGAGGTGGAACATTGTGATGGAAGGTGCATGGTAGAACACAACTGCTCACTTCATGGTGTCCAAGAAGCAGAAAAAGAGGGAGGAAGGAGCTGGGGACACAGTATATCCTTCAAGGGTAGGACACTCCCAGTGACCTACTTCCTCCAACTAGACTCCACCTCCTCAAGTTGATACTACCTCCCAAAAACCCAGGAAGCTATGAATCCATGAGTGGATTGATTCCACCATGAAGTCAGAGCCCTCGTGATCAAGTCACCTCCCCAAGTCCCCCTATCTGACACTGCTGTATGGGGACCAAGATTTTAGCGAATGAGCCATTGTGAGATTTAAGATCCAAACAATGAAAGCTGCTCCCACACAGCAGGGATCAGGCTGGAGCAGGTCAGACCTGTTCATGTGGCACGTGAGGCCAGCTCAGTCATAATGGGCGTCTTTTGGTCTGGCCCAGGTCCGTATTGAAGAGGACGTGGTGGTGACAGAGAACGGCATGGAACTGCTGACCTGTGTGCCCCGGACCGTGGAAGAAATTGAAGCATGCATGGCAGGCTCTGACAAGGCCTTTACACCCTTCTCTGGGCCAAAGTAGAGCCAGCCGGAATGCCCAGTGAGACTGGGGCTGGCCTTGGAACCTCTCTCCGTGTCGGGCAGCCTGGTGATTGGCCTCCCTATAGCCAGAAATGGTGCTTAGGAATCAGATCCTAGCATTGACACTTGATCATACCAAATAATCCTGTTTCCTAGGAGGAAAAATACTTTTTAACCTCTACAAGAGCACACCCTTAATCTCTTATGTTTAAATGTTTTAATCTCTTTTGCTTAAATGACAGTGAATTAAAATGCTGATTGAAAAGTGTTTTTTAGTAGCAACTAAAATGTGCCTTGCTGCTATTTGTATTCCTGTTCTCAAGAAAGATGCATTTCCAGTATTTTCTCCCCAAAATCAATGTGCAGAATTGAATTTATAATAAAATATTTCCTGAAATGGTTCTTTGTGCATGGTTCCCTCTTCATCCCTTTGTAGATGAGCTCTGGGGACCAGGACCCTAAAAAGATGGCTCAACTAGTGTCAGCCTCAGGAGTCTGTTCACAAGGAAATGCTGCTGGTGGCACAGGCCCTGTTCCCTGGGTTCTGCATCAGACTGGCTTAAGAGAACAAGGGCAGAGTCCTCCCCCATGAGCCTGCTTTGTGCCCCCGGGACACTGCTGAGCTTCAGTATCATCTGTCACATTTGCTCCTAGGCATCTGTCTCAAGCCACACAGGCCATCAAAACCACTGGGGTACTTGGAAAAGGTTCTACAGATTCACACTCAGACTTGAATGAGACTCTCCAGAGCTGATGCCCAAGGAGCAGTGTAAACAAGCGCTCCTAGACACTCCAGGCACACAAGTTTGTGAACTACTGTCAGGTGATATGGTGGCAAAGCAGTGTGCCACGCTACACCCCATCAGTGCCAGTGCAGCCAGAGACATGGGGCCGGGGAGATGTTGAATCAGCCCTGCAGAAACATCCCAGGCACTCAGGACAGATTGGTGCAGTTATCCTATACCTTACCTTGGCACAGGTTAAAAGGCTAACCTAAGAAGTCTTTTTGATATGTTACTGCTAGATTTCTGAAAGGGACAGAATTATATAGCACTTGAAATGTGGTTATTTAAAATTTGAGACTTGCAGAGATCCTGTATCTGTGATTTTCTTCATGCAAAACCAGCATCTGTCAGATACTGCCATCTCTGTGGCACAGGAGCTTGCTCACCACTTTTCCAAGTAGAAGCCCACTGACCAAGTCCTACTTCTAGGCAGTAAGCTGTCCAGGGCCCAGCCGTGCCTGGTCTCTGTCCTTCCCTCTGCTTGTCCCATTGCTACACGAGTCCCATAGAACTGCCGAGAGCTGGCTTCTACAGTTCTGCACACCCATTTCAGATTTGTCTCTTCACAGTGTTGTCATGTAGGAGTTTCTGAGTTAAGGTAATGGCAAGTGAGACCAAAGGATGCCAGGGATGAAATGATGGCATGGAAAACTAGCCCAAGCCAGAGACTTTTGGGAAGTCACCAACGGGCTTAGTACAAATTGATGTCCCCTACAATAGCACATAAAAGTGCTTATGATGTGACCACATGAAAATAAATGCCAGGGCTGGGGGTATAGCTCAGCACTGCCTAGCATTGCCAAGGCCCTGCCTGGGTTTCATTCCCAGCACAACAAAAATAATTAATAAATAATCACACTTCCAAGTTACCATTTCTCTCATTTGCTTCTTGGGTTTACAACATCCATTCTTTAAGGTTTTTTTCTTGGTGCACAGATGTATTCCTTCAGCCACTGTGACACTGAGCAATTTCAGTAACACTGGGTCTTTCTGAGCATCTGAAGGGTTGAAGTTTGCCAAGCATTTTCTCCACCCCTGCTGCCCCTGATAAACCTGTACAGGAGCACTGGGTTATAGTTTCATCCTCCTCTGGGTAAAACCAGTCCAAATTAGGCTGAAACTCTAAATGGATGTTTTGTTTTGTTAATTAAGAAACCGAGCTATGTGTATCACACACCTTTCTCCTTCCTCCCCTTCAGACATTCCAAACTGCCCATTCCACACCCAAACTGCCCATTCCACATACATATTTTTTTTTTCTGATTATCAAGCAAGTGAAAAAAAAACAAAAAACAAAAACAAGGAGAAAATCTCAGTAACTAAACACTTTGTCCAAGAGGGACATTGGGAATATTAAACGTGACTTTAGTCCAGGTTAGTAGGCATTCTTTGAAGGTACAGGTAGGTTTCAGGCAGCCCACTCCACGCCATGTTCCCAAGGCTGTGTCCAACTCTTGTCTCCTCCATCCCCTGCAGAAATGTGTACAGCTTCAAAAATGCATGAGACCCAGAAAACTACACAAGGCTAAAGCACTCCCCAAGACTCTGGAAGGGTCTAGGTATTCATTTGATAAATAATTGAGCATCTGCTCTGCACCAGTGTGATATAAACATGTGATCTCTGGGCTCAGAGCCTATAGCCTTCCAAGAAAGGTTTTACCTTAAAAAACACACAACTATGTTGTCTTGGCCATTGCAAAAAATGCCAGGAAGGAAAATAAGGTTGACCTAACACAGAGGCCAGGGGGCTAAGACAGGAAGGGTTTGAGGTGAAAAGCAAGAGGCACTGCATTCCAAACATAAAAGGTACAAGAGTGGGGGGAAATTAGGTTGGCAAGATAAAATGGAGCCACATTATGAAATTGGGTCTCACCCTGGGCGCACCTGGGAACAAGAAAATGGTTGCTGTCCAGGAAGACCAGTGAGGAGCTAATCACCAAATCTAGAGTGGAGAGGAGCATAGCCCCGCATAAGGTGGGGCTAGGGGAATTGAAGTAGACAGGTCCCAGAGATGCAGAGAAAGGTGATGTGCGAAGGCACCAGGCTCTAACAGCTGCTTCAAAGGGAGCGGCAAGTCTTGGTGTTTGGGCTACAGTCAAAGTATCTAGGGATTGGCGCTCTCCTTTAAGTGGATATAAAACGCTTATGAACTCTTCAGATTCATACAGGTAGTCAGAGTCTGTCTAAAAGTGCTCTTATTAAAAACGACCTGGCACCTTCAACAAAGAAATAATCTCTCTATAAAACTTTGCAGGACAAATTATTGGATTCTAAATTATACCTAATTCATAAAAATGAAGTGGGACATACTACCCATAGAAATGACTCTACTACAATTTTCATGAGACTGCAATGAGTAGAAATTTTTTTCCAAGACACACAAAGAATCAAAGAATTGGAAAAGAATCTCACTGGCATCTTCCCTTGAAATAATTCAAATCAGCAAATTCATCTCGACAAACACTATGGCTTCACTAAGTGAAGATGGTATATGTACTATAAAACTGTGTGGTTAGGGGAAAAGCCTTAACAGTGATTGAAGATTAACTCAAAACAGGAATTTATTACCTCTCTGAACAGAAACCATACACTGAGACACTGGGTGATTAAGCAGAAACCACTCATTGCTTTCCTTATTGTAGTACACGTTTATATTAGACCAGCTGACTGAAAATATAACTAAAGATGCCTTCTGTGTTCAGAGAAAATTATTCCCTGTCCACAGAGGGCAGTCTATCTAGTTGCAGGCAAAAGCATCTCTGCCTGTTCCCCAACACCCCCCCTGGTTGGGAGCAGAAGGACAGCAAGGTGTCTACACACTTTTGAAACTGCTTTCTGGTATCTAATATGAAGAAATCCACAAAGAGATTTTTTCCCCAAATTTCTTTATTTTAAACTCATTGAAAGAAATAAAATTATATTTAAAAAAATAGAGTATTCTCACAAACTGAAAGCCAGGAACAAAAGAACAAGTTGGTAGTTTTTCCTGAGAGGCAGATCTAATTAGCTGTAGAATGGACTTTCTCTTTCCTAGCTTTTGTCAAACAAACAAAAAAAAATATTTTTCCTATTTCTAAGGCATCAAAAGCACTCTGAATGCTACAACAGGTTGTTCAGGTACAAAGTTTCAGCCCTCTAACAGAGATTAAGAAACATCAAAGGCTGTTATAATTTCCTTTCTTGTAATATCAAATTGTACATACTTCTACTTTTTACATAAATTTGAAAATGTCACACTCATGACCCAAATTTCAAAAATCTGGTCATATTTTAGTAAAATCTTACTACTTCTTAGTAAGAATGTCCAAAGTATCTGAGCTGGCATCCCAGTGCTGAAAGGGACCAGACATAGGAATAGCTGATCTGCTCAAATGCTGCCAAACAGTCAAAAAGCACCCATCCCAGGAGACTCAGATCAGCTAGAAATTTCTACTACGGCCTAATTCCTAACCACTAGACCTGCCCACAAAGCAGATCAAATCCTAATGGTTCATAAGTAACACACAGAAGTTACAAAAAAGTCACTTTTTAATTCCCAAAGCTCTAAACTTAAGTCATTTCCCACACTTAGTTCCCCTAATTTTTATACTGGGAAATCTATCGAACTAAAAACTTTTTTTCTTGACTTCAATAAGATAGTCAAGACATTGTTAGCATTTTCATTCTATGCATAATTGCTTGTGTTAAAAGTTTTGATTTGCACAGGTAGTTAAGTTTGAATCAGTTTTTTCAGAAGTTCCAGTCTTTTATGTTCTGATTTGAAATACTGAGTACACACTCCAGATGATTTTCCCACAGCTTGTTTTTTAAGATAGTTTATTCACAATTTGTAACCACAAATTCCCTGGGGACATTCATTTCTGAATTTTTTAAAGTAGGGGAGTAAAATGTCTGTAATACCTATTATAGGTGTTTATAGATTCAAGGGACCTAAACTGCATTTCCAATTAATTATATAACATCAATCAGCTTTTAAAGATTCAGTAGGATTCTGTGGGTATATCCTCATTAGTTACTCCAAACCCCTATCAACCTTTATGAAAAGATCAATATTCCAAAGTAAACTGGTGATGGACCCTAAGGGAGGGGAAATTTTTTTTTAAATCCCCATCCTGCCCTACCCTGTTTCCTGGTTCTGTAGGGTTAACAGCCCTCCTGGGAAGCATCTTGAACAACACTGGGTTCCTGTCTTATGTGTAGAAGGGCCTTGTGGCCCCAAGTGGCTTTGCTGAGTTGCACAGCCCCATAAAGTCTTCTGCCCAGGAGAACAGCACACTCAGCACTCTTCCACCAAACCCAGGGCACAACTTGAGTTATAGTCTGGTTACATTATCCCAAGTCCTAGCAGGAAACAGCAATTGGCCAGAAATGACCATGTTCAAATAAGATACCTGGTAACACAAACTTTAATCAGATATGACTCATGTCTAGACACCATCCCAGGCACAACATAACACACAGAAGCCAAACAAATCTGAGCTAGAATTGTGCTTTAAAAAAAAACAGAAGAAAAAGAAAAAATGGTTAAAGACAATCTAAGCTATCAACATTGATATAAGGCAGACTCTAGAGATGCCCTATATTAGTAATGGCCATTTTTTAGTCTCAACAAAAATGTCAATATCCTGAGTTTTATCAGCATTTTCTTTCTAAAATAATTTATGGAACACAAAAGCATACAAAGAATAAACAGAAGTAGTGGTACATAAAGTCTGGAAGAAGAGCCCACTAACTAGAAAAAAAAAATATCACAAAAACAATATAAAAAGATGTATTTAAGTGAAATAAATTAAAGGTTAAAACCTTATACTTTCAAGTTTTCTTAGACTGTTATTTTGGGAGATGGCATAGAGTTGATACATTTTTCTAATAATCATGTGGTTAAGATCAAATACCAAAATGTTCTTTCACAAAAATGTTTTTGCCTTTAAAAATCATGGCCCTATGGCAGTTATTTTCAAAACAGAAGAAACTAACAGCTAAACCAATATTCCAAATCCTAATCAGAAGCTTATGTCATCAAACTTTAAGACTCACTTGGCTATCATAAAAATATCTCTCTTCCCAGTCCCCGCCCCACAAAAAAAAGCTACAAGTATCTGCAGAAACTGAAATTTTGGTACACAAGTGAGATTTTTTTTTTTTTAGGACACAAACAATATCTAATAACTCAAATATATCCCCAAAGCATAATTCTAATATGCTATACTTTTACTTTTTTAAAAATCTGCTTCCTAACCATCATATGCATTTTTAAGCCAATTTGCTGCATAGTGCCTTTAAGGTGATGAGGTTTTTTTTAACTCAACCTGACATCACTATTCAAAAACCTGTACTTTGGGGGGGGGGCGTACAGTACTAATTGTTAAAAGAAAGTTTATGCTATACATAAAATCATTCCAAATTACAGTGATTGATTTCTATAGCTCCAGATTTATAACATACAATTTAGGATAAAAACACAAATAGATGGAATCCCAATTTTTCTTAATCCAATTAATCATAAAACCAAGTACCTCTGCATGACCTGCCAGTTTCTCATTTCTTTTGCCAACCTAAAAAAGAAGCATTTCTGGGGAAGTCAGGATTTACATTAAGAACATCAAGGTCCAAGATTTACATATTTTTTTAACCATGTACCTTAAAATTTTTGTTTTTTGATCCCCACAAAAATCTGTATCATTCAAAACCAGATATTTAAATTACACGGCTAATCAACTCTTCAGTGCTGATCCTAGAAAATAACATCCAATGGATCTTTGAATAATGGAATAAGACAACATTGAGCCACTGATATGAGTGGTGCACATTGTCACACCTTTAACGGTTCAAGCCACAGTTTATGAAGTTTGGAAAGGTGAGGTCTACTGTCCTGTGTTCTCAGAATTTGTTGTCGTATTTTCAGTGCTAATGGGCTGCACGTTGTCTGCAAGGTTGTGTGCATGCTCAAGAAACAAATCTTTCAGTACACTTAATTCCTTTGTCAGCAATTTAATTTTAGCTTCCAACCGTTCATTCTCTTCTTTGAGCTGATTCACTCTTTGCAGTGTATCTTGGGCTTTCTGTTTGCTTTTCAATCGGCTCTTTTTCACAGCCATGTTGTTCCTTTCTCTGCGTTGACGATATTCATCGCTATTTCGATCCATGGGTGAGCTCTTTTTGCTTTGCTTGCTTGGAGGCACAGCTTTGCCTCCTCCCCCAGGGCCAGCAGGCACCAGCTGAGGAACCTGCTGCAAGCCACTGGCATGTGCCTGAGTATGAATAACACTTATTCCATTCACCCCTGGAGTACTGTTTTGCTGTGATGTCTTGCTCATTTGGGCACTCTCTCTTGCCAACACAGAACAGATAGAAATGAGAGCCAGGTGATCAATGGTCTCCGCAGTAAACTGCCAAAAAAATCTTCACATGCACCTAGTTAAAAAGAAAATAAAATGTGTAAAATATTTGAAATAACAGGATCAAATGAAATTAAATCTGCATGTAACTAACACAGCAAGCCAACATTAATTATTCTGAGAAAAGTCTACAGCAACTGCCAACATTTAATTTAGAAAGGTGAGTTAATACAGAAGCACCATAAAAGTGAACCAGCCCATTTGAATCCCTAAGGTACTGCCCCATCTGTGATATCAAAAAAAAAAAGAAGAAGAAGAAGAAGAAAAAAAGGGTGAGAGGAGGAAAAAGCCAGGCACTTGCCTATAATCCCAGTTAAGGGCTGATGCAGGAGAATTTGCAAGCTTGAGATCAGCCTGGGCAACTTAGACCTTCTCAAAATAAAAAGAGCTGGGGATGTAGCTCAGTGGTACAGTGCATGCCTAGCAAGCCTGGGGCTCTGGGTTCAATCCCCAGAACCACCAAAAAAAAAAGGCAGGAGGAGGAAAAAAACAAGAGAATACCATTAATTAGTTCATGTGTAGTATATATTAACTAATAGTACTTGATAATCTGCCAGGAGAAATTTGAGATATTTGGGTTAACCATGGAAAAGTCAAGTTCAAATATAATAGAAGAGACACCTGCAATGAAAAGGGAAAAAAGTTTAAATTATGGGTCAAGTCAAAATAGGGAGTGCCCAGTCTCCAATATTTATGAAGAATATTATGCTACGATCTTTTGCATGTTCCTTACTCTGATATGTAGCCAGTGAGTCATCAAGAAGTTGACTTTTCTCCCAAGCTATAGAGTATCTGAAAAGGTGTTTTTGCTTCTTTATTACTGAGCTAGTTTCTTGGATTTAGGAACTCTGAGATAACAAATATGCTCTCCCATTCCACCATGCTTCTAATTGTTTTTTCTTCCTGATATAATTAATAAAACATCTAAACACATTCAATCTGAAACCACAAGGAAAGAAACAAAAGCCCTGGGACTCAGGCTGGACAAAGGACTGAACATCTACAGTGCCAGCACCCATTTCTGAGTGAGCTTAGAGAACATGCCAGTTCTGAAGCTGTGGTGCTGCCCATAGAAATGAAGTCAGTTTCAAAAACTCCTCAGATTTGATTACTAGGAACCCAACTAAGTTTGTACAGTTGCCTGGAGAAGTATTAAAAGCACACCTATGCTATCATCATGACAAAGCTAAGTGAACCATCCACCAAGAAGTCATAGCTCTTGGAAATTCAGAAAGCAGTGGTAAGAACCATAAAACTATCCTATTCTCTTCATAAAACTGCTAAGACTACATCAGTGGGGGGAAAAAATCTGGAGTCAGTATTGTGAAATGCCCCCTTTGAATCATTTAAGAAAAATTCACTGAGGCTAGCTGCACCATGGTACACACCTGTATTCCCAGCTAGTGGAGAGACTGAGGCAGGAGGATCACAAGTTTGAGGTCACCCTGGCCAACTTAGCAAAACTCTCAAAATAAAATGCAAAGGCTGGGGGTACAGTTCAGAGATAGTGAGCTTGCCTAGCCATGTGTGAGGCTCTGGATTCCATCCCCAGAACCACAAAACAAAACAAAAAACTTTGCTGTAAAAGGTCCATACATTACTACTGTTAATTATTTCAAAAGCCACAGTGTCTGCCCTGAGCTACTGGGTTATCTGTTCTCACTCCAGCACTAGGCAGGATAGAAAGCTTCCTTTCAAGCTAGATGGACAGCTACTCCAAGTCTATTTTCAGTAATGGACATTTCATAATTTCCCTTGAAAAATTTATATGGCCTAATTTTTCTTCCAGTTAAAAAGTGGATGTTCAGTATTAATTGGAGTCACTTTAGCTGCCATTTAAAAATACTGCTTATCTAATAGATATAAAGTGTTTTAACCAATTTTAAGAACTTGTTTAATGTAACACCTCTTCTGGGACTGTCTTAATTACGATCAAATTTATCTTAATTATTTACCTTTTAAATTTTTCTTGTATATTCTTAAGTCTTTAAAGCTAATCTCTACAGTCATTTGAGTCAAGCTCAGAGATAGCAATACCCCAAAAACATACAGGCAAGAAGCCAGGTCAAATCTTATCTCGGCTCTGGCTCCTTCCATTTCACCCTAGGCCTAGGTAGCCTTTCTGTTCCGTGGGCTTCAGTCTCTACATACACACACACACACACACACACACACACACACACACACACCCCAACCCCCTGGCACCTGAGGGATGTGACATGCTAAGACGCCTTCCAACTAACAAAACACCGTGAACTGCATTCCAACTAACAAAACACTGTGAACTGCATTCACGAACAACTCTTATCCATTACAGGCTCCCAACTCAGTAATGTGCATGTTTCTGTACCCAAAGATACAGGAATGGGGAAGGGCTCTTTTACTTCAGCCTGACTCATCTTGCCAAGGTACTAGACTGAACAAAGTAGGTGAGCCCTTTGGCTTGAAAAACAATGAATATTCACTGAAATTACAAACAGGCAAAAAGGAAAGCTGAAGAAAATAAAAAGCACTCCACGATTGTTTAAAAAAAAAAAAATCATAGGCAAGCCAAGAAAGTAACTCTTAAAGAGAAAATTAAACAAGTAAAAGAGATCAAAGAGCTAAGTGATCTAAAAGACAACTTCAAAAGATTATCAATTGTTTTTTACACTGAACAAGGCACTGTTCCTTCCACATTTACTGATTTGTTCCTTCCACATTTACTGAAAAACAAAAATTAGAAAAGCAAAGAAAAAAATTAGTTTATTTCAAATCTGAATATTCAAATCTAAATGAAAGTCTGGCTCCTATGTGGACAAATACTACTCCAAAGTTCAGTCTACAGGAAGCAGGGTGGGGCTTGTTTCCTTGAATGTGAATCAGTCAAATAGGAAGCAAAAGGAAAGCTGAAAGCAGTAGAGTTTTTTAAGTGTGGTCCCTAGACCAGCATCATCATTACTTAAGAACATTTCAGAAATGTAGTCAGGCACAATAGGGCAGGCCTGTAATCTCAGACTCAGGAGGCTGACGCAGAAGAATGGGAAATTCTGAGCCAGTCTCAACAACTTAGGGTGACCCTCAGCAACTTAGAGAGACCCTGTCTCAGGATTTTAAAAAATAATAAAAAGGACTGTTGATATAGCTCAGTGGTAAAGTGCCCCTAGGTTCAATCCCCAGGACCAAGAACAAACAAAATCGAAAGTAAATTATTAGGTTGCCCCTGACCTCTGAATTCGTTCTGGGTACAGGACTGCACAATCGTGTTTGTTTTAAGGGCACCTCCAAGTGATTTTTGGTGATACTGAAGTTTGAGAGCCCTTGTTATAGACAGATAAACAATGGATCTTAAGAATGTTGGTCCAAATGAGTAAAAGATTTTTCAAATTTGAATTTCTTAATTCAATTAATGTTCATTCAAATCAGTAACACACTGAAAGCTTGGACTGTCAGAAATAATAACACTTTTCTAAAGCTTCAACCAAGAATTTTCCTAGCTCTTCTGGCACTTTTTTTCATATACCTAGATCCTAGTTCCCCCAAATAAATTTTTCATTCAATTTCCTTATTGAAGGTCCATTCTTCAAAGAAGCTTCTCCCATGCCCCAAATCTCTTCAATCATTGGGATCTGACAATTCTACCTAAAACAAAGACAGAAGAAAAAATCTCACATCTACCATTACTCTCCATCCCAAGACCACAGAAATTACCTCAAGGTGACATCATCTCTCAGGGGCACTAGTCTCTGATTTAGCAGCATTCCCTCCAACCACTGTCTCTAGAGCAATCTAACACTCAAACCTGAGTGCATCACACCCTCCTGTTGAAAATTTGTGTCTCCAGACTACAGGATCAAAACTCAAGGTCCTAACCCTTTCTCCAGCCCCTGTTCCCTTATGCTTGACTCAACCACATGAAACCACTGTGAGTCTCCTCAATGGTCTATGTTTTCTCTTCATGTTTCTATCCAATTGTTCCCCTAGTTTCTTTGTCAACTCCAGCTCTATTATGGGTCTCTCTGTAGACTAAGTTAGAGGCAGAGCTCTGTTTATCTTCACATGAAAGCATCAATGCAGGGTCTGGGAAAGAGAGGGCATCCCTTCAGGGAGTACATAAGTGGTCTACTGGGGTATGAGAAGAAAATGTACATATGTTTTTTGTAATGTCATCTTTTAAACCTACTTATGATTAACAACATGCTAATTGTCTACAAATGTACATGTATCAAAGAGTTCATGCTCAATTTTTTTTTTTTTTAATTGACAGGGCTGGGAAGCCAAAAAGGTAGAAGACCAATGTAGCTACCAGTATAAGAATCCATGCAACCATCACTGCCAGGGGTAAACCTGGAATTGTGGTCACCAGTAGTTATTATTAACTGGGTGAGGCAATTTAGACAATAAAACCAAATTCAACCCTATGGGGTCCTATGCATCCTTCTCAGGGGCTCACCAGGTACCATTTAATTCCCCAAGGATAAACCACCTTCCCAAGAGCACTGAGTCCTGCTGACAATCATGATGTGTGTTCTTGAGAACTTAAAGGATATTCTGCAGGAATAAATGAAGTTTTGTTCCCACCTATTCTTTTTTAGGAAGGTAATGAAAATAATTGTCAAATGTGGCCACCAGAAACAGGAAAGAAGAAACTGAAATATTCTTCAGCTCACTAGCATCCTGTAATTAAACTTTGTTTACAGTTTTTCTAGAAACAGAGGACTAACTTCAAGAATGGCTTATCCCAAATACTATTCAAGTGATAATACCTGATCAGATCTTTAAAGAAAACAAACAAAACAAACAAACAAAAAAACAAAAAAAGGCTTTTAGAGCTGAGAATAGGGGAGGTGGGCTGCTCAGTGATAGAGGAACTGCCCAGTATGTCCAATCTCCAGCTTTCCAATAACAACAACGAAAGAACTTCCAGATGAAAATTTCTTAGTAAAGCAAACCCTTATGGAATTTTATTTCGAAATTTTCTTTGGGAATCACATTTCTTTGAGTGAGTTCTGCATTAAATGACAACATATTCAAGTAAGGATTCAAGTGAGTATAAACTCTCAATTCTTGTGGAACCCACTAATATTAAAATCTTTCTAAAATGTTTTGACACATTTTACGATGTCAGATTACAATATAATTCTCAAACAAGAAGAAAGCCACATACTTCAATCTCTGAAGACCAGAAACATAAACGCTTACCTGGAAAAAGTGACCATCCCTCCCCTCAGATGCATTCCCATCCTTTCCATCTAGACACTTCCGCGGGCTATTTTCCTGTGTTCCCTCCAATCACGCTAAAGGACTTCATGGCTTGCCCCTTTTGTAGTCAACTCCTGGCATCATACGTTCATTTAAATGATGTCCCACTGTGAACTGCAGGACAAAGATCTCCACAAACAAGCAAAACGTTCTTTCTGTAAAGCCTTGTATTTAAATTAATAATAATAAAAAAAAAAAAACCTACTACTTTTCCTATGATATCACTCTACTAACTTGTATAGAGAGTTCTGGACCAACCCAAACTCAGCGGTTTTAGAGCGACAGGAAATGTCCTATGTGGCACTAAACTAAGATACGGTCCACCTTCTGCTATTCTGGGAACACCCTTCATCCCCAGGGGCCAATACGAGCCTGGCATGTCACGCTGCACGTTTCACAAACAGAAGGCCGGGTTTTGGAAGGGGGCACACCTCGTCCTCCATCCCGTCCCCGGCCGGCAGCAAGGGGCGCCCTGGGGAGCGCGGGGGTCGGCGGGTGGCGCCGCGGCGCTGGGCCGTGGCCAGGGATGAGCTCAGCCCGCCGGGTGTTGCCGGCAGGTTGCATCAGACGCCGCGCTGGGCCCCCGCCCGCGCTTCGAGTCACAAGGGGCCTTCCGGGCCAACCGGCCGCCTCAGGCCGGGCCAGGCCGGGTCTCCTTGGGCCGGGCCCGCGCCCACGCAAGCGGCCGGCTCCGCCGCGGCCTCCTCCTCAGTGCCCGCCCGTTCGCGGCCTCCTTACCTGCGCCTCCAGCCCGCCCGCCCCCAGGCGGCCTCCACTCTGAGCAGCCCCGAGCGGCGCTGCCCGACCCGACCCAGGCCTCACAGCCCGCGAGTCAGCTAGGAGGAGCGACGGTTACGAAACCGGCAGCCTCCGCCCGTTCCGCTGCCGCGGCCACCGGCTTCCCCTCCTCGCCCGGACCGCGCGCGCTGCCGCGGCCGCCCCAACCAATGGGAGCGCCGGCCTGCGGGCGACGCACCCTCCTCTCCGGACGGGCAGAACCTCCAGCCAATCACGGGTCTCCTGACTACAGGAGGCGGGCCCGAGGCGGAGGCGTTGGCCACCTCGCGGCAGAGGGGGCGGGTGTGGCGGGAGCAGGCGGTGGCTTGTCCCGCCGCCTGCGGTCCTGCCGCTGTTCTCGCTGGGAGGCGGCGGCCCGAGCGGTGGGCGACCAGTGGCCAGGAAAATGCTCACCAAGTCGGAGATTAGAAGAGCCCTCACCTGTGAGAGCCATACCTTGCCTCTGGAAAACTGCGTTTTCTGAGGCGGATTTTTGACTCACGGATTTCTGTTTTGGTTTCACCACTTCATCTGGGAGTCCCTCCGCGTCCCCTCATGGTTTCCCAGAACGCCCTTCTGGACTCGCCTCCTAGGCCTGGGGATGCCCCACGCCCTTCAGTCTGCGACCCGCGACCATGTGATCAAGACTGGAGGGAAGCCATGGACATTTACGTTTCCGAAGGCAGCTGCAGACTTTGTGTTTTGAAGAAACGAGCGAAGCAAACTTTTGCCAAAGTCAGATTAGTGTTGATGTCACATTCGTGAGAACTGCAAGCTGTGAATCGTTGTTAGGGTGAAATGAATTTCCAAAATTGATTCCCTTGTCGTGTCTTCCAGGTGAGCAGGTGGAAGACGTGATCAAATGAATAGCAATCCAGTTTAATTGATCTAAGACAATTCACAGGAGGATCTGAAAGCGTTTTTTAAAACCAGGAAGCAGCAGCTCTGGGTGGAGGGCAGAGCCCGCCTGATAGGTTTGATTGCTTCCTCTTTAGCAACTCTTATCGTTCAAAAAATAGTCGCTTTGAAAGAGGAAATGTTTCTTCATCACCCAGGACCAACTCTGCATAAGATTGTTTCGAGGAATCACTAAGAGATGATAAAACACCTGCAGAAAAGAAAAATAAAAAGTAAATAAAAGGGGCTGCAATTAGTGAACTATAACCATAGATGCATACTTGGGCAAATAACAATGTCATCAAAATCAGTATCTCTTTCACTTTGGCTCTTGGTGTTCTGAGCCAAAATTTCCTTCAAGATTTTAGCATTGTTGGGGCTGGGGAGATAGCTCAGTCGGTAGAGTGCTTGCCTTGTAAGCATAAGGCCCTGGGTTCGATCCCCAGCACCCAAAATAAAAAAATTAAAAAGATTTTAGCATTATTAAAATTGGACAATGTTTTATTACTCACTAAACCCTAATTTTACCCTGAACATTCCCTAATCATTTAAAAGTTATATAGGGGAAAAAAAAATGTATAGGTATATTCAGTTATCTTCTGGTTAGATATCCACTCTGCCAAGCTGCTCCAGCATTCTGTGTCTGTCTGGGCAGGCCTTCTCCCACACCCAGCAGTTACAGCCAGTGCCCAGGAGATGGGTATTTATTTCCTTTTCAGTTGGTAGCTGATAATTCTTTTTTTCTACTCCGTTTACAAACATTTATTTGGTACCAACTATGCTGAAGTTTGGTTAAGTGCTGCAAATTCAGCCGTGAACAAGGCTAACAGTCCTTGCCTATGTGAAGCTTACACTCAGAGCTAAGGAAAGAGACATTCAGTAATTATAGCATTTTTCAATTATCATTCTTATAGATACTAAAGGAAATAAGTACAAGATGCTGTGAGAGTTTATAAAAAGGGATCCAGAGCTGATCTGATGGGTCAGGAAGGCCTGAAAAATAATAGGATTTGGCTAGGTGGCACAAATGAAGTGGATGTGCCAGTTAAGAGGGAATGTCTTGTCCACAGGTCCTATGGTGGGGGAAATTTAAGGCCAAAGTAGCTGAAGTGAAGGACCCCAATACAGACTAGTTACATAGGCAAGGCCATGTGGA
Organism: Sciurus vulgaris; assembly: GCF_902686455.1. Classification (NCBI taxonomy): domain Eukaryota; kingdom Metazoa; phylum Chordata; class Mammalia; order Rodentia; family Sciuridae; genus Sciurus; species Sciurus vulgaris. Next base: position 42,191,966 of record NC_136478.1, on the reverse strand, counting down.
CCCAAGAAGTGTCCTGATTTTACACTAAGAGATGGGTGCCATAAGGAAATGAGAGCCTGGTGGAAGCTCTTTCTCTGGGTTTAGGAGAGGCACCACATTACTTTCCATCACAGTAAAGGAAAAATGTTCTGTGTATATCTCTTACCTCACTAATGTCCAAAACATATTCTGTAAATCCAAAGAATTTGTAAACAAGTAGTACATTGAAATCCCCTTCATGCTTAGTATGTGTGAGGTCCTGGGTTCAATCCCCAGCCCCACAATAAATAAATACATAAATAAATAAATAAATACCCTTTCCAGAAGATTTGAGAAGTAGGAGTTCCTGTTAATTGAATAATCTACTTACCTGTCAACTACTATGATTAACTATATTAGTTACCTAAGAGGTATGAGGTGTGGACTCCATTATCCATCTGTTCTATCCACAACTTCATCTCTTATTGAATATGTGACCATGGGCAAATTACTTAACCTCTCTGTCATCTGTAAATGGGGATGACAACAGTATTACTGTAAGGATTAATGTATGTTAGACCCCTGGAACAGTGCCTGCCTAGTACATGGTAGGAGCTCAAAACTATTAATCATTATTATTACCATGATACCCATACATGAATTATAAACAGATTATATCTGAGGAATTATAATAGATTAAAACACACTTCAAAACTAGTTCAAGCTATAATATCACTTTGATGATTCAAGCACTGAAATACACATAATATTGAAGGATATTAATGTCGAGTCTATGTTGTATCCCATAAGGTAATTTTTTAGAGTAGTATCCCTAGTTATGACATCTTCGTTTCCAAAAAGTAAGAGTGGAGGAAAATTTTAATAATTTGAAATCTCTTTATTTGAAAGCAAGATCAATAGATATTTACCATGCAAACTTAAATAAATACGTATTTGGAAAGTTTCTGAAAATTAATAAAACAAATTAGTCACCTTTGACAGGAGGTCTGGCTCATATCTGTAATATTTTGGGAAAGTTTAGAGAAATGTCTGCCAGAGGTTGAATCTTAGTAGATATTTATTTGGGTGTATTAAAAATAATACAATAGTAATTATCCATCATTCTGCATTGGTCAGGGCTCCTTTGATTGGAAGTAAGTGAAAACCATCCCTGACCAGCCTTAGCATAAGAAAGAATTTATTTTAAAGCTTTCCTCATGAAATAATGAGATCATGTCAAAGCCAGGACTAACAACTCAGAGATACATGTATGTACACATGCCTACTGACTTCATTATTCTTTCTGCTTGCACACAAATTTTCTTCACGTGGCCATTGATAACCTCAGTGTTCACAGTTTCAGTCTCCCTTTTTAAGTTCCTGTTCCAAAAGTGCTAATCAAGGATTCTAGGATTGGCCCAGGTGGATCAAGTGCTCATCCCTGAATGATCAAATAGTCAGGAGCAGGTCAAAAGGTACTAATTTGGCTACTTTGAGGGGGATGACAGAGGAAGTTCTTAGAGGAAATAGGAGTGCTGAGCCCACAAACCCATAAATATCTACTTCAAACAGCAAATCACTCTGGTGGAAGCCTTAGTCATTCTAGCCGACTGATTTGTTGTTTCTCGTGTGATGTGATCCCCATCCTTGAAGGCAAAATTTGAACCTCCACTTTCAACTCTGGAAGCAATAATTTGGAATCCTAACAGTTAAGATACCAAATGGTTGTCTTAGAACATCTCTAAATTTATGTGAATCCTATGCATTAATTAACAAATTCTAACATAATCCAAACTTGAACAGTTAATAATTACTATGAATTCCATTATAAAACACTTTTTCAGATATCAGATGTCATTTTCCTGCAAAATATCATAGACTTGTGGCTTAAATGACAAATTGATTTCTTGCAGTCTGGAGACTGGGAAGCCTAGCATCAAGGAGTCGGCAAGGCAGGTTTCATTTTAAGACCTCTCCTTTTGATTGGCAGCTGCAGTCTCCCTCTTTGAGCTCTTGTTGTGGGGGTGGTAACAAGATGTCAGAGAGCAAGTTCTCTGGTCACAAACCTATCATGAAGGCCCCATCTTCACAACCTCATCAAACCCTAATTAACCTCCCAAAGACCCCATCTCCAAATGCCATCACATTGCAGGTTAGGGCTTCAACATGCAAATTTGGGTGAAAATAAACATTCGGTTCATAACAGCACGTCAAGGGGTCACAGGAACCAAATGAAAGAGCCCCCGATACCCCAAGCTGGAATGATTTGAATGAAAAAATAAATAATTCAGTATTAGATTATAACACAAAGTATAAATAAATATCCCCGAACTCATACAGATATGAGTAAATGATTTTTTAAAATATTTTTCTGGTTGTTGATGGACCTTTATTTTTATCTATTTATTTACATGTGGTGCCAAGAATCGAACCCAGTGCCCCACACGTGCTAAATGAGAGTGCTACCACTCAGCCACCAACCCAGCCTACTGAATAAATGATTTAGTAAATACATAAATGGCAGAGAAGAGACAAATCTGCCATGCAGAAGAATTCCAAATAACTTATGTAGATACTCTGCCCTCAGGTGGGGGACCATAATTCCTCACTTCTTTTTTGGGGGGGGTGGGGTACTGGGGATTGAACTTGGGCACTCAACCACTAAGCCTCACCCCCAGCCCTATTTTGTATTTTATTTAGAGACAGGATCTCACTGAGTTGCTTAACACCTCACTTTTTGCTGAGGCTGACTTTGAACTCATGATCCTCCTGCCTCAGTCTCCTGAGCTGCTGGGATTATGGGCATGTGCCACCATACCCATCTTTTTTTTTCCATGTTTTTATTGGTGCATTATAGTTGTACACATTTTTTTCAAGTTCACAAAAAGACTTTATTCGGGGCAAAGAGAAGTCTGGCTGAAAGGATTACAGTTCTAAGCAGTCAAAACTCAGTGGTTAGTGGCACTATTTTAAATTCGTAGCTTTTGCTTCTCTTTAGTCAGAAAAGTGTACTCAGGTTGTACTTTCCCAGATGAGCAAGAAGAATGGCAAGAGAAGATTGGAAGAGACACCTAATCTACTGATGCTGCTCTTCACACCCAGGGTCAAGCTAGCAACCCACAGTGTTGCACGTTGCTGAGGGACACAAGTCACACTAACTTTCAAGGAAACATGAGGCAGGAACAGGTCCAAGTTCCTTGTGGAATAGCAGGCATTCACAGCTTCAAAACTCTGCATGGAAGGGGTTTGGATGGGATTTGTTGTTACATATTCATACATACACACAGTGTAACAATATAATTTGGCCAATATCACTCCCTACCTCCCACACCTTGCTTATTTTCCTCTATAGATCTCCCTTTGATTTTTTTTTTATTTTTTAGTTGTTGATGGACCCTTATTTTATTCATTTATTTATATGTGGTGATGAGAATTGAACCCAGTGCCTCACATATGCAAGGCAAGCGCTCTACCACTGAGCCACGACCTCAGCCCTCCCTTTGATTTTTAGGAGATCTACCCCCATCTTTGTTTTCCTTTTCTCTCTAGATTCTGCATACAAGAGAAAACATTCCACCTTAACCTTCTGAGTTTGACTTGTTTTGCCTGATGCGGCGGTCTTTAGTTCCATCCATCTTCCTGCAAATACCATAATTTCATTTTTCTTTACAACTGAATAACTCCATTATGTATATATACCACATTTTCTTTATAGATTCATTTGTTTATGGACACCTAGGCTGGTTCCATAGTTGGGCTATGATGAATTGTGCTGCTATAAACATGGCATGCATGTATCACTGTAGTGAGATTACTTCTTCATAGTAAATAATAATTCCCCATTTAAGTGCGATCTGCACATCAGACTTCATTCTGAGGTGTATGAAAAGGAGAAAAAAAAAGAGTAACTCAATGGTGGGGAGAAATCTGGCAAAGACTACCCTCGTGTTCATAAGCAAAAGAGCAAACTTGGATCTATACCTCACACCATATACAAAATCAACTCAAAATGGATATAAACCTAAATGTAAAACTGTAAAACTAGAAGAAAACCTTGGATGCAATCTTTGTGACCTTGATCAGGCAAATATTTCTTAGACAAAACAGCAAAAGCATAATCCATACAAGAAAATATTAATAAACTGGACATGAAAATCAAAATCTTTTGTTCTTTGAAAGGACACTGTTTAGAGAATGAAAACCCAGTGCATTTTGGACTAGGGAAGGGGGATAAAAAGTACTCTTACAATGAAGAAATCTGACAAACACTGCCTCAGCCAGGTGATCCAATCAACATCAGTAGTCATAAATCATGTTGATAGCAAGTACCCTTGATAGGATAAGATGAAAATTTACCTATTTCTCTTCCTCCCAAGAACTTACAATCTCAGTCTGTGATTAAAAAAAAAAAAAAAAAAACACACCAAATTCCACCAGGCAGACATTCTGCAACATCTGACCAGAAATTCTTAAGAACGGTCAAGGTCATCAAATGATAAGACAGAGGTGTCACAGTTTCAAGGATCCTAAGGAGACATGTCAACTACATGTAATGCGGTATCCTGAATAGGAAACCGGAAGAGAAAAAAGGGCAAAAACTAAGGAAATGCAAAGAAATTATGGGCTTTATTTAATAATGGACTTTAGTTAATGATTATGTTTCAACATACATTAATTGTTGCATATACTAATGTAAGATGCTAATAACGGGAAACTGGGTGCAGGGTGTAAGAGAACCCTATGCTATCTTCTTGGTTCTTCTGCTCATCTAAAATTGTTCTTAAAAATTGTTTTTAAGCCAGGCACAGTGGTTCACAGGAGACTGAGACAGGAGGATCACAAGTTCAGGGTCAGCCTTAGCAACTTAGTGAGGCCCTAAGCAACTTAGTGAGATTCTGTCTCAAAATCAGAAGGGCTTTGACTATGATTTGGTGGTAAAGCACCCATGGGTTAAGCCCCTGGTACCCCCCCCAAAGTGTTCTTAAAATATTTGAGGTGCTCTACAGTTTTAACCTTAACCTAAAGTGGGGTGCTTTTAAAGTATTAGCAAATCAGGTTAAGGCAAATTTTTATCAAATAGATAAAGAAGTTGAATTCAGCTGAAGGGCCTTGAGCCCCACTTCTTACCTTAATTCACTAGTGGTGACTATACTTCTGCCAAACCAACCCAAGATACATTGAAATGGAGCCAGAGAGGGAGGGTAGAATGAAAGGTGCGCCTGAAAGAGAGGAAGTGAATGAAACGCAGGGAAGAGGACATGGAGGGTGACCACTTTGGGTTGCGGGATGATGTGGAAGCCCAGGGAGCCATTTTTGGACAACTCTCCTTACGTTAAGGTCCAGAGATTGGGCCAACCCTGGAGGCCACAGGCCGGGGATGAGAAAGAAACAGTAAACTCCCAGACAGAGGGATGTGGTTGTCCCAAATACTCATTCCTTCATTCATTTTTTTAAAAACTCTGTCTCAACCAGTAGATGTTTATTGCATTCCCGCTCTGTGCCAAGCCCCGCCCGAGCCCTGAGAGCCTGTGAGGAGCGAGGCCGGGGCTCACACCCAACACATGAACGCAAGGCGGAGGAGACACTGCCGAATGCAGAGCCAGGAATCTGTGTCCACTTCTAGGCCTCTGTCATCATTTCTTCCTTTTTTCATTTTTCTCTTTTAGATTCCTAAAGTAATAAATTCCTGCCTGAACCTAAACTAGGATTCAAGATTGGTCTCATCCGGTAGAACCACCAGAATCTACTTCCATTAATGCTGGGTTTTGGATTAGTAGAGGAATGTGGGGTTCAATGGTTTTTCTTTGCCAAGTCTTCTGGGGAAAAACTGAGCTGGGGAAGAAACTTGGATTGGGGGCAGGACGAGTACCGTTCTGCTGTCTTCAAGGAGTGACATTTTCCCCACCTCCCTAATGAACCCCTGTGACTTCAACCCAGTGGAAACAGGAGTAAATAGAGAACCACTCAGATGCCTCTAGGAATTCACGTTTGTAAAAATCAGGAATCATCACTCTTGGCAAATGGACATCAACTTTTTGAAGAATCTGAAGTAGTTGCTGTGCTGAGGCGCTGGTCCTCTGAGAACAGTAAATATTAATGTTGTGGGTCATCATGGTGGGTGTCCAGGAGCAGAGTGAGCTCAGAAATAACTTGGAGATGGAAGTTGGAGCATTATCTATGACTGTTAAAAGACCCAACTATCCCCTTAAGTGGGAAAGCTGGGGCAAACTTGAGAGCAAAAATGGTAAATATCCTTTGCAGACATTCTAACTTTATCTCAGCTACACTATGGATGAAACCAAAGTTGCAGCAGCCAGAATAGCTTGTAAGATCAGAAAGCTGTGTCTAGGGCAGAGAGAAAGGGGGAAGGAAGTGGAGAATGCCTGAGAAAAGCTAGAAATGCCCACTGAGTCCTCATGTGCCATCTGGTAGGCCATTCTGTCCCAATGCCATCTATCCAAATCCTTCCTCTTCCTTAAGCCCCCAACCCAAATCTCAACTCCTGGTCTGTGTGACTATCCAAGTTCTTGCTGATCTTACTCTTCTCATTGACATACAATTTATTATTAAGATACACATGATTAAGGCTGGGCAGATAGCTCACTCGGTAGAGTGCTTGCCTGGCAAGCATAAGGCCCAGGGTTCGATCCTCAGCACCACAAAATAAATAAATTAATTAATTAATTAATTAATTGATTTAAAAAAGATATGCATGATTTTACCTGTTGTACTCTGTTCTGTTTTATTACATACTACTGTGCTGTGTGCCTACAAGAGGTGAATGGATCAAAAGAATAAGGGAGTAGAAACAGGGTAAAATGAATAAAAAGAGTAATACCTTTATGAACAGGTCTTTTCTGCATCTGAGTCTGAGAATTATGGCAATGTTTCACCTTTACCCCAAGTTAATAAATAATCAAAACCAATTAGGATGTGGAAGGAACTCAAAATGAAACGCAGTTACGATGAACCACCTAACCGTACCACAAATAAGCAACATAACCACACTGTGGGGAAGACAAGAACAAATCTGAGTGCGTGAGTCTGCTTTTTGTCACTGTGACAAATACCTGAGAAAAACATCTTAGAGGAGGAAAGATTTACTTTGGTTCAGTTTCAGAGGTTCCAGTCCATGGTCATTTGACTCCATTGCTTTGGGCCTGAGATAAAGTAGAACATCATGGAGAAAGGGTGTGGCAGGGGAGAGTTACTCGGCTTGTGGCAACCAGGAAGGAGAGAGAGAGAGAGAGAGAGAGAGAGAGAGAGAGAGAGAGAGAGAGGTCTGGGGACATGATATAGTCCCTAGTGACCTACTTCCTACAACCTGCTCCACCTGCCTACAGTTTCCACCTCTTTCCAGTAGTCAATTCAAATCATTATCCATTGGATGGATTAATCCATTAATTATGAATTAATGAATTAATTATAATTAATCATGACCATCATTATCTAATCATTTTCCAAAAGCCCCACCTCTGGACTCTGTTGCACTGAGGACCAAATCTTTAACACATGAGCTTTTGGAGGTCATTGCAATTCCAAACAATAACACTGAGTTCCTTCCTTCCTCCCTTCCTCCCTTCCTTCCTTCCTATACTGGAGATTGAACCCGAGAGCGTTCTACCGCTGAGCCTCAATCCCAATCTTTTTTTATTTTTTGAGACAGGGTCTTACTGAGTTGCCAAGGTAGGCTTTGAACTTGCAAACTTCCTGCATTAGCCTCCTAAGTAGTTGGAATTATAGATGTATGCCTCCATACCTTGGCCACTGAATAACTTTTAAAAATTATATTTTGGTGTATAGTATAAGGTTAAATATAAAAATAACTGTATATAAGCAATATGATTTACTTACTAAAATTTTAAGAGGGGTATGGGTTAGCGATTCTGAAATTATTTTATATACATGCTTAGGACTGAGCAAAGTTTCTCACTGTTTGAGAAAGAAATGACAAATAAGGAAAAGGTAAGACTTGAATGAACTCTGTATTGGTTAACTGGAATCAGAGGTTATCAGAATGGATTTATGATTTGTATATTTTATATATATACATAGATATAGAAATAAATATAGATATACATAAATGTATATGACAGTATATACACATACATGTACACAGTATAAATATATACACATAAGTATATGTGTATATATAGCTCTGTCCACCAAGAGGTCCTAGAAGCAATGACATCCAGCAGCAATGATTCTACTTAGAGACCAAATCATAGTTTCTGAATATCTTTCTTCAATTAAAGGAACTAGGGTTCTTTGTAGAAGTGATTGATTCCCAGGTTGGGCAAGGAAAGAGAAAGAATCTGATACATCTCGTGTTGCCAGGAAATAAGAAAATGTTCCCAAAAATGATGGTGGGGGACATATCAAAAAGATGGAGAAGCTTTCTTAAAGGAATTCCCTATGGCCAAATATGGGACAATTAAATAACAAAATAAATAATAGTAACAGATTATAACTCACAGAATAAAACAAATACCTGAGTCCAGACTGATATAAATAAATAATTGAATGAATAAATAAATGGAAGAGAGGGAACAATTCTTATAATGAATTTCAGTTAATAAATGTACAAAGGATGATTGAAATAGCAAATCCCCATTAAGCAAACACCACAGTGACAATTACTTCAGTCATGAATCATCAATGAGACTTAAAAATCAAGGAGTGAAAGGATAATGAGAAATAGGATATTTGCATATTCTAAAAGGATTTCCTCACATGATACTTAAAATGGAACAAAATTGTAATTTAACAGTAGAGAAACCTGGAAGGCAACACCTTAAGTAGGTGATCTACGTTAACATCACCAGTAATAAGACGCATGGACATTGTGGATCCCCTGGTATTGAGAAGGATACAATATCACACCTGTGGCATCACCTAAATATAATCATGAAAAATACAAACAAATAAATTCAAATTGAGGGGGTGTTTGTGAGATAACTGGCCAGTACTCTTGGGAAAATGTCAAACTCACGAGAGAGAGTAGAGCTGGGAAAAACTATTCCAGATCGGAGGAGGCTAAGGAGACAGGACAACCAAAGCAACCTAAGATCCTGGCTTGAATTCTGGACCAGGAAAGGGACCTGAGTGGGAAAACTGGAGAAGAAATATAACTGAGTCTGTAGATTTGCTGATGGTATTGTGTGAAGGCTAATATCTTAATTTCAATCACTGTGCCATGGCCGTGGTCACATCTGTTTCTGCTGGGAGTGGGGACTGGAAGCAGCACCTTCCCTAACCTCCTTTACCACTGACTGCTTTAGCTGAAAGGGTTATCAATACCAATGGTTACTATGGCCAGAGAGGAGCCAACTGCCAGCAGGGAGTAAGTCTCCCCATGCCCACAAAAAAGTGAAAACAAAAAATTCCCAGGTGGGAACTCAACTTCTGCTCCACTGTTCTCACAGAAGTTAGCAAATTGTTCCCCTCTGGGATAGGAACTTCTCACACAGAGGTTATTTAAGTTTGATTTCAAAATCAAAAAAGGCAAAGGAAACATGGGTAGAATTGATTACATAAATATTTAAAACCTTTGGATATAAAAATATACCATAAATAAAATTAGTGGCAAATGAGAAACTGGAGAAATATTTGCAGCATACAACATCCACAGTACAAGACACTTTTAAAAATTAGTAATCAAATGGTGAACACTAAAAAGGGCAAAGGAATGCATAAATAAATAGCACAAAGGAAATAAGCCCTTCACAAAGAAATACTAATAGCCTGAGACAAGAAACAGATTATTATGAAACAGATATAAATTAAGATACCATGTTTAGTTTGTCTGATTATAAATCATCAAAAAAGTGTGTTAACACATGATGTGAATGAAAAGGCAAGGAAACTTCCATATAGTTCAGGGGAAAGTAATGTAAAATCTGTCTAGAGGACACCCAGTAAATTGCAATAAAAATCCTAGAAGGATATATACCCTTTGATCCAGTCAGTTCAATTCAGCTATTTATTGAAAGAAAATCATCAATTATGCATGCAAAAATAGAAGGAAGTAAACTACATTATTTACAATAGCAGAGAAAGAATCTATATAAATGTCATTTGGAAGAGTTCCAACAAGTAGTGATCAAATTCTCAAAATCAACTGGAAGAAATGAAATGATACTTGGAAGAAAAGATTTGACTTAAAGTAAGAGGATTATGACTGAGGTTATTACTGGATTTTTTCATCACTCTTCTTTTATCTCTTATCCCTTGAGGAAATTCTGACTAAATACCTAGTTGTATGAATTGAGCTGTAATTTGACCATTAATGCATAGAACTCCATTTATCCTGACTTGATCTCAAGTATCCATGAAAAATGTTTTCCTCTGCATTTTCTGTTATTTGAGCAAACCAAGATTAATTATTTGTGTTCCTTCTTCAAAAGGAAATGCACATTTAGCTTTAAAAGAAATACACATATATTTCTAGTTGCAGATTCTTAAGTAATTCTTAAGTAAGAATTTTATGTTAAAAGATTGGTCTTAGGAAAATCTATTGTATTTAATTCATTCTTCTGTACAAATTAAACTGATGTCAGATTTTACATATACTTCTTTTTAATAAGGATTTATAAAGGGAAATACACATTAAAATAAATATATTTTAATGACAAGTTTTTTATTAGAAAAAGCGTGAACAACTTTATAGTAGTAATTAAAGCTGTATTTAATAAAGGCCTTTGAATTTCTACACTCGATCTCAGCCAAAAGGCTGAGAAGTGATCTCTTTGTATTTCTAGAAAGCAAATATTTCCATATCTTATTTGTCATAGTATATTTCAATCTGTGGGATCAGAAACACAAAATTATAAGTACCATAGAAAATTGTTATGAAAAATTACAGGTGCAGGGCTTGGGGGTTAGTTCAGTGGTAGAGAACTTGCTAAGCATGTATGAAGGCCTAGGTTCAGTCCCCAGCACTGCAAACACAAACATAAAACACAGAAAGGTGAAAGCAACACAGATGTTCATGGATGTTCACGGATGAATAGATGGATACAACATGTACTACTCGACCTTACAGAGAAGGAAATCTGTCACATGCTACAACATGGATGAACCTCGAGGTATTGTGGTAGATACCATGAGCCAGTTGCCAAGGACAAAGACTGAATTATGTCATTATGTGAGGCATTGACCACTATTTGAAGTGGTCAGATTCATAAATGTGGAAAGTAGATTGATAGTTACCAGGGATTGGGGAACAGAGGGGAAATGGGGAGTTGTTTATTGGGTATAGGATTTCAGTTCTGCGAGATGGAAGGTTCTGGAGATTTATTTCACAACTACATAGACATACTTAGAACTACTGAACTATATACTAAAAAATGGTTAACATGGTAAACTTTATGGTATGTGTTTTTCTTAAAACTACAATAAAAATGAATGAATGAGAGAATGAAATAAGCAAAGAGCTTGCCTTGTTTGTTTGGTTGGTTGATTGTTACTGAGGATTGAACCCAGGATGCTCTATCACTAAGCTATTCATCTAGGCCTTTTATTCATTTATTTATGTATTTATTTATTTATTTATTTATTTTTTTTTTTAAGGCAGGTTTCACTAAATTTCCAAGGCTGACCTCAAACTTGTGATCCTCCTGCCTCAGCCTTCCACATAGTTGGGATTACAGGGCATCCTGAGTAGTTGGGATTATAGGTATGAGTTACAGTGCCCTGCTCAAACTCTAGTTTAAAAAAGATCACGGCAATGCTGAGTTCTCCAGCTCCTCTATTAGAGGAGCTACTTCTTGGTTCATTTCAGATATATGTAGTCCATCTGTTATGTGCTAGGCACTTTGCTAAATATAGGAGTTAGATTAAGAAATGATCTGATTCCCAAAGTGTCTCAGTCTATGTGGAAAAGAAGCCAAGGGTAGGAAGAATGTCCCCCACAGCGGGGAAGCAGTGGATGCCAGAGGAACCCAAGGCAGGGGTGCTTCTCCAGTCTTGCAAGTGGAGGTGGGACAGGCATCTCACCTCCTTGCTGGAGTTCTGAAGGCAAGCAGAAGTTAGCAAGGCACAGCCACAGAGAGAAAGACCAGGCAAGAGCATGGTGAGGAAGTCAGGGACAGTGGGTGACTTGGTGTGAACAGGGTTTAGGGTTGGAGAGGGCTGAGGAGTTTGAGGGAACTGAAGATAGAGGCCTTTACAAGGCATTTGGATCTCATCTTGAGAACAATAAGAAGGCAGGAAAGTGTTGTCAAGAAATCAGAGGAGAGCCAGACTGGAGGTAGGAATGTGAGTGACGGGTGACCTTTACTGTAGGCTGAAAAATGAATGAGAGGAGAAGAAACAAAGAGTTTACACAGCTTTTTCTAGAAGTGTGACTTTGAACCTGGCAAGATCGCTGCAGGGAAACCTGGAGCCAAAGGCCTTTGAGTATGTGTTGGTGAGAGAGTGGGAGGGACAGGCATGTTTAAACACAGGGAGGACAGAGAGAGCCATTCCCTAAGGGCATGGGAGGGGATGGAACCAGAGCTGACTTAATAGCACTTACTTTAGTGTGGGAAGGAGAAGGTGGGGCTTTCAATTGAACAGAGAAAAAGGAAAGGATGGATTTAGGGGTGAGTTGGTAGGTTTCCCCTTAGAAAATTAAGGGGTTTTCATATTATAATTGTTTTTACTTTGAAATAAAAGGAAAGTTCATCCTGCAGGGGTAAATGGAGAGATGGTAGTTTACAGAAAGAGCTAAGCGTACAGCTGGAGCTAAGAAAAATAGGAAAACTGACTCTGGAAAGGTGAGACAGGGGCCGCATGAAGCCCAGAGGAAGCTGGAGATCGTATTTCTGCCAAATGTGTTTTTGTGGTTGCTTCTATGAATCCTAGTATTTCTGAGAATCTGACCCGTGAGCTTTGCCTGGCCTCAGCCTGCACAACTAGACCTGGGCATCTGGACCCAAAAGACCTTAACAAGTACCCTATGAATTCACAGGGCTTGGGAAAGAATTAACCGAAAGACACCTGTCCCACCAGAAATAAAGATATACTGCTAAGTTACAATTATGGGAACACCATGATGGTGGCCCAAGAATAGACAAATAGGCCAGTGGAGCAGGACAGCTTCAAATTACAGACAGTTCTATGTGGGAGTGTAGATGATGAAAACTGTAGCCCTTTCGGAAGGGAAGGAAAGGTCCACTAAGTAGATGGGGAGGTGACAATGGGCTGTTTGTCAGATGTCTACCATGTTCCGTTCAGGACACCAGTCCTAGGGGAGTTAAAGCTCTAAGAATGTTTCTTAAAAAAAAAAAAAAAAAAAACTTGTTAAATGATTAGAGGGAAATATTTTAAAAAATCAAGATTAGAGAAAATGCCATTAAATAACTTATGAGACCTAGAATTCAAAAAGAAAATGTTAACATACTGACCACATAAAAACTAAAATAAAAAATAAAAATAAACCTTGGCAAACAAACAAAAAAATAAAAAGAAAGAAAGAAAGAAAAAGTTTAAGTTAAAAGGTTAAAAATTAGTTCCAAATAGTGTAAACTATTTGCAACATATATAACGCACACAGGGTTCCTATTAACACATGAGGTGCTACAAATCAAATCTGTGACTCTACAGGTGTCATCTTAATCATAAATAAGTGTCCATGTACATGTGGGTTTATCTTCAGACTGTTCTTTCCCAGTGGTCTGTTTGTCTACCATGTGCTAATAATATCACACTGTCACACAGTGGTAACATAATGGTCTTGCTATCTAGTAGTATAAATTCTCCAAATTCATTTCCTAAAATAAAACGTGAAAAAAAATTAGTGATAATGTCCCTTTTCTCAAATTTGATGGGTGGCTACTCAGATGTTTGTTTTGTCATTATTATTTATCTCATAAATATTTTATAAACACTAATTTATACCTGCACGTATTTAATAATACCATGTTAGAAAAAAAGAAAAATCTTTTATGTGCCTAGTAACAACACCAAAATCTATAAAGCTAGCTGAGCACCATGGCACATGCCCATAATCCCAGCATCTCAGGAGGCTGAGGCAGGAGGATTACAAGTTCAAAGCCAGCCTCGGCAATTTAGCAAGGCCCTCAGCAACTTAGTGAGACCTTGCCTCAAAATTAAAAATAAAAAGGGCTGAGAGTGGCTCAGTGGTTGAGAGCCCCTGGGTTCAATCCCTGGTACCCCCAAAATAAATTTATAAAGCTTGAAGTTATAAATATAAGGGGAGAAATGTATAAAACCACATTTTTAGTGAGATTATATTTGTTTTTCAGTGCTGGGGATGGAAACTAGGGTCTTTGTGCATGCTTGGCAAGTTCTCTGTCACTGAGCTACATACCTAATCCCTGGTAGGATATTTTAGTATGCCTCTCATTCTTTGACAGGTCAGTGATAGAAATATTTTAAAAGACATGGAATTGAAGGTGCTCAAATGGTTAAAAACAAACCAGACAAAAATTTCAAAGAAGCTATTATAAATATTTTAAAGAACTAAAGGAAACTATGCTTAAAGAATCAAAAGAACAGATGCTGACCACATTACATCAAATAAAGAACATCAATATGAGATTATAACTAAATCATAATAATTATAATTAAGTCATTATAAATCTGCATTAGATTCTGATGTTAGGCTGGAGTTAGAATATGGTGACTATTATGAAACCTTATTAATATACCCCCAAAATTTAATTGTATAACTTAAATTAAGTTAATGATATGGCATATGAATTGTATCTCAACAAATCTATTTGTAAAAAACATTAAAAATTATTTCAGCGGAAACAGAGATTCTAGAGTTGAACATTAAAATCATCAAAATGAAAACTTCAACAGAACATCTCAAACAGAGTATTTCAGCTGGCAGAAGTAAAATGCATGAAACTGAACATAGATCAATATAGAGTATTTAATTGGAAAGACAGAGAATAAAAAAGAGAAAGACAGAAATAAAAAATGAAAAGAAATCCTTAGAAAAATGTGAGATACCATTATATGCACCAAAATACACATAAAATAATTGGTAAGTGTAGAGGACAAAAAAAAGTGTTAAAATTATTCAAGGGACTGAAGTTGTGGCTCAGTGGTAGAACACTTGCCTAGCATGTGTGAGGCACTGGGTTTGATTCTCAGTGCCACATATAAATAAATAAAATAAAGGTCCATTGACAACTACAAAAATATTTTCAAAAAGAATAGACTTACATGAGGCTGGGAATGTAGCCCAGTGTATAGCATTTGCCTGGTATGGGCAAGGTACTGAGTTCAATCCCCAGTACCACACAGAAACAAAAAGAATAAATTTTAAAATAAAAGTATTCAAAGAAACAATGGTGAAATTTCCTGAATTTGATGAAAAACCTACACAACCAAGAAGCTCAACCAACACTAAATATGATAAACAAAGAGATCCACATCCAGACATATCATGGTAAAAATTCTTCAAACTAAAGACAAAGAATCACCTGGAAAGCAGCAAAAGGAAACCACTCATCAAACACAAGGAGTCCTTGGTAAGATTAACAGCAGGCTTTTCATCAGGGACAATGGCAGTAAGAAGGCAGTGGGTGATGTAGTCAAAGTGCAGCAATCAAAATTTTATTAAACAAGAGTCTTTTATTCAACAAAATTATCTTTTTGAAAATAAAAGCAAGATAAAGATATTCCCAGGAAAACAAACTCTGAATTTGTTGATAGTGCACTTGGTGGACAAGAAATATTGAGGCAGAAAGTAAGGAATGTGGAGAGAGAGAGAGAGATAAAGAGAGAAACGAGTGGAATATGCACATTGGTAAAGGTAATTATTTAACTACGAAAGAGTACATAATTGCATATTTCTCTCAACTGATTTATAAAATAATTTCATCAAACAATGTGTATATAATTGTACGGTTGGGTCATTAGTATATAGAAATGCAATATATTTGGTAATAGCATTGTAAAGAAGGAAGTGGAATCGTAGGCTATGTTGGGGTAAAAAATGAACTCAGGATGATATCTCAAAGTACAATAATAAATTAAGAAGACTGGGGTTGTGGCTTAGTGGTAGAGCACTTGCCTAGCATGTGTGAAGCACTGGGTTCAATTCTTAGCACTGCATATAAATAAATAAATAAGATAAAGATTCACTGACAACTAAAAAAAAAATTTTAAATAAATTAAGAGAACCAAAAAGATAACAAAATAAACTCTATAAATATGTACTTTCTTTTCTCCATTTCTCCAAAAAATTGAGATCATATAATGCATTAATTATACCAATGCATTGTTGGGATTTTAACATGAGAATATATGTAACAAAAATAACATAAGAAGAGTGAAATGGAGCTATTCTAAAGTAAAATTTCTATATTTTACTAGAACTAACTTTTATGAGTCTGCAGTAGATTTTAATAAGCTAGGCTAAGCTTAGAATATGTTGATTATTATGCCACCTTGAGAATATTCTAAAAATATTTAATTATATAACTTAAATAAGTGAATTGCATAATATATGAATTATATCTCAATAAATTAATTTTTAAAAACCATTAAGTAATAACTGAGTAATAATATATAACTGTGTTTAAATAGATAAAATATATCAAGGCTGTATTGGTCAAAGAATGTAAATTCTTTTCAAATTATCATGGAACATTTACCAAAAAAATAAAAATATATTTTCTATTAGGCAATAAAGGAAATGTGAATATTTTCCAAAAAATGTAGAATTCCTATTATTCACAACACAATAAACTTGATGTTGAATAAAAAGGATCAACACAACAGTCCAATAACATACCAGTCAAAAGAAAAATAGTCTTTTAAAAATCTTGTGGGTAGAGTAAGTCTTTCTAAATGTAATTTCAGTTACATTTATAAAATAATGATGAGAACAAAGTACATTATATTTGAGGGAATATAGACAAAGTTTTATTTGCTACTGACCCAAGAGTGGAGCTATTTGCCTATTATGTGATCATTTGAGGGGTCATTCTTT
The DNA here is from genome assembly GCF_902686455.1 of Sciurus vulgaris. NCBI lineage: Eukaryota > Metazoa > Chordata > Mammalia > Rodentia > Sciuridae > Sciurus > Sciurus vulgaris. The sequence goes on along the minus strand of NC_136478.1, from coordinate 42,175,054 downwards.
TCCTGGAAATGAAGTGGGATACAATACACATATAATAGACCTACCTTAAGTGAAATTGCAAAAGAAATCAGATTGTACAGTCCGTGAAAGTCAAATTGATTGCCTGTATCACAAGCAAAGCCATGGGCAGAGGCGTATGAGACAAGATTCAGACAGGTTAACTGCTGCAGAAGGGAAATGAATGAATATGTTACCAACATGAAAGAGAATTAGTTAAATAGCAAAAGATTAGGGAGGTTCTTGGGGTAATTAATCAAGTGACCCTCTTTGTCATCACACTGAAACAGTCCAAAAGGAAATCCATGGGGTATCATCACACACCTTAATCAAAACCTCCCCCCTCAACTCATTCTTTGTTCATTTTAAGAATTGTACAAAATTCTAACTTAAGTTTCTGAAAAATAATAGGAATCTGACCTTTTGTAATGCTTGTTTAATAATCAAGGTGAAGCTCAAATCATATCGTTTTTTTTTCCCACTATATGAAACATTTGGCTTCCTGTTTTAAGTGAAGTCATTCCATAAGTACTATTTGTCCTTGGATAATGAAGACTTCTGCAAATTAGCCTTTCATCAGCAATTGATTCCTTAATGTGAATATCTTTTTCTGATTTCTGGAAAGGTAAAGGAAAAAAGCTACGGCCCTTTTGGAACCAATGGAACAACTCAGAACTGGAGTTAGCTACTGTGTCCCACAATCTCCCCTTTACAAGGGCTAGGTGCTAGAAGAGACCTGAGAGTAGAGGGCACAACTTCAGTGTTGTTTAGCCCACATGGACTAGAAAATAGATCAGTAACAGCTAGGTCAAAGGCACTTGAAAATACTGTACTTCTTTCAGAATTTAGGGTCTAAACTGCTTTTTCCTCATTCAGTAACAATAATTATCTTAGCTCATTTTTTATTACTTTAACAAAATACTTAATAAAGGATAGAGGTTTACTTAGCTCATGGTTCTGGAGACTAGAATGTCCCAGAACATGGAGCTGGCATCTGCTCCGCTTCTGGTGAGGGCCTCATGCTGCAACACAACATGGCAGAAGAACAAAGGGAGGCCCTAGGTTCTGAAGAAAATACATGAACCTCCTCGCTTTATAACCATCTGTTCCTATCACAACAACCCCCTCCCACATTAATTAACAGCATTAATCCCTTCTTAAGTTGAAACTCATGGCACAAACACCTCTTAAATCCCCTACAACCTTTCAACTCTGTTATGGTGGGGACCAAATCTCTACAGGAGACAAATCATAGCAATATTCAAGTGGAATATTTTGACCTGTTGTGCCCAGTTTTTCTGTTAACACGCCTTATTTTAGCTCCTCACCTTTCTCTTGCCAGATTCTCTTAGCTACAGCTCACACCTGTGGGAAACCGAGCTGGTGACAGTACCTGTGCCTCACAGGGTCGACCCTCTTGCCTTTTAGAAACCACTTGAGTCACAGGTGAAATCAACATTGAGCTGGCCACCAGTATCGGGGTCCCAGGCTGGAACTGACAGGCAGCAGTTTCCTTGAAGCTGTGAATTCCAAACTCCTGTGCCAATGTAAAGATGGATTTGATGGAGCACCTAGTGCGTCTGGCATGTTGTGGCCTGTTTGAATGCTTATTTTTGTATTGCAGACCTACATACCACTACTCACCTGTGACTCTGATAAGCCATGTGGCATTGTTTTAAAAAAACCTAGCGTAATATCATTTTCAGGGAGTAAATAGAAAGAATTTGCCTTTCAACACTCACTGATGTTTAACTGTTAAATTCTATATTTTGCCTTATTACCTTTGCGCTAAGTAGCTTTTTCAAGAGTGATTTTAAGGAAAATTAATTTTTTCTCTTATCCTATTTTAAAAGTTTACAAATGCATGCAAAAATAAAGGCTTTCCTAAAATCAAATGCATTTTTGAGTCAAACTCTACATACCCCCCCTTTTTTTTGGGTAGTGTTGGTGATTGAACCCAGGACCTTGCATGTGCTAGGCAAGAGTTCCACTACTGAGCTACATTTCCACCCTTTTCCAACTTTTTATTTTGAGACAGGGTCTCACTAAGTTGCCAAAGTTGGCCTCAAACTTTTGATCCTCCTGCTTCAGCCTCTTCTTAAGTAGCTGAGATTACTGGGGTGCACCATAGTGCTCAGCTGTGCTCATTTTTTGACGCATACTCTAATGCAGCAAATCCCAGTCAGTGTCACTTGGCAGAGACAGGTCTCTCCAATGGTAGAAAGTGACTGGCCATCAGTTTCCTGTGGGTTTCCTGTGCAAGCTGAAATAAATCCATCAACAGGCCACACTGGAATTGTTCACCAATGGTTTTCTGAGCCAAATCATTCCCTGGGATCTTTCCACCATTACTTTTTGCAGCTATGGGATTTTAATGCAATTTATCATAAAAAATACTAATGCAATTGATTAACTCAAACTGTGTGTTTCTCTTCAAGGTACCACCTCAGGATTTCAAATGTTTTACATCAGATATTGAATGTTTAGTGCCTGACTAAATTAATGAGTCACTAACAAAGAAACAAAACTTGATTCCCCTCTTCAGTTGTTACAATTCACCCTGTACATATCTGTCATTGTCGCAAAGGGTGTGTGCAATTATTTCAGTGTGGGAGAATCTCAGATGACTAGCTACAACCTCAAATGTTTTGAAGGTGTGACTGTCATGGGCACAGCCAGATAATTAATTAGATTTCAACCGTCTGTGTGCCCGATGTCTGTCCTTGAAATTAATTGGAGCGCTTCCCAAAAAAAAAAGATAGAAAGAAAAAAAGGATTACTTATGTCCTTTAGAACATTAATCAAAAAACTTTAAAATGTTTCAATAATTCTTAAAATGTCAGTAATTGCCTTAGTTCCCTGTGCTTAAAGGGATTTATTAAGAGTTATTTTCCCATGACAACTTAAAATGAAAAACTGCAAGTTGAAAAAAGGAGCTGGAGTAATTGGCTTTGATGAATTCAAGTTACTGTTCCACACTGTGACTATGGATGCAGACAGTTTAAAGGGGCAGATGTGCTCTGAAAATATAGTCAGAGAATTAGCACATGCACCGAGGACGGTAAATAGCAATGTGGAGCTACACTGCATTTACCAGTAACTGGGTCATGGCAGGCTTAATTCTGTCATGGTTTCAGGACCAGGCACAGTGCTATGGTTTTGCAGATAAGATCTTGTGTACTGGGCCAAAATGCAGGAAAGCCTCTCCCTGTATCTGTCCCACAGATCAAACCCAACAGGGTGCCCTGGGCCCTGCCATCACCCTCCCTGATGCCCCAGCCAGAACCCCAGTCCAGCCTGGAGGACCTGGGGTCCCCTGTGGCAAATCAAAGGGCTTTCTCTCTCTCCTCCTGGTGGCTTCTCATGTGATTACTGAGCTTCAGGTAGCGACAGGGGAATGAAGATGACATTGACATTTCCCAGCTTGGCTAAACAAGAATCAGACTGCCTTTGGCGTGTGCAGAAAGTGTCAGAATAACTGATCAATGGTTAGCTAAAAGCAAATTTCACTTTCTGATTCCATAATTGTCCCTAAACATTTTTGTTCATAAATGATATCCATCAACAATAAGTTCAGAATAAAGACACTTCCAAGTGACACAGGATAATAGCTTTAAGGTTGTATGGCCTACAAAAGGGTCTATAGGGAGCTATCATGGGTTCACAGGTTTGATGGAAGCTGTATCATGATTCTATTCGCAAGGACCTTGGCCTCTGTCATCCAGGAACAGGACAAACAAGATGTGAATGCTTCATGGTTGGCCTCTCCCCTGACCCCCAAGTCATTTCTCCCTAAAGATGCTCTGCCCTTCTGTATCATTTGCTCAAGATCCAAGGTACTGGCAGTAGATTGGTTTGTGCCCTCCAAATTCATGTCTTGGAGACCTGATCCCCAGGTAAATGTATTGAGACCTGGTAGGACATTTAAGAGATAATTAGGATATGGGAGCTCCACCCTTATGAAGGAATTCATGTAGGTCATCCCCTGAAAGAGTTAGTTATCTCGACAGCTGGTTGTTACAAAAGGAGGCTGACCCCCTTCTCTCACTCTTCAACACATGGCTGCTTAGCACTCTTACAACGTGCTCTCACCCTGTGAATCCAGATTAAGATGCAGCATAGGCCCTCAAAGGATATGGCTGCCCAATTTTGAATGTCCCAGTCTCCAGAACTATGACATAGATAAACCTCTTTCTTTTATAAATTGTCCGCTCTTGGGTATTCTATTATAGCAATAGAAAACAGAGTAAGACAGCCTGCAATTGACTGAGCTTGGGTCCCATGTCTTCCCCTACCCCTAGCATCCAAGAGATGAAGGATTTGTCTCTACAACTTCCACAGAAGCTAGGAGGTGGTGGGGCATGGTGGGAGGCAGTGACCTGGAGTTAACCCTCTGCTGAGGCTCCACAGCAGGGGAAAGGACACTGCTCATGAATATAGAGGTGCCAATGTGAGGAGACACAGAAGTTGGGCAGCCAAACCCTATCAGTGGCCCCAGACTGGTTGAGAAGGCAAAGGGGCACCCTGGGATTAGGCTCAGGAGACCTGCCCAAAGACCTTCCTCTTCAGAGCTTCCATGGCTTCCGCCGCTACAGACCCCACCCACTTGTCACATCACATAGTCTGCCCAGGGTTCACGAGTACCTCCCAGTGAGCCATCAAGCTTCCTACGGTGATCTCTAAGGAAGTCTGTATGGTGCTAGGAACATAAGAATTACTCAAAACATATGTGTTGACCGAGAATATGAAACCAATGACATATGTGAAATCATGTAGCACGATTTTCTGGAAAAGTAGCACAGAGTGTCTGGGGAGAAGGCCTGGAGGGGAGCAAACTCAAGTTCTCTCTCATCTGAGATCTGCGTGACCTTGGGCTGGTTATTTCTCCTCTCTGGTCCTTGGTTTCTTCATTGGCAGATGCAGAAGATAACATGCTTAACTTGAAGCATGATTGGGAAAATTAGAGATAAGGTAGGCAAAGTGTCTGGCACGTAACAGGCATCCGAGACACCGTTTAATAATTGTAATTGGACACGGACTTTTTCATATGATGTTCCTCAAGCAGACGCTTCATGCCATGATTTAAGACAAATGTGAGTCAGAGAATCTTTGGTTAACCCCAAATTTGCTAGAACATGTATGTATGATAAGCAATTTTTTAAATTCCAGGATTTTATACCCTAATATTAGAAGATTAACACTATTAATAAATTGTCCTAAATGATATTCTGAAAATGGATAGCTAATCCAGTGTCTGGATAATTCATTATAATATCCTTTTGGATAACAGGAAAGACTTTTTTGTTTGTTTATTTGGTACCGGGGTTTGAACCCAGGGGCACTTAATCACCGAGTCATATCCCCAGCCCTTTTTATATTTTTATTTAGAGACAGGGTCTTGCTGAGTTGCTTAGGTCCTCAATAAACTGCTGAGGCTGGGTTTGAACTCTGGATCCTCCTGCCTCAGCTTCTCCAACCACTGGGATTACAGGCGTGCACCACCATGCCAGTTTACAACAGAAAAGACTTTTTGATCAAAGATTTTCATGTAATTTGTAGCAAAAAAAAAAAAAAAAAGATTAAAAAAAATGATTAAAAGTCTTGGTACTTGGTTAATTAAGGTCCTGAGTTTTCAAGTTCTCAACAGGTATTTTTTGAGTGCTCCTTATGTGCAAGTTATGGTCCTGAGTGTTTAATATGTACCAGGTGACAAAAGAGAGATTCCAGCCTTCTCTGGGCCCTATTCTAGCAGGAGGGGACAAATCACAAATAATAGGCAGAAAACAGGTCAAATGAATACTGGAAGAGAGATGAGAAGATGAAGTGGAATGGGTGTGGAAGTACATTTTAAATAGGATGGTCGGGCTGGGGTCATATTTTACTGGCAGTGGGCTTGCTTAGCATATGCGATGTCCTGGGTTCTATTCCCAGCACAGTAAAACAAATTAAATAAATAAATAGAATGGTCAGGGCAGGCTACTGAAGGGCCACATGAGAAAAAAAGATTTAGAAAAGTCAATTAAGAGAATCAAAGTCACAAGCTCAGAATATCTAAAACAGCTCTCCCCTAACCCCTTGCCAAAGTTCTGGGGATTGAGCTCAGGGACTCTCTTCCATTAAGCTATATCCCTTGCCCATTTTATTTTTATTCTGAGACAGAGTCTTGCTAAGTTGCTGAGCCTGGCCTTGAACTTGTGATCCTCCTGCCTCAGACTCCTGAGCCACTGATTTATAGGTGTGCACCGCCACACCCATCTCTAAAACGGCTTTTTCTGTAGGCGTCGCATCACTCTGAAAACTGCCAAGTTTATTTTCCTCTTAGTGCTGGCTCTTGTAGATACGATCACAGTCATTTGGGAGGCAAATGTCTCCTCCCCTCCTGTCTGTCTTCTTTTCAAGGATTATATTATGGGATATGTATTCAGAGAGGCAGGCAGGCAGTCTCCTACTAAGGCAAAAAGTCAGTTCCTTTTTCTTAATAAGAAAGTTCTTACAGGAAGATTTTTTTATTTGAAATTTAAGTAAAACTTGCCCAAGCTACGTGCTTAATTATTTTTTTAAGGGGCCTGTCAATCCAAAATGTGTCCAAACAAGAGCAAGAGAGAAACACCCGGGAATAGAGTGTGTTCTCTTGTACATGAGTTTAGCAATGGCCACACCTACTTCCAACAACTCCTATGAGACCTGCCAGGAGGTCACTCTCCTTAGATGGAAGAGCAAAAGGGTCACAGCACTGGGCCAAGGAGGCACCAGCCCAGAAGGAAATCCCCACCTTCAATTACTGGGATATTCATAAATTTGGAATTGTCATTAAAAAAAAGCTGTTTTTGATACAGTATTCTCCCAGAATCACATGAGGAACGCAGATGCCAAATCCTGTTAACAAGTCCAAGGGTAAATCTCTAGTTGGATCTTTTTAAATTTTTTTCTCTTCCTGTTACATCCAAAGCTGCAGTGTGGAGTGCTCAGCTCTGCCCCCTGGGATAAGGAAGAGGAGGGTAAGGGTTGTTTTTGATTACTGGTTTCTATGGTAACAGGGAATAGAGAGAAGAGAGAGGTTTGGGCACAGCCACTGTGAACTCGGCTAGCTTTGGGACATCCAATACCCAGATTCAGCTAAATAATCAATTGGGAATAAGGAAAGTACATCCTTAAGGGGGTTCTATGCTAAAAATTAGTTTTGGATTCCTTAGGGATCAAGACCACATCTGGGTGCTTATGTCTGGTCTATTCTTGTCTTGTTTACCCAGGTTGTTTTCTCTCCTGAATCTTTCTTCTCAATTTCAGAATAAAACAAGAAAATAACAGTCAGTTCAACAGCACGGGTTAGAATTCACTTAAACCTGGATTTTTTTTTTTTTTTGAGATTTCTGACAAAAAACACAAACTGTGTACTCTACAAATATTGAAGATATGAAGAAAAAATGAGCTATGACATGAATGCATAAAACCTATGTAAGAGTGTTTATCATTTATCACCGTAAAATATGTGCAAATATTATGAAAAGTTGAAATTTACCAAAACTTATGCACAAAAGTGCTTACAAACAGAGCATGGAGCCAGTGTAACAAATGTAACATAATGTGACAAACCCAAAATGTAAATAAACATAAAGATGCAATATGAGATCATTACTGCAGCTGGTTGGGCATTCCTGCCATCCCAGCAACTCCAGAGGCTGAGACAGGAGGATTGCAAGTTTGAGGCCAGCCTCAGAAACTTAGCAAGACCCTCGGCAACTTCAATCTTGTCTCAAAATAATAAATAAATAATAAATAAATAAATAATAAATGGCTGGGGATGTAGCTTCGTGGTAAAGCACCTCTGGGTTCAATCTCCAGTACTTAAAAAAAAAAAACTGCATAAAATTAACCATAGTACCTACTGCAATAATGTTGTGGTCACCTCTTACAGCTGTTGTTCTGAGTCAAAAGTTATACACATGCCAGGAGCAGTGACATGTGCCTGTAATCCCAGCGACTCAGGAGGTTGAGGCAGGAGGATCATGAGTTCAAAGCCAGCCTTAGCAATTTAGCAAGGCCCTTGGCAATTCAGCAAGATCCTGTCTTTAAATAAAATACAAAAAAGGGCTGAAGATGTGGCTCAGTGGTTAAGCACCCCTGACTTCAATCCCTAGTACCAACACACACACACACACACACACACACACACACACACACCACATTATAACAGATTATATACAGATTTTTGACTATGCAGAGGTCATCACTCATAACCCAAGGTGGTCTCTTAGCTAGGCTCTTCTTTCTAGCAATAGTCCACTTAATGCTCCTTTGACCATGGAAAGCCTAGTCTTTGGTGGGGAAAGTTTTTCAAACTCTTTCTAAATTAGAAATGCTGTCAGCTGTTTGGGGAGGATACAGCTGATTTGACCTCTCAGCCCCCAGACAACAAGGACATTTGAATTGTCCTTAAAAAGGAGTTCACTTGTTTTTTAATCAGTTACAAATCAGAATCAAACTGGTTTAAGGTGCTTTACTTTTTCTTTAATGAACTAATATACTAAGGAAAATCGCACAACATTTTAAGTGCACAACTCTGAAATCAGATCCAAGAGCATGAGTCCTCTCCTGCCTCCTGGACCCCAGTTACTACTCTACTTCCTCCTCAAACACTAAGTCAGTTTGCCTATTTTTGGACTTGATATAAATGCCTTTCTGTTGAAGGTACGGACTATACTCATTGGCTCCTTCCACTTAACATGTTCAAGAGATTCACCCATATTGGGAGTGGCAAAAGATAGTTAATTTTTATTACTGTATAGACATCTATTGCATGAATATGCCAAAATTCAATTACCCATTTACCTATTGTGGACAGTTGGGTTTTTCCATCTTGGGGTTCTTATAAATACCTCCATGGATAGCCCTAGGCATGTCTTTTGATGTGCACGTGGCTTCATTTCCAGTGCACACTGTGCCTGGGAATGGGTCCACGTTCAGCTTGTGTTACCCAACCATTTCTCCAAGTGATTCTATCAGTTCACAAAGTATACGAGAAGTCCAGCTGTCCTGTGTTCTGCACTGAATTGTGTCCTACTCAAAATTAATATAGTCAAGTCCTCACCTCAAGTGACTGTATTTGGAGATGAGGTCTTTGAAGGGATAATTAAGTTCAAATGAGGTCATCAGGATAGGCCATACTCCACTATGACTTGTAAGAAGGGGAGATCAGGACACAGACACACACAGAGAGAAGACCTTAGATGACAGTCACTGTAAGCCACAGAGGGAGGCTTCAGGAGGGACCAACCTTGTTGACACTTGATGTTACACTTCCAACTTCCAGAGATGTGAAGTAAATGTCTGTCTTTAAGCCAGCAGACCTGTGGTTCCATAATATAACACTTTATTATGGCTTCTCAAACTAATACACCCACACCTTCACCCAAGTTTTCAGTCATTTTGATTTTAGCCAGAATGGTGGAGGTAAGAAGTGGTATTTCATTGCTTTAATATTTCGCATTTCCTCAGTAATCAATCAAATAGAGCCATTTTCTCTATGTTTATTGACCATCTGAATGGTCGGCTTTGTTGAGTTGCCTTTCATATCTTTTTCTATCAGAACATTTTTGTTGATTTACAGTAGTTCTTTTGTTTGTTTTGGGGGTACTGGGATGGAACCCAGGGGCATTCTACCACCAAGCTTCTTTTTTATTTATTTTCTAGAGCTTTTTATTTTTTATTTTGAGACAAAATCTCACTAAATTGCAGAGGTTGGTCTCAAACTTGTGATCCTCCTGCCTTAGCCTCCTGAGCAGTTGGAATTACAGACTTGTGCCACTGCTCCTAGCTACAGGAATTCTTTATATAGTGTGCTCCAGACACAAGAATTTTACTATACATGTCAGCAAATATCTTCCCTCACTATGTAACTTGCCTTACTGCTTTTTTATTTTTATTTTTATCTTTTTTTTTTTTTTTTTTGGTACTGGAGATTTATCCTAGGGACTCTTTATCATCTAGCTGTACTCCCAGCCCTTTATGGTTTTTTTTTGTTTTGTTTTTTTTTTTTTTTAATTTTATGACAGGGTCTCACTAAGTTGCTTAGGTCTTTGCTAAGTTGCTAAGGCTGGCCTTGAACTTGTGTTCTTCCTGCCTCAGCCTCTGGAGTCACTAGGACTACAGGTGTGTGCCACCACACCTGGTGCCTTATTATTTTTTAAAAAAAATTTGTCCTAATTGGTAAACTTATTCCTTTTTGAATAGTGTCTTTTGATGAGCAAAAGTCCTAATTTTAATATAATCCAATTTATTCATCTTTTTCTTTTAAATATTTTGTATTTTGTATTCTGTTTAAGAAAATTCCGCCTGCCCCCAGCCCCAGTAATGTAGATCTCTTCCTGCATTTTTTTCCACAAGCTTTGTTGTGACCTGTCACAGTTAGATCATGGTTATGACAGGAATTGATTTTAAGTCGCAATATAAAGTAGTGATCTGGATTCTTTTTATTTTTTCCCATAAAGATATCCATTTACCTTTGCACCATTTATTCAATAAGCCATTCTTTCCTTAATGCTCTACATTTGTCACTGTTGTTATAAGTTAAGGACCCATGTGTGTAAGCATTTATTTCCAGACTCTTGTTTCCACTGGTCTCAGTAGTCAAGTACCAATAAAACTCTGCTGGATTATTTTCACACTGTTTATTAATCAGGCTTAATAGCTGGAAGTGCAAGTCCTCCAAATCCATCCTTCAAGGTTGTCTCTGCTAGTTTGGGCCCTTTACATTGTATAAATTTATAATCAGTTTGACGAATACCCTAAATAAAAATATACTGGGATTTTTATTCAGGTTGCAATGAATGTGGTGAGAAAAAAATATTTACAAAATTAAGTTTTCCAATTCATAAACATGGGCATATCCTTACTCTTATTTAATTTTACCTTATCTCCTCTCCTCTCATCTTACGGTGCTAGGGATTGAACCCAGGGCCTCACACACTCTAGGCCTTTATATTTATTTAGGTCCTCTTTAGTATATCTCAGTAAAGGCTTTCTTGTCACTGTGGAGGACCTGCAAATATTTCATTGAATTTATATCTAGTTATTTGCTGTCATACACATTATAAATGATACTTCTAAATCTTCATTTTCTAATTGCTGCCGACACATAGAAATATAATGAATTTTTGTTTGTTGACTATGAATAACCCTGCTGAACTTACTTACTCATCCCAATGGTTTGTCTAGGATTCTTTGGGTATCCTAGTACACAGTCATGTTATTTGTAAATAATAGCAGTTTTATTTCTTCCTGTCGATCCTTATACCTTTTCTTTTCTTATTGTGTTGCCTCAGTCCATTAGTACCATGTTGAATAGAAGTGGTAATAACCAATATACTTTTCTTATTCCCAATTTCTGACAGAATTTTATTATTTGACCTATTTTCTGTAGGCCTTTTTAGGTACCCTACAAAAGGAAGTTTACATTTGTTTTTAGTTTGCTAGGAATTTTTACTATGAATGGGTGTCGAATTTTATTACATGATTCCTCTACATCTGTTGTTATGGCTACACGATTTCCCCCTTTATTCGGTTATTGTGAAAAATACTAATTTATTTAAAATACTAAACTAACTTTTGTGGGGGAAGAGATAAAGGTTATTCTGTCCTCTTGCAGTAAGTTGAGAAGTGTTCCTTCTCTTAGTAGTCGCTGGGAAAACAGTGTTTATTGTCCTTGAAAGCTTAATAAAATCCACCAATGATCTATCTAGACTTGGAGTTTTCTTTCTGGGAACGTGTTTGATCATGGATTCAATTTAAATAGACATAAGATTATTCGGGTTTTTCTATTCACTTTTGTTTTTCATTTTTAGTTGGTTGGAAATCTAAATTTCCAACTCCTTTAGCATAAAAAGTCCTTGCTAATGACATCTTCTTTTTAATCTTCTGATTTAACATTTTCTGTGAAATCCTCTTTGTTGGTTTCTTGCTGATAATTTGTGATTTTCTTCCACTCCTATTTGTCTCAAAGAACTAATTTTTTTCTTCATTTCTTTAATGCTCCTTTGCTTTTAATTTCATTGATTTCTATTCTATACAATATCCTTCCTTTCACATGCTTTGGGTTTCTTAATTGTGGTTCTTTTTCTAACCCTTATGGTTTGAATGAGAGGTGTCCCCCAAAAGCTCACGTGTAAGCCAATGTAAGAAGGTTTAGAGGAGAAATGATCGGGTTTCGAGAGTCTTAACCTAATCAGTGAATTACTTCCTGATGGGATTAATTGAGTGGTAACTGGAGGCAGGTGGGGTGTGGCTAGAGGAGGTGGGAATTGGCGGGTGGCTTGGGGTGCATATTTGTATCTGGAGAATGGAATCTCTCTTTCTGCTTTCTGATCACCATGACCCAAGCTGCTTCCCTCCACCACCCTCTCCCGCCATGATGTTCGGCCTCACCTAAGCCCCGAGGAATGGAGCCGGCCTTCTATGAACTAAGACCTCTGAAACTGAGTCCTCAAATAAACCTTTCCTCCTTTACAGTTGTGCTGATTGGATCATTTAGTCACAGCAGCAAAATAGCTGACTAAAATACTAACTTTTGAGATGGATAGTTACATCATTGATTTCCAGCCTTCTATGAAAAGAAGAGTTTTTTTAATAAAAATAAGTTTTATCTGCATCCCATCATTTTGTTATGTCATCTTCTAGTATCATTTGATTAAGAATATTCTCCTAGTTTCATTGTGATTTCTTCTTTGATCCATTAGATTTTAAAATTTACAACACATGGGAATTTTTTGGATCTCTTTCTAGTATTGATTTCTAGTTTAATTCCAGTACAACAAGCAAACATATTTTGTCTTTTTTCAGTCCTTTAAACTTTGTTCAGACTCTCTTTATGGATATGGCTATTTTAGCGAATTACTACAGGACTTGTGTGCTCTGAAGATATTGGGAGCAATATTTTATAAAGATTATTTAGATTAGATTTGTTTTTCTTGTTTACTCTCACGTATTCTCACTGATTCTGTGTGTTTAATTAGTTATCTGGAGATATGTTAACATGTTTCTGTGAATGTGACATTATTCCTCCTCCTCTTAGTTCTGTGCATTTGCTTTATACATTTTGAGGCTATGTTATTAGATGCATACAAATTAATAACTGTCATATCTTCTCTTTTTTCTCATCATACCTCTTTAGTTCCAGTCTTTCCTGTTTTTGTGCTTCCTATCTTAACATCTAGTCTAATTTTAATATAACTACTCCCACTTTGGTTAATGTTGGTAGCATCTTTATTTTCCTTATTTATATTTTCAGTTTTTCTTTATCTGTGTATTTAAAGTGTAACCATTATAAGCAGTGTTTAATTGGGTTGTGTTTTATTATTCAACTTGCTAATTGTCTTTTAATTGGAATATTTGAACTTTTTACATTAGTGCAGTCAGTGATACATATCAAGATTTAGATCCACCATTCTTCCATTCTTCTTTTTTTCAACTTTCTTACCTTTGTTTTGATTAATCAAATTATTTTTATCAATCTATTTCCTCCCTCTAACTAGTCATATATTATTTTACTCTTTAAATGATTACACTAGGCATCCTCATTTATTGGATTTTATATGAATTTGCACACTTAATTCTTCCTGTATAATTATAAATAAATTTAGGATATTTTAACTACTCCCTCTTTTCTTGTAGTAGAGGCTTCCATGTTTCACCTATGACCTTTAGCACTTCACATCCCCATGCCCATTGGCTCAATTTATAGCTCCCATATCTGTGACTCAACTCTACCTGAGAGCCTCTTTGGATGATGAGTGTAGAGCAAACTGGAAGATCTGGAAAATTAAAAACTCCTTGAGCTTTCAACCAATTAGTGACCACAGTTCCTGAGTAAATATTCCAGTTTCTATCCCCTTCAGGTGGGATTAACTTTGAGATGCATGTTGTACTCTGGCTCCCAGAGTCCCAGTGAGTCATAGTGATCATTTGCTGGATTGTACACATTTTTTTCTTTTCTTTCTTTCTTTTATATGCAGTGCTGGGGGTTGAACTCAGGGCCCTGCCCATGCTAGGCAAGCTCTTTACCACCGAGCTACACCCTCAATCCCGTGCATGTTTTATTTTCCCTTCCCTTTCTTGCTTCCTCAGTCCAACACTGAATTACCCCGGTTAGCTTCTGGAATAAATTGATTGAGCTCAGATCTTCGTTTTGGGGTTTGCCTCTTGTAAAGTTCCCTACCCCTGTTTTGCGATATTGTTTTATAGATTTTGATTCTATGTGTGTATAAAACTCATTAATCATGATTATCTTTGTTTTATGCAGCCAGTATTTACTTAGATTCATCTATACATGTTACACTTTCTGTTACTCTTTATTCCTCCCGAATTTCCTCCCCTGACTCTGGAATTATTTTTTCTCAAGCTTGAGAACTCTCTTTAGTATTTCTTCTAGAGCAGGGACACATACGTATTGCCTGTTTAAACATTTCTTCCTTTCACCTTTGTTTCTGAAGCCAATTTCTACAGGACATGGAGTCCAAGGTTGGTAATTTTCTTCCAGTTCATCAGAAATACTTCATTTCCCTCTGGCATCTATCCTTTCTATCAAAAACTCAGTTGTCAATTTGATAATTTTTTTGAAAATAGTGTTTTTATTTTCTCTAGTTACTTTTAGCATTTGTCTCATGTTTATCATCTTTAATGTGCCTAGGTATGACTTTCTTTGTATATATCCAGGTTAGGGTTCATTCTTTCTTTCCTCTTGTTCTAAAACCCCAGGTTCATAATCTTTAACATTTATAATGTATCTCATAAACTATTTCCTGTATTTTTGGTATTTTCTCTCTCTCCATTCTTCCATCTGCACCTGTTTTCCATTGACCTCTCTTTGGTGTTTATTCTACTGTTAACCCTATCTATTATAAGCTTAATTTTGGTTCTTGTTCTTTCAGATTATAATTTCCATTTGATTGGCATTTTTAACGTATATCTTGGTTACCGGTGAAATTTTCCATTCACTTCTTTACTTGAGCAATTAATTTAGAATTATTAATTGAAATAGACCATATTAGAGTTCTTCAGAAAAGCAGGCTAGTAAAATTGTGTGTGTTTGTGTGTAAAGAAATTAATTATAAGGAATCAGTTCATGTAGTTATGAAGTTTGAGAAGCCCAGACCCAGGAACACCGACAGTACAAGTTTTAATCAGCAGGATCCAAGTCTGAAGACAGGAGAGGATCAATGTCCTAGCTCAAAGACAACCAGGCAGAGAGCAGAATTCTCCTATTGAACCTCTTATTCTATGCCGGCCTTCGACAGATTGCCTGAGGCCCACCCCCATTAGGAAGAACAATTCGCTTGATTCAGTCCATTGATTCAAATGTTTATCTCATCTAGGAACACCTTCACAGATATACTCAGAAATAACATTTAGCCAAATATCTGGTCACTCAATGGTCCAGTGAAATCAACATTAAAATTAATAACCTGGTATATACACAGAAAAGTGTGCATATCCTAAATATACATATTAATGGATTTTCATAAACTTGTGCATCCAGCAGCCTGAACAATAAGTACAATGTTATTAGCACCCTAAAATCCCAGCTCCTTCTCCCTTCTAGTTGTTAACTCCTCTTAAGGGCAACTACATCCTTACTTCCAGCGTTATAGATTAGTTTTGCCTATTTGTATTTGCTTGTCAAATGGAGTCATGCGGCATATTTATCTATTTCTATATAACAAATTAACCCAAAATGCCACAGCTTAAACAAAAATACTTATTATCTGTTTCTGTGAGTCAAGAATCAAACATAGCTTGGCTCATGGTCTGGCCCAGGTGTCTAGTGAATTTGTAGGTGGACTGTTAGGTATGACCTTGGCCTCATCCGAGCACACAGCTGGTGGAAGATCAACATCTGGTGTCCACCTGGCAGATTACAGACAAGATTCACATTGTCACAGATCAGTTCTTGGAGACGTCCTTCATTCCTTGTCACTTGGCCCTCTTCACTGGGCAGCTCACATATGGCAATGGGCTTCCTTCAGAGTGAGCAAATGAGAGTGTGAGAGACAGAGAGCACCCAAGATGTAAGCCAGTCTATTTGTAGCCTCATCTCAGAAGTGATTTTTATACATTTTAGTTGTCAAAAGATTTTTAAATTTTATTTATTTATATGTGGTGCTGAGAATTGAACCCAGTTCCTCACACATGCAAGGCAAGCGCTCTACTACTGAGCTACAACTCCAGCCCCCAAGAAGTGATATTCTATCACTTTTTTTCACACTTTATTCATTAGAAGTGAGCCACTAGCCTGTAATCCCAGCAGTTTGGGAGGCTGAGGCAGGAGAACTGCAAGTTCAAAGTCAGCCTCAGCAATTTAGTGAGGCCCTAAGTAACTTAGCAAGACCCTATCTCAAAATAAAATATAAAAAGGGTTGAGGATGTGACTCAGTGGCTAAGCGCCCCTAGGTTCCAATCCCTGATACGAAAAAAAAAAAAAAAAAAAAAAAGAAAGAAAATGAAGAAGAAGTTAGTGACTTGGTCCAGCCCTTACTCAAGGGGAGGATACCAAATAAAGGCACAAAAATCGGGAAGCATAAGTGATTGGTGGGCCATCTTAGACTCTGCCTATTGCCTATGTGCTCTTCTATGTCTGACTTCTTTTGTACAATATTATTTTTTGTGAAACTCATCTAGATTGCTTGTCTAATTGTAGATTTTTTTTTTTTTTTTTTTTTTTTTGCCGTACTGGGGATGGAACCCCAGGCCCTGGTGCTTGCAAGGCAAAGCACTTCACCAGCTGAGCTATCTCCCCAGCCCAGGTCATTCATTCTTATCACAGGTGGGTCTTTCATTGACTTATCCACTCAGTGGCCAATGAGCATCTGGTGGTTTCCAGCTTGAGACAATTTGTGCTGTTGTGGGGCATTTTAGCACGTGTCTTTAGGTGAACACCCACAGGCATCTCTGAGGGATATATAGTGGGAGTAGAATTTCTGAGTCATAGGTTTGATTACAGTATGTATTATGTATTACCAAACTGTTTTCCCAAAGTGCTTGTCATTCTTTATACTTCTACCAGCAGTGAGTGAAAGTACTGATTGTCCCACGTCTTTTCCGACACCTGGCATTTTTCATCTTCATTTTTAGCCATCCTGGGTATAATATAAAGCTGCTCCCCGGCCCTTTATGCTGCATTCATTTCCCCGCTCCCAATTACTTGTCAGTCTGTGAACATCCTAGCTAGCTATTGGTTCGCCAGTCAGCTTACAAGTATCCTTCTCTGTTACTGGTTCCCTGTTAGCCCGGTGAATTCAACTGCTTAAGGATAGCTCCCCCGCCATCTTTTCTCATGCTTTCTCTCTCTCTACTCACTTTCTTTCTGTCCTCCTCTCTTTTCACACTCTCTCTTGCCCACGCCCTTTCTCTTTTCCTCTCATTTTCTCTCTTACCCTGCAGGGAGACACTCTGTTTGCTTAATAAACACTCTTATATCAATTCCCGTGTCTGGCGTGGTTTTCTGGGTTCTTACACTGGGGGCTATGTACTATACCTCAATGTGATTTTAATTTGCACTTCCATGATAACTAATGAAGTTAAGCACCATTTCATGCTTATTAGCCATTTAGATATCCTCTTTTATCACTGTCTTTTCACATTTGCCCATTTTTTGTGTTTTTTTTTTATTAGTTTGTCAGAGATTTTTTATAGAGTCTGTGTGAGTCTCTTGTAAACTTTGTATATTACACTTATCTTTTCCCACTTTCTCCACTTCTGGGTGTTATCACTTTCCCCATACTGAAAGAAAGGATTATCTTTTCAATAAATGATGGTGAGTCAACTGGATATTTAGATGAAAAAATATATATGTTTACTTCTATCTCACTAATACAAAAATCAAGTTCAGATGGATTGAATATGTAAATGATGAAACAATGAAGCTTTTTAAAATTTTATTTATTTATTTATTTATTTGATACTGGCATTTAACCCAAGGACACTTTACTACTGAGCCACATCCCTAGCCCTTTTTATTTTGAGACAGGATCTCACTAAATTTCTGAGGCTGACTTTGAACTTGTGATCCTCCTGCATCATTCTTCTGAGTTGCTGGGATTACAGGCATGCACCAATGCACCCAGCTGGTTTTTTCCATCTTCTTCATTTTAGCCATCCCAGTGGGTATGTAGTATAAAACATTGTGATTTTAATTTGCATTTCCAGGATGGCTAATGAAGTTGAGCACCATCTTTATGTCTAGTAGTCTTTTGGGTATCCTTTTTTATGAATGGCTTTTCAATTATTTTACCCACTTTTCTTTTGAGTTGAATATTGAATAAAATAATGGATGATTGGAGCGAATTTAGGTGTGTTGCTCGAAGGCAGAATACAGTAAATATTCCCAAAGAATGTCTCCAACCAGAAGAGTTGAAAAAACTTCCAAAGTTAATATCTATAATCAAAGGAAAGAAAAGAAAAAACAGATGAAGATCCTGAAGTACAGATTCTACTGGCATTAGGACAATTCTTCCAATTGGTGGGTAAAAGCATATTTATCATAATGGGAGGCTTATAGTTAATGCAGTCTCTAAATGTTTGACTTATCAGTCATCTAAGTTATGAAACCTTAAGAACTAAAACCAAATGTAGTAATAGCATGGGAAAGTGAAAATCGAAAAATTTTATAGTTACTCAAATAATCCAATTTCCTCAAACTTCTTTCCCTAAAATATGTTTATAAGTTCTTTTAAAAATACACAAAACCCGCAAAAATACTTTTCTTGGAAAGAAAGTGAGTATAAGCTTCACTTTGCTGTAGAACTTCTCATTCTACTCATTCGTATTAGGATCTCACATGGAATGATTTTTAAACAGAAAATCACTTAATTTGTGAGAGAATCCCATTGTCAAGACCACCATCTGCAAAAGAACAGTTAAAAATGAAGATGATAAACCTTTAGTATTATCAATAACAAAATATAACCTGACTTGCCAAAAGAAGATTACTTACCACTGGTGCAGTGGTACATACCCATAATCCTAAAGAGGCAAGAGCCTGTGGCTGGACGAGGTGGCACGCGCCTGTAATCCCAGTGTCTCGGGAGGCTGAGGTAGGAGGATCGCCAGTTCAAAGCTAACCTCACTAACTTAGTGAGGACCTAAGCAACTCAGTGAGATCCTGCCTCTCAATAAAATATTTAAAAAGGGCTGAGGATGTGTTTAGTGGTTAAGTATTCCTGGGTTCAATCCCCAGCACCAAAAACATTTTAAAAACATTTTTTTAAAAAAACCCGAGGCAGGAGGATTGCACGTTTGAGACCAATCTCGGCAACTTAGCAAGACCTCGTCTCCAATAAAAATGCAAAGGGCTGGAGATGTGGGTCAGTGGTAAACCACCCCTCCGTTCAATCCTTAGTACCAAAAAGAAAAAGAAAAAAAAAAAGATAAGAAAAAGGAAAGTACTTGTCCACAGACAAGTATTTATTAGTCTTGGGATGTAAACTGCTGGATTGGGGGTAGAAATGGATGGAATGGATTTTTGTTCTTCAGGACATGCTCATTCTCTTGGGTGGACAGGGAGGTGACATCACAGAGGATGACTGTATTTTAGAGATTTGTTAAAAATGAAGGCTGTATCTGAAGCTACATAGGCCAAATGAAGTTTATGGGATCCTAAACAGGAAGGTGCTACCAGGGAGAAGCAGTCAGGAGTCTCTGTTATCCTTGTTGTCCTTTATTTATTCTTTTGATAATAGCACAAAATTCTTCTTTGGGAACCAGCCAGGCCTGGCCAACTCTGAGTGATGGTGGCTGGTTTGCATGTGGCCTGGCAGGGGAATTTGAATGATGAGACATCATCCTGGGGTCATAGCTCCCATGAGGCCACCGTTCCTGGTTCTAGATTTAAGTGACCTCAAAAAGGCATCATCTGGCCTCGCTTTGTAGAAATAGTATATGCCACAATGTCACCTATTAAGAAACTGAGTATACCTACCAGAAGTTCTTCCTTACGTTCTATTTGAAATTCTCCATATTTAGACTCTATCCACTTAATGCTATCATACTATTTTTTCCATATTTCTAATTTGCACATTATAGTTGTGCATAAGGATGGGATTCATTGTTACATATTCATACACCCACTCCGTATAACAATATAATTTGGCCAATATAACTTCCTAGTATTTCCCCCTTTTATTATATGAGTTAATAAAGCATATTAATAATGTTATTTAACACTTATAATATTCAAGTATTTATTAAATGCTTATTAGATAACAAGAATGGCAAGAGGCTGATGCTAAGTGATGAGCGATGGACATTCAGCATAGTTCTTTATCCTTATGAGACTTGAATATTTCCATAATAAATCGCTTAAAGAAAACTATCATTTTTTTCACTTCCTTTTTAAAAAATTATTAAATCTTATTTGTTCTAATTAGTTGTACCTGACAGTAGAATGCATTTGTACCTTTTGATAGATCATGCACAAATAGACTGTAATCTCTCATTTTTCCGATTATACCTATTGCAGGATCACACGGGTCATGCAGTCACACCGATCATTTTTAACAGGGTGGCCATATCGTAGGAAGTACGAGATAAAGCCCAACATTGAAGAAGTGTATAAAGTAAAAGAAAGAAAATACAGAAGTCTGGTCCATGTAGAAAAGATATGAGGTATGCAGGCATGGATACACATGAAGATCTGGGAGGAGCTTGGCCTGAGGGCATCAGATGGGCACACAAATAACAAAAACCGTGAATCTGATGGGACAGGTACCAGGGCTGTGTGTCAGAGGTTCACTAGCTCCAACTGAAACCTGTGTTAGTGAATGTGCCACTTCTGCTGAACCTGACCGAAGGTGGCCCATGCAGCAGGCCACTGAGGCATCAGCCATACGAGACAGATGAAGGCAGGAAAATGGGTTTCCCGGAGCCCATCTGGAGGGCGAGAGACGGTGTCCTCTGCATGCACAAGTAAGGAAAGTAAGGAATCCATTGACATCTGCTTGGGTTGGGGAACACGGCCTCCAGCACGCATGCCCTGGCAAGAGAGGGTGACAAATTACCTTCGAAGGTTCATGGGCACTGTGACTGCAGACGGGTATTAACTGCAGACATTGCCACCAGATGATGTGGGGTTGGATTCTAGCTCTACTACTTCTTTTTAAAAATTAAAAATAATTTTACTTGTAAAATATACATAACATAAAATTTGCATCTTCACCACTTCTTTTTGTTTGTTTGTTTTTTGTTTTTAGTACTGGGGATTGAACCCAGGGGCGCTTAAACCCTGAGCCCTTTTTTTAATATTTTATCTAGAGACAGGGTCTCACTGAGTTGCTAAGTGCCTCACTAAGTTGCTGAGGCTGGCTTTGAACTCACCATCCTCCTGCCTCAGGCTCCCAAGCCGCTGGGATGACAGGTGTGCACCCCACACCCAGCTCATCTTAACCATTTCAATCGTACAGTTCAACAGTGTTAAGTACATTCATACTGTT
The DNA here is from genome assembly GCF_902686455.1 of Sciurus vulgaris. Taxonomy (NCBI): domain Eukaryota; kingdom Metazoa; phylum Chordata; class Mammalia; order Rodentia; family Sciuridae; genus Sciurus; species Sciurus vulgaris. The sequence goes on along the minus strand of NC_136478.1, from coordinate 42,153,581 downwards.
GTGCAACCAACCTCCAGAACTCTTTTCATCTTCCAAAACTGAAACTCAACACCCAACTCCCCACTCCCTCTTCCCCCCAACCCCCATCAGCCATCTTTCTCCTTTCTGTCTCTGTGAATTTGACTACCCTAAGTACATTGCATAAGTGGAAGCATTTGTCATTTTGTGACTGGCTTATTTCACTTAATGTCCTCAAGGCTCATCCATATTGTAGCAAATATCAGAATTTCCTTCCTTTTGGGGGCTGAATGCTATTTCACTGTGTGGATATCCCACATTTTGTTAATCCATTCATCTGTCAGTGGACACTTGAGTTGCTTCCAACTTTTGGCTTTTGTAAATAATGAACAAGAATATATACTTATCTTTTTGAGACTCTGCTTCCAATTCTTTTGGAAGTGAAATTGCTGGATCATGCGGGAATTCTATTTTTAATCTGTTGAGGAACTACCATTCTATTTTCTGTGGTAGCAGCATCATTTTAAGTTCTTACTAGTGATGTGTGAATGTTCCAATGTCTCCATGTTCTTGCCAACACTTGTTATTTTCTTTTTCTTTTTTAAAAAATTATTATAGCCCTCTTGGCAGGTAAGCTTGGATGTTTTAGTGCTTGCATGTGATTTGGAAAATATGAATCTATACAGTGCAATGTGTAAGAGGCAGAGGGCACAGAAAGTAGCCATAGTTGGTGGTAGCATAGTTGGTAGTCACATTGACGAGGTTCCTACAGGAGAAGGTCACAGACCAACTAACCAGTGTCAGAGAACCCGAAAGAACCAGCAGGAGCCATGGCTGCCCAGATGAGGGAAGTACAGTAAGGCACACCCAGAAAACTGTGCTTAGCCAGGGCCGCATTCTACCACAAGAATGTAGAGGAGAGGTTGGCAGGGTACAAAGAGGAACCAGAGCTATTAAAAGAATGGAGGAATTGGTCCAGAGCAAAAGACTGAAGCTCCAAGGGGTAGTTTGGGTCATCTGTGTCCACTGTTTACAATTGCATGATGCAGAAAACCTGCGAGGAAACTGTTTTTTAAAGAAATAGGGTGTCCTGAGTAAGGGAAACGTACTAGCAATATTGCAAAGCCTTTTGAAAAGGAGAATCTGGGTACAATATTAGACCAAAATATTAAATATAAAAGTATACAAAATGAGGAATAGTTTTACCAGAAAGTGAGGAAGTACTATTTTTGGAAATCTCTGCTGAAAGTAGTTCATCTTACTGGAGGGAAACTTCAGTCTTTCTGCGTAACAACCAAGTTACAGAAGAAGGCTCAGTCTCTGGCTTCTTTGAATTTAAAAAACAAAAAACAAAAACTTTTTTTCATTCAGAGTAAATAAACATTTCCCTGTTCCTTGTCTGAAAATAAAGTCACCTTCTTTCTCTCCTCCCTTTCTACTTTAAAATATTCCACTGACCCCGCGGCCTTTGGACTCGCCTTGGCATTGGTCTCTTCTCTTCGCTTACCAGTCCGTGTGGACTGAATTCTGAACACACCTGCTCTCTTCGTTCTCTGCTGCCCCTGATCCACCCCAGCTCCAGCCTTATCTACCCAGAAAGCCAGCCACTTCCCCACTGCTACTCTCCTCTAGTCGCTGTCCTCACCCCGGCAGGTGGCTTCCCCATGGCCCCGTCTTCTTCCCTGCCTAAGTCCCCTCTCCAGCACAGTAGTCCCACCCAGGTGGGGGATGCCTGAAACCCTGGGTACTGTTTTTTCCTAAACATACGTATGTACTTATGACAAAGTTTAATATATAGACTAAGCATAGTAAGATATTAAGAACAATAAAATAGAACAATTATAATAATATTTAGTAATGAAGTGTCTTTAATATTTATGAATTTTTTTATTTCTGGAATTTTCCATTTAATATTTTTGGACCATAGTTGACCTTAGGTAACTGAAACCAAAGCAGAAATCTCAGTGGCGGACGTATATCCCGCTAACCCACCTGCTCCCCAATTCCTCAACAGCTTCACTGGCCCCAAGTCCATGTAGGACTCCTAGTTTTCTGAAGAGGGATCTAGAAAATCTTACAATGATTCTCAGGTCCGTTGGCCCCACACCATATGTAATCACTGCATCCAGGACATATGCCTTTTTAAAGTTACATTATTGACAAAATATCAACATAGCAAACAAAAATTTAAGGCAGAAACCGCCCATAATCCCATCAGCTACTTAAATCAATTTTTTTATTACCTCCACATGGAATCACTGTCCCTGTTTGGTCAATGTTTATAGACTTGTCATAATATGGATAGAACTTTTTCTCTTCCTTTTTTACCTAGCATGTTGTCCTGAGCAATTTTTCCATCATGTGACAATCTTTTTCTAATCTCTGACTTTTGCCATTGTAAACCATGCTAAGACCTGTCTTGCTACGAAGATACCTGTGGGCTGGTAATTTTATCTGTAAGATAGATTTCCCTAGCATCATTTCTGGATTGAAGGGAGCATGCATTTTTAATTTCAATACACGTTGCCAGATTATTTCCCCAAAGCATCGCTGTCATTCATGTTTCTACCAAAAATGTACAAAAATGTCTGCTTTCAAGTATATTTGCCAGCCACTCTTTGATTTTTGCCAATTTGATAAGTTTTTAAAGGTGACCCAGTTTCTTCAAGTTCCTTTTCCTCAATTACTAATAAAACTGATCTTTCCATGTTCTTTATTAACATGCATTAATTGTACAAATTAAATGGGCTTAACTGGGACATTTCTGTACATGTATATTGTGCATTGGTCATGACCCCGTCCCTCTTGTATCCTTCCTCACTCTCCCTTCCACCTGGTCCCTTCCCAATCCCTAATAGTTATCTGTTGTTGTTGTTTTTTAAATTTCCATATATGAGAGAAAACGGGATCCTTTTTTGTGTGTGTGTCTGACTTACTTCACTCAACATGATGTTCTCTCATTACTTCCATTTCCCTGAAAAATGCCAGGATTTTATTCTTCTTTTATGACTGACTAGTACCCCACTGTATACATATATACCATATTTTCTTTATCTGTTCATCTATTAATGGGCACCTTGACTGATTCCATATCTTGACTGTTGTGAGTAGTACCACAATAATCACAGGAATGCAGGTGTCTCTTTTGTATGTGGACTTTATTTCCTTCAGATATAAACCCAGGAGTGGTATAGCTGGATCATATGGTAATTCTATTTTTAGTTTTCTGAGGAACCTCTGGACTGTCTTCCACAGGGACTTACTAATTTTATGTTCCCACCAACAGTGTGGAAGGATTTCTTTTTCTCCACACCTTTGTCAGTATTTGTTATCTTTTGTTGTTTCAATAATACCATTCTTACTGGGGTTAGATGGACTCTCAGTGTAATTTTGATTTGCATTTCCCTGTAGCTACAGATATTAGCCGTTTTTTCATATACTTATTGGCCATCTGTGCTTCTTCATGGAGAAGTGTTTATTTAGGTCATTTGCCCATTTTTGTTTGGATTGATTTTTTTGTTGTTGTTAAGTTTTTTGAATTCCTTATATATTCTGGCTATTCATCCTCTATCAGATGAAGAGCTGGTAAATATTTCCCTCCATTCTGAAGGCTGTTTCTTCACTCTGTTGATTGTTTCCTTAGCTTTTAATTAAAAGCAAAAGCTTTTTAATTTGATGTGATCCCATTTGTCAATTCTTGGTTTTGTTTCCTGAACTGTTTGAGTCCTCTCCAGGAAATCACTGTTTGAACCAATATCTTGAAGTATCTCCTTATGTTTTCTTCTAGTAGTTTCAAACTTATGTTTACATTAAGGTCTTTGATCTATTTTGAGTTGATTGTTTGGACAGGGTGGGAGCTATGCGCCTAGTTCTAAACGTCTGCATGTGGATTTCCAGTTTCTCCAGCATCTTTTGCTGAAGACTGTCCTTTCTTCAATGGATGTTTTTGGCATCTTTATTAAGATTCAGTAGGCTGAAGATGCTTTGATTTATTTCTGGACTTTCCATTCTGTTCTATTAGTCTCTGCATCTATTTCTATGCCAATACCGTGCTGTTTTTGTTACTATGACTCTGTAATATGCTTTGAAATCAGATTTTGTAAGGCCTCCAGCATACTTTTTGTTCAGGATTGCTTTGGCTATTCAGGGTCTCTTGTGCTTCCAAATGAATTTTAGGATTGTTTTTCTAGTTCTGTGAAGAATGTTTTTTGTTTTTGTTTTGTTTTGTTTTGTTTTTGTACTGGGGATTGAATCTAGAAGAGCTTTACCACTGAGTTATGTCAGCAGTCCTTTTCATTTTGATACAGGGTCTAAGTTGCTGAGGCCAGCCTTGACCTTGCAATGCTCCTGCCTCAGCCTCCGGAGTGGATGACATTACAGGTATATGCTACCACGCCTGGCCCATCATTGGCATATTTATGGGGATTGCTTTGAGCCTGTAGGTTGGTTTGGATTAGTGTGGCCATTTTAACAACATCGATTCTCTCAATCTATGAACATGGGAGTATCTTCTTCAATCTCTTTCTTTGGTGTTTTGTAATTTTCATTGTCGAGGTCTTCCACATTCTTGGATTTATTCCTAGGCATTTTAATTTGTTTTATGGGATTTCTTTCCTGACTTCTTTCTCAGTAAGTTCATTATTGATGTATTAAAAAAAAAAAGAACTACTGATTTTGTATGCCACTACTTTACTGAATTCATAACCAGTTCTAAAACTCTTTTGGTGGAGCCTTTTGAAATTTCTATGCATAGAAATGTATCATTAACAAAACAGGATAATTTGACTTCCTCCTTTTCTATTTGTACACTTTTTGTTTCTTTCTCCTGCCTAAGTGCTTTGGCTAAAAGTTCTAGTCCTCTATTGAATATGAGTGGTACAAGTGGAACTCTTGTCTTGTTCCTGACCCCAGGGGCAATGCTTCCAGGTTTTTCCCCTTTCCACATGTTCATTGCTATGCTAGTCAGCTTTCATTACTGTAACAATACCTGAGATAAATGAACTTAAAAAGAGGAAAGGTTTATTTTGGCTCACGGATTTTCGGGTTTCAGTCCATGGGCAGTTGCCCCCTTATTTTTGGGGACTGTGGCAAGGCAGCACCTCCTGATGGGAGGGGTAAAGGAAGTTGTCACCTTATAGCAGCTAGAAAGCAAAGAGAGCAGGGTGGGGCCCCAGTATTCCTTTCAAGGGTATGCCCTCAGTGACCTCACTTCCTCAAACCAGGTCGCACAACCAGAAAGTTCCACTATCTCCCAAATGTGCTGCAGGCTGGGAACCACTCCTTTACTCTGTCTGCCTTTGGAAGGTATTACAGATCCAAAATACAAGCTATTTAAATTTCTCCTCCAGTAAAAAAAACTTATTAAATCTTTTCCCCATTTTCCTATTTACTTGCTGGTGTTTTTCTTCTCAAGTTGAGGACCTTTGTCTAGTGAGGACATTAACCCTTCATCTGCCATCTGTATCACAAGTACTTTTTCTCAGCATAGATCTCTCCACTCCCTCTAGTCTTAATCAGAACACGAACTATTCCTTTGTCATGGCAAAGGAGAGGCCATCTAACTTACCGTGTCCTTGGGCACCTTGCTCCAGCATCCATCTCCTCCCCAATTGGTCAACCCCTTCAAAATGGAGTGATGTGTAAGTGTCTTGGATGGTCTGAAGGGCTGAGAGTGAAAAATCAGTCTCTTAATGAATGAAGGTATGGAATTTGGGACTAGCATAAGATATGGTTGTAGAGGGGAACAGGAGCTGGATCAGGTAGGACCTTGTAGAATTTAATTTGCATGCAAAGAGAGAGTATGAGCTAGGTTGCATTTTTGAAAGGATGTCTCTAGTTGCTGGGTGGAAAATGCATGGTCAGGGAGTAGTTAGGGACATAAGGAGCTCAGTTAGGAGTCTGTTGTGATCCAGATGAGAGGGTTGGGACTAGGTATTGACAGCAGGTGAAAGGTAATTTTGATGGATCTATTTTGAGCCATAATGAAGAGTTACTGGGTTGAACTAAGAATTTAGACATGGAGCAGTAAGGGATAAGATGTAGAGATTGGCACCAAGAATTCCAGCTTAAATAATTGGAAAGAAGGAACAGATTGGAAAGGGAAACATGATTCAGTCTTGTACTTGTTAACTCTGAAATCCCATCTGTGAAATAACCAGATGGAGAGGTGGATGTTGGGAGTCTGGGGCTCAGATGCAACATCCGGTCTGAAGATATGAATTGGAGACTAAACAGCAAATAGATGATTCTTAAAGCCAGGGAAAGAGTAAGGTCCCCTGGGAGAAGCATGGAGAGTTGCTATAGTTTGGATATGGTTTGAGTGTGCTTCCCCAAGTTTCATGCGTTAGAAGCTTGGTCCCCAGTATGGCAATGTTGAGATGTGATAGAATCTTGAGGAGGTGAGATCTAGTGGAAAGTGATTATTGGAAAGGATTGATATAATTCCTGCAAGGACCCAAGTTTGTTCCCACAACATTGATTGTTATAAAAATATCAAGCCTGGACTTGAATCCCTCTGGCCCTCTATCCCATCATGTGATCCATTCTTCATGAAGCTCTGCCATTGTGATGCCATCTACTGTGAAGTCCTCACCAGGTGTCAAATAGATGCAGCTGCTCAATCTTGAACTTTTAGCCTCCAAGACTGTGAGCTAAAATCACTTTTCTCTATAAAGTTCCCAGCCTTGAGGATTTTGTTGTAGCAACAGAAAACAGACTAATGCAATAGGGAAGACAACCAAGGCCTGAACTTGGGAAAGGAGTAGCTCATAAATGAGACTGAGAAGCAGTGGGTTGAAGCCAAGACAAGAAAGCATTCCAAAAAGAGGAGAATGTGAAATGCTGCCCAGAAGGAATGGGAGGTAAGGATTGAGAGGTAACTGTTGGATCTGGAAGCACCAAGGGCACTTATCAAGAGCTGTGGCAGCAAAATGCTTGGAGCATGGGGAGTAGATTGGACTGAGTTGCAAAATTAATGACATGTGAACAGGTAGAGAAGGTATATGGAGATGCCTCTCTCAAGAAACTTAGTTGTGAGTAAAGAGTCCAGAAATAGCTAGGTGGGTGAAAAGGGGGGCCAGCTGGAGAGACACATTGTGTTTTTTTTTAAGCAAGAGACCCAACCTCAGGGGTCAATGCTGATGGAGCAGCAACCCTGAGAAGGTAAGAGAAAGGTTCAGAGGGTATCATATTAGCATCGTGTCTCTCTGGCAGTACTGGATGCTGTAAGACAGTGGGCCGCTGTACAGAGTTCTGAAAGAAATTTAATTTTCAAAACCCATGCTCCACATCAAGTCAACGTAGTATTCAAAAGGAAAGCACAAAATAAAGGCATTTTCAGTTACCCAAAGACTCATAGAATTTACATGCACTGTCATCCCTGAAAAATTGGAGAATGAATCCCAGCAAATCAGAAAATGAATCCATGAGAAAGATGAGTGATGCTAAAAACAGTGACAAGCCATGAAACAGAGAGATAGAGAGTGTGTGTGTGTGTACGTGTGTGCACACATGTATGCACTTGTGCTTAATAATTGCTGGGATATTTTAAAATTTTCAAATTGATACACGAAAATTGCACATATTTATTGTGGGGTAACATCTGGCTGTTTTTTTAAAAAGACAGTTTGAAAGCCAAGTTGAAAGTCATGATGTGAACATGAGAGATGGGAGGAAGAGAGGGAGGAGGAAGTGAATCCAGTAAGTTCTTCATCTTGTTCAGGGGCAGGAAATAGATACTGCTTACCTCTAGGTATTGACAGAAAAATGTGTCTCAAAACATGTCGTGATGGGGTCTGAGAATGTAGCTCAGTGGTCAAGCACTTGCCAGGCCAGTGTGAGGCCCTGGGTTTTGACTCCCCCCTCCACACACACAAAGTGACCATCGCTAAGGTCAGCTCAGTGATAAAGTGCTTGCCTGACATGACTGAGGCCCTGGGTTCAATCCCCAATACTGCAAGAAAGAACATGGTAATCATCATCCTAGAAGAATAGAAGATGTACAAATCATATTCAGTCTAATTCCCAGAGGGAAAAGATGGAACAAAGAAAATCCTAGTCATTCAGAGAACACAAAAGACTTTTTAAATGAAAAATGAAAGTCAGAAAAATGAACTATTTCTATTTGGAAATCAAAATAGAAAATCTAAAATAAGATACTATAAATAGTTCCAAACATATCTCATTGAGGGGAGTAGAGTAAGTTACTAGAAAAGCATAATACAATTTCTTACCCAGCATGTGTTCTCTTATACCCCCTAATTGGAAGGCATGGAAGAACAACTCTAAAATTCTATTAATAAATAAACTGAGAACCACATGTGGTGGCTCATGCCTTTAGTCCTGGATACTTGGGAGGCTGAGGCAGGAGGATCACTTGAGCCCAGGAGTTCAAGATCCAGCCTGGACAACATAATAAGATCCTGCCTATAAATACTAAATAAATAAGTATTTATTATGGCTGCATAATATGTTAGTCCAAGCAGTAGAATTAAATATCCATTCAGATGGCTCATGGATTCTATGGATCAGATAAAATGGAGATGACCTGTTTGTGCTCCACGTTGGTTGGGGCCTCAGTTATAGGCCTCAGCTAAAAGCTGGCGTCACCTGAGGGTTAGTTCACTCAGGTGTCTGGTAGTTGATGCCAGCTGTTGGCGGGGGGCCTTGTGTTTTCTCAAGGTAGGCTGAGGCTAGGCCTCTCCATGTGGCCTGGGCTTCCTCACAAAATGGCATCTGGTTTCCAGGGACATGCATCCCAGCAGAAAACAAGCCAGGTAGAGACTGGAAGTTACAAACACCAGAGCTACCTTATATTTGTTAGAAGCTAGTCATTGAGGCCAGCTCCTTTTCAAGAGGAGAGGAATTAGATTCCATCTTTTATAACAGAAGTTGCAAAGGATTTGTAGACATATTTAAAAAGCATTATAACTGAAATTCTTGATAAAACTCATAGTATATAAATGAACTTTAAAATGTTAGTTCCACAGCAAGACATAGTTGTATACTATATCTTAGTAGCATACTAAACAAAGATAATATACAATTATTCAGATCAACTTTTAAACAGTATATGTCAGTATTTACCATTAAAAAACTCTTCATTACATTTTGCAAGTTTCCTCTTTCCAGACTCCAGATCAAGTAATCAGCCACTGGTTATTTATAAGCAATATGGATAAAACAAAATAACCATGAAATCCTTGAGGTAAAATGATGTAAAAAAATATACCAGATATCCTAAGAAAAATAATTCAGGATGAAAACATTAGAGAATTCCCTGTTTACTAAACATATAGGTGATCAGGAAAATAAAAACTAAAACAATAAGATATCAAATTAACAAAATTTTAAAGTATTAAGAAGGTCTGTTGTGCATGGGTGTAGGGGAAAGTGTGCACACTCACTATTGTTGGTGTGAACAGTTGTATAGGCTCAGGACAATTTGTGGTCTGTTAAATTTTAACCTTCTTACCCTTTGTCCCAACAATCCCATTAGTAAGCATTCAGCCTAAATATATCTACATACCTTTGTGTGTGTGTGTGTGTGTGTGTGTGTGTGTGTGCCAGGAAGTGAACCCAGGGGTGCTTAAACACTGAACCACATCCCCAGCCATTTTTACTTTTTTTTTTTTTTATTGTAAACAAATGGGATACATGTTGTTTCTCTGTTTGCAGGCAAATGGATGAAATTGGAGACTATCATCCTAAGTGAGATAAGCCATTTTTACTTTTTATCTTGAGACTAGCTCTCACTAATTTGCTTAGGGCCTCACTAAGTTCCTGAGGCTGACTTTGAACTTGCAATCCTCCTGCCTCAGCCTCCCAAGCTGCTGAGATTACAGGCCTGTGCCACTGTGCCCAGCTCAGTCTACATACATCTTTGCTGTAACATGCAATGCAGATTTTTTCTGAGGGGGTTGGTTTTGTTTTGCATTGCTGGGGATCTAACCCAGGCACTTGCACAGGCCAAGCAAGGGATTCTCCATGGAACTACACCCCAGCCCACTATGCAGTGTTTTTAAAACAGAGGAAGATCTATACATAATGATGTAGAAGGTTCTCCAAAACACAAAGTGAAAGAAGAAAAGCAAGCAGCAGGGCAATACACATAGCATAAACCCTTGTGTTTTTTAATCTACTTCATCTACATCTTGTTAGTTGCGGTTAATATACATACACTTTTCAAAAAGAAACATGAAGAAGTGTTTGCATCAAACTAGGATTAGAAGTTTGAGTTAAGGGTAAAATTGGATTTGTTTCCTCTACATTGTACTGTATTTTGAATTTTTTAAAATATACTTACATTTAATATACTTTTAAAAAATCGAATGACCACTTTTTCTCTTTATTTTACAGTTTTTTGATAAGTTTTTAATTGAAATATTCCCATGCCATACAATTCCCCTTTCTAAACAGCACGATTTAATGATTTATAGTATATTTACAGAGGTGTGCAACCATTTTCACCATAAATCTTAGAACATTTTGGGCTGGGGCTGAGGCTCAGTGGTAGAGCACTTGCCTAGCACATGTGAGGCCCTGGGTTCGAACTTCAGCACCACATAAATAAATAAATAAAGGTATGATGTCCATACATAACTAAACGATTTTTAAAATAAATTTTAGAACATTTTATTCATTCTCAAAAAAAAATAAATAAACCATGTTCCCTTTAGCTATTACCTGTCCTCCCAGTCTTCTTGTCCTTGGCAATCACTAATCTATTTTCTATTTCCATAGATTTGCCTATTCAGGATGCTCTATATAAATGGAATCCTAATAGGTCATCTTTTGTAACTGCCTTCTTTGATTTTGTATAATGTTTTCAAGGCTCATCTATGTTATACCATGTATCTATCAGTGCTTTCCCCTTTTATGGCCAAAAAATATTCCATTGTATGAATGTAACACATTTTTAAAAAATGTCTACTTTATTTATTTTTATGTGGTGCTGCTAAGGATCGAACCCAATGCCTCACACCTGCTAGGCAAACACTCTGCCCCTGAGCTTTAGTCCCAGCCCCTGAATGTAACACATTTTGTTTATCAGTGCAGTTGTTGGTCAGTATTCAGATTGTACACACCTTTTAGCTATTATAAATAGTGCTATCATAAATATTTGTGTGCAAGTTTTTGTATGAGTATATATTTTCATTTATCTTGCGTGTACACTTAGGAATGGAATTGTTGGGTGAAATAACTCTGCTTAACATTTTTTGAGGATTTGTAGACAGTTTTCCAAAGTGGCTGCGCCATTTTGTACTCCTACCAGCAGCGAATGAGAGTGCCAATCTCCCCACATCCTCACTGACACTCGTTACTCGTCTTTTTTAGTAGAATCATCCTAGCGGGTTGGAAGGGCCTGGCCCATTGTGTTTTGATTTGTATTTTCCTGATGATTAATAACATTGAGCATTTTTCCCACTTGTTTAGTGGCCATTTGTAGAAATTCTTAAGAGAAATGGTAATTCAACATTTTTACCATTTTTTTTTATTTGGGCTAGTTTTATTATGGCCCTGTAAGAGTTCTTTGTATAGTCTAGACACAAGTCCCTTATCAAATATGTGATTTGCACATATTTGATGTTTTTTCAACTTTTTTTTTTTTTTTTTTTTTTTTTTTTTGGTACCAGGGACTGAACCCAGGGGCACTAAACCACCAAGCCACATCCCCAGCCCTTTTTTATTTTATTTAGAGACAGAGTCTTCATGAGTTGCTTAGGGCCTTCCTGCTGAGGCTGACTTTGAACTCGCAATCCTCCTGCCTCAGCCCTGAGCTGCTGGGATTACAGGTGTGTGCCATAGCACCCCACTTTACTTTCTTGATAGTGTCATTGGAAGCACAAAAGTTTCACATTGTGATGAAGTCAGTTTATCTATTTTTTTATTTTGTTGTTTGTGTTTTGAGAGTCATATCTAAAATACCATTTTGCCTAATCCAAGGTCATAAAGATTTTCCCATAAGTTTTCTTCTAAGATTTCTTTAGATTTTGCTCTTACCTTTAGGTGTTTGATCCATTTTGAGTTAATTTTTTAATACAATACAATGTAGGGGGTCCAACTTTATTATTTTGCATTCGGATATCCAGTTGTCCCAGAGCTATTTGTCGAAGAGACTCTTCTTTCTCTGCTGTACGGTCTTGGCACCCTTGTTGAAAAACCAGCTTACCATAGATATGTGGGATTTTTTTTGCCTGGACTTTAAATTTTATTCCATTTATCTGTATGTCTAACCTTATGCCAGTACCATACTATCCTGATTACTTGTGCTTTATAATGCATTTCGATCAGGAAGTATAAGTTCATCTAACATCATTTTTCTTTTTGAAGTTGTTTTGAATATTCTACATTCCTTGGGTTTTATATGAATTTTAGGATCAGAGGTCTATCAGGTGCTACAAAGAAACCTATTGAGATTCTGTTAGGGATTGCACTGAATAAAATGGACTTTTAAAGTTATAGGTATTATGTTTCTATTTTATGTGAAATGGGAATAATATATCATTTCACCAAGTGGTGTTATAAAGACTTAACTTGCAGACATTAATAGATGTCAATGTCTGTCATTACCTAGATTCAGGATTGCCAAATTCTCATTATTTCGCTTTCTATGTACCTTTCAAAACCACATTTCTGGGCTGGTGATATAGCTGAGTGGTAGAGTGCTTGCCTAGCATACACAAAGCCCTGGATTCTATCCCCAGAACTGCAAAAAAAAAAAAAAAAAAAAAAAAAAATGTATATCCTTTCCTCTGCTCTACTTTCCTGGTTTGGGCCTCCAACATTTCTAATTTGCGTGACTGAAGCATCTTCTAGAACTCACTCTGCCTTCACTCTGGTCTCCTCTCAACCATTCTCCCACCAAAGTCAGAATCATCTCTCTAAAGCCTAAACATGATGCTATCTCTCCCTTTGAAAACCACTTCAATGATTATCCACCAGCTTCAAGGTAAAGTTGAAATTACCTAGTTCCACCGCTATGGAAGTCAGTATGGAGCTTCTTCAAAAGCCTAGGAATGAAGTCACCATATGACCCAACTTATGCCCTTGGTATTTACCCTAAAAGATTAAAGTCATCTTACTACAGGGATATATGTATACCCCTGTTTATAGCAGCACAATTCACAATAGCCAAACTGTGGAACCAGGCTAGGTGTCCATTAATGGATGAAAGGACAAAGAAAATGTGGTAAATACACAATGGAGTTTCATTCAGCCATGAAGAAAATGAAATGATGTCATTTTCAGGAAAATGGATGGAATTAGAGACCATCATGTTAAGTGAAATAAGTCAAACTCGGAAAGTGAAGAGTCATCTGTTTTCTCTCATATGAGGAAGTTAGAGAGGAGAAAACAAGAGGAAGATGTGGGGGCAGGGTTCTCATGAAAATCAGAGAGATCAGTAGAGGAAAGAGACCAAGGGGTGAAAGGCAGGGAGGGAGGGGAAAGGGGTGGGGAGTGATATTGATCAAATTATTTTGTTATACTGTATGCATGTACGAATATGTGACAGCAAGTGCCACCATAATTCACCAATAAAAAATGTGAAAAAAAACATGGCATTTGGCATTAAAGTTTATACCATAAGTATAAAATTAAAGATTTTCTCCCACCCTCAACCTTCATTTGTAATATCAATTTTTACTTTATGTATTCTGAGGCTGTTATTAGGTGCATACACATTTGTGGTTATCATATCTTCATAATGCATTGACCTTTTTTATCAGTGTGAGATATCCCTTTTCCTGGGGATTCTTTGCCTTAGAGACTATTTTACTGATATTCTTATAGCCCTTTCAGCTTTCTTGTGCTTAAGATGTTTTTGTTTTTGTTTTGGGGGGTACTGGGGATTGAACCTGGGGTTGTTTTACCACTGAGCCATATCCCAAGTCCTTTTTATTTTTGAGACAGGGTCTCACTCAGTTGTGCAGGGACTTGCTAAAGTGCTGAGACTGGCCTCAAACTTGGATCCTCCTGCCTCTGCCTCCCAGGTCGCTGAAATTACAGGTATGTGCCATGATGCCCAGCTTTAAGGTTTATATGATACATCTTTATTCATTTGTTGATTTTTCAACCTATTAATGTCTTTATGTTGAAATGGGTTGCTTACAAACTATATATAATTGAGCCTTGTGCTGCTCACTGCGGTGTATGGTTATACTCCCAGGGACTCAAGAGGCTGAGACTGGACATTCTAAGTTCAAGGCCAGCCTCAACAACTTAGCAAAACCCTGTCTCAAAATAAAAAATAAAAAGGGCTGGGGATATGGCTCAGTGTTAAGGCACCCCTGCTTTCAATCTCCAGAACTTCCAAGAAAAAGAAAATGAGCCTTCCCTAGTTATCCATTATGACAACCTCTGACTTCTAATGAGAACACTGGTTCTTTTTAGATTTAAGAACATCATTTTACTGTTTGTTTTCTGTTTGTCCTTTCTGTTCTTCCCTCTATTTCATTTCCTTCCCTGTTTTAGAATTCCATTTGAACTTGTCCGTTGACTTTGTAGCTGTACTTCTTTGCCTGAGGATCCCAATATGCGTCCTTAACTTTTCGCAGTGTGCTGAGTTCACACTGCATCACTTCACATAGAATGTAGAAAGCTTGCAACTGCACAGGTCTGCTTACATATCCTCTCCTTCCTACTTACATTACTAACCCCGTAAAAAAATGATTTTCCCTTTAGACAATTATTTATAACTTAAAAGAAATTAAGAGGACAAAAATAATGTCTTACATGTCTCCACACATTTACCATTTCCAAAGACCTTCATTCCATTCTGTAGATCTGAGTTTCCATCTGGTTTCAGTTCCCTTCAGCTCGAAGAACTTCCTTTCGCATTTCTTGTCATGCAGGTCTGCTGCTGACAAATTTCTTAGTTTTATTTTTAATCTAAAAATATTTTCCCATATTCTTTTTTTTTTTTTTTTTTTTTTTTTTTTTTTTTTTTTGGTACTGGGGGTTGAACTCAGGAGCACTTGACCACTGAGCCACATCCCCAGCCCTATTTTGTATTTTATTTAGAGACAGGGTCTCACTGAGTTGCTTTGCACCTTGCTGTTACTGAGGCTGGCTTCGAATTTGAGATCCTCCTGCCTCAGCCTCCCAATCCACTGGGATCGCAGGTGTGCACCACCTCCATATTTATTCTTAAATTATATATTCCCTAGATATAGAATTCCAGGTTGACAGAATTTTTCCTAGTACTTTAAAGATGTTCTTCTTCCACTGTCTTCTGGCTTCTTTGTTTGTGATAGAAGCCCCAGATCATTTGTACCCCTGCATATGAGACTGTGTTCAAGATTTATATTTATTTAGTTTCAGCAGTTTGTGATATTCCTAGGTGTGTTGTTCTTGTTACTGTTGCTCTTGTTCTAATCCTACTTGGGAGTTGCCTGAACTTGATGAGTCTGTAAATGTGTGTCTTTCCCAGCTTTGGCCATTATTTCTTCAAACATGTTCTTTCTCATTTTTCTGTCTCCTTTCCTTCATGGACTCTGATTATATGAATGTTAGACCTTCTGGTATTGACCAAAAGGACCCTGAATCACAACAAATCTTTATCAGTCTTTTAAATATATATATATATATATATATATATATATATATATTCTTCCAAATAGATAATTCCTATTGAGCTTTCTTTAATTTCACTGGCTCATTCTTTTGTCATCTTGCTTCTGCTTTTATGGCTATCTAGTAAATTTTTATTTCTGGTACTGAAATTTCTTTTACAAAATTTCCATTTGACTCTTTTCAACGGTTTATTTTCTAAAATTTTCTCACTTTATTTGTGGCACACATATTCCTTTCTGTTCTTGAGCATAATTATAATAGGCACTTTAAAATCTCAGCTAATCCAGTATCTGAATCATCTTGGAGTTGGTCTCTGTCAACTGTCCTTTCCCTTAGAATAAAACATGTCTTGTTGGTTTTCCGTACTTCAGGGAATTTTGTATCTTAGACACTCTGAATGAGACATTGCAAAGGTGCTGGATTCTGTTATGTTCCTCTGAAGAATATTGATTTGGTTTTAACTAAGAATTAACTTGTTAGAAATCAACCTGTAAATTCTGCCTCCCCTTTGATGGGTAATAGTTCAAATTTAAGTTCAATTCTAGCCTTGTCTGGATGCTTCTACACTTAAATTCTTCATCTCCTCTCCTTGATCTCTCCCTTCGATTTTTAGTGATGATGGTTACCCAGAACAGTATCCTCTGGTTCATCAAGTCAATGATATTGTAGGTTTTTCTATCAGAATTTTAGCTGTACTACCCGGTGCAGAGTGGGGCCTACCTGCAGGCAAAATGTTATTTAAAAAGAAAGAAACTCACTCTGTGATGCCCCTTTTTCCAAATGTCAATCCCCCTGCAGTGTCTGCCTGCTTTTGTAAATTTTCAAGTGTCTTTGGGTAGTTGATTTTAAGATTTTGTTCAGAGTTGAATAAATTCTTCAATTTCTGTTGATTAATTCTAAAGGGGTCTATGGCCAGAAAAAGGAATCCCTGATATAGTTGCTCAAGGGATTATGATTTTTATCCCATTTTAATAATGAATTTTCTAACTCCCTACATTAGTCTTCTTCTCAGTATTTTTTGTTTGTTAGTTTAGACTTGTGGGTAGAGTTAATCCCCAACATTAATCTGAGTGCTATTAATTGGTATTTTATTTAATCCTTACAACAACTGTATGGAGAAGTTGGCTGTATTATCTCCATTTGAAAGATGAGGAAATGGAGCAAAAGAGGCTAAACCTCTTGCCAAAGTCCCTGTGCATAAGTGGTTTTCAAACCAGCTGCTGAATGCATGGCCGTTTTTTCTTAACCTGGTTGTGAGAAATGGCTTATAAAGAGAGCAAGGTGTCAGGATCAAGGTGGTAGCTGGAGGGAGAAGGTAGAAGGAGTCATCTGTGACTTTGAACTTGGCCAGGTCCTCATTAGTCATCTGAGTCAGAGGCTTATCCCAGTTGGGCATAACCAAGAATCCATTCCAATTAAAGAGAAAATAAATGCATTAGAGGATGTTAGGAAGTTGGCAGCATCTCCAGGAAGGCCAGAGGATCCAGCCTGAAGACCACATGGCCAGTTACAATAGCCATAGCATGCCAGATGCTGTCCTTGGCTGTCCTTAGCAAAGTAGAATCCTGCTCGTTCACATCTCGCACGCATGCCCTGATGGTTCTCGCTGGTGTGTGTGTTATCAGATCCTTCACTGCCTGCCTCATCCCAGCTGCAAGAGAGGCTGTGTGAGAGTCCTTCTGCTTTCTGCACAAGGAGATGGGACTCCTAAAGAGAAATATCCCCACACATTGGAAAGAGGATCAAATGGTGCCTGCCAAAGAATTCAATCAACATCCACCCAAAGGTACACTCCATGTCAGTGAGCACGTTCCATGTGACCTGCTTGTTACAATAACTTCCCCCAGAAAAGTAAGAAAATAAAACATCTCCTTTCTATGCTGACCAGCTCTGAGTTTCCCTCATTTAGAGGAATGCTGAACTCTGGAAGCGGACAGTTTTATAGGAGTGTGACTCATGCTGGTTTTTGTTTAACTGTTATGGCACCTTGACTAAGATAAAAAACAACTGCCTTTGGAACTCAAGCTAGGTTTTCGAATCATTTTTAAAGTTGGGTTCTAATGATGTACTTCGGGAAACTCAATTTGTTCAGCGTCATCTCTACTTGTTGGCCAAGCAGAGAGAAGATGTGTAGCCATGTTTTCCTGGTTCCCTGGACCCCACAGTGGGATCTGGGCTGGGGGCGGTTATCCAGTCAAAAGGGAGTGTCTGGATAGCTTAGTGGGTTGTGTGCTTTCCAAGTGACCTTTGGAAGTTTGACTGAAAGTGGTAGAAACGAGACCAAGTGGAGAAGTAGGATGGGCCAGTCCTACCCCGTCCACAGTCCCTGAACTGCTAAATCAATACAAACAGGAAACGCAATTGCATGTTGAGGGAAATGGGTTCATGTTCTATGAAAGAGCTTTACTGTAAGTGACTGGTTTATAGATTTTCCTGGGGACCACCAATGAAAATAAAGTACCATGAAGTCTTTTATGATCCATTTGATTCTGTTCAATTCCATAAAACCTAAACTAAACCCCTTTCTCGTTACTTTAAGGTTACTGAAACCATATGCTTTGGGATTTGGGGAGCAACTCAAATTCATTATTATTTATTGTTTAATTATTTTATTTACCTTAATGTACAATAAAAACTTCTCACCCAATTGCAAGTCCTTTTTCTGGTAGTTTTGCTGCTCATGTGCCTTTCCTCAGATATTCCGGACAGAGATAAGCATCTTTGCAGGTCCTCCCCCTACTTTTTTGCAGAAATGGAACATATTATGCATATTTTCTGATTGTGTGTCTATTCTGTGTATTCTGTATATTTTGGGGAGGGGTTGTAATTCTTTTTCATACCGATTGGCAGTCATTATCCATGTATAAATAAGTAAGGCTCTTTCTTTAACAGAAAGATGACGCATTAATGTAAAATTAAATGTGATTCAGTGTCTGTAACTGTGATCTTCGTATGAGAAGACTCACATATCCGTCAACGGTCCATTCTTCTGCATGGTTTCCAATCTATGTATACATATGTATACATATGAGTGAATAAACACCAGAGGTCTTTTCATTGTCCTCCTCTTTTGGGGCTGGCGATATAGCTCAGTTGGTAGAGTGTTTGCCAAGCACAAGGCCCTGGGTTCAATTCCCAGTAACACACACACACACACACACACACACAAAAGGGAGTCCTCTTCTTTTTTAGCAGAGACTCAGAAAAGTATTAACTGGCTAGCCCATGGCTATTCACCCAGCCTTCTAGTAACAGACATTCCACTGTTTCCAAACTTTTAAGCAGTGTTGTGGTCAATTATATGTACCTTTTTGTGTATATATAAGAGTTTAGGGAATTAAATTTATAGAAGTGGAATTGCTAGGTGAAAAGAACATGACACATTAACACTGGATGGGTATTGCTAAATTGTCCTCCAGAGAGCTTGCATTAATATGTAATCCTCCCTGGTTGCTCTACCCATTTATTAGTACAGCACATTATCAGGTATTTTCATCTTCATGTGTCCAACTGGTGTAGTTTTAATTTGTATATCTTTCATTCAGATTGTTAGCACTTTTAAACATGTTTAAAAGTTAAAAGTCATTCACATTTACTGTTCTTTAAATAAACTCAGTATTTTCCATTTTTCTTTTGGATTGTCAATCTCTTTCATGCTGATTTGTAGAAGTTTATATGCATAAATAAAGGAACTTTCTTATTTTAAGGTAAAGATGACTTGTTAAATGTAAAATAAGTGTGATTTATTGTCTATAACTGGGCATGATTCTTCACATGAGAAAACTCACAAATCAGAAAAATAAATCTATTCTCAGAGCATGTTCCCAGATTTTTTTATTTGGAAAACATGGTCATTGGAAAGCATTTTGAAGTTATTACAAAACTATGCAATCCATTGCAGCATTTTATATTTGAGGAGTAAATTAAGGTGACTTAAAATATTTTATAGTTTACAAAACTATAAAAATTATAAAACTATAAAACTCAGGTGACTTAAAGCATTTTTATAGTTTATAAAACTGTAAAAGTAATAAATACATTCTCATCTGTTTAAAAAGTCCAATATACCTAAGTCTATAAATTACAAAGTATGCATTATCCTACTCCCTACAAAGGTGGAACCAGTGTTAACAGTTTGGTGTGCGGTTTTCCCAATTTCTTTCTATACACCCACAAATATACATGCTATTCTGCAACTTCCTTTGTTTCTTTCGTGTACTGGAGATGGAACACAGACGTGCTTCACATTGAGCTACATCCCCGGCCCTTTATTTTTAATTTTGAGGCAGAGTCTCACTAAGTTGCTTATAACCTCATTAAATTTGCTGAGGCTGGCCTTGAACTTACAATTTTCCTGCCTCAGCCTCCCAAATCACTGGGATTACAGGCGTGCGCCACTGCACCCAGCTGCTATCTGTTTTTTTTTAATCTGTAAATTGATAGTATATCACCCTAGGCCATGGTAGGACCTGGTAATGACTTCCTTTGTGCAAAATAAACCCCAGATAACATGCTTGAATAAATGTGGCTTTTGGAAATGTAGCAAAGAGCCCACTGTGTGCAGTTCATTTCTCTCATAGCTTTTTTTTGGGGGGGTGGGTCCCAGAGATTGAACTCAGGGGGCGCTTGACCACCAAGCCGCATCCACTGCCCTATTCTGTATTTAGAGACTGGGTCTCACTGAGTTGCTCAGAGCCTCACTTTTGCTGAGGCTCTTTGAACTCTCGATCCTTCTGCATCAGCCTCCTGAGCCACTGGGATTATTCTTTCATAGCTTTGAAATCCACACTTGGGGAATTTTACACAGAATATTGAGGGGACTGATTTTAATCACAAAGTGCAGCCAGCATCTAAAAATCTCTTATTTGGATTTTTCACAAAATTTGGCTCCTTATCTTGTTTAGGACATTTTTTTTTTTTTTTAATAGATACACCTTGAGGCGCAAATCCTTGTAATTGACAAGAAGGAACAGGGTGAGAATGGAGGGTGCACAGGAGTAAGAGTGGGCACAGAGCCAGGGTCTGTCAGGTTCACATGAAAGGGCAGACCCCGCCTCCCTCATGAGCCTGCAGTGAGGCAGACCTCTTTGCTCAGGCGAGGCTGATGTCCAGCTCTATTCAAGGACTGTCTGGTCTTGCCATGCCCTATGGACAGGAGTGCTCTGGAGTCCAGAGAAGGGGCACTTCAGGGGCCAACTGAGGGGGCTTCTGCTTCCCAGGTCTTGCATTCTGCCTGGATTTTCCCAGAGAAAGAGATCCTTTTTCCTTCCCACAAAGGCACTTTTTGCTGGGCCAAGCCCCTGGGGGCCCCATCTGTGGAAGAGGGAGCCTCTTTCAAGTTAGCCCAAAGGCACCGTGAAGATTCTCCAAGACCTGGCAAGTCTTGCCTGGAACTGTTTTAGGAAGCTCTGAATTGGGTCTGCCCCTGGGAGCCTTGACCCAGGGGGTCCGGTCTTCTCCACATCCTTCAGGGCCACCCTCAAACAGCCCTCCTGGGCTGGGGGAAAAAAACTGAGTTCTAGGAGGGTGGTTGGATAGCAGTTTTCTTCAATAGAATCCATTCTGTGTTCATTCAACAAATATTTGAGGCTCTACCCTCCGCCAAGGCCTGTTCTAGCTCTGGAAATATGCAGAACAGGACAGACAAGGTCCCTGCCTTTGGAGCTGGCATTCTAGTGGGGGAAGCCAGATAAGGAACAAGTAAAATAAGTAAACAAGACCATTTTTCTGAGCATGCTATGAGGAAAATAAAACTCACACTGGCCTAAGGAGCGATGGGGGAGGGGCGGCTAGCGTGCAGCACGTACCTGAGAGGAACTTCTGAGAAGGGGACACTCAAATGACAGGAAGGAAGGAGTCATGCCAACCTGGGAAGGGGATTTCAGAAAGGGCTTAGTGCAGCACCTACCTGGAACTCACTCTGCTTGGCAAAAGGAATAGTGGAGAGCCAGAGAGAGTGAGTTTGAGGAGAGATGAGGGCTCCTTTGTGCAGGGTTCTGGGGCCTGGTGTGGCCTATGTGTTTCTTGCACATACACAGGATGGTCCAGGGAGGGTCTAAGTAGATTAATGATGTGACTCAAGTGCACCATTCTAAGAATACTCAGGATGTCCCATGAGGAGAGTTGGGGGCAGGGGCATGGAGTTGATGCAGGCAGTAGGGACACCAGTGAAGAGACTGTGGCAGTGGTCCAGGTGAAAGGGTGGTGGCTACAAGCTCTCAATGGCGAGATGGAGAGGAGGGACGAACTGGGGATGCAGGTTGGGGATTCTCTCCCACTGCCATGTCCTCCCACAGGTGCAGGGACCGCGATACAAGGCAGGGGTAGCAGGACCACTGCTCTCCTGTCTACACTGAGTGAGTGCAGGCTCACCCAGGGTCTGGGACTCTGCCTGGCATACGCCCAGTCTCAGGCACAGGCACAAGAGCCCCACATTAGAGGGCCCCTCATGACCTCCTCTGGTGCTCCTTCCTTGTGGAGCAAGAATTTCCTGTGCAAAAAGCTCAGAGCCACTACCTGGGTCTCTTTAGGTGTTGGCCTGTGTGCACACCTCCAGGTCCGAGGAGGAGGTAGGTGACAATTTTCAAGAAGTATGGGCAGCATTTGAGCACTGTGCTGAGAACCTACACCTGCCTGACCAAGGATCTAAGGACCCTCCTGGAGGGAAGTGGGACAGGGAATGAGAAAGGTCGGGGGCGGCTGGTTCTCCCTACACCATCATGTTCTAGAGTCGAATTCTAAATTTAAATCTGGTCCTCTAGGACATTCTGAAGATGTATTTGTTAAAGCAGAACATATTTTATCTAACAGTTTCTTAGTTTGATTGGTAACTTTTAATATTCAAACAGATGGGATGGGGGCTGCCACTTGTATTCTTGTCCTGGATCCCGCAAGAGCATGGCAGGACCTGCCCACGTCGACTGCTTAGTTCCCAAATGCTAGATGGGGAGCTGGGGCCCATCATCCACTCAAGGAGTTTCCCACCAAAATATCATAAAGGGCTTTTCCTAATTTGCTAAACAAAATTAACCTAAGGGATAAAATGTTCTGAATGTTAACTTTTTATATTTTATTTTTCAGTTGTGGATGGATACAATACCTTTTATTTTATTTTTAGGTGGTGCTAAGGATCAAACTCGGTGCCTCATATGTGCAGGGCAAATGCTCCACCACTGAGCTACAACCACAGCCCCTGAATTTTAATTTTTGATTTAATTTTCTTTTTTCTAGGATCTTTGGTGCCTGCTGCTGCTTAGTTTGCAGGTGCAAGTAAATAAAATAGATATATGGCAAACAAGGAAAGAAATCACATGTTATAGTAGAGGACTAGTAAGAGAAAACTAGTAAGAGGACTAGTAAGAGGAAACAGCAGATTCTTATGAATTCAACAGTGAGGATTTTTTAATAGACCCAAGTACCCACAGGTATGATTTTAAATGGTGTTCATTCAATACAGTTATGTGATTCCTTACAGCTTTCTAGCTCATGCTGATGAAATAGTGATGCCTTAAAACATTCTGCCGAGAGTACCATGATTTCTAGGTGCTTTGTCTTAGATAACATTGAGAACCCTGGCCTAATACATCGCCAGACATTTGATAACTGTGTTGCAATGAGTTCCTTAATATTCAAAGGCTCTGAGGAAAGGAGAGCCTCAGAAGTGTGCTTCTGGAGGTTAGTGGGTAAGAAAAAATGCAGCAAGCTGTTATTATCAAGCAAGCATCCACAGCATACTAGGAATTGGCCTCAGCATATATTTCTCCCTAATCCTTCTAGCAGCCTACAATGAATTATTGTCCCCAGTTTACAGAAGAGAAAACAGAGACTCTGGGAAATTCAGCAACTTGTCCAAGCCCACCCAGCAAGTAACTGATGAGGTAGGTGTTTTAATGGGTCTGAAGAGTCCCCCACACCACTGGGCCTGCGGGTGAGATGTGTAACTTGATGAGTGACTAGGAGGGCTTCCCCAAGAGAATCGGTGATAAGAAACATCAGTCTTCTGATTGTCCACTGGGTTCGTGTGCTTTCCCTGTTGATACCTACAGCATAAAATGCGTTAGTGGAAAACTCATTTGTGAATGCATTTGTAATAAAAAGTAACTGGTATTTCTGTTTTGGTTTGGTTTTTTGTTTTTGTTTACATTTTAAGAATGTCTTTGAGAGCATGTTATTGAATCACTGAAACCACACTAGATATACCCTATTAAATACTCTTGCCTCTTAACCAGAGCTCAGCTGTGCCTGAAAAAAATGGTAGTTCTCACCTTTTACCTTAATTGCTCCTGCTTCAGAGTGATGGATCTTACATCCACACCCTAGCTTTAGATAAAGTTAGAAAATTACATCAGAGGGATTAGTTTCATTTTTGCTCTTCAGAATTCAACTAATTTTCAAATTTACCTATAAAGTCTTTTTTGTGTATCATATTAGGAAGGTTAAACCAAAGTCAAATAAAAACTTTCAAGGGCAGGTCTGTTTGTTTTCCCAAAATGGTTAGCATTGCAAATGCCTCTAGAACCAGGCTTCATCCTGGAGAACTCAAAACTCCCAACCACTATGTATGGAGGATTCCTTTTCCCCTCTCCTCGGCTTCCCCCCTGGCCTGTCCTACCTTCCCAGCACAGCAGCCTCCTTTTCTGACTATAAGAAGCACAGGTCACTTTTATTAACTGCATCTTCATTTCTGTTGCTGGCTGCCTCCTCTGTAAACGGTAAAGTCAGAATCAGAGCATGCCTCTTCTCTCCCTGGCCCCTGCAGTGGCAGAAGCCAGGCCAGAGGTAGCTGGCAGCCTGTCAAAGCTGCGGTCCCCACCACACATCTCCAGTTGCCTGCTCTGCACAATGAGGCAAAGCTTCTTTGAGAGCCCTCCCTTAGCTCTCTCTTCAGAGGCCACCAAGATGCCAGATCTTAAAGGTGGGCAGAGAGGGGACTTACAAGATTCTCTTATTACTGGTTTTGTCTCCACTGAGGGTAAACCAAGGAGTCTTCTCTCTCCCAGGAGATACCCCTTCATTCCTATTTCTCATACTGACAGATAACCAGCTTTCATGGCCAGGTCTTCCTTACTTCATAGGTATCTCTCATGTAAAGAGGTTCCAACCCAGGCAGCTCACCTAGATTTCCCACCAATGCCCGCTTCAGGGCTTGGATAGCTCCTAAAGCCTCTCACCTCTGAGCATTTGTCCAGGGACCCACTACTTGCCCTCTAGACTGCTTCCTCCTCATCTCAAGGTACTCTTAAAAGGAAATGCAGGTGATGGCAGGTGGATCTTGGTAGCTGATCCTGGGCCAAGTCCTCTCCTCCAGAACCACAAAGCAGACAGGTAGTGCCTTGCAGGTAAGTCCCTGGTGGCCTCCCAGGGGCTTAAGGAGGGTATTATGTATGTCAGGAGAGGTAACTCCAGCCAGTGCAGGCATTCAGTTCCCGAGTTCTGATATCTTATTCAAATCTGTCCTGTCCTCTGTCCCCACCCTGGTGTGCCTGTGCCTCATCTGGCCAACACCCACCTACCACTCCTGCCAGAATAGCTTCTCAGGAAAACCAAATAGGATAGAGAAACTCCCCTGCTACACACAAGAGGACAAATGTAAGGGAAGGCATTTTCCTTCACCTGGAATGGCCTTGGTCATCAACCCTTCCCCGTCTGTGGATCCAGCCTTATCTAAGCCCCTCCCCAGTTCACCCCCCTCTCCAGTCAGTCAAACACCATGTCCTTGGCTACCAGAGCATGCCAGGCACTCGCAGCCTTTCCACCTTTGCACCTGCTGTTCCTCCTTCCTAGAAAGGTCTTCTTCCCTAGATTTCTGGCAAATTCCTGTTCCCTCCTCAAGGTGCAGCTCAAAGGTCCACTTCAGAATGAGACATTCTCTCACCTCCTGTTTTAGCCTGCCCCAACCAGACACCACAGACATTTGCTTTTCACAGCCCTGGACACTGGAAGTCTGAGACCAGGATGGCAACATAGTGGGTTTCTAGTGAGGGCTCTCTTCCTGGTTTGCAGATGGCCACCACTCTCTCTGTGTGCTCACACTGTCTTCCTCTTCTTATAAAGCCACCAATCCTATCTTATTGAGAACACACTCTTAGAACCTCATTTAACCTTAACTACCTCCTAAAAGCACTATGTATCCAAATTTCATGTGTGGGGAGTTAGGGTTTCAGTTTTCTAATTTTGGAGGGACACAATTCAGTCCACTGCACCTCTCCAAAGATGGTGGCTACTTCCTCCAGGGCTCCATATTCACATATTCAGGATGTCTTTTGATCACAGCACATCTATCCTTAATCCCCACCCAAGTCTCCAACCAATGGGATGAATTCATGGATGAGGGCCCGCCCCTGCTGTTTTGATGTCATTTCCTCTGTGAAGAGAATCTTTCCTCCCAGAAGACTGTGTATGACTTGTCTGTCTTGCTGCAGGTGTTGTGTACCCTCAGAGAGCAGGGGCTACTTCTCACTCATCTGGGAACTCAGTAACTTGCCAGGGCATGCCTGGGCAGGTGAATTCGGGTTCCACTGTTGAAGTACTTGCAGCTCCAGTTAGGAGCCCCTCTTCCTTGCCTTCCTCACCCCACACACTAATCAGACCCTTCCTTATTGGAGGAGGTCTTATTCCTAAATTGCAGAATCTTTGGGTCCTAAGAGAATTTCCTTTCCCTGGCCAGGTGAAGCCAGGTGTCATCTTACTGCCTGTGTCTGTCTATGCTAGGAAAAGGCCACTTTCTGCAGCTTTTTCTTTGTTCCTACATTGGGAAAAGACGTTATTTTCAGTACTGTAGGAAAACTGAAAATCCCTCTTAGCCTTTTGAATTTCCCTCTAGTTCTCCTTCCACAGGTGCATGAAATATTAATGGGTCCCGCATCTGGCCAAGAGAGAGCGCTCCTCAGCTTATAGCAGCTTATTTATTTAATATATCTGATTTTTCACTCCCTCAGTTCAAAAGCATCAAACTAAAAATATCTTGTTTATGAGCTTTGGACCAAAAATGAAGCAGTTGGGCCATTAATCACTGGGATTATATTGAATAGGAACTTGATTAAAGCATAGGATGCACTCCCCAGACAAAGCTGGTTCTTTACTGTGACCACAGTATTAGCTCGGGCCTCCCCAACGGCTTTTTTAGCTGCGCCTCTGGGCGGGTCGCGGCGCCTTGCCAGGCCTAAGAAGGCCGCTGTGTGAGGGTCTTGACCTGTGCAGCCGGGGATTCTCAGGCAGGCGCACCTCCAACTAGCACCCTTTGGCAGGCGCACCTCCAGCGAGCACCCGTGGGAGGGCAGGAAGTGGGAATCGGACCTTAGCTCAAGATGCCGCAAGGGGCTGCACTGGGTAGAGGCAGAAGACACTTGCGTGCTGGCGACACCCCCATCTGTCCCCCCCACTCCACCCCCAGCCACCACGATCAGGCTAGAGAAGGCGCGGGACGCCACGTGGCTGGGGAGACTGCCTGCAAACTCCTACCCACAGCTGTGAGCGCGGAGGCGGTGCGGTGTCCAAGGGGGCCGGGTCGACCTTCAGGATCCTAGGGACCCGGCCTGCGGAGCATGCGGCAGAGTTCCCTAGTGGGTGCTCTAACTCTGTGGCCCTGGCTCCCTCCACACCGCGGCGCCCACCTGAATGGGACTAGGAAAAGAAAGCGTGGCTTGGGCCTCGAAGACTGCGGGCCTCGGGGTTCCAGTCCTGGAGTCAAGTTTTCCTCTCAGTGCACCGCACTCCCCACCACCACCACCACCTCGCCTTGCGCTTGTCCGGTGTGTCCACTCCGCCAGTCCTAGGGACCCACCCGCCTGCCCAAAGTCAAAACTTGGCGGCTCCGCACCGGGTAGCAGCGCTAGCTTAGTGCGCCAAGCAACCCTCACTCTCCGGGCTGAAGAAGTAATTATAAAGAAAGTTTTCCAGCCGGGGCGGATCGACCGGCCGGGCTCTCCAGGATCCCGGGCCACGGACGCCTCCGCTCCTGCCGGGTCCTAGCGCCCTGCACCGCTGAGCCCGCAGCACCCGAGCATACTCCCCAGAGGAGAGCCAGGGAAAAGTGCTTCTGCCTAGAATCAGTGGGAGCCGCCTGAGGATCAGGGGTAAAAGACCTAGAATCTCCACACTCCAGGCCTCTTCACTCGGCAGTGCGCGCTGAATTTCGCGAAGCAGTCCCCATCCGCCCCCCGCGCCGCCGCTCTGGGTCACAGTCTTCCAGAAACGCTGGTACCGACAGGCCTGGTTCTAAGGTTTAAGGCGTGTCCGAGTCCTGGTAGCTCAAAACTAAGGTTCGCCTCCACCAACCCCCTGCGCGGCCTCTGGATGCTCCCGGGCTCCCCGGCCATGGACTGGAAGTGGGTACTTTAGAGGGGCTAAAGGAAGGGGCCCAGCCGCCGACCACGTGTGTGTGGGGGCGACTGCCCCGCCAGGGGTGGGACACTAAGCGGCTGCCGGGGTTCGACTAGCAGCGCAGGAGGCAGTGGGCGTTGCGCTACAGCTCCTTTCTGCGAGCGCCGCGCTGCGGCCCCACTTACCACCCCCCGCAATAGGCGGGCGCTAAGACCCAGCAGGCGCCACTTTGCCTTCGCCGGTGGCCAGAGACCAACTTGGACACCAGGGGGCGACGGCTGACCCCGTATAAAAGCTGGGCCCGCGCGGGCCTGGTCATTCGCGACCCGGAGCTGCGCGGGCGCGAGCCAGTAGGGGCTCCGGTGGGCGGTGGCAGCAGCGGCGCTCGGCGCAGGCTGGAAGCCACCGAGGCTCGCCATGCCGGGAGACCTCTAGCTCCCCCATGGAGTCGGCCGACTTCTACGAGGCGGAGCCGCGGCCCCCGATGAGCAGCCACCTCCAGAGCCCCCCGCACGCGCCTAGCAGCGCCGCCTTCGGCTTCCCCCGGAGCGCTGGCCCTGCGCAGCCCCCCGCCCCACCTGCCGCCCCGGAGCCGCTGGGCGGCATCTGCGAACACGAGACGTCCATCGACATCAGCGCCTACATCGACCCGGCCGCCTTCAACGACGAGTTTCTGGCAGACCTGTTCCAGCACAGCCGGCAGCAGGAGAAGGCCAAGGCGGCCGCGGCCCCCGCGGGCGGCAGCGGCGAATTTGACTACCCGGGGGCCCCAGTGGGTCCCGGAGGCGCAGTCATGTCGGGGGGTGCGCACGGCCCCCCTCCCGGCTACGGCTGCGCGGCGGCCAGCTACCTGGACGGCAGGTTGGAGCCCCTGTACGAGCGCGTCGGGGCGCCGGCGCTGCGGCCGCTGGTGATCAAGCAGGAGCCCCGCGAGGAGGACGAGGCGAAGCAGCTGGCGCTGGCCGGCCTCTTCCCCTACCAGCCACCACCTCCACCGCCGCCGCCACACCCGCACCCGCCGCCTGCGCACCTGGCCGCCCCGCACCTGCAGTTCCAGATCGCGCACTGCGGCCAGACCACCATGCACCTGCAGCCTGGCCACCCCACGCCGCCGCCCACGCCTGTGCCCAGCCCGCACCCAGCGCCAGCGCTCAGCGCCGCAGGCCTCCCGGGCCCCGGCAGCGCGCTCAAGGGGCTGCCGGCCACGCACCCTGACCTCCGCGCGGGCGGCGGCGGCGGCGCGGGCAAGGCCAAGAAGTCGGTGGACAAGAACAGCAACGAGTACCGGGTGCGGCGGGAGCGCAACAACATCGCGGTGCGCAAGAGCCGCGACAAGGCTAAGCAGCGCAACGTGGAGACGCAGCAGAAAGTACTGGAGCTGACCAGTGACAATGACCGCCTGCGCAAGCGGGTGGAACAGCTGAGCCGTGAACTGGACACGCTGCGGGGCATCTTCCGCCAGCTGCCAGAGAGCTCTTTGGTCAAGGCCATGGGCAACTGCGCGTGAGGCGCGCGGCTGCGGGACCGCCCTGGGCCGGCCCCTGGCGGGGACCTGAGGAGTGGTTTCGGATCGCCGGATCTCAAGGCTTCCCGGGCCATGCAAGCCAGGACTAGGAGATTCCGGTGCCGACTGAAAGCCTGGCCTGCTCCGCGTGTCCCCTTCCTTCCTCTGAGCCGGACTCGGTGCGTCTAAGATGAGGGAGTCAGGCAGTGGCTTCTTTCTCCCCGAGACTGGGGAGAATTCTCCGTGGGACTGAGCTGGGAGCCCGGCAACTCTAGTATTAAGGAATAACATTGTGCCTTGGAAATGCAAGCTAGCTCCGATTCCTACCGAGTAGGGGGAGCGAATATGTGCCTTGACATTTTATTTGAAGGGTTCCTGCCTCTTCCGAGGCTGCAGCAGGCCCCCACGAGAGAATGAAGGGTGCAGGCCATGGCAGGAGGAAAGTTCAGGAAGCTGAGATGCAGACAAGCCAGCCCCAACCACTCCTCTGTGCCTGTCCTTAGAGGGGAGGAACTTAGGGAGTTGGAGCTTTGAATCCAAGGTTGTTCCTTTCGTTCTCCAAGGAGGTAGAGGGTCCCTAGTTCCTTCCTTCTCCCACCTCGACCACCACCGTCCCAACAGGCCTATGACAGACTTGGCTTCCTGGGTAAGCACTCACTGAGATGGGCTTCACCAGGTGACTAGTGGGAGTCCCCTACCCCTATTCAGACCAGAAAGCTAAGTAGTGAGTTAGCTATAAAGGACATGTGTTCAAGGGAGCGGTGGTCTGGTGGAAGAGGGGAACCCGGAGATTTGGTCTTGGGGTGGGGGGTGAAGGGACACTGGGACCATCAGCCTTGTCTGTACTGTATGTCGCCAGCATTGCCATAAGAACATGAAGCACAATCAGTCCATCCCAGGGGGACCAGAGTTATGACAAGCTTTCCAAATATTTTGCTTTATCAGCCGATATCAACTCTTGTATCTGGCCTCTGTGTCCCAGCGGTGCCTTGTGCAATGTGAATGTGCACGTCTATGTTAAACCACCATTTTATTTGGTTTTTGTTTTGTTTTGGTTTTGCTCAGATACTTGCCAAAATGAGACTCTTTGTCAGCAGCTGGGGAAAGGGTCTGAGGCTCTCTTTCCTTTTGGTTTTGGGGTTGCTTTTGCTCCCAGGGGACCATTGAGGTGAGGTGGGCCTCCCTTTTCCCCTCAGCTTGTGGGCCTCAGCTCCCTGTGGCTGGGGCTGCTGGCGGGCTTGTCCCCCTGGAGGCCCTGGCTTGTGGTCTGGAGGGAAGGCGACCTCCAACCAACACGTACATATCGCTGGGGTTGGGAGCAGGGAAGGACCGCTTGGTTCTCTTCTTTTGGGGAGAACATAAGAGTTTCATGCTAGATGTTTTATGTATTATATCTATAATATAAACATATCAAAGTAAATTTTGGTGTCTTTTTAAAACCAGAAAGAAGCTACTTCTGAGGTTTTCTGTGGGCAGGTTACATTTGCAAATCATCATACCATTTGCTGTGACTGAGATCCTGATGAATTAGTATCTTCTGAGTCCCTCTTTACTTTAAAGGGTGACTTGCTTCCCCCATGCAAACAGATAACGGGAGGAGGACAAGCCTCCAAGCTGAAAATGCCCAGAATCCGAAGAGAAAGTGGGAAGGTCACTGGGCTGAGGTTTTGGTGTGGCCTCTCATTTGCCTGAGAAGAAGAGGGACCCCAGAGAAGGAGCCCTCTGCCTAAAGTGTGGGCCCACCCAGCTCTAGGCTCAAGGGACCCTTTGGCCGTAACTCACTTCCAATTGCTCAGCTCCAACTCTGGAGCACCTTGGCTCATACTTGCCTTCACCCCAGCATTCCGGTGAGACCCTGGGTGGGCAGGAAGAGGCCTAGAGTGGTAGGACCCTCTACCCATGCCCACTTTCCCTGGGCCACATGACTGTGACCTACCCCAGTCATGCCCAGAAGGACTGCCTAAAGGCTCAGCCCGCCTCCACCAGTCCTGCCCCTTTACCCTAACCCTAACCCCCCCAGGAAGGGGCCCCAGCAAGCCTATGGTGGGTGTATGGCCCTGCCCCACATTACACCTGTCCAGGAACTGACCCCAGCATCCATCTGCTCTGCTATTCCCAACCTATACCAAGCAGGAGACTGAGACCTGACGTGCCCCCCCGCCACTGTGACGACTGTCCCATGAGCACAGGTGCCGCAGCATCCCCTTAGCAGCAGTGATAACCAACCAAGGGAGGACAGACCTCACCCCCACCTTCGTCCAGGAGGCCTGGGAGGCAGCAGCCCAGGAGGCAGCTCACCACCACCTGAGATTCCATTCTCTCAGAGGGTAAAAGATAGAACACTTTTTATCTCTTTTCACCAGGAGAGAGCTCACTGAGCAGCTTACAGGATATGCCAATGTGGTCCGGGGCATTTTTGAGAAATTATAAATTCTTATAAATTCTGAAATCTTCAGCTTTACCTGCCTATGTGGTTAATTTGCCCGCTTCCCCTCTGCCCCGTCCTGTGCCTTGCTGCCTTCTCACCCATGGCCACCCTTGGCAGAGGAAAGGCCATGAGCCCAGTGAGGAGGCGGCATCCTGCCCCGCCACCCTGGGAACCGAGGAGGCAGAGCCCCACCGCCTGCCTAGAGGCTGGGGCAGGCCACAGCTTGCTAGGCCCAGCAAACCCTCTCTGAGTTCAGCGCTAATTCCAGTTTTTCTTGTTTGGAGGGGCTGATCCTTAGCTTCCCTCTTTGCCCCCCAGAATAGGTCCCAGGATGAGCAGGGGAGGGGCGACCCTCCTGCCCTGCCTTTTCCCTCTCCCTCCTGCTGGGCCATCCCTACAGGGGCTTCCAAAGCTGTCCTTGTGGAAGGGTGCCCCTCCTGCAGCACACCCTGAGGTCCAGGGTGGGCTGTGTTGTGGGCAATGTGAATTCAATCACACCTGGCCCCAGGAAAAGAAATGGGGAGGGTTAGGTCCCCAGTATGACCCGAAGTAGACAATGTAGCCTGCTAGGGGTTGCAGAGCCCTTGGACAGAGTGGGGTTAACCTGCCAAGTGTGTTCTGTGCCCAACCAGAGGTCATCCACTTCTGGACATCCACTGCTTCCTGCAGGGTTCCCTCCTGACTTTAACCTTCATTAGGAATCACTCCAAAAGCCTGGCATTGAATGTACTCCAAGTATTTATTGGATACCTACTGTATGCCAAGGCCTGTGCTAAGGATCAGGATACTCACTAGGAACAAGCAGGCTCTGCTCCTGCGCTTGGGGAGCTCACAGCCTCTAGGCACCAAGCTGTGGTGTCAAGGTGACAAGCACAATAAGGGGGATAAGTCCATCAGGGAAGGCTACCTGGAGGTTGCAGTTTTGACCCAGCACCTGGTGAGGGCAGACCCACTGGGGGCCAGTCTCAAGATCCCTGAATGCTTCTGCCTTGCACTGATCTCCCCATGACAGATAATACCTGACTGCAGGGACCTCCCCACTTCTGCAGGCCTCTCCTGATCCCTGTGTCCCTTAACAGCACAGTTCAGGGGAGTCAGCCTTCAGGAAAGGAGCAAGGGTACAAGGGAGAGAGGCAGGCCACTCCTTTGCCACCAGATGCTTCCTGATGGTTTAGTGCTGTCACGATGTCACCCTTATCTCTTGGATCTCCTGGGAATCTGTGAGCATAGGGTTTGGCCCCAACACCTGTGATGAGCCATTGGGACTGGTGAGGAGTGTCTGCCCCTCCCAGATCTCCCGCCCCCTCCTTCCCAGGCAGGAACCTGCCAGGCCTCCTCCAAGAGCTGTTGATTTCACAAGAGGGGAGGGGGGCCCCTCAAGGTGAAGGTCAAGGGGGAGCAGAAGCCCTGACTTAGCTTGTCCAAGAGGCCTCTCCTTCCAGGACATCCACAGGTCTTTTGCAGACATGGGGCAGAGTCCTTGCTGGATGGTATTGATCTCTCAACTATTTCTTTCCTAAGCTGATGGGGAGAGGAAGCCCCTTCTTTTCTTTTCTTCAAGTAAAACTGAACCACCAACACCTTGAAAAGATCTTTTTCTTCTTTATTTATTTATTTACTTATTTATTTATTTACTTACTTATTTATTTATTTTTCAGTACTAGGGATTGAACCAAGATCCTCATGCATGCTAGGCAAGTTCTCTGTCACTGAGTTACACCCCCAGCCTGAAAGATTTTTCTCCATAATGTGAAAGACTTCTGCTCTCATCTCTCTTAACATTCCTACCTCTCCCCCTCCCCTGTCCCATACCCATCTGTGTGGATGGAGCATTTGACGTAAGCTGAGACATAGGAAAGATACCAATTCACTATCAAAGCATCCTAGCCCCATCCCAGAGCAATTAAAAAGCCAGATGGAATCTCTGGGAAAACGGCATTAATAACACGAACAATCTGTGCAGGCCGGCAGGAACCCAGGAGCCTCAGGCAGGGGTGGGACTTGGTGGGGGGAAGGCTGGGGTGCTGGAGTGTGAGCTTGCAGCAACATCTCAGCCATGTGGTGGCCGGCCAGGGATGGGGCCATCAAAAGGGTATGCTAGGTCTGGCTACAGCTGGGCTGTCCCCTCCGGCCCTTACAAGGCCCACTGTGCACCCGGGATCTTGGTGGCTGCAGACAAAGCCAGACAAATGTGGAACCCATTACTCAGACAGCCACAGCCTCGGCCAGCCCTGTTCTGGCACTCGAGAGCTTTGCTTCTCTTCACTTTTGTTTTTATTTATTATTTTTCTAGCTTTCTGGCCCCACCTACTAAGAACAGGCCTCCCTGGGTGTATGGCTTCCAAAGACTCTTTTTTTCTTCTTTTGCCATGCCTACATTAACTGTGCCCCACAATAGCAAAAGATGGTGCTAGAGGACCCCACTGGGGCCTGAGCCCCAGGAGCTCCCCTTATAATGCAAAGTGGCAGGAACTCCAGGCAAGACCAGCAGAGCTCTTGGAAGAGCTGGTGGGGACAGGACCCAGGTGTCCACATTACCTGATTGCCTGGAGAGCCCAGAAGGGGCTGGACAAAGACTTCAGGACCACTGTGATGTTTTGAAGCATGGCCTAGGCAGAGCTGAAAAGCTAGACTCTTCTGTAGTAGTGCCATTTTTCAAAGCATGGTCTGGGGGCCCATATGAGATGAATTTAAAGATGGAGTTTTCTTATAGTCATCAGGTTAGAATGGGAATTTGCTTTTTTAAGAAATAGCCTCTGTGATCCTCATTTAGAGATCCATTTTCTGACCTTCATTCTTACTGCCTCCTAGTCCTCATCCTCCCAAGAAACCGTTCTCCCCAAGATCACCACCAGCTCCTAGAACTCCTCTGGGGTCCTTCCTGCTGAACTTGGCTTCCTGCTGAACTTGGCTCCAACAGACATCCAACGTCTGGCCCAAGGCAGGTCTTTGACACATGTGTTTGAAAGCAAGGAGCTCCAGCTCATCTCTCTTCTTTACAAAACATCCTTGTCCTTGCTTTTCCATTCAGGGGTCTGCTGGGTTGACCAGAGGCCCACCAAACAGGGGCCTAAGGGACCAGGGCCCACCATTAGTAAAAGGAACATAAGGTACTAGAATTAACTTCCACCCTAGTGGGCCCCTCTAAATGAGTCCTTACTTCTACAAAGTTGCTTTTCTTAAAAATTTTTTTTTAGTTGTAGATGGACACAATACCTTTATTTTATTTATTTATTTTTATGCAGAGTCGAGGATCGAACCCAGTGCCTCACACGTTAGGCAAGTGCTGTACCACTGAGCTACAACCACAACTCCCAAAGTTGTTTTTAAAGTGTTAGACGGTCACCCAATAAAGGTGACCCATCCCAGTCCTAGATGATCCTCAGTGTCTACATGGTGTTTGTTTATCACCAGAATCTTAGCCCTAGCCAGGCTCCTATGGGATGGCCATGCTCTCCAGGGACACTGGACAGGGAGAAGATGGGATTTCACAAAGAAGGGGCAGAGGACTGAGGGTATAGCTCGGTGATAAAGTGCTCATCTAGCATGCTGTTGGCTCTGCCTCCCATTCCCAGCATCACATGGGGGCTAAGGGAGAAGAGAAGGGTGGGGAGGAGAGAGAGACCAAATCTGTCAGAGCTGCCAGAGGCCTGGGGCCAACCAGAATCACATTTCTGTTTCAAAAGGTATTTCAGGTCTTCGTGTCTATCCTCTTGTCCCTGTTCTAGGATGACTGGCAAAGTCCTTATGAAGGAATAGTGGCCTGAGGGTGGGAGCACTAGTGTTCAGATGTGGTAGCCAGGACCAGAGCATGTGTCACCCAGTGACCCAAACAGGCCTGAAGGGAACCATCACAGCCTGACCCAAGCCCTCTTGAACCCGAAGATATTTCTGCTCCTTGGCAAGTGGCAGCTCCACCTTTCACCTGAATTAGGCCTCTTCTCCCTAAACAAACCCCTGTCCCTTCCCTGTCTCAGTCACGGAGACCTCAGGGAGTCCCCCCTGCTCCCCGCTGCCTTTTCTGAAGCCAACCAGACCACCCTCCCCAGCACCCCCAAGACCGCCATGCCTTCTTTCTAATGAGGAAATGCAGCTGATTTATGGTGGTGTTTCCTGCGCACACGTTGGGCAATGGACTCAGCTCGACGTGGCGGCACAGCCCCAGTCCAGAGAACAGGGGGCCCAGGTGTGGCAGGGATGGGGTGCCTGCTCCACAGGGAGCTGTGGTGACCTTCAGCATCAGGTTAGGACCCGTCTGAAGTGGCCTCCTTGAGTGATTTACAATTCGCAAACACGTTTTATTTGATTCCTGAGTTTTGCTAGAGCAATTACAGTGACTAAGCATGACAAATCACTCCCAACACAGTGTCTGCTCGCTGTTAGGAAATGTGTTCGCTTCACTATTTTGCCTGGTGCGGCAACATTTTAAAAATAGACTCATTCACTGTACTTGAAGGCAATTTGTTCCAAATTTTCCCACTAATTTGATTTTAATCTGATATTTAAAATTCGTGTGACCGCATTCCCACTGATTTATAGGGAATAAGCCCTACCTGGCAGCAGTTTAATTGGCCTTCACCCAGGAGTCCACAGGACAAAGGATTTATCCCAGAACAGTTTGAAGCCACTGAAGTCTCTAATGCTTTCAATATAGTCTAATTCAGCATTGCAAGTGCCACTTGCCCCGGGGGCAGGACACTGAGTGTCCTACTGAAGGCTGCTATGGTTCTGCAGGGCTTTGGCACATAGTAGGCTGTCTTGCACTGAGCAGATGAATCAAGGCCAGATGCCTTGACTGGATGCACACCTGAAGTGTGTTCTGGATTGGACTCTGGAGGGAAGCAATTTGTACCTGTTTCCTGTTCCTCCCATACCATCATGGAGATAGTCCTCGCTGCTTGGACATCCAACTGAAATCCTGGCTTCACCTCTTGCTAAGTGGGGGCCCTCACCAAGTCTCTGGACTCCTTTGATCTTCAGTTTCCTTTTATGCAAAACATATGCAAAACAGTACCACGTCACTGGTACCGAGTTGTGAAAGGTAAACAGGCAAAGCTTGTGGGACACTTGGCTCAAGCTAACCATTCCTGTGGGTTGGGCAGAAAGCAGAGTGGAAGGGGTAGGGTGCATCTCCGTCCCGGAAAAACTCCAGTGGAAGGACACAGTCATCTGAATCATTTAAAGCAAAATCATTGTCCCAGATACCCAAGGAACTGCAGTTATGTTAGCATGACTTAGACGCCCCCCTCCCCAAAGGATATCTTATTTTTTTTTGCTTAGAAAGAACTTCATGAACTTCGACTGGGTGCAGAGCCCTCTTGCCTTGAAGACTCAAAGGTCAAAACTTCTACTTCTCTCAGTAGAGCAGGCACAGGTGTCCTGGTGTCCCTGTGTGCTTCTGGCAGTAAAAATTTCTTTGTCCAAGTGCAGAATCCCAGATAGTGACTACTGGTCACTGAGGACAAGCATTCTCACCAGGATGGCAGTCTCTCCAAATCCTGACAGATCCCTCATCCCCATAGGGTTCCTCCAGGAACTTCTTTATTTGGAAAGTTGAGACCTCAGAGGGTGACGTGCTCTTAACTTCCCTTTGCTGGTGGGACAGGAACAGGAGGCATATGCTGTGTGTTGGCGGGTGGGAGACACCTCCTGATCTTTGTCCCCCTCTGTTTCCCACTGGGTCATCTCAGTGTTAGGCCCACAGCTGGATCCCATTTGCTCAACCTAGCACAGGCCCAGAACGTGAGGAGGGAGGCTGTCCTCTACCCTGTGGGAGGGCTGATCTGGTCAGGCCTCAGACAACCAGGGAAGCTTCTGGAGTCCCAGCGGGGAGGGGCACAAAGGCAGGTAGGAGGAAGCCTTGGCCAAGCTTCCCCAGAGCCAGGACCACCAACAGGAAAGAGCTCTGGAAACCTCTCCTGCTCTTTCCTCTTGCAGCCAGGAGGACCATCATGAGAGGAATTCCAGTTAATGAGCAAACTCCTCAGGCAGGGAAGGAAGGTGGCTCTTGGGCCCAGCATCTCGCTGCTCAAGTACAGGAAGTAGTCGGATTCCACTTGCCGGGTCAAGGGAAGACAACAAACAGATACTGAGTGGGACCAGGGGCCTTACATCATTGACTTCACACCCAGGTCAGCTGGGCTTGGTGCAGAGCAGCAGAAAAGAGAAAGGACAGGCCCCGGCCGTGGGTGAGTCTCAGGGTAGCCCAGGGAGAGTGACATTGTGTGGGTGCCAACTTGGGGCCAGGAATGTGCCACAGGCAGACGAACTTGGGACTGATTCCGAGGCTTGGGTTGGAGAAGCAGTGTCCAGGCCCAGTAGTGTAAAGGGTCCCCCCACATTCAGCTGCAGTTCCCAAGTTCACTGGGGCCCTATCTCCTCTGCTTGAGGACCAGTCTCATCTGGGAGAGGTGGAGGCATGTGAGTCACGGGCCAGGCCCCTGGACCTAGGGGAGGTGGGGACGATGGCTGTGAGCCTGAAATGTGTCACAGGAGAGATGAGCATCTTGAGGGACGCGAAGTTTATATAATTATGTGGGACAGCACTGCCCAGGTGTGTGTCAGCCACAGTGGAAAGGAGAACAGCCCTCTCCAGGAGGATCCTTTACCTCCCTGGGCTGCACCAGGTGATCAGAGACCCAGCATCCCGGGAAGTGGCCCATCAGGATGCTCAAAGTCACAGAGTCACAGCACATCAAGGGCTCCATCCCACCAGGCAGGTGGTAAGACCAGGGCTGGGGAAGGGGCACAGATCAGCCCCTGGGCTTCCAGACCTGGGATCCACAGGGGCACTTCAATCTCCACCAACCCTCAAATCCACCCGGAGCAGTGAAATGCTCATATTTTCCTAACGCTCTCATAATTGGCTTCATTCCATGACACCTCCCCCCTTCCCCGCCTCCACTTAACAGTTCTCAATTTAGGTTTTAATTTTTTAAATTAAATCAGCTGCATCTTGTTTGGAACAGCTTTGAGAATTTCAAAATTGGAATGGTATGTCCGAGTCATTGTAGAACCAGGTTTTCAGGGGTTGGGGGTGGACAGATGAAACCCCTGTCTTAAATCATCATGCGCTGGGAGATCAACGGCCAGGGCCACCCCTTTCTGCTTTCCCATGAGACAAGCCTCTGGGGTTGGTATCATCCACGGCACAGTGTCCTGGGGGACGCTGCTGCTGGTGGGGAGGTGCCTGAGGGCCAGGGTGGGACAAGGGCCTCCATGAGACTCCACCGGGAAGGTGCTCATAGCACCCAGGCCCTGACGCTGGTTACATAAGGGCTGGGCCTGCATTCCCACCCACTGGGGGTGTGAGACCATGTTTGCCCTGGCCTCAACA
Organism: Sciurus vulgaris; assembly: GCF_902686455.1. Lineage (NCBI taxonomy): Eukaryota > Metazoa > Chordata > Mammalia > Rodentia > Sciuridae > Sciurus > Sciurus vulgaris. Next base: position 42,114,461 of record NC_136478.1, on the reverse strand, counting down.
CACACCTGCTGTGTGCCCAGCCGCAGGTTTGGCAGCCTCTCTGTTTGAGCATGTCTAAGAGGTGTGCCGAGATTCCCACAGGCAAGATGATGAATGGTGTTCCTCTGAGACAGAGCAACCACAAGAACCTGATCCCAGGGCGAGTCAAGTGAGGAGGACAAGGGACCAGGCCACCTGGCCACTAAGAAGAGAACATGAGTCAGGAACTAACTACCCACCTGGCAGCCAGATCACTCTCCCATCCAAGAGAGTTAAGGGTTGGGAGCTACAGGATCCAGGATTGGTTAATTCCCTGGCTGCCTCTGGACCCAGCTTCTGGATCCCTGCCAGTCAGGCCCAAGGTGATGCTGATGGACTGAGCAATGAGGACATTAGTACTCCTTGGACCATAGTGGAGCTTGGGTTGGAGGACCCTGGGGCGATGCTGGCAACATCAGGCGTTCTTAGATATGGCAAATGGGCATTTCAGCATCATCTGTTCCAGATCCCACCCACCCCACCCCCACTGAAACCAGTCCATATCAGTCAGCCAGTCAGCAAGTCTCCACCAAGCACCCTTCAGAGTTCACACCAGAACCTGGAAAGAGGACAAAGGACAGAAGGGGAACAGAGTCTAAGAAAAGGATATCACACTCACTACTGGATGGGAGATACACCTTCACTTCACTCATCCATGCCATAGAGCCCTCATCCACTATGGAGGGACACTGGAGAATGTTGTCCTGCTATCTCCCAGTGACTAGTCCATGAAGACTTCAGGAAAGAAGAGGGAACAGGAAGATGCAGCTTTGGTCATCAAGGCTGCCCAAATAGTTCCTAAGAAGACAGACAAGAGTTGCTTTTTTTTCTTCACTCCCTGATCTTGTTTTAATGTGTCCCTTGCTACCTTTTACATGGTAAACAACATCACAGCTCTTGGTCAAGAGAAGATTGGGTCTAGAATCTTTCAGGAATGTTTTTGAGTTCTGGGGTGTCCAAAACATGGATCTGGATTGTCACCAAAGCGTAACTAACCATTAAACAGCTCAGTGCTTGCCTTCATGCATTCATTCATCAGTACCGGAAAATTCTTGTCCACTAATCCTTAAAACACTATCTCTGCCCCTTTTCCTTCCTCCTCTTCTGCATGTGCAATATTAAATATATGGTACATCTTTCCTTTCTCTTCACATATCTTGTTTTCTGTATTTTCCTTTTGTCTTTTGTGCTATATTTGTGATCATTTCTTCTGAGCTCTTTTCTCGTTTGCTAATTTTCTTCTGAGCTGTGTTTAATCTACTATTTAATGTGTCCATTGAATTCTTGGTTTTGATTATTATAGTTTTCCTTTCTAGAGATTCTACTTGATTCTTTTTCAGATCTTCTATTTTCTTTTTATAGATTTTCTATTCCTAGTCCATGAAGCCTGCAGGAGGGAAGAGGGAACAGGAAGATGCAGCTCTGGTCATCAAGGCATGCCTTATTTCTTTAAACATTATATTACAGTTATGGTGAATAATTTGAAGATTTTAAGAGTGTATTTCTGTTTTGTGTTGGCTCTCCCAGTTTTCACTCATAGTGTCTTACTTTCTTGTGTGTCTGATTATTTTTGACTGTGTGCCAGTCATTGTTTATGAAAAAAAAAGTTTACAAGAAAAAAATGGGATTTAAGACAAAGGTACCTTCCACTAGACAGCATTTTCATTTGCTCCAGCCAAACATCAAGAAATATTGCTAGTTTAGGACCACCTTATTCAAACTTTAAGTTTCTCTATCCCACCCAGGAGATGAGAACCTAGATTGAAAGAACACGTGAGTGCTGGTTTATGTAGCTTTTTGGAGTCCCACATCAATGTGGGATGGGTGTCTTATTATATGCCTGTGTGAGCCCTAAAGTTTAATGTCCATCTCTCTCATTCTATAAGTCTATCAAAATAAAGTTCAAATTCATTAGAATCAGAAAATGCCTCACGCAAAAAGCATCTTCACTTCTTGCTTACCTGTCTGGATTATTTTCTCCTCAGTGTTGGTCTAGCAATTCCCTTTGTTACTATCAATGTATTAAAAACATTTATCCAACATTTTAGTAATTTTCAGTGAAAGGATTGACCCAAATAATCTAGCCTGCCAATACCAGAAACTGGAAGCCCTTCCTTCCTTCATTCAGCAAGTATTTGTGGAGTACTTACTATGTGCCAAGCATTGTGCTGGGGTACAAAAATAAACCAAACAGAACAAGCTCTAGAGGAGTTCACAGCCTCTCTGCAGAGACAGACAATAAACACAGAGTTACACAATTGATTAGTTAATTGTAGTTGTGACGCATATTGTGAAGTAAGGAAAGGGTGAGAGTGTCTGACCGGGAGTCCTCACCTGTTTTGTGGACTCAGGGCAATCATTTATGGAGGTATGATTTTTAATCTGAGATTTGAAGGGCCAGTGGATCTTTAAATAGTTAGGGGTTGGAAAAGAGAATTCGGTTAGAGGGAACAGCATATGCAAAACTCAGACATGGAAAGAAGCACAAAGTAGATATTGAAAAGTGACCAGTAGGTGTGGCCACAGTGCACAGAAAAGAGTGGGGGCAGGGAACAAGAGGCGAAGCCAAAGAGTCAGCTAGGTCAGACTCTCACACACAGGGGTTCAAACTTTAGTCAATATCCAAGAGCAAAAGGAACTGTGGAGAACATTGAGGTCAGGTTCACTTATAAAGAAGATCGAGCTACTGATGTATGGAGGATGGATCAAGGCAGGCAAAAGGGACATCAGGTCAATGAGAGAGTTCTGTGGCATAGAAATGGATGAATTCAAGAAATACTTAGGGGACAGGATAAGAAAGATTTCCACCAAGACTGACCACAGAACTGTCCCGAAATTCCTTATTTGGTCTTGCTGGTTCTTCTTCTGACCCTCAGATCCACTCTACACCCCATTCCTTTCTACACCAAGGGCGTCCCATGCCTTCTGGCTTCCTGCTGGGTTTGGTTGATGCGAAGCACCAGCAGATCAGAGGGAGGAAGAGAGAGGTTGGGTACTTCTTTCCCATCTTTCCCTGCCTCAGGGCCCCCTGGTTCCAGTTCTCACTAGTTCTCAGCAGAACCAATACACCCGTGTCCCTTCAACCTTACAAGGGTGACAGTCACTGCCATTGCTAGTTTCTGGGGGGCTCAATACACCTTCTTGACTCCCTTGATCCTGCTTACATCTCTCTAAATGATTCCTGTTTTGACAGCTCTTTATTGAACATAGATAGGGTGAGTTTGGTTTCCTGAGTGATCACCAACACTCAGGGTTTGGTGTTGCTGCTTTGGGGTTTGTGTGTGTTGTGTTTGGGGGGTTTGGGGTTTTGTTTTGTGTGTATATGTGTGTTTTGTTTGTTTGGGTTTTGGGTTTTGTTTTGTTTTGTTGTGTTTTTTTGTTTGTTTGTTTGTTTTTGTTTTTGTTTTTTTCTTTAAAGAATCCAGAGAAGCAAATCTGTCTGGGAATCCTGGAGGGGGGCCAGCCCATTGTGGCAGCTAAAGGGGTGGTGTCAGAACCCACAAGAAGGCCCTGCTGCCATCTGCATTCTGTAAACAAACACGCACATATGCACACCCTGCAAGCCAGAGCCAAATGACAAACACGGCTGTGACAATTTTATGGAGCCCTGGTATCAGCAAGGAGAGAGGCAATTAGGAAAATCATGAACGTATCTGGTGTTTTCTGTCTGGCTGTGAAATCCCTGTGTCTGTCTGCTGGGAATTCCAGCCTCGGGGTGGATCGGGAGGGTGCTTTGCAATCTGCATTCAGATTCAGGTCCCAAACTCTTCTGAAAAGAAGCATCTGAGAGATTGAGGTTAAAGTGCATCTGATTTCTGGGGTGAACTCACTAGGTCCAGTCCTGCATGTGGTTCCAGGAAAAACTCTTTCTGCTCGCCTGCCAATCAGTCCATTTCTTCTTCGCCTTTCTTCCCTTCCCTGTTCCCCCTTACCCTCCCCAGCTGCAATTTGCTCCACTTCACTTTCCCTTTGGAGAACCCCCTCACCTAGTCAGAGGTTGCCAGATGCTTGGTAACCGTGATCCAAAATTCAGCGCTCCCTCCCTGTCTGCCTCTGTGCTGGGGGCTCAGGCATGCAGCCAAGTGCAATGAGGAACACAAACAGAACCTCGGGCAGGGATGTGTGATCAGGGAAGGGCTCTTTGAGCAGGCAGCATGGAGGCCAAGCTGACAAGATTGACCCAGCCGCTCACAGGACTTCTCCAGGTGGGGAAAGAGTGCATGGTCTAATGAAAGGTCCATGTGGCCCCATGAGGGGAAGGGGCAGAGGACGGAGACAGCTCCTCAGGCGCCCTGCAGGTGGGACAGCCATGCCTCTCAGTTTGCCTGGTATGGCTCTGGGCTTGTTTCGTTATTGTTGTTGTTTTTTTTGTTTGTTTTTGGTTTTTGTACCAGGGATTGAACTCAGGGGCTCTTAACCACTGAGCCACATACCCAGTCCTTTTTTGTATTTTATTTAGAGACAGGGTCTCACTGAGTTGCTTAAGGCCTCGCTATGTCACTGAGGCAGGCTTTGAACTCATGATCCTCCTGCCTGAGCCTCCCGGGCCGCTGGGATGACAGGCGTGCAGCACCACACCCAGCTGGTTCTAGTTTCCTTCTGCTGTTGACCCCCAAAACGTGTCCTTATTTGTTCCATAAATGAAACAGTCACTCTCCTCAGAGAGCAGAATCAGAAGTCTAGATTGGTATTGTTTAACTGTAGTGAGGAGCCATTAGAGGCTACCAAGCAAAGGAGTGACTGAGTTGGGACTTTTCTTTCATCTACTAAATATTTACCAAGTGCCTGGCATTGTCCCTGGTTCCAGGCACAAGCAATCAGTCACATTGGCTGAACTTCTGTTCTCGTGGAACTTAACATTCCAGTGTTGGGATAGCGATGTCTGAGAAATCTAACCTTCCTTTGAATGCCTGGATAGAGCAATGTGCCCACTGAACAGATAAAAAGATGAAGTCAAAAGAATAACCTGCTGTGATTTTTTTTTCCTTGAATTTAATCATTGGAACATCATGGAGCTCCCAATTTCACCCCTGAGGGGAGGTCTCCATGGGAGCTGCCCGCAGTGTGGTGTACCCCTGATTCCCATTCTCACCCACACATCCAGGTTTCTGTGGTTGGTGTGATGATTGGCCCAACCAGGCTTCTCACTTGTAGCTGGTTTTAGCTCCAAGTAGCTGGTTACAAATGTTCACCGAATCCCAGCTTGAGTGGTCTACGTAGAAATGGGCGCATGACCCTGGTACAGTGCTCCAAAAATCCTGTAACTGTGCTGCAATTCAGGCATAGATCTGAATACAATGAAACAAAAAAACAAAAAAGCAGGATAGGATGTGTCTTCAGGTACAGCTGGAACCAGCAGTCCAGGCTCTATCATCTGGAGTCCTCTCTCACTCTATTTCCTGGTTTTGCCTTCCTTTGAGTCAGTCTCCAGGGTGGAGTTCCTAGTAATACAAGGCCTCCAGATAAAGACCCAGCAACTCAGAATACAGCTTCAATTTCTGAATAATTCTATCAAAATCTTGGAATTGAAATTGGACCATAGGCTTATCACAGAACCAACCACTATATCCAAGAGACTGGAAGATGCTGTTGGGTCAACCCTGAGTCATATCGTTGCCCCTCCTACAGTATTTGGGTGGCGTGGGAGTAGGGTGTCCAGCACCACCCAAACTGCATAAGTGTGGGGAGGGAAGGTTCTCAGAGGAAAACCTATGTGTTCGTGGAAGGAGAGAAATAGAGGTAGAGGCAGGCAAAATGATTGGTGTTGGCTGTGCTTGCTGCTTGTCCCTGGAGGAAACGGAGCCCTTAGAGAGTGATGGTAACCCCTTTGTATCTGCTTCCATAGCAAAAGTGAGTCCAGGACCCCAGTGGAGGTAGGTTTCTGGAACCAGTGTGGTTGGGGTCCCAGGTTTGTTCCTGACTTCCACCTTGCCTTGGGCTACCAGGGTTTTTTTCCCACAGGTGCCTTCTTGAGCCCCAAGCTGCTCATGAGGTCGGTGACTCCAATCTGTGAAAGCAAAGCTGTGGGGAAGACACATGTCACATCCCCGAGAGAGAGGTGGGCAGAAGTGAGAGACTTCAGAGGGAGTCCAGGCCGAGCTCACCCTGGCACCCCTACCAACACCTGCCTTGGGGGTACGAGGGGAGAGGAGGATTTGGAAATTGTGACCTGTGGCCTCTGAAGGCTCCAGGTCCTGTTCCCAGGGGCAACTGGAGCTCCTGGACCCTTCTGAAGCCTCCAGTCTTTGAGGTGGGGATTCAACCTCCTATTCCCTGGGATCAGAGCTAAGTGAAGAGGCTGCTCCGAGGAAGGGAGGCTGACAACAGGGGAGGCTGGGAGAGGACCCCTGCCTTTCTGATCTTGGGAAGAGCCTCGGAGAAACGGGTGGTCCGTTGGGCCACTCAGCCTGCCCTGAAGATGTTCCTTAACGGCAGCGAAGGAAAACCAATGTTTGGCACCAACTGCATGCAGACACATTCTCAAATCTCTCCTTCCATGCAGTCGGCCGCTCTGGAAGGTGGTCCCACTGTCAGCGTGTCCATCAGGTGAGGGATGGGGGTTTCCCAAGGCCTTTTGGGATTTATGCAGAGTCTCAGGCTGAAAGAATGGGAGATGAGGTCAAAGAAGGAGAGGACAGAGGCCTGGGGAGGTGCAAATAAGCCGCAGAACTCGTCTGCTCTGGGACAAGACCTCCCCCCCAACACACACACACACACACACACACACACACACACACACACACACACACACACAGAGGCCCAGGAAGGGAGGCATCACTGGGGCCCAGCCCAGCAGAGCGGGGAGCCCCACCAGGGATCAGGAAGACAGTTTCCTCTCAGTGTCTTCATGCCACAAGATGTAAAATAATCCCCTCGGCTCAGAAAAACACATTTTATGGCTGTCTGACTCATTTCCCACAAAGCTAGGTTCAGCACCCACCACCCCCCCAACGTTTAAAGCTTTTGTTTTGAAAAATATGTTGAAAATTTTAGGATGACTTTTAGACATAAATCGTCCCCTTCCTCACCCTCGTCCCAGGACCCCCTCACCTAATTTCCCAAGCCCTGGCTGCCGGAGCCTCAGGAGGACCATGTCCAAGTGGGTGGGGTGACTCGGGGACCTCGGGCCACACAGCCTTCAGGGGCAGGGCGGGCTCATGCCTGCTGGGCACTGAGATGAGCTGTTGGGACACTCCAGAGAGGCGCCTCCCTGCCATCTGCCGCAGTGCTCCTGATCCTTCTGGTTTGGGGTCCCCTTTGGGCCCCAATAGCGCCGTCGCCTTCGCCAAGCCTCATAGTCTCTCAGGCTGCTTCTGAGAACACAGGCAATATCTGGCTGGTTGCTTCTAACCTCAGCACCAGACGGCACAGGACCCACAGCAGCTGAAGGAGGCCTGAGCTCAGAAGAGGGGGCCCCCTCCCAGCTCCTGCGGACCCCACAGACAGCACAGGGGAGGAGCCCAAGTAGAAAACCTAGGGCTCACACCCAGGGCTCTGTGGGCGGGCCCCTCCCCAGAGGTTGCCACACCTGGAGGACCCACTGTCCACAGAGTTGACCTCCCCTCCCTGGAGCTTGGCACACATAAGGTCCTCCACATGGTGCCCAGAGGGGCAACCTGATCATCCTAAGGGTCTTCAGGGAGAAGTAGCAGCCGGCAGCTGAGCAAGGACACCCACCTGCATCAACTTCTATTAGACCGGGAGCATTGAATGGGCTACACAGAGAAGCCTTAGGCAGAGACCGTGGGCCTGTGGGAGCTACCCAGGTCTGCCCAGGTCTACTCTGGCTCATTTCCATTTCAGACCACGGTCAGCTCTGGACGTGGCCCTGGTTCTAGTTGTCCATGGCTCTGCACTCCCCACCTGGGAGCAGGACGCAGTTGCGGGAAGTCTCCAGTTGTGGGAAGAAGATGCAGAAGGGAGCTAGCGCAGGCATCCCTCTTGTCAGGGGGTATGTGGATTGTGGTCCTCCAGACTGGCTGGGCCATGGGCATCAGGGGAAAGGCCAGAGGTGACCGGACTTCCTTAACCACAAAAAAATGACTCAGCTAAATTGAGGAAGGCTTCCGTTTCGGCAGAACATTTTTTCCACTATGGTAAGAGCTTTTCACCCACGGGCTCCAGGGGAGCTGAGTACCCCAGAGGGGGGTTTAGGGAGTTTCGGTTTGAATAACCAATGCCGATTCTTAATCATTATTTTGAAGAGGCAGCTCTTGGTTTTCCAGCAGGTGGCTGGGTCCCGGGCAGTCAGGCCAGGTGTGTGTGCGTGTGTATGTGTGTGTGTGTGTGTGTGTGTGTGTGTGTGTGTGTGTGTGTCGCATGCTCATGTGCATGCACATGCATGTGCATACATGCAAGTACGCACTTGTGCCCTGAGGTCCCTGGGGCCCAGGAAGCGGGAGAGTCAGTTGTGATCATTCCCTTTGGCCCAGCAGTCTCTTCCCAGGTCTGCAGATAAGACAGGGATTCTCCAGTCCTTGTGACCCTTCCAGCCTGAAAAGGGCCAACAGCTACGTTGAATTTAATTGTGCCAGGCAGCAGGTTGAGCACTTACCTATATTATTACCTCTAGATGTTCACAACCTTGGGAAGTGGGTCCCTCCCAGATATCAGATGAGGCTCAGAGAGAGGAGAGAGGACAGCACCAGTCAGACATGGCCAAGCACACCCAGGGAGCCTAGCACCATTGTAGCCCTCCCAATTACTGCCCTGCCTGTCCTTCGCCCAGCTCCTGACACTGCCGAGGGTTGTCTGCTGTAGCAACTGGCCACCCTAGACTGGTGAGGCCGAAGGGTTACTTTCCAGCCCATCAGTGACCAGAAGCTGGGTCTTGCCCTGGACTCTGGGATGTAAAGTCAGGGTATCTCCAGTGTGGCCCTGAGCCCTGGGCAGCCTGAGTGACAGGTAGGATCTTCTAAGAAGGACAAGGCTGGCCCTGGCCCTTGACTTCTGGCCTAATATTAATGGTGAGGAGAAGGCCTGAATCAGGTACTTGGTAGGGCAAAAGGCTGTCTGCTTTGAGTTCCTCCCTTTTCCTGTCCAGACCAGGTGGGGACCCTGGAGGTAATAGTAGCAGGTTCTGGCCTGGACCATGAGCACAGTAAGGGTGTGGGAAGGGCTGGCCCCAGGCATGGCTGCCTGGGCAGGAGAGTGCTCCTTCTCCCATCCCCAATGGACGGGAGGCCTGGTGTCTGCTCCCACCTGGCGAGATCCCCAGCCATCAAAGATTCCTACTTCCCGTTCCCTTTCTAGGGCGGTCTCTTCCCTCAGGCCTCAGCTCTGGGCAGGGGGATGGGGAGGGGTGACAAGGGCAGGACCCTTCTCCCCACATCATTGTAGGCTGGATCTTAGTTCTGCTGGGGCCCTCCATGTCCTGCTCCTCCCTGCCTCCTGCTCTGGCCTGTGGTCAGTTTTTCCAGACTAAAGCTGCTTGGTAGAACAGGCCTTGTTCAGTCTCTAGGGATTTCAGAGGGTAGATTGGACCTGGCTGGTGGGGCTCTGGGGCCAGGCTGGGGTGAGTGTGCTGCCTGGGGCCAGGACATGTGTCCTGGCTCTATGGCCTCCCCAAGGCCCAACTCACTGGACAGATTCCAGGGAGGAGCAGGGGCTGCAGAGGGTGGGGGAGGAGGCCAGGGCTGCAGCCCCTGGGGTGCTGGCAGCTCCAGAGCAAAGGGCAGATTGGCTTTGGCCAGAGCAAGCAGGGCAGGGGTTAGTGTAAAGATGAGGCTTGGCCCAGGGACCAAAGGAGCTTCTGAGTGGCCCCCTTGAGAAGACAGAAGACGGGATCAATAGGGAGAGTGGGGAGCAAAGAGTCAAGAAAGGAACAGGACCATAATAGGCCAAAGCCAAAGGTGAGGCAGGGAGAAGAGGAGCAGAGGAAGACAGAATTGAGGAGCAGCTCAGAAGGACGGAGCAGACATGGCAGGGCCCCAATCCTGCTGGTCCCACTGCCGGCAAAGAGCCTCTCCCCAGGCCAGGGCCCCAGGAATGGGACAGGAGCCAGGTTGGAGCTGTAGGGTGTGGCACTTTCTGGAGGGCCAAGGGCTGCCTCTTGCCCTTTTTCTTTATTTCCTTGCCCTCTGCCCACACAGAGGCCCCCACCTTTTCCACCCCCAGGGCTCACACAACATAGCTGTGTCTGTGAGTGTTGTTTCTGTGCACAAGTGTGCACGTCCTCATGTGCACATGGGAGTGCAATATGTCTGAAGCCATTGCATCTAGGACCCGCCATATCCAGGATCATAAAGGCATCCTTCGCGCCAGAACATGGCCTCTCCTGGAGCCCAGCCCCATGCGGCCAGCCCTTCCTGGGGGCCTGGGTGTTCCAGTAGAGTTGATTCTCGCTCCTGCAAAACACCCAGATAACCCTTCTGCCCCACAGTGGAGCAGCAGAGGAAATTCCCTGGTTCCCAGGAACCGCACAGTCCCCAATAGATGGAAGGCCTGACTGAGCAGAGGCCCCAGACCTACTTCTTCTCCAGAAGAAGGGAATCAAGGTGCTCCCACGTAGGCCACAGAAAGTTCCTCACCTGCAAAGCTCAGTGTGTGAGTGTGCACATGTGCACATAGGTGAACACTCACATCCACATCTGTCTCCTTGTCAGTGAGGCCTGTCAGCCCCACTCACCATTGCTCATCATCCCTTCATCCCGATCCCTCTGTGGCTCCCGAGGACCCAGGGTATCAACTCAAGTTCACCACCTGTCACTACCTGGCCTGTCCCAGCCCTTCTTCTACCATCCCCAGTTCTTCCCTCAACCCCCTCATCCAGCCAGGTGGGCCTCCCCACCAGCCCTGTTCCTCATGCACATTTTCCATGCAGATGTTCTGCAGTGCATGCACCCGGCAGCCACTGTGTATTTGTGGCATCTGCCTCTGCACAGGCTGAGTTGAGTGAGAGGTTGTCTGAATTGGGGAAGAAACCCAATTCCCACTGCTTTGAGCATGAAGGACTTCACTGACTCCTGCAATGGGAAAATCCAGATGGTTCCAACTCAGGCGTAGCCGAGTCTCAGTTATCAAAATCTGTATCCATATCTCAGCTCTCCTTCCCTTTGCACTCAATCTCCAGAAAGACTCCCAGTAAGAAAGCCAATTATCTCACTTGCATTCTCCAACTTTGCCACCCAGGGAAAAGAAAACAATGTTTCTCTGAATTTCCAGCACAAGTCTTAGGACTGATGACCATTGGCCATACCCAAGGCACGTGACCCACTTTTGGAGCCCAGCTTTTAGCAGCCCTGCCTGAACCATGTGGTCTGACAGAGGTAGAGGGCTGGTTCTTCAGAACAATACCAGGGATAGTTCCAGCAGAAGGAAGTGAATGGTAGGCAGCCAGGGTCTCAGCGGTCTATCCAGGTGACCTCATGTGCAAGTGATTACCTGGGCAGGGTGGGGACATGTGCTATTCCTATCCTTGGTCTCACTCCAAGTAAGAATGGAGTCTAGAATTCTGGAGCTCCATTTCTTATTATACAGATGAGGGAATAGGCTCAGAGAGTCAGGGGTCACACAGCCAGTTGGACCCAGACAGATTAAAGCACAGGCCTTCTGACAGCTAGTTCTCACTGTCCACTAAGGAGCCACAGCTGCACATTGGAATCACCTGCCCACCCTGCCTCTGAGTCTGGGACGGTGATACTTCAGCAAGTCCCAAATATCTGCATCTGCAAGAATAGCATCAGCCCTGCTCACTCGGCAGAAGTTCAGCACTGAAGGACTTGACAGACTGATGTGGGCCCTGAGCCCAGGGCTTGTGATACCCCAGCTGCAAAACCTGGTCCAAGAAGGAGGAGCCCACTTCAAAAGCCAGAAGGGCAGGGAGAAGGGTGCAGAGAGAATAGGACCAGGGGCAGGGGTGGGAATATGTGGTAGACTGATCCAAGGTGGGGTCGGAGAGGCCCAGGTGTCCAGACCTCCAGCCACTGCTTCATCTCAGCAGCTGAGGAGGGGGAGGGAGGCCTGGACCATGACTACAGAAGAGGTCAAGGGGCAGAGAAGCCAGGAGGGGCCCAGCAGACTCGAGGGCTGTGGATGCTTGACCAGAAAGGCCTGTTTACTCAGAGGCCCACGAGGTCAAGGCCCAAACCCAGGGTTAATTATTAATAGCTTGCCCAGCTAGTGGCTGCCTGATGTGGTATAGGCCAGAGCCCAGGACCCAGGCACCACCCCCCACTGCCATCCTGCACAAGAGGGCCCCTGGAGTGCTTCACAAAACCCTGGCTCTTGGCAGAGTCTCTGGAACTCTGACGTCCCCCATCACAACAGGAGAAAGGCCTATGCCAGGATCCTGGGAGCACCAAGATAGGCAAAAGGTGTGGGTGTCCCATAACTCAGCCCCTGGGGTGTCCAGAACTTGTTCAGGAAAAGGGTCATAGGGATTGGGGTGATATGTGGTTTCCTGGCAGGGGACAGGTTTGGTGGCAGGATCGGGGTCAGGAGTGGTATCTGTTGGGGACAGGCATCCTAGGCTGAGCTCACCAGGGTCTGGGCTAGAGGTGCTCTGGGGACCCCCCCAAGGGACTGTTGTTTGTGCTGACCCTGTCTCAAAGATAGCTGAGTCCCATACCATGGGGCTGCAGCACCACCACCACCTTCCCCAGAAGTGCTGGGACAGGTACCTCCTATGCCCTGGGGACAGCACCTGCTCTTTCCAAGGAGCAGGTGCTGACAGAGGAGCTGTAGCAGCTTTAACAGCTTAGGGCTGCAAATCTCCGCTTTGTCCTGCAGATTTGGCCCTTGCTCTAGCATTTGGTGAGGGAAGGGAACGAGGACTTAGTGGTATTGTCACTGTCCACCCTCTCCAGATTCAACCCCCCTCCCAGGCTCCTGGCCCTAAGGCAGCCTTGTCCTCAGCCTGACCCAAAATCTGGAGCCATACCAGTAAGAACGGTGTGCACGGTAAGTGTCTACTGTCCCTGGACCTTTGGTTGACCCAGCGTCTCTCAGAAGGAGATGGTGGTGCCTCTGAGGGAATCTGCTGGTTGGATCAGATGCTCCTAGAAGGTGGGTGCAGCCTGGGACTCTGTACTTCTCATGAGCTCCCAGTAAGGTCTACAGAACTCCCTGCCCCTGAGCCAGGTAGTCTTTCCAAATAGTCCCTGAACAAAGCTCCCATGGGGCTTTTCAATAACCTTTAGATTCGTAGACTGTCAGCCTTTCTTCATGTGTTAGGCTTTGGGGGATGGGACCCAGGAAGGGAAAAAGCTGCCTTGCAGAGAAGGGCCTGAGACAGCCAGGTCCTGGGCATGTCTGCAGCTCCTCTTTGTAAATGTGGTGCCATCTTGGGTGGTGGGGAGGAGGTGATTGTCCCTGCCTCCACAACAGTAATGGTGATGTCTAGGTCCAGAGTCCCCATCCTGTGTGGCCAATGGGGAGCATTTAGGAAAGGCTCTAGTACATGTCCCATGGCCCTGCTCAGGGGAAGGCTTTTGTGGCTGCCTCTGTCAATCCAGCCAAGGCTCAGTGTTTGCACATGGCATCTCAGCTTGGGCCCCATGGAGCACTGCCCAGATCAGACCCTCAGGGTCCACTTAGGACAATTGTTCCCTTTTCAAGGCACCACTTCTGCACGACCAGGAAATCCTGAACCAAAGCTGCCTGTCCCTCCCTGAGTCAACACTTGCAGAGGAGGGCTGGGGAGCAGGAACACAAGCCACAAGACTTGGCTTAGCTGCACCAGCCCCAGGAGTGCAAGCCAGAGACAACCGCACCACATGCAAGCAGAAGCACACACGCATGTTCACACAGACACTGGGCCACGCACATGTATAGTCATCCATTTACACTCAGATACATGCATTCATAAACACACTAGTGGTCACATAAGCATGTTCATACCGATATGCACGTACATGTACAAACACGTGGGCCCACATGCATGGACACACAAAGCTTTGCTGCCTCCATAACAAAGTCCAGGCCTGCTCTGTCTATCCTGGCTCCCTCAACACACCACACAAACACACTCACATGCACACTCTGCTCTGCTGTCCCAAAGTCTCCACAACCTTCAACCTGCAAACAGCAGCCACCCAGTGCCAGGAGCCTATTCTCCTGGCACCCCTGCAAGTCTAGACCAGGACTGAGTCCTTAAATCTTGTTGCAATATGTTCTGTCTTTGGGGTTAAATGCTGCGCACAGTGCCCGAGTGCCACTGGAGAAATGGGAACTTCTAGAGGAGATGCCGCATTCGGCATCCTACAGAGTCTAGCTAGGCTGCTCTGGGCTGGGCTGGGGCTACAGATCCCCCTGGGCACCTGTCTCAGGGCTTGCTCTCTGACCAGATCCACCTGTTTCCAGTTGGTCTGTGCTATGGTTTGAATATGAGCTGTCCCCCAGAGCTCCTGTGTTAATGCAGAAATATGCAGGGGTGAAATGATTGAATTATGAGTTCTAACTTAATCAATCCAATCAATCTAGTTTGAATGGACTGACTGGTGGTAAGTGTAGACAGGTGGGGCATGGCTGAAGAAGGTGGGTCACTGGAGTGCATCTTCCCCATGGTCCCTTCTCCCCACCTTTCTAATTCCTGGCCACCATGAGCAGAGCAGTTCTCTGCCAGGCCCTCCCTCCACGATGCTCACCTTGGGCTCACAGCAATGGAGTCAACTGACCATGGACCAAACTTCTGAAACCATGAGCCAAAATAAACTTTTCCTCTTCTCAGTTGCTCTTGTCAGGTATTTTGGTCACAGCGACCCAAAGCTGACTAACACAGTCCGCCTGGCTAGATGGCCCCCGACACAGGAGCTCTCTGGCTCACAGTAGACCTCTGCAGACAGAGTGGTTGGATAAAGAGTTGAAGGCCTTGCAGGAGGGTTCTCTGTCCTCTGGGCTGACCTCAGGGCTCTGGAGGTCCCTGCTACCCTGCCACCTGCCTCACCTTCCTGGATCACCTCCACCACGTGAGAGCAGGGCCCAGGTGAACCAGCCTCCCTGCAGCTCCTGTCTCTGGGTGGCAGGCAGGCAGTCCCAGGACGTGCCCACACACAGCTCCCCCGCGGCCGCACGCCAAGCCAACGCCAGAGCCAGGCCAAGAGCAGCAGTCTTGGGGCCTGCCCACCACCCACGTCCTGCCCGGCCTTCCGCGACTGCTCCGGGGGAGACCTGGCAGGACTCGACTCCCATCCACACACCAGCCCCCCAGGGAGGACAGGCAGCTCGCCCTGCGGATCTCGCAGCAGCCACGGATCTTTGCAAAGGTTGACCCCATCCTGTTCCAGGCCCAGCCCCTGAACGCTTCCCAGGCCTTCAAGTCTGCTGCCCAGCCCCCTGCGGCCTGCAAAGTCCTGACCACCTCCCCACCTCCATGCTTGTCACTCTGTTCCTCCCTTGGGCTATGCTGGCTTCCTTCCGTCCCGTCTCTCCAGCAGCCGGCTCCTGCCTCTGGGACTTTGCACTGAGGCTCCCTCTGGCTCTTCACCTGGCTGGCTCTCTTCCTTGATCAGGGTTCAGCTCTACTGCCACCTCCCCGGGGAAGGCCTCCTGAAGTGGTCCCTGGTCACGGCCTGGTTCTGCCTCGTGGTTCTGTTCCCCTTGCTCTGGGGGCCTCACTTCCGTGGCTCTCACCTGCCTTCCGTGCTGGATTGTGGGCTGCATGAGGGTGAGGACCGAGCTGCTCTCGTTCCCAGCTTGGAAGGGGCCTGTCTCACAGCTCGTTGGCAGTCTGCTTGTGTTTGTTGAGTGAATGAATGATGGAGAGAGGGCAATGCTGAGCCCAAATGCATGAAATAGGACCAGCTCTGTGCCAGGTGTGGGGACAAATCTGTATGGGGGATGTTGGGGGCTCTGAGGGTCCTCCTGACTCTTGTCATTCAGTCAGGCCCCCCAAGTGGGATAGTCCTAAGATCAGGATTTGGACCTGTACATTTTGCCCCTGTTGGGATTTAGGCTCTGTGGGCCGCTCTGCTCTGTACAGCAAGGATGTCCTTGTATCTGATCTCCTGGATATAAGTGGGGTCCCAAATCTGCCAGTTCTTTCCTTCTGCCAGTTCTATCTTTGTCACAGACTCTGGCCCCTGGAATGTCTCCTCTTATCTGGGCCTGGGCAAGCCTTTCTCATCCCAGTGCCCTACCGGACCCCCTTCTCCACCTGACGCTGTGTCCTTACCACACCCAACTCTGAGGCCACACCCAGCTCCTCTGCCAACCTGTACCAGGAACCCATCAGGAACAAGGGGCCATAAGAAGTTTCTGGGCACTTCATAGGCTTCTCTCAGGTTTTCATAACCTTGGACCAGTGTGGGTAGAGATCAATGAGGTGCTTGGAGGACAAGTTCAGAAGAGGTCACTCTGAACCCAGGAGATGAGGGCTCAGTGAACTGGTTAGTGGACTGGATAGTAGATTACTTAGTTCACTCATGTATGTTCTCTTCGTTTGTTGAATATGCACCACGTTTGAGCCAGAGTAATTCTGTTTCTTCTCTCTATGCAGTAGCTGCTGGGCTCTGGGGAAGGACTGCCCAGGCTGGTCCAGGACAAGGCAGGGAGACATTGACTTGGTTCTCCCCAGAAGTTAGCCAACAATACCCCTCCTCCCCGAGCCAAATACAACCTGCTGCCGAGTTGGGAAAAAAATCAAAAAGAATAACATTTCATGACATGTGAAAACGATACAAAATTCACATTTCTGTGTTCATCAATAAAGTTTTATTGAAACACAGTCACATCCATTCACTTATGGATTGTCCTTGGCTGCTTTTGTTCTGTAATGGAAGTGAAGTGTTGCAACAGTGATTCTATGGTTCACAAAGCCTAAAATATTGACCATTTGGTGATATTTTAGACAAGACTTACGGTCCCCTGCCCACTTACTGAGGGCAAGTCATCTCTGCTCCTAGGACTCAGTTTCCCTTTTGTAAAATGCAATGAGCAACACTTTACTGAAAATGGCAATGTGGATTCCAGGATTTACCATCTCTCCCCAGTGACATGACTGTCCCACTCTTCCTTCACTCCAACATGTAGGAACTGAGCACTTACTAATTTTGTGCCAGGCAAGGGGCTGACCTGATACCAAGTTTCTCCCATCCAGGAGTATGGAGACTGTTAAGCTGGATGGACCCAGAGGAGGGATGAGGAACCTGGCCTGGAACTTGCAGGTGGCTTCTAGAGGGAGTGATGCCCCCAACTTAGTATTAAAATACGAGTACCAGTTCGATAGGGGAAGGAGCAGGGGTGTTAGGAACAGCCTTTGCAGGGGTACAGAGGCTGAGATGGTGGCAGGCCTGGATGTGGTGGGGGCACTGTGAAGCCAGGTGATGGGGGACTCTGGGGAATCGGAGGCCACCCTTCCTCACCAGCCCCACCACACCCCACCTAGGTTTGGCTCTAGGCTGGCAGTGGAGCAGGCCAAGGGTGGATGTCAGGATCTGGCAGGGAGGGTGGGGCATTGAGGATGGGGGAGGGAGGGTGCCCTCAGGACCCCACCACTCCTGGGGCCCTGCCCACAGCTGGCAGTGCCACTGGAATTGGAGGAGCAGGCTGGTGGGCGGGAGCCTGGAGGGGGAGCTTCCAGGACTGGGGCCGCCTGGTCCTGCCCCTGGCCCCGGGCAGTTGATGGAGTCCAGAGCGGAGGCAGGCTGCCACAGGCGGGGGAAGCTGGCAACAAAGGCCTATTCTTCAGGGTTTAAAAAAGTCTTAAAACCTGTCCAACTTTCCTTCGTTAGATGCTCCGGGATGTTTCCCCTTCTGAGGCTGCTCAAGATATGTGGCTGATAAGAGCCAGATTTGAGGAGACTTAATTATGGCCCCGAGACCTTAGTGTAAACAATTGGCAAATGTTTTATACCTCCCTTCAGTGTGAATGGGGAGCGCAAGCCAGGTGCCAGGCAGGGGGACCCAGTGACCCCAGGCTTTGTGGGTGCCCCACACTGTCTCTCCTGTGCGGGGAGGGGTAGTCTCTGGGCAGAAAGGCAGCTAGGACCAGAGTTTGGCATGAATCCCTACCGTGTGGCTGTGGGCTTCGAGTCTTGGCTCTACAGTCTCCTGACCATTTGGCCTGGGGGTGTTCATCTGTGACAGTGATAATCCTCAGGCACTAAAGGAGTCAGTCTAAGTCAAGTGCCCAGCATGTAGAGAGTGCTCAGGATATGCTGGACAGAAGCATGGGGGCAGACCAGGCCCTGTCCTGACCTTGATCTGGGTTCCAGTTCCTAGGAGGAAGCATCTGGCTCCTCAACTCCATCCCTGACCAGCCAGATGAACAGGGAGAGGGACAATGGTTCTGCCTCTTTGCATTCCTGACATATTTGCCCCCACACCTCATCCTCAGGCCCAGGGTACTCATGGGGTTTCAGGGTCTGGCTGGGGTTGCTCCTCCTAGAAGCACCGTGTCTCCAGTGGATCAAGGTCCCACCTGAAGTGGCCACTTGAGAACTGCCCTTTGCACCCTCCCTTATTCATGCCCACCTCCAACATCCTGGGTCCTGTGCATACCCTAAACCTACCTTAGGCAGCCCCTGAGGAGTTCCCTGGGTGAAGGAAGCCTACTTCTTCTCCTATTCTCCCCTGAGGGCATAATTCAGCTTCACTGGGGAGAGGAACTCTGCTCAGTGGTGGAGCAGGCTGGAGTTGGGAGGAGAGATGATTCCCCCAGATGGATACAGTCGTGCACTCACCGAGAGACAACAGGTGCACATGTGCAGATCCCACATGACCTCGCCTCCATGCACACACATGAGCACTCTGGCCAGGTGTGCACTCCCCAGGCCAGACCAGGCCCTGCTCTCCCTCCAGTAGGCAGCAGCTCTGCTCCCAGGGGGCCATCACAAGCTAGGTGTGTGTGCACGGCCAAGGTGGTGCTGCCTGTACCATGTGTCCATACATTGGGAGGAAGCAAGAAGGAAGGAGTCCCCCATGTAAGGTAGCAATGCTCAAGGTCATTCTAGCAGGACTCAGGCCCACTATGACCTTGGGCAGGTTCTCACAATGGAGTCTCCATCAGGAAAGTCTTCACGGGAAGGGCTTCAAATCAGCCCTCAGCAGCTGCCACATCCCCGAGGGTATAGAACCCCCTTCCCTCTGTGGAAGTCCCTTGGGTCATGGTGATCAGCCCCCACTAGGCCTCCACTTGAGACCAGGAAGCCATTTTGATCCGTGATGAGAAGAGGAAGTTCCTGTGGCCCCAAAACAGAAACAGGAAGCTGGGGGGGCAGTATGGATAGGGAACGGGAAGGGGGACACAGACAGCCGGCAGATGCACCCAGAATCCCTCAGCCTTCCTGGGCCCCACACCAGCAGCCGTGTCTGGTTATCTTTGCCTGACCCTAGTGCCTAGGACTTTTCTATGCCCAGATGTGCCCACTTAAGGGGCAGATATGCTGAGGGTTCCTCAGATGCTGGCTAACTGTCCGTTGAGATATGTTTAATTGTCCAGTCTGATCTGGTTCTGGTGGAGAGGGTTGCTTGAACCTTCAAGTGTTTGCCTCTGGCCATGACCTCTCCCTGGCCCGAGTGCTGCCCCATGTCATCGTCCACAGGGCTGACCTGACCCACCATGTCATTGTGACCAAGTGATCCTTCCCCTGACTAAGTACTCCAGCACCCAGCCTTCTGGCCATGAGTCTGTCCTGCTGCCTGTTGGATTCTGGCATTGGCCACTGACTCCCAACTCTAGCTATTTCCCCAACTGTCTTATGGGATGTGGCAGGTCCACAGTCCCTACCTCTCTTGATAACTGTACTCAGGACTGTCCTGATCCCCTCAACAGAGTCCAGAGCTGAAACTCTGTCCCTTGGGCACCTCTGCCTCACAAGGTCTCATCTGGTGCCTTAGTCCCTACCCTGTTATATGGGCTGAAAGGTAGAACGTCTACAAAATGCGCAGTGGCCTCAACTCATTGTGCTCCTGGACAGAGGGATGGTGGTATTCAGAATCACCCACCAGCCACTGGAAGTGAGAGTCTCCACTTACAGAGAGCCCAGCTGGGCTGAAGTAAAGTCCATGGAAGCCAGGAGAGCAATTTTCAGGGGAAGCAACTGCCTGTTCCTCCTCCCCAGGTTTGGAGGCTCCTGCAGGAAGACTCTGGGGGTGAGTGGGCGGGGGCCAGAGCCCAGGGACCAGAGAGACACATGTCACCAATTTCAGTTCTGCCCCGACTGGCCTGAGGCAGTTTGGGACTTCCCAGGGTGGAAGGACTGGCTGGGGCACCAAGCCACTTGGGGGCAGGGCTAGTTCTTGAGGACCCCTTCCCTACCATAACTATCTGTGGAGGAGCAAAGGGAAGCTCTGGGGACCCAGGGTGGGCTGCACATGGGAGGCATGTGCTTCCCTGATTGTCTCCTCTCTCCCTGGGCCCCCAGAGCAGGTCCCTCCACAACTTCCCGCTGGTCAGCCTCAACCCAAGATAATGGCAACAAAAGACTTCCTTGGCCTTTTGTACCCCAAAATGAAGCCTTTAAAAGTATAGCTGTCACAAAGGTATCTGAGGAAGATTTTTCAGTCAGGGAATGAGCTATACCAGGTGGCTGACTCTCCTACCCCAAGCTGAGGGATGAGGTAGAAGACACAGGAACCCCACAAATGGCTCCACTCTTAATCAACTCCCTGTGGTTGTCCCCCAAAGAAGGAAAATGGGGAATGGAGTGGGGTGGACCAGCAAAACCCCCACCTGGGCCCAGCGGGCAACGGGCAGGCAGTCAGGCCCAGAGTCAACAGGGAAACGGCCCGGCCGGAGGGAGCACATCTGACCGGACCCTGTTCTTGGGAGATCAGTTGTGAAACTTGCTTCAAACCCCCAAACCACAAAAACGGCCAATTTTCCCAGCTCTGTTCTCACGTTTCTTAGATCAACCAAGGAGACTTCAGTATTTCCATCCAAGAGAATTCAGGCCAGCTACTGGCCCAGGGGGACAGGAAAAGCCCCAGTACATAAAGATGTGGGTGCTACGGAAACCCCTCCCACATTTGTCTGAAGCACCCTGTTCCTGTCAGTCACTTTGCAAATGTGGGGTTCAGAGACAGGACGAGGAGGACTGGGCCTAATGGAAACATCTGGAGATCAGGACAGAGGGGCCCAGGAGCTGCCTGAGCTGCCTCAGAAGACTTTTCCAGCACCCTTGCTGGGGGAAGATGGCGTCTATCTGATGTAGGGTCAGAAGGCAGGTTGCTGGGGAGATGACCTTCTGTTTGGAGAGAAGAAGGTCAACAGAAGTGTCACCTCACATCTCCCCATCACATTTGCAATGTATGTAGCTCTGGTTGTCCATCCCTCAGGGACTGCTTATAGTAGAAAAATGGGCTTGCACCAAGCAAGGACTCCTGGAGGACATTCAGAGAAATGAGCAGGACCTGAGCGGGGAGGCACAGCTTTTCTCGGCTGTGTCGTGAGTGATGGTTAAGGCCTTCTTGGAAAGAGAGAGGCTGCCCAAGGGTGCTAGGATGATGGGTGGCCTCGAAGCCTCAAAGCCCTATTCCCCACTGCAGGGATGAGAGGACCCTCTCTGTTGGCGACAATCCACCCCTTTCTTCTTTCTTCTGTCAGATGCCCCACCAGCAAAGGAAGCCAGATGAGGACCCCATGCGCCGCTGCTCCCTCCTGCAGTCTGCCCTGACCACCCATACTACCCCCAAGGCTGTCCTCATGTGGCCTGGTGTCCTGCTCTAGGCCTGGCCACCTGTTTCCAGCTGCAGCCTCTTGCAGTGGGGGAGAAAATCCCTGATCTGGATGAACTTTAGTGGTGATTCCAAAAGCAAAATGTTGCTTTGGAGAAACACACCAAGCTGTAGCTCATGTGTCCCCTGCACTGGAACTTTTCATGATATTACATGAAAGAGGGAATTGATACCGACTGCACTCCATGTGCAAACCATGGTGCTGGTTAATATTGGCTGTGATTGGCATGAAAACCACTTGTTGTAAGTGAAACACTGCACAACCACTGCTAAGGCCCAGAGCCTTCTTCCTGAGGGGCCTGTGGTCTGGAAATAGTGCTCCATAGCCAAGCCCAAGGTAAGAGTCACAGAGAGCCCGCCTGAGGGACAAGGTTAGGGGGTGGCCACCAGCTGATGAGATGCAATGAACCCAGAATGCAAAGAAGACAGTGGGCTCCTGTGTGTGCCTCAGTCACATGCATGCGCCTCTCTGGATATTTCCGCTTGCATGTCTACATCTGTGAGTCTGACCGAGTGTCTATGTACGTGGGAATTTCCAAGCATTGTCTACACGTGGGATGTTTCTGTGTGTGGGCCTCAGCTCATCCGAGTCTCAGGGTGTGTTTATGTATATGTTCACCCAGCCACTATCCAGTGTGACCAGGCCCAGCCAGGTACTGGATAGGCAGTGGAGGACACAGTTCCTGTCTCATCTTGTCCACAGTCTGGTGGTTGGGGAACAGGAAAGAGAAATTACACCTACGACAGTATAGTCAGGACAATGATATAGGAATTGATGATTTGAGGACAGAGAACGGGAGCCAAAGCCCCCCCACATCAAGGGAGCTGATGTGGCTTGGCATAGGGAACCTGGATCCTCTAAGTGACCTGGGATGCATGGGAGTGGCCAGGTGAATGGTGAAAGAGAGCCTTCCAGGCAGAGATAACCACATGTGCCAGAGTTGGGGGCTCAGGAGTGGTAAGAGGACCAGGTGGCAGGAGCTGAGAAAACTGACAGTGTGGAAAGCATGGGCAGTGCCAGGACAAGAGACAACTGGATGCCTAGGCCTAGAGGCCCCAGTAACAATAGTGGACTGATTCCAAGAACTGTAGGAGCAATGAAAGTGGCCAATCTGGTGGCCATTTGATAGGATCACTCCATCTGCTAAGAGGAGCTGGAGGAGGATGGAGCGGCCATTCAATGAGAAGGGACAGTGCTCTGGGACTTGAGGGACATGAGGACATGTGGAGGGGTACATGGAATGCAAAGTGGAAGAATGAGCTGCACAGCTTGGCGATAGAGGTTATAAGGACTGAGGCTTCCTGGGTGCGCGTGCATGTGTGTGTGTGTGTGTGTGTGTGTGGAGCGGGGTGTGCACCTGGGTACACCAGTGTGGGTGCACAAGTGTGTCTGTGTACATGTCTGTGAGGGGCTCGGGCCTGGCCCTCCGCCCTCTCCTTCTCCTCTCCATCCTCAGGCCCCCGTCTCCCACAGCCTTGCCGCGGACGTGACAGGGACGGTAAGAAGGGTTCAGTGTTGCAACTGCATTTCCTCTCGAACCCGGGGCCGCCAGAGATTAACTGAGAGCCCCGTGTGCACTGGACGATAACACCCCCACCCCCCATCCCGTTTCCTAATCTCTGATTCATTTCCAACTGATAACAGGATGAGACTGTGAGGGCCGTGGCGACTGAAAAATGGCCCAGCCAGCCTCCTGCAGGGGCTCTGGACAACAGCCACTGAGGCAGGCCAGGGACGGGTAGTGGGGAGTAGAGAGCTGGGTAGGGAAGAGAGAACAAGGATAGAGAAAGAGGGAAGGGAAGAAGAAAATTACAGAATGAGAATGGAGAGAGAGAGAGAGAGAGAGAGAGAGAGAGAGAGAGAGAGAGAGAGAGAGAGAGAGAGAGAGAGAGAGAATGAGAATCAGGGAGAGAATGAAGACAGACAGACAGGGAGGGAGATAGAGACGGAGACAGGGAGATAGACTAAGGTCAGGGCAGGGTGACGGGAAAGAATGATAAGGAGAGAAAAAAACAGGAGAGCAGCAGAGACAGACTGATAGATGTGTAACTCTGCAGAGAGGGACCGGGGGTCTGGGGATGGGAGGAACTTTACTGAAGAGACTGAGGGAAAGCCAGAAGGAGAGAAGAGGTTGCCCAAGGTTAGGAAAGATGGAGAGAGTTTAAAATAAAAAAAAAAAAAGAAAGAAAGAAAGGAGGGGAAAAAAAAGAGAGGAGATGAAGACTGGACTGGCCTGGTCCTCCTGGGGCCCTGCCTGTGGGATCCGACACAGTGGGGAGGGGCAGGGAGTGGTCGTGCTGACCTGGCCTCAGCCAGGTACAGGCCCCAGTTGAAACAGGGCAGTTAAGGATAATGGTTCCAGCTCCCCTCTCCGTACACAGTCCTCTTAATCCAGGGGGTCCAGACCCTCAGAGCCCCTGAAGGAACATGCTGGGCTCGGGGGCTGCACACAGCTGGGAGAGACTGAGCAAGCCACGCTCCCCTGGGGCTCAGCAGCAGGGGCACTCAGTCAGAGGAAAGGTAGAATAGTCCATCAGGGTGCCTTTGGGTCCTGATAGGGTCTGGTGGGGCTGGCCAGTCAAGGAGGGCTGGGCTGGGCTCAAACCAGAGGGCTGGGATGGCAGAGGGTCTCTGCTTTACTGGCAGAGACCAGTGGAACTGGGAATTCCTGCAAGGAGGCAGGGATGCCCCTCAGGCTGCTGCTTAGGGATGGGAACAGGAATTCCCAGTCTCACCTCTTATCAATTCCCAGGCCCAACCGTCCTCTTGGGTCAAAATCTGGGTCCGGTTCAGAAATGATGTTTAGTGGAGGTGGAGGGAGGGGGGCTCCAGGAAGAGCAGAGCGCCGTCTCCCTCCCTGGCTTCTAGGCTCCTGCACCTAACAACAGAGAGAGGGGCACTGAGAGCTGCCCTCCTGAGGGGTGTCAGGAGCTGGGAAGGCTCCCCAAAACTCCTAGGTTCAGGCCTTCTTTTGAGGGAAGAGGGTCTTCCCGGAGCAGTTAGGCCAGAGACAATGGGCTTCCCAGAGGGGAAGATCCAAAGGTCCCTGGGGAGGCACTGGCTTGGTGTTCGAAGCCGGGCAGGAAGAGCTGGCATTGTGCAGAAGAAACTTGAAGAGCAGATGCTGAAAAGGCGGGGGACCAAGAAGGAGCGAATCACAGAATCACAAAGCTCAGGGAGTTCATTCTGCAAGGGACCTGCCGTCCTATTTGTATGTCAGTAAGTCCCTCTGTCCCCTAGACCCCCAGCCCTAACCCATGAAGGAAAGTCATCAACTATGCCTGTGGGGGACTCCTGCTCCAAGCCTGCCACTCGGGAAGACTCACCTCGCCCTCTCCTGGGGCAGGGCAGCCACCCCTCTGATTTGCCATGCCCGCCCTGATGCCCTGACTGCCTGCGACCACAGGAAGCGCTGCCCCAGCTCAGCACTTCCCTTTTCTGAAATCTGCCCCCAGCAGCCTGGTGGCCAGGGAAGGCAGACTTCCCGCTGCCCCCACTCTGGGCTCTTCCCACCGGTCACAAGTGGTTTGCTCCTGAGCTTCCCTGGGCAGAGGTGACCTTCTTGCCACAACCACAGATCAGTTATTTATCAGAACAGGAAAGATGGCACCAGAGATATGTCCTCACCCCGCCCAGGAGAGCTTGGCCTGCTCCAACGACCACGCGCCGGTTCCCCACATCATATGGGGCCTGCTCCCCACATCACACGGGTGTGTGTGGCTGGCACGTGCATTGGGGGATGCACCAGGAAGAGGTGCAGCAGGAGATCTTGTAGGCAGGTAGGGTGGGATGTGCAATACACCCTGGCACGTGGACTCAGATGAAGCTTTGTATGCAACTGGGAATAGTTGGGACATCTGGTGGCCTTTGGGTCCAGTGAGAGTCACTCTTCCTCCAGACTCACTCTCAACCTATGATGTTCCTAGGGCTCCTCTGTCCTCCTAACAGGGAATACTTTGGGGTCAGAGCTTTAGGGTGCTCTCCTATCCCACCATCCAGAGCAGACAGGGTGCTCTCCTGAGGATTTCCTAGTGAGGAACAGGAGAAGTAGCCATAGGGTTCCTCAAGAGCAGCACTATTGACATTCAGGGTTGTCCTGTGCATTGTAGGATTTTAGCTATATCCCTGGCCAGGATCCACTAAATGCTGGAAACATTTTCCTACCACTACCATCAATCACAATGATCCCAAATGTCTCCAGACATTGCCAAATGTTCCCTGGGAGGGCAACATTGTCCCAAGTCAAGAACTACTAATCTAAGTATACCAAAAGGCCCTCCAGATCTCAGTTGGCCTGTTTTTACAATTTTGTGTTAGAAATTCCTGGGTGGAAAAGACTAAGAAGCCAGAATCTGTTGTTCTTGGAAGTCAGAGGATGTTGCTCTCTGAAGGCTCTGTGCTACAGGGTCCAGGAACCCTTAGGTGTTCAGGCATAACTGAGGCGCAGAGCCTAGAACCAGAAAGGGGAACCCTATGAGATGGGGGATAATGATGCTGGGAGGTTTCACTGGAGGGAAGATCAAGGAGACGACCTGCAGGGCATGAACAAGCCACCCTGAGACCACAAAGTACTCAGGATCTCGGGCCAGAGGGTCCAGGAATGGTTAGGGAATCAGGGAAGAGCACAGGGACAGGACATGTGACCTGGACTCTCTGAGGTGGTGAGCTAGATTGGTCCCCTACCTCTAAAGCCCAAGACTGGAGGAACTGCCACATACAAAGTGTACTTGTAAACCTGACCTGAGAGAGTGGCAATGACACTTTCCATTCTTCTAGGGCAGTGGTGGAAAAAAAGGATCACCTTTGAAAAACTAAAGCTCTCACTTAAGTCATAAATAGGTGTGGGTTTCAAATTTTGTACCATCCATTAGTTCTAGAACCCCAAATCCAAAAATTAACATTAATCCAGACATGGCAGCACATGCCAGCTATTCAAGATGCTGAGGCAGAAGAATTACTTGAGACCAGGAGTTGGAGACTAGCCTGGGCAACATAACAAGACTGTCTCAAAAAACTAGAAATAAAACCACATAAAAATTGAATAAGACCACAATAAAAATTTACTTACAGCCATTTGATGAACACTTTCACAAGCCAGACAATTATCACAGGAAGAAACAACCCCTGATGAAGAACAACTTGCAATAAAAAGTAATTATGAATGACCCCAAAAAGCAAGCTACAATGTCAGCAGGAGATCTGGAGATATCAGAAAAAAAATTTTAAAGTTATTAAAAATTTTTAAAAGGTACAAAAAGGCCTGTAAGACAACAAAAATATTATTTAGAAATAACAGGTAGATCTGAAATCAAATAGTCCTTCAAAAAATACCTTCTCTGCGCAACAGAAAATAAAAGCTCAGTATATGAGTTATATAGAAAATTAGTCGTGGCTGAAAGGGGAATTAGAAAACTGGAAAACATGTCTGAGGGAATTTCATGAAATGTAGCACAGAGGTATAAAAACAAGGAAAAGATGAGAGGCTAAGACTCTTGGAGATTAGAATTAGGGGGGCCATCAAGAATAATCAGAATTCCTGTGACAACTGGAAAAATTCAAGGCCTAAGAGCTGGGACATTTCCAGACCTAGGGAATAAATCTTCACATGGAAGATATACACTTTTCCTAAGAAGGATGATTAAAAACAAATGCACACCATAGCAAAACTAAAAAGCATTAAAGAGAGAAATACTACCTTAAAAGTGCCAGAAAGAAATGAGTGCTATGAGGAAATGACCATTGAACTGGCCACAGACTTATCACCATCATGAGCAGCTCTCAGAAGAGCAGAGGATGATGTCTTCTAGGAAAATATGTTTCTACCCAGAATCCTACACTTGACTAAACTACGGTGAAATAAAGAATTAGAGTACAAAGAAGTGTGCTTTGGGCAGTGTTTTGGTGAGAGGGCGATGCTGACAGTCTTCAGAACAAATCGTGGAGAGCGGAGGAGGCAGGGAGTGGTACAGTCTGGCTTTTGGGAAAGTGACTTCATTGTGGATGGGCACCTCAGACTGGAGAGTAAAGAAAGCCAAGGTCAAACACTGAGGCGTATCCCTGAGCAGAATGAGACAGAGTGGCAAGAGAATCCCAGCCAGCCAGTTCTGCATCTGGTTCTGACAAGGTCATGAGGGCAGGGTCAAAGGTCACAAGTGACCTTTTAGTCCTGGAGCCACTCTGGCGTCTGAGCAGAGCCACCCCTTCCCTACATCTCCATCTGACCCTTTGCACTCCATTCAGACATCACCTCTTCTGTATGTCTTCTCTGACCCCCAACCTGGGGCAACTTCTCTCCCCTCTGAACCGTCTTAGATTATTTTGATTTTTCTCTAGATCCACCTGGGTGAGAGGGCAGCTGGGAGAGAGGGGACAGGGCCACAGTGTTCACAGCACGGTGATCAACATCCTGGAAATGCCCCTCTCTGAAGGTGACTGGCCGCTGCCTGACTGCTGTTTCCTCAAGGAGAATTTGGCACACCTGGACCCTCTCCCAGAAAAATGCAACAGGACAAGAGGATATCAATCCAAATAGTAGCAACAATAATAATGAATACAGGTGCTCCGTGATGGGTTATATACCAATGAACCCACTTTGAGTTCAAGAATACCTGCTATGGTTTGAGTATGTTCCCTCTAAATTCATGTTTTGGAAACGTAATCCCCAAATTCCTACGTTAATGATATTTGGCCATGGGGCCTTTGGGAGATAATTAGGATTAGATGAGGTAATGAGGGTGGGGCCCCATAAGGGCATTCATAAGAAGAGGAAGAGAGGCCCAGCTGGCAGGCCTGTTTTGTCTTGCCATGTGATGCCCTCTGCTGTGTTATAATGTAGTATGAAGCCCCTCACCAAATGCCAAGTAGATGCCACCACCAGGCTCTTGGATTTCCCAGCTGCCAGAACTGTGAGCCAAATAAACTTCTATTGTTTATAAATTACCCCAGCTCAGGTATTTTGTTTTAGCAACAGAAAATGGACGAAGACACTATTGTAAGTCAAGGATGCATTTAATACACCTGATCTACCAAACATCATAGCTTTGTAACATGTACACTGTAGAGTACCAGTTATTTCCCCCTTGTAATCACATAGCTGACCAGGGCTGTGGCTTGCTGCTACCACCGTCCAGTATCACAAGAATGTCGACTGTGTATCATAAGCCCAAGGAAAAGATCTAGATTCAAATTGCAAAGCATGGATGGACATCACTTTTACCCCATCATAAAGTCAAAAAATCTTAAGTCAAACCATTGTAAGCTGGGGACAGTCTATACTCTTGAGCACTTGCTGTTCCAGTCACGTTGCATATGAACTCACAAGAGACTTCCAACCCTGTTGTTGGGAAGGCTGCACCTCACCCCAATGATGGGGTACCCTAGGGAGATAGAACATCCAGATCTTGGGAGCAGGACAGAGGGAAGATGTCCTGGGGCAGAAGCCAGGAAAGGGTCAAATCACATAGGTTGACCATGGAGGTCCCAAAAGGGCCCCAAGTGTCAGGCTATCTCCTGGGCACAATGGGTGCCAAGAAGTCCCCTGAGCCAAGGATCTGCAAATCAAAGCTTTGTGCCCCATCTCCAGGGCTCTGAGAAAACCAAGGGCAGGCAGAGGCAGTGGGCAGCACCACAGATCAGCCTGGCTTTCCATGATCCTGTCCCCAGCACTCTAACCTTCGGGTCAGCCTCCAGTGTCCAGCTGGAGGGACCTTGGCATTTCCCAGAGACACAGGGTTCCCGGCAGCCAGTGGTGGATGACTAAGGCCCTTCCCAGGAGCAACCGCCCCCACACCAGGGAAGGATGGCAGGCAGGCACCCGCCTGGCATTGACGGCCACTTCCTAGTTTCATCCCCTCCTGGCTGTGAGCATGACTTCTGCCCAGGCAGGCAGGCTCACCATCCTCCAGTAGGGCCAGAGCTGGCAGATGGGGCACTGGGGCCTACAGCAGAGCAGGAGGAGGACCAGGGTCCAGCAGAGCCAACTGAGGGCACTATTCCCTGAGCCAGACCGGGCATGGGCACCTTCTGAGAGATGCTGCTCCTCCCCGTCAGCATTCCTTGCCCTGCACTGGCCAAGAGGATCACCTCGGGACTCCAGCGTCTGTACTTTTTTTATCCAGGTTGTTACTCCAATGACAGTGGCTACTACCACTGCCATCAGTGGCCCTTCTCTGGCAGGGAAGCTTAGCGGGCAGTGACGGGAGCTGACAGTTGTTGCTTCCAGTGGACAGTACAAGGGTGAAAGTCACCAGCAGTGGTGACCTTGGCAGGCAGCAGTGACTACTCTGCCCTTCCTAAGAAGGCCAGGACCCATCCTTAGGAGTGCAGTCTGAGCTACAGCCCTGCATCTGCTCCACCTTTTCCAATTCTTCTGCTGCCATTTTGGGCCACCACGGGGGAAGAGCAGCAGAGTTGAACCTCAAAATTCTACTGCCCACCATCCCTGGCCTCTGGGAGAGCCCCACAGTCCAAGCCAGCTCCTTCCAGGAGCCCGCGTGAGCACTGAGCCGCCCCCCCCCCCTCCCGCCCCCAGCACCTTCACAAACGGCCTGGAGGCTCTCACGTTTTTATGGAGCCTGGGGCACTTTGCAGAAGAATCTGGCTGCTGGGGTGGAATGTCCAGGCTGTGGGTCAGAGTTCTCTAGGGGCCCTGATCTCTAAGATGGGCCTCCTGCCCAGGCCTGCTCGGAGTCAGAGAACCCAGGCTGACCCAAGCTGCTCCACGAATCTGGGAGGATCTTCAGCATGGTCTAGGGCAGATGGTGGGTCTTAGCACAGGCCAAAGCCAGCCTCTGTGGGCCAGACCCATTGTTTGGGGCACAAGATGTGGGGCCCATCCCCCCACATCTGAAGCCCTGTGTTCCAAGACAGGAGGTCAGCGGGGTGGGGGCCCTAGTGGTCATCGTAAGCCAGCCAAGAAAGAGTAAGAGGAGAGTCACAGTCACAGTCTATGCTCACACCAACCCCAAGGGGTAGAGAAGAGCACTTGGCTGTAATGGGGACAAGAGACCCCTTGAGACCCGTACTCTGAAGGATGCAGAGGACGCAGGGCTGTCCCCCAGGCCCAGACTTCACCATCAAGTCCCCATCCACGTGGTACCACCTGGCTCCTGCTTCCTCCCACCACCTTGGAAGTCTCCATTCCCCCTTGAATTTCTGCCCCAGGCCCATCCCTTTGAGTTCCAGGTTCTGCCAAGTGGAGGCTGAGGAACATCTGGGGCGGGTGAAGGGCCTTGTGGCCCCAGGGCTCCTACAAGCTGACTCAATCTGCATGTGTGCATTCAGCTGGGGTGTCCGCAGGGCCTGACCTTTGTGTTAGTGGGAGGTGTCAGTGTAGTGTGTATGGTTTGTGTGTGCTGTGTGACGTCGCCGGCTATGTGGGTCTGTGTACCCTGTGCGAGCGCAAATCTGACCAGAGCCCCCGTCTGGGCCAGGTGGTGTCTCACATGGTGGTGAACCTGGGACTGCAGGGGAGCCGAAGGGACCCTGAGTGACTATTTGGACTAGGGAGAGTCTGATCAGCCCTGGGTGGCCACTTAGTCCTCGGGCCTGGTCAGGGGTGCAGGACCAGGGCTCTGGAGCTGTCTGTTCTTCATCTTCTCCTTTCCTCCAGATATTACTCAGTAGCTGCAGGGCGCAGGTCACAGGTCCCTTCTCTAGTGGCCAGGCTAAGCCCTGAGCACCTGAGTGGGCAGAGGAAACTACCCAGACCCCAGCGGGGTCCACATCACATAGCTCACCCTTAGCAGGATTGCCTGCTCAGTGGCCCAGAGCCTTGACTCCAAGTCCAGCTCCATCTACTGGGCCAACGATGGGAGCCACCTCCCTTCTCTGAGGCATTGCGTAGGCCTGGGTGAGGTCACCAGGCAGAAGGCCTAACCCAGCACAGGTGCCTAGCACTCTAAGCTAGGAGGACCCTTGTGGGTGTGTTGCAGTAGGTTGTTCCTACCTGACTGACCCAGGTCCCAGAGAAAACAGGTTCTCAGAGAGCTCACAGGTCCTGGGCAGGGCAGGGGGTAGCAGAGGGCATGGCCAAGGCCAGGTATGGGATGCAGGCTTCAGAATGACAAATTGCCATCGTGGGGCCCCATGTGTTCACTGACCTCAGAGCCTGCAACCCGTACACCAACCTGGCCAGGTGGTCTTCAACCCTGGCCTAGCCCAGTGCCTCCTAGCTCCTAAGAGTGCCCCAGGGAAGCAGATATATGGGACCTAAGGGTCCCTGCAGTGAGTCAGGACTCTGCCTGGGGCTGGCATATCTGGAGGTCAAAGTCAAGGCTGATAGGATCAGAGGAAAAGTGAGGATTCCTCGACTATGGAGTCAGGTCCAGCTGAGTGCACATCCTGGACTCTCCCACTTACCCACCCCCAGTCTCAGTTTCCTCACCGGCAATGTGATCCCGCCAGCGAAGCACTCCTCACCTGCATCTTCCGTCTCAGCCTGAAGCTCTTGCCACCCCTCTTTCCTCCATTCCTCTCCCCCGACCTTCCTCCTTTGTTTCCCTTCTTCTTCTTCTCCTAGAGAAGTGTCTCCTTGCTGGAGTCTTTGGGCCACTGCTTCTTCCTGCTGTAGACTCCCCCGCCCTGCACCCAGAACAGATTGCTCCAGGGTCCATGATCTTCAGAACTCACCATGGAAGAGTGGAAGGGATCTCCTCTTAGGATCAGGAAGGCAGCTAGATAAGGGTAACACGATGCCTGTTTGTCCTGACCAGACTCTCTAGAGACAGTCTCAGATCAGTGATGTCTGCCGGGGAGCCCAGGGCTCCCCTAGATTGCATCCCAGAGAGATCAAGAGATGGGGCTCCTAGCACTTCCACAAAGCTCACTAGGGTTTTAGCAGAACAATTTGCTAAAGCTCCTGACTGAAACAGAATGAGTGGGCAGAAAGAGGTGGCCAGAATAGTGGCCCTTCCAGCTCAGCAGCAGGAGACAGGGCCCAGGAAGCACCTTGGGGGGCCTCTCAGAAGCTCCTTTCTGCCAGAAGCAGTGGCGCACACCTGCAATCCCAGTGACTCTGGAGGCCGAGGCAGGAGGATGGCAAGTTCAGGAGGCTGAAGCAGGAGGATCAAGAGTTCAAAGTCAGCCTCAGCAACTTAGTGAGGCCCTAAGCAACTCAGTGAGACCCTGTCTCTAAATAAAATATAATAAAAAGTGGCTGGGGATGTAGGTCAATGGTTAAGTGCCCCTGGGTTCAATCCTCAGTACAAACAAACAAACAAACAAACTCCTTCCTCATTCCCAGGTCAGACCTGCAAGACTGAATGGTCCCAGGTTGATCGGAGGAATTGATGCAGGGAGGGGACCCACTGGATGAGGAAGACAGCAATGATCTCTCACCCTGACATGGGGACCAGTGTGGGCCGCATGTCATTCCCAGCAGTACTGGGGGGCTTCCTCAACTAGCACCACTCTGAGGATGAGAGTTTTGAGCCTCAAGACCCTGGCCTAGGGTGCAGCAGTTTGGAAGGGAAGAGCATCTTTGTGGGTTCTGGAGAGAAGACAGGGTCTCTTCACTGATGGCTGGGGCTTCCAGGGCCATTGGCCACAGAAGGAACCTTCCAATCCTTTATTCACAGTATGCTTGGATATTCAGCTCCAGGGCCCAGACTCTTCTCCTGCCAGGCAGGGGCCTGCTCACACAGCCCCATACCCACTGCCCTCAACTGAGTGGGTAGCCAGCTACACTCCAGCCCTGCATCTGGAGAGAAGGGAAGAGGCTGGGCCCATAAGGACAGTCAGCCTCACATTCTCCCTTCCCTTGAAGCCTGGGCCAGAGCCAGGGATCAGCCCCTCACCCACCCCAGAGAGCAAAGCAAGGATTGGTGGAAAGACCAATAGGTTCAGGGGTTACCATGAATGGCCAGGCCAGAGGGCAAAGATTTGCTGACAGCAGGCTAGGAGGTATTGATCTGGTGGGTGAGGTAACAGAACTCTGTCCCCTGCCAAGGACTATGGGCATACACAGGTGGTCAGCAAGATGGACTCAGCAGAGCCCACCCAGAGCAGGATCCTTAGGGTTGTGGGGTGGAGGATCCAGAGCCCTTCCCACAACCTCAGGTCCCTTGACAGCAGGGGACTGATGGTCATACTACAAGTGATTTCAGTGTTACTCTTGGGCTGATGCTCTGGGCCTGCCTGGCCAGAGAAGAATAGGGATCAGGAGGTGGTGTGCTCCAGTCTCTGAGGCTTTGCCAGGCTTGAAACAACTGAGGAATTGAGGGATCAAAGAAGGCCTCCACCTGAAGCAGAGACTGAAGCCAGGCTGGAGGTTCTTTAGGAAGGCAGCTGGCTGAGGGCTGGACTGGCCTCCTGGGGGAGAGGTCCATAGCTGCATTGAACCTCCATGGCTCTCCCAGTCTTAGCTCCAGGGATGAGCTTCGAGTGACCATTGCACCCCCCTTGGCTCTTGGTGCAGCTTGTTTCCATGGGACACAAGAACAATTCTAGCTCTCCCACCCTAGAAAACTTCAGTGGGTGACCTGTCCCACCCTAGAAAACTTCAGTGGGTGACTTGTCCCTGCCCCTGCACAGAAGAGCATGACCAGACACCCAACTGTCCCATATTCCACCCACACATGTAAACCAACCAGTCTAGGCAGGGGAGAAGCTGGCCCAAAGGGGAGGAGCTGCCACTACTGGGGGAAGATCCCCTCCCCCAACTGAGCTCACCCCAAACAGATTGGACCCAAAGGTGTTTCTCCATCCATCCTTGAGCCTGTCTGGGGAGAAAGTGGGGAGTGTGTATAAGTGAATGTATACACACACACGTATTTTGAGTATATTTGTGTGTACATTTGCACTGTGTATATCCATGTACTTTTTTTTAAGTTATTTAATATATACATGTTTATATTCATGAACATCAAATACATGTGTGATCATGTTTGCATACAAGTGTATTTGTATGTACATGTGTGTGTTTATGTGCCTGGGTGGGTGCATGTGTGTGTTTGCATGTATTGGCATGTATTGGCATGTATTTGGCTCAGGTCTGAGGCTGGACTGGCCCCCTTCCAGGCACTGACTGGAGAGATACTGCAGCTGTCCCTTGGAATGGTTTGGCCTGGTCTTAGCCAGAAACCCTCACCAATCCCTGTGGCCCTGGCCCTGGCAGCTGTCCTGGAGCTGAGAGCTTTTGACTGATGTTGGCCAGCTGGCAGCATGGCCAGAGGGCAGCTCTGTCCCCTGGGAGGACATGTGGTGGCCTCTGGCTCAAAGCAGACCCAGGCTGGAGGTCACTGGCACTGAGGCAGAGGCACGTGGGCCCACTTGGGTCTGGAATGCTTCAGACTGGGGTCTGGCTGAGATTTCCTCCTAACAGTGACCCCTATTGGGAATGTCAGGTACTGCAGACCGACTCTACTAGCCCTTATGAAAATCACTCCCTTCGCTGGTATATGGTCCCTCTCTACAAGAAGCAGATCAGTTTGATCTGTGGTTTTTCAAACTGTGCTCCAAAGAACCTCTAGGGTTCCTTCATGTCCTTTCAAGGGCTTGCCAAAATTGAAGTTCATGGCTCCCCATTGTTCTTCTCAAAAAGGGCAATGATTTTATGAACAGAACCTTTTGAAGACATTTCTCTGGAAGTGTTTTAAAATCTCTAGGCTGGCTATTGACCTTTCAGCTCTAGGAGTCTACTTATGTCTCAGTCATATCTTTTTCCAGGATGATTAAATGAGTTTTAATGCATTAATAACCCAATCACCTCCTAAAAGGTGTACAAAATTACTTTAGAGAAACCAAAGAAAACATAATGGGGAGTTCTGATTTACATACAGTTTTGGAGACCAAAAGAGACAATAAAGAGGAAGAGCATCTTCCCCAGAGTTGAGCAGCTTCCAGCAAAAGAGCTCCCAGGGGAGGCACAGCCTTACCACAAGGGCCCTTGCATGGGGGACCCTAATCACAGATATCTCTACCCAACAGCGTGCTGGCTCCTACCACAGATGGAAAAGGACTGTGAAAGCCTGCCTGGTCCTCAAGGCCTCACCTCCTCCTTGCCATGAGGTGTCCTGCATCCTGCCATATCCCCACTGCTTCCATGTCCTGCACATGGCTGACCACAATGCCTGCATTCCACACCTTGAGGTATCAGCATGACACCACTACATGCAATTTGCTGGATGTCAAATATGGCTCATACAGCAAGGCAGATGTGCCATGGTTAGTGGCTCCATCACACTGGCCGCAACCTGGCTGCCCACCTCCAACTTAGAGTGGCCCTCAAATGCTCCCCATGGGGACCACCTCAAGCAGAGTGTGACAGTGCCAGGGATACCAGACAGCTCTACTAGAGACAGATGGATGCTAAGGCCCAAACCCTTGTCCTGCTGTGACCAGATGAGATGGGGAGATTCATTGCTCTGTACTGACACCGTGTTAAGCAGTGTGGATGCCTCAAATCACAACAGAGCGCTCAGCTTACAGGTTATTTGGGTAATGTGGGAGAGAGGCACGATAAAAATAAACAAGTAAAATAGCTAGAATGTCAAGTGGTGACCAAGGAGAAAGCAGTAGGGATGTGATTTTTCAGCGGAATGGTCAGAGAAAGCCTCCTGAGAAGGCAACCTTCAGCAAAGTCCTAGAGGGGGTGAGGAAATAAGATGGATGCGGGAAGAGCATTGTCCATCAAGAGAACAGCAAGTCCAAAGGCCCAGAGTCACCATATGCATAGTTACAGAGCAATGTGGCTGGAGCCAAGTGAGTGACAGGGACAGTGGATGGGGGAAGGTGAGCAAGGTTATGGGGACTGCCAGGTCATTGCTATGGGAAGACTTTTGGATTACTCAGAGGGGTACGGAGACACTACAGGGTGATGAGCAGCACAGGGACCCAGAAACAGAACATCTTCCTGCTATCACCCTTCCTGCTGTCTTAGCCAGGTCAACCTTGCCACGAAGACACTTTTTCAGAGCCTAAAAGCTGAGCCAGAGCAGCCCAGCCCTGCTTAGTCAGTCAGTGGAGTAATAAAACCCCTTCTTGGGGTTTTCGCTGCTCCTGAGTTCACAGGGATATCAGGGTTGGGCTCTGAGCAACAGCACCCTCTCCTCACTAGTCACCATCAGCCCCAGGTAGAATGGGTCTTATGGCCACATCTCAGCCAGAAGGTCCCACGGCTCTGCAGAGGGGATGTCCCTTGAGGACCTGGGGGGAGGTCTAAGCAGGGACCCTTCCCGCTTACTTCACTGAGGGAGGCAAGAGAGGAGGTGTGGGCCAAGGTACTCACCTGGAGGTGCTGGCAAGAGGGACCCTCTGCGGGACACCCAAGCAGATAAGGGGATGGGTGGGTTGGGGGTGGGTGCTGCTTCCCCACTCCTCGCCAGCTCTGTCCTCTGCCTGGATCTGTGTGGGCAGGAGAGAGGCATGGGGTGGATTTCACAGAGAATGTCCTCCTTGACAGGACAATAACATCCCAGTGGCTCAAAATAACTAGTGCCCTCAGATACCTTGACAGGTGAAGCAGCGCCCCCTACCTGTGGGAGTGGAAATACCTGGGGGAGAGGGATTCAGGCCTCTCACCTGGTGACCCTTTTTCTGTCCTGTGGGCTCCTAGTGACACCTAGTGGCCAGGACTTCCTGTTACACTGTCTGCCCCCATTCCCCAAACCTGCTTCTTGGGGGTTGTCCCCAGAAAGCAAGGGCACCCTCTGCCCTGGGTCTCCACCCACAGACGCGTTCTCACGATCCTCCTCCCCCACAGGTGCTGCTCTGAGGCACCTGCACCCACACATTCACTCTCACACCCTCCCTGGTGGCTCAGCCCTCCCATGTGACCAGCGTGTACACAGTGGCAGAGCCACATGGGGCCCATGGGGGATGTTCTCAGACCCTCTGGGAAGAGGGTCTTCAGTGTTCCACTAGGCCAGCTGCGCCCCTCCAGCCATCCACTCCACCCCCAGGGGTGCCTGCCCAGCTAGCCCACCCTGTGGGGAGGGAGGCCTTGAGAGGAGGTTCCACTGCCACCTGGGATTTCCAGCCCACCTCCCAGCCAGGCCTCACGTTTGCTGCTGTGAAAACAAATCTGGGGCAGAGCCAGGAGACCAAGATTGAAAACCAGCAAGATCCCAGGTAGAAGGAGGTTGCCAACCAGATCAGAAGCCAAGGAACCATCTCAAAAGAAGGCCTGCATGGACATGGGCCCATCTCCCAATGCAAGTCAGGCCCAGGAGCTGTGTGTCCTCTTCAGCTGAGAGCAGCCTCCTGCTGAGCCTGGGCCAGGCTGCCTGAATCACAGAGAGGAGCCGGAGGAACTAGGGGAAAGGCCTGGTAGGCGACAGTGCCCAGAAGCCTGCCAACTGAGGCTTGGGGCATGCATGACCAACAGCACACAGCAGTGCTAAGGGCCTGAAGCCCCAGGCTCTGCTGGCCTGAAGGTATGCTCGGTCTTTTCAATTTCAGTCACTAGCAGGAGAGGAGGATAAATGTCCCTTGCCCCATTTCCCAGCTGGAAGCCCTGAGGCCTGGTAGGAGAGGGATGGGAGATACCAGATACTTCACTTCCTAGGCTTGGGGCGGGGTGAGCTCTGCAGGGTGCTGGGGTTTTACTTCCCATGCTTTCCCAGGACCCAGGTGTCCATCAACCATACCCCCAGCCCTGCCAGCTTGAAGTGGCTTCATCTACTAAGCAACCCTTCACCCACACTCCTCCGCTGGCCTCCAATCCCTATATTACGCAGAGGAGGTGCCCCAGGAGCCCAGCACACACAGAGCAGAGCAGAGCAGGACAGGACAGGCTGGTGCCTCTGACGGAGGTGGGCCAGGGGCCAAGTGGGTTGAAGAATGGGCAGGTGGGGCAGCTACAGCTTTTCCTGCCCCTGCCCCTGACCTTAGCCTGCTTACATGGCATGAGGCCAGGTAAAACCTAGGGGCAGATGAAGAGGGAGGTGGACACTGCAGGGTGCCCCCTAGAGCTCCATGCCCCAAGGACCCCCATAGGAGCTAGAGGCTCAGGGGACCTGGCCTGGAGGCTTGGACTCCCAAGGGACCCCTAGGAACTGGGATACTCCATTACACTCAGTGCTATTCCTACCCTAATTCTAATTTGGACTGGAGCAGTTCTTTCCTGGTGGGCACATTCTGATGGAAAAATTCCAACATCTACCTACCTGAAGGAACTGGGAGAAAGGTCTGGTAGGCAACAGTACCCAGAATCTTGCCAACTGAGGCTCAGGGCACACTTCCCCAAATTCAGGAGAAGGAACAGAAGCTTCAGGCAGGGAGGCAAGATTCCCAGGGGGTTCACCCATGAATTCCCTCCTGCTGTAACCCTGTCCGCCCCACCCCCAGGTCTGCTCCTTAGAATGTACCTACTTCTGTTTGGGGGAGGGGTTTTAGAAGCCTCTGGGAATGAAAACTGAATTGACTGGAGCCAGGGCCTCAACTCTGCCACTAATGTTTATGGTGTCACTTAGGAGACAGTCTCTGAGCTGGAACTGGGCTGCTGCAGAGGAAGGCCCCTGGCTGGAAGGGATGGTATCTGCAGGGGAAAGGGGTGCAGATGAGACACAAGATGCGAGCTGCCCAGGGGAGCCTGGGAAGCCTGGGAGGGAGGGGCAGCTTGGCAGGCCTTCTGGAGGAAGAGTCCTGGGCTGAGAAAGCTCTGCAGAGAACCAAGGTCAGATGCGATTCCAGGGTAACTGCGCTGGGGCATGTAGGTGCTCCAAGCAGCAGGAAGTGGGGTTAGGAATGAGGGGGAGACAGAAAAGCAAGAGCTACGGGAACAATGGGAGTTATGGCAGGGATGAGTCAGATGTCCCTACAGGGGGAAACAGTCACTGAAACAGTCACTAGGCCTAAGGGAGAAACGAGGACAGCAAGTCTCACAGGGTATGCAGGGAAGGGGCTTGGTTGTCTCACCTGCCTTAGAGAATCAGGTAAGTCACGTTCATCTGCTGTACTTCTTCCATGGGGTGGTTTGGAAACCTCAGGGAGACTTTGGTTGTTATGGTAAAGGGAACGTGCTTAGTCCATTTTCTATTGTGTAACAAAATACCTAAGACTGGTTAATTTATAAAGAATAGAGGTTTATTTAGCTCATGATTCTGGAGGAATCTGGGAAAGTTCAATATCAAGGTAACATGACAGAAGGTATCAAAAGGCAAGGCAGAGCAAAGAGTCGGAGAGAACTTGCTCTTGTAACAAAAACGTTCACCTCCCAAAGTGCCACCTCTTAAAAACCACTAACAATGATTTTGGGGATTAAGTTTCTAATACATAAACTTTGGGGAAACATTTTCAAATCACAGCAGACTTCTATAGGCATTGGGTGCTGGGACCCTGGGATATAAGGGGCCAACAGCAATATCCTGTATTTCACATGGCATCCAAATATTCCACTGACATTTATCTAGGTCAGTGATTCCCCAGTATGGGCAGTTTTGCCCCTTGAAGGACATTTAGTAATATCTAGAGACACTTGATTGTTGGGTACTGGGCGTGCTTTTGGCAGACAGTGGGTAGAGTAGATGGAGTCCATAGATGCTGCCAAACATCCCAAAATGACCCTTATTCAGCCCGATATGTCCATAGGGCTGAGGATGAGAAACCCAGGTAGTAACCAGAGCCAGAAACTGTTAATTACCTTTCCATCAGTGTGACAAAACACCTGAGATAATCAACTTAAAAAGAGGAAAGATTGATTTGATCACAATTTCAGAGGTTTCCATCTCTTGGTCCTGTTGCTTTGGACCAGTAGTACCATGATCACATGGTAAAGGAGGTCTGTTCTTCACATCACGGCAACCAGGAAGCAGAGAGAGAGAGAGAGAGAGAGAGAGAGAGAGAGAGACAGACAGACAGACAGACAGACAGACAGACAGGAGGGGCCTAGGGCTCCAATGTCTTCTTCAAGGGCACATCCGAATTACCTAACTCCCTTCCACCAGTCCCTACCTCCTAAAGGTCCTACCACCTCCTACTAGTGCCACAGGCTGGTGACAAAGCCTTTCACACATGGGTCCTTGGGGGCTACTTATTCAAACTATGGTAAGAACCTCCTCTGTCTTACACAGTTTCCAAATACAGAATTTCCTAGGGACTCAACAAACATGGCAATCAAGGGGAGATGGAGCCCGATTTTGTTCAGAAATTTATCAAGATATATTTGCAGTCTTGGAAAAACACATCTCTGAGATGACATGGTGGCTGAGGCAGGTACCTGAGACTGGAAGGATGCTCCTGCCCCTAGTTGTGTCTGTAGCAGTTACAGCCTCACTCATTCTTCATGAGCAGCCTGAGTCCTCTGTAGATCATACCCAAGCATTTCTCAAATAAACACGTGTAATAAAAGCGTGAACCAATTTCTTTTTATTTCTCCCTTAAAGTTAGGACATTGGATTGATTTTTTTATTACAACTGAAGGTTATATTATCTATATGTTTTATTTGGGAAAGTAAGAAGACTATGTAAGACTCCATAGAAGGAGCAAAAGCCTGATCGCGTTTGGGGAGGTGGGGATAGGGAGACGATGAGGACTCCTACCCCCAGATTCTGGAGGACAGGAGGACAGCCCCTGACTCCCACTGTTCTTAACTGTAGAACCTTGAACAGTGGAAGGAAGCGTCCCCTAGCTAAGGAAAGGGAGGGAGGCCTGGGTACGAGGAAGATTTGTGCTTGGACC
Organism: Sciurus vulgaris; assembly: GCF_902686455.1. Lineage (NCBI taxonomy): Eukaryota > Metazoa > Chordata > Mammalia > Rodentia > Sciuridae > Sciurus > Sciurus vulgaris. Next base: position 42,073,209 of record NC_136478.1, on the reverse strand, counting down.
CTGCCCAGAACCCTGAGCTTTGAGGGGAGCTGAGTACCAGGGTCTGAGATCAGAAGCAGGGTGCAGGAGTGGACGCCAAGAGGTGGAAACTACAGATTCATCAAGTACCAAGAATGAGGGGAAGGGAGCCCCCAGGGGCACTGAAGGGGCAAGTGGAGGACAGGGCCATGGAGGAAGGTATGAGTGGCTCTGGGTCATGGGAAAAGCACAGCAGAGCCCAGCCCTCCAGGCTGTGTCTGGAGCTCATTTTAAGATCAAAGGCAGGTCTGAAAAGGTGCCAAGTCCCTCTCAGGTCTATGAGGCTGGCCACACCTGGCCATCAGAGGTGGAGACAGGGTGGGTTCCTAGAAGTCTTGGGGCAAGATGGCGCTGGGGAGAACTAGGACCAGGCAGCCATGGTTCCCAGGGCTTCCAAGTGCAGGATCTGGATGTCCCAGCTCACCACTTATCAGCTAGGTGACCGGTGCCCATTATTTCCTCTCTCCCTGCCTCAATTTTTCCCTCTTGAGGTAGGAAGACAACACTCAGGTTCACCCCAGAAAATGACCTGATCTGATCCATGGCCAGTCTGACTGGCACGTCCCTCCTGACAGGGTCCAGCCTTGGTGAGACTGTGTCCCTATCCATCAGCAGTTAGAAGCTGGATGGATGGCCTCGGGCATCCTCACTTCCGTTTCTTCCCCTCCCGGTAAAAAGGCATCTACCGCCATCCCCAGGGCAGCCTTCTGAGGGCCCCTAGCAATGGTGCTAGTGGCCCTGTGACTCAGGCAGTGGGAATTCAGACCCTCCTGCAGTAGAGAGCTCAGATCCGTCCCACAAAGCCACTGGTGCCTTGTGCTCAAAGAAGGGTCTACAAAGAAGGAGTCCAGGGGTCAGGGTGGGGCTCTCCTGGTGCAGCAGACTCTTCTGATGGCACCTGTGATCCGGTAGGTCCCATCCAGACAGGGCCCCAGAGTAGTACCCTGTGGGCTTTGGTTTCTCTAGAGTGGCTCACCTCCCTCGTCTCAGGAAGCAGATTCTCTGCTCCCCGACACTGGATGGGGATCGAGGTATGGGAGAGCAGAGGTATGGTGGGAGCAGCCCGAGGGAGCCCAGGATCAGACTTTCCACGTGGCCCTCCACTGAAGTTTTGCACACAGGCCTAAAGCCACCGGTCAGACTGAGCACAGTCCCCACCCACAGGACAACATCCGGTTCTTGTCCAGCCAAGATTCCCCCCTCAGTGTCCCATGAACCTATGTGTCCTCGAATCTGGTACGAAGCCCGTCTTTACATTAGGATTCATTTGTTAGAAACAAATACTTAGACTTCTCCCGTTGTTTTGTTGTTACCTGGTTTTGACATTTCTTCAAGGCTCGAAGGAGCCGGCTACGTATGGCACCCAGCCCCACAATGCCCACTCCCCTTTAGGGGCAGCCCCCTTGGTCGCCCGCGCTTTTCCCATGCTCATGGCCTCTCTGTCCGTTAGGCAGGTGGGGATCTGAGCCCACAGGCCTGGAGAGCCCCAGCCCACTAGTCGTGGTGGGCCTGGCAGGGCAACTCTACTCAGCTGTGAAAAAGGCTGGGGCCCATCAGATAAGGCGCTGGGCCCTCCCCGCAGCCACCGTCACTACCGCCACCGCAGAAGACTCTGTCGCCTCCCAGTCCCTCCCAGTCCTGCCTCAGGCAGGTGTGCTGCACAGAATGAATTTCATTACGAGATCTCTCTGGTTTCACTATGAGTTTCCAGACCCCGGCCAGCACCCACAGTCCCAGGGGCCTCCTCCCTACCTCTCAGACCAGAAGGCAAACCTCAGGAAGGACTTCCATGATTCTGGTGGTCCCAGGAGAGTGTAGGTGCTAGTCCCAGGGAGCCTGTCCTGCTCTTCTGAACCTTCTTCCAAATCCAGCAGAGTCCCAGATTTCTTGACTTCCCAAAGAGGCAGGCCACTACGTTTCCAGCCCAGAGACCAGGGCTCAAAGTCTGAGAGGAAGGCTTCCCTCTGGTGGCGACTATTAGAATGGCAGGTGTCTTTGAGTAGAGGGATATGGACCCAGGGAGAGGGTGCCCTGGTCCTGGAGACTGACCCTGCATCTTTCAGAGTTGGGAACACCAGAGATAGGAGAGCCCCCTTCCAAAGCAGAGGCCCAAGATTCAATCTCATGTGACTCACAGACCCCACAACAACCAACAAGATACTGCACAAGGCTGTGTGTGTAGGGCCTGGGGTGACACAAGAAGATGGGAATCCTGACCTGTCCAACAGGTCACCTGTCCTATAGCCAGCAAGTCTCAGGCAGAGCCTGGAGGACAAGTTCAGACAAATGGCCCCTCATGACAGTTGTGGGCACTTAACTCATGGAGAAGATCCGAGACTCTGGATATTAACTGACTCATCCAATTTAGAAGTCAGTGGCAGGGCTGGGAGGAGAACCTGCATCTCTCTTGGTTCCCCTGTCAGACACCTGGAATCTTCCCTGAAGAACCACTGTGAGAAGGGTATGAGATCTTCTCCCTGGCTTTGATCAGCTCCACCGGAAGAGAATTTGCAAGCAGAGGTGGCAAGGTGGGTACAGAAGGGGCATGTCATCCACTCCAAGAACCAGGAAGGCTTGGAGGTGATGCATCTATTCCTGAGGTACCCGTGAGGATGTGTAGGCCAAGGAGCAGCATAAGCTAGACAGTGTGACCACCAGCCTGCCATCCCGAAGCATGCAGAGGAGGGGAGCAGTTTTAAAGAGAGTGACCACGCGCCTCAGTTTGCTTGGACACCAGCTTTACACCTGCCTTCCTAGCATAGTTACTGAGAGTGCCTCCTTTCATTTTCAAAAGGGTCCGAGTTGGGGCCTTAAGCCTCAGTCTGGGAGGGTGCTCCTAGTTGTGGCTGCACTAGGCCAGGACAGTTTGCCCCCTGGAGCAGCCCTGGGGTAGGGAAGAGACTGCTGTCAGCCTGGAGGAGAATGTGGGTTTGGAGGGCAGCTGGTAGAGGGGTGCGTGGTGAAGGGCCAGGTGGGGACACTCGGAGCTCTGGGCCCAGAGACTGGGTGGGATCCAGGTCCCCATCATAGAAGGGAGTTGGTATGTTGTGGTGTTTCACAGCCTGGGAAGCTCAGAAGCAACGCACTCTCCTAGGTCATTCTAGACCGGGGCAGAACATGGAGGCTGTGCCCTCTTAGACCCCAGCAAGACCATGAAGAGCCAGAGTGTTACCAACATCGATTACCAACATGGTTTTTAAATGTTCAGTCTCATAAGAGTTTTAAAGTTTGATAACTAATGGAACAAAGGTGAATTATAGGAGAGAAACGGTTGTGAGGAAAAGGACCCGCACCAAGCCAGAGGATGTTGAGTGAAGAATGGTGTGTGTGTGTGTGTGTGTGTGTGTGTGTGGTGTTAACAGTAGTGCATGTATGTGTATGTGGTGTATGAGAGTATATGAGAATGTGTGTGTGGTGTGTGTGAAAGTGTGATTGTGTTTGTACGTGTGTGTGATGGGGGTATAGTCACAGCCATTGCCCTGGGAAGCCAGAGAAAGAGATGATGCTCTTGCTAAAAACTGGATGCCCCAAAGCACCAAGGAGAGAGTCCAGGCAGCCTGGAATCCCCAAAACTGTGTTTCCTCCATTTCCTGTTCCGTGGTGCAATTTGGGGAGGAGTTTAGAATAGTCTAAAATATCCATGGTTGGAAAAGTGAGGTGGGAGGAAGGGGTGTGCAGGCCAGGCCTACCCCAGGGGTGCTCACACCCAGGAATCTTAGGCACTCTCCCAGCTTCCACTCTACCCTTGTGGCCCTCAGGACTGTCCTGGGGAGACCAAGCCCCCAGGAGTGTCCTGGGGGCCAGGTGTGACTGTAAACTGTGTTGTGGAATGGTTTTCACTGGAACTTCTATTGAGCCATGTGGAGGCCCCGTGAATGTAGCTACCCTAAGCCCACCAGTGTGAGGGCTGGTATGGGTGACAGGTAGCCAAGGAAGGTGCAGAGGGAGGAGAGAGGTCATTTGGGACAAAGGTTAAATAAGGGGAGGAGAGGGAAGGCAGGATTTGGTCTGTCACTGCCAAAACGCACACTGAAAGTTGATTGCCATTTTGAGGTGCTGATGGAGGCCTCAAGAGGAATTCCCATCATTCTCCTGGGCCTGGGCTAATGCCCTAAGGCCAGAGTGAGTCACTGTGAGAGGGCTCATCAAGCGAAACTCCTATCATGTTCTTCCTCTTCCCCATGGGGCTTTACATGGGGCTCACTCTCCCATCTCTAAATCATGTCTTTTGATTAACAGAATGTTAAAGTCAGCTTCTCAACACTGTATAAATACCCGAGAAAAGCAACTGAGAAGAGGAAAATGTTATTTTGGCTCATGGTTTCAGAAGTTTCATGGTCAGTCAGCTTCATTGCTCTGGGCATAATGGCAGAAGGGCAGGGGAGAGGAAAGCTCCATCAGGCCATGGCAGCTGGGAAGTGAGGAATGGCGGGTGGGGGTGCCCAGGACAAGATATAGTCCTGGTCTATAGGAAGTAGGAAGTAGGAAGGGCATGCCTACTTCCCACTTTCGCCAAACCATTCCCCACCTGCCTACAGCTCCCACCTCCTCCCAGTGGTCCATTCAAATTGTGAATCCATCAAATGGATTAGTCCACTGATGAGGTTAGGGTACTCTTGATCTAATCACCTCCTAAAAGCCCCACCTCTGGATACTGCTGCACTCAGGACCAAGTCTTCAGTGCGTGAGCTTTTGGGGGACAATCCAAATGCAAATCATAACACAGAAGTTTCCAATTTTAATGCAGTCTAATCTGTCACTTTTCACTCTTAGTGTTTCTTGTGCTCTGTTTAAGAAAATGAATTTAGGCCTCCAGGACCTCCTGCTGACCACAGCCACACCCTGAGCAGCAGCTCCCCATTTGCTAACACGTTTCAAAGCCAGAGTGGCCATCTTGGATAATCCTGGAAGCTTTAGCTCTGATCTTTAGGTGGGGCAAAACCCATCCTGAGACGCCTGTGGAGGCTTGAAGCTCATTGTCAGGTACCTCTCATGCATCAGGCTACTGAACACTGGGAGGTTTCATTACTATATGACTGTTATACTGTAGATTTTCTTTTTTCTCCTTATTGAAAAAATTTGTTTTTATTTCTTTACTTTTCTTGCTCTCTTTTTCCTTTGTTTACCTGTTCCTTCAGAGTCTCTTTCTCCCTTTTTTGCATGCTAACATCCAATTTCTTTTGATTACACTCTCACCCTTTCTATTATCTAGAACTTCTGTATATTCTTTTCTTATCCCATTAACAGCCACATTCTACATCCCTCTGCATCCTCTTTGTCCTCCATTTGAAACTGCAGACCTTATTGCAAATCTGTTTGTTTTACTGAAGATAATATTTGAATTCATTCTGTTTATTATGACAATTTTGTTATTGTCCCCATAGGGGCTATTTGGTCTAGGATTGCATAGTGTCTGAATTGGGCACTGCTAATATTGATCTCCCCATAAAGAAAGGGTTTGGGGAACCTATAGGGCCACTATAAGCCTATAGGGGGAAATCTGCAATACCCCAGATCTGCACTGCTAGAGGGGAAGATATATGAACAACATGAAAAAACAAGGGAAGAAAATGATCCAAACAAATCTAGATTCTATATTAATAGAATCCAATGACAGTATGTTAGAAGAAATGTCAGAAAAGGACTTCAGATTATACAGGATTAAGATGATTTGCAAAGCAAAGGATAAGATAAGAGAGCAAATGCAGGCAATGAATGATAATACCAATAAGCAGTTGAAAGAGCACCTGCAGGAAGCAAAAGATCATTTCAACAAAGAGATAGAGATTCTCAAAAAAAAAAAACAAAAAAAAAAAAAAACAATGAAAATCCTTGAAATGAAGGAAACAATAAACCAAATAAAAAACTCAATGGAAAGCATCACCAAAAGACTAGACCACTTGGAAGACAGAATCTCAGACAATGAAGACAAAATATTTAATCTTGAAAATAAAGTTGCCCAAACAGAGAAGATGGTAAGAAATCATGAACAGAATCTCCAAGAACTATAGGACATCATGAAAAGTCCAAATTTAAGAATTATTGGGATTGAGGAAGGCACAGAGATACAAACCAAAGGAATGAACAACCTATTCAATGAGATGATATCAGAAAATTTCTCAAACCTGAAGAATGAAATGGAAAATCAAATACAAGAGGCTTACAGAACACCAAATGCACAAAATCACAACAGATCCACACCAAGGCACATTATAATGAAAATGCCTAACATTCAAAATAAAGATAGGATTTCGAAGGCTGCGAGAGAAAAGCATCAGATTACACATGGGGGAGACCAATATGGATAGCAGCCGACTTCTCAACCCAGACTCTAAAAGCTAGAAAGGCCTGGAACAACGTATTTCAAACTCTGAAAGAACATGGTTGCCAACCAAGAATCCTATACCCAGCAAAACTAACCTTCAGATTTGAAGATGAAATAAAATCCTTCCATGGTAAACAAAAATTAAAAGAATTTACAAATAGAAACCCTGTGCTACAGAATGTTCTCAACAAAATATTCCATGAGGAGGAAATGAAAAACAACAATGTAGGTCAGCAAAGGGAGGAACTACCTTAGAGAAAAACCACTCAAAGGAGAAACCAAGCCAACTTAAAAACCAAAATAAGCCAAATGACTGGGAATACAAATCATATCTCAATAATAACCCTGAACGTTAATGGCCTAAACTCATCAATCAAAAGACATAGACTGGCAGAATGGATTAAAAAGAAAGACCCAAAAATATGCTGCCTGCAAGAGACTCATCTCATAGAAAAAGACATCCACAGACAGGATGGGAAAAAACCTACCAAGCACATGGACTCAGTATAAAAGCAGGGGTTTCCATCCTTATATCAGATAAAGTGGACTTCAAGCCAAAGTTAGTCAAAAGGGATAAAGAAGGACATTTCATGCTGCTTAAGGGAACCATAAATCAGGAAGACATAACAATAGTAAATATTTATGCCCCAAACAATGGTGCATCCCGGTACATCAAACAAATCCTTCTCAATTTCAGGAATCAAATAGACCACAACACAATAATTCTGGGTGACTTTAATGCACCACTGTCACCACTAGATAGATCTTCCAAACAAAAACCAACCAAAGAAACCATAGAACTCAATAACACAATCAATAACCTAGACTTAATAGACATATATAGAATATTCCATCCATCAACGAGCGGATTCACTTTTGTCTCAGCGGCACATGGAACCTTCTCAAAAATAGACCATATGTTATGCCACAAAGCAGCCCTTAGGAAATGCAAAAATAGAGATACTGCCTTGTGTTCTATCAGATCATAATGGACTGAGAATAGAAATCAATGACAAAATAAAAAACAGAAATTACTCCAACACCTGGAGACTAAATAATAAGCTATTGAATGAAACATGGATAACAAAAAACATCAGGGAGAAGATAAAAAAAATTCTTAGAGGTCAATGAGAACGATGATATCATACTTTGACATATCAAAATCTCTGGGACACTATGAAAGCGGAACTAAGAGGAAAATTCATTGCATGGAGCGCATTCCAGCAAAGAATGAAAAGTCAACAACTAAATGACCTAACATTACAGCTCAAAGTCCTAGAAAAAGAAGAACAGAATAACAGCAAAAGTAGGAGAAGACAGAAAATAATTAAAATCAGAGCTGAAATCAATGAAATTGAAACAAAAGAAACAATTCAAAAAATTGACAAAACAAAAGGTTGGTTCTTTGAGAAAGTAAACAAAATAGACAAACCCTTAGCCACACTAACAAAGAGAAGGACAGAAAAAACTCAAATTACTAAAATTCATGATGAAAAAGGAACTATCACGACAGACACCACTGAGATACAGAACATAATGAAAAGCTACTTTGAAAATCTGTATTCCAACAAAATAGAAACTACTGAAGACACTGACAAATTTCTAGAGACATATGCTCCTCCCAAAATAAACCAGGAGGACATACACAATTTAAACAGATCAATATCAAGCAATGATATAGAAGAAGCCATTAAAAATCTACCATCCAAGAAAAGCCCAGGACCAGAGAGATTCTCAGCCGAGTTCTACAAGACCTTCAAAGAAGAACTCATTCCAATACTTCTCAAAGTATTCCAGGAAATAGAAAAGGAGGGTACCCTACCAAACTCATTCTATGAAGCTAATATCACCCTCATACCGAAACCAGGAAAAGACACATCAAGGAAAGAAAAGTTTAGACCAATATCCTTGATGAATATAGATGCAAAGATCCTTAACAAAATATTGACAAACCGTATCCAAAAGCATATTAAGAAAATCATGCACCACGACCAAGTGGGGTTCATCCCTGGAATGCAAGGATGGTTTAACATCTGTAAATCAATAAACGTAATCCATCATGTCAATAGACTTAAGGATAAGAATCATATGGTTATTTCAATTGATGCAGAAAAAGTGTCCGACAAAATACAACACCCCTTCATGCTCAAAACACTAGAAAAAATAGGGATAGTAGGAACATACCTGAACATTGTAAAGGCTATTTATGCTAAGCCCATGGCCAACATCATTCTTAATGGAAAAAAACTGAAACCATTCCCTTTAAAAATGGGAACAAGACAGGGGTGTCCTCTTTCACCACTTCTATTCAACATTGTCCTTGAAACTCTAGCCAGAGCAGTTAGGCAGACCAAAGAAATTAAAGGGATACGAATAGGAAAAGAGGAATTTAAGCTGTCACTATTTGCTGATGACATGATTCTGTATTTAGAGGATCCAAAAACCTCCTCCAGAAAACTTCTAGACCTCATCAATGAATTCAGCAAAATAGCAGGCTATAAAATCAACACACATAAATCTAAAGCATTTTTATACGCAAGTGACGAAACAGTTGAAAGGGAAATGAGGAAAACAACTCCATTAGCAATAGCCTCAAAAAAAAAAAAAAAAAAAAACTTGGGAATCAATCTAACCAAAGAGGTAAAAGATCTCTACAATGAAAACTACAAAACATTGAAGAAAGAAACTGAGGAAGACCTTAGAAGATGGAAAGATCTCCCATGTTCTTGGATAAGCATAATTAATATTGTCAAAATGGCCATACTACCAAAAGTGCTATACAGATTCAATGCAATTCAAATTAAAATCCCAATGATGTACCTTACAGAAATAGAGCAAGCAATCATGAAATTCATCTGGAAGAATAAGAAACCCAGAATAGCTAAAGCAATCCTTAGCAGGAAGAGTGAAGCAGGGGGTATCGCAATACCAGAACTTCAACTATACTACAAAGCAATAGTAACAAAAATGGCATGGTATTGGCGCCAAAATAGACAGGTAGATCAATGGTACAGAATAGAGGATATGGACACAAACCTAAATAAATACAATTTTCTAATACTAGACAAAGGTGCCAAAAATATGCAATGGAGAAAAGATAGCCTCTTCAACAAATGGTGCTGGGAAACTGGAAATCCATATGCAACAGAATGAAATTAAACCCCTATCTCTCACCCTGCACAAAACTCAACTCAAAATGGATCAAGGACCTCAGAATCAGACCAGAGACCCTGCATCTTATAGAAGAAAAAGTAGGTCCAAACCTTCAACTTGTTGGGTTAGGATCAGACTTCCTTAACAGGACTCCCATAGCACAAGAAATAAAAGCAAGAATCAGTAACTGGGATAGATACAAACTAAATAGCTTTCTCTCAGCAAAGGAAACTATCAGCAATGTGAAGAGAGAGCCTACAGAGTGGGAGAATATCTTTGCCACTCATACTTCAGATACAGCTCTAATTTCCAGAGTCTATGAAGAACTCAAAAAACTCTACATGAAGAATACAAATAACCCAATCAACAAATGGGCTAAGGATATGAACAGACACTTCACAGAAGATCTACAAGCAATCAACGAACATATGAAAAAATGTTCACCATCTTTAGTAATCAGAGAAATGCAAATCAAAACTACACTAAGATTCCATCTCACCCCAATTAGAATGGCGATTATCAAGAATACAATCAACAACAGGTGTTGGAGAGGATGTGGGGAAAAAGGTACACTCATACAATGCTGGTGGGGCTGCAAATTAGTGCAGCCACTCTGGAAAGCAGATAGAGATTCCTTAGAAAACTTGGAATGGACCCACCATTTGATCCAGCTATCCCACTCCTCGGCCTAGACCCAAAGGACTTAAAATCAGCATACTACAGAGATACAGCCACATCAATGTTCATAGCTGCTCAATTCACAATAGCCAGACTGTGGAACCAACCTAGATGTCCTTCAATTGATGAATGGATAAAGAAACTGTGGTATATATATACAATGGAATATTACTCAGCTATAAAGAAAAATAAAATTATGGCATTTGCAGGCAAATGGATGAAATTGGAGAATATCATGCTAAGTGAGATAAGCCAATCTCAAAAATCCAAAAGACAAATGATCTCACTGATAAGCGGATGAAGACACATAATGGGGGGTGGGAAGGGGGCAAGAATGGAGGAAGGAGGGACTGTACAGAGGGAAAAGAGGGGTGGGGGGAGTAGGGGGGCAGGAAAAAATAACAGAATGAATCAAACCTCATTATCCTATGTGAATGTATGATTATGCAAATGGTATGCTGTTACTCCATGTACAAACAGAAACAACATGTATCCCATTTGTTTACAATACAAATAAATTTTAAAAAATAAATAAATCTCAACATTCAAAAAAAAAAAAAAGAAATGAATTTATTCTCTCTTCTAGGTCTTCTCCTAGCTGTTGTTTCACCTGGGATTGTGCTGTAGTTTGGATCTAAATTGCCCTCCAAAGACCCATGTGTTAAAGGTTTGTTGCACCGTTCAGTGCTTTAAAAGGTGGGGCCTAGTGGAATATCTTAGGTCACAGCTGCATGGCCTCAAAGAACATAGTGAAGATGATGGAAACCGGACCCTTCCTCTTCTTTCTCTCCTCACTTTTGTTTTTTGGCTGCTCATGAGGTTAGCAGCTTCCACATACTCCCTGCCATAATATGCTATGTCACCACAGGCCCAAAAGCAATGGAACTAATCGATCATGAGCCAGAACCTCCAAAGCAGAGACAAAAGAAATCCCTTTCTCTTTACCAGTTGATTATCTTAGGTAGTTGTTACAGTAACAGAAAGTTGGTGAATATAGATTGATGTTAGGGTATGGTGTAGGGATGGGAGTGGTTTTTTTCTTTCCCACATGTAGATACTCAATTGATCCACCACCATTTATTGAAAAATCTGGCCGCTGCTCTACAATGTCATCTTTGTCCTGATAAACCGGGATGGATCTGTTTCTGCATTTTGTGTTTTGTTCCCTTAGTAGATTTGCTTATCCTTGCACCAATGCTACACTGTCTTCTTTATTATATATCGTATAAGCTCTCCAACTTTGTTCTTCTTCATATACATTGTAGAATCAACTTGTCAAGTTTCTCCAGAGGAGGAAGATGATGTGGTCATCATCTTTCTCCTCCTCCTCTGGCAGACAACAAACTCCTCTGGTTACTTTGATTGAGATTGCAGCAGATAGATTGATCAATTCTAAGATCATTTTGAGGGAAAACATCTTAAATTAAATTCCAATCCCTAAATATGATATATCCTCCTGTTAACTCATATCTTTAACAATTTCTTTCACTGATGTTTTTTGTTTCTGAATAGAAATTTTACTTATCATTCACTAGGTTAATTTTTAGGTATTTCATTTTTATGCTATTATAAATTTCATTTTCTAATTGTTGCTGGTATATAGAAATACAATTACTTTTTGTATATTGAATTTGTATCCTGTGACTTTACTAACTGAAATTATCAACTTTAAATTTACCTACAGTTTTTAATTTTTTTTTTTTTTTACATATCCAATCATGCCACATGTGAATGACAGTTTTATGGCTTCTTTTCCTATCTTCAAATTTTACTCTTTTTTCCTGCCTTATTACACTGGCTAGGATCTCCAGTACAGTATTGTATGATGAGTGTCAGCATCCCTTCTCACTTCCAATCTCAGTGGAAAAGCATTAAATATTTCACCACTACATATGATGATAGTTGCAGTTTTTGTTTTCTGTTTCTTGGGGATTTGTTTTTAAGTAGATAGCTATACTGAATAAAGGAGGTTCTTTCCTGTTTCTAAATTGCTAAGAGTGTATTTATTTAAATCATGAATGAATGGTTGTGCCATTCTACCCAGAAGGTCATATAATTCACCTTTTTTCTCTGTTAACTGGGGTAGCATACTGATTGATTTGAGATGGTAAACTAAACTTGGTAACCCTTTGTTCCCATTGGCATTTGCAGGTTCTAGTTGAATTACAGTAAAATGGTCTCCTGAGCTGTGTTTGGACAACCATATGCAAACTCCATCCTGTGCAGAGTCTTAGATTCGCCTCTTTTCCCTCAAGCACAAACTCCACATCCAGGTCTGGAAAGAGGATCATCCCTGAAAAATCACAGGCCTCTGGCCCTTGAGGCTCACGCTAGCCCCTCTACAAACAGTCCCTAAGGGCACTACCTCTAGCTGGATCCTTGCCCAGCAGACCCTAACACTACAACAGCAAACTGCATGGTAAGAGTCAAGCTCCTGGGACTGGGGCCATGGTAGAGGCCCCAGGTCCCTACCACCTGCATCAGTCTTGAGTCTACCAGGCCAGGGCAGCTCCCTCACCCAACCCTCAGAGAGACTCCTTTAAGAGAGTCAGCTGCTCATGGCGTCTCTGGGGCGGGAGGCTGAAGTCGCCAAGAATGTAGGACTCCGACGACAACGGGGAATGCGGAGTGCGAACGATGAAGCTTCGCCTGGTGGCCTCCCCCTTCCAGTCCCCCCAGTACATCCACCCAGGGTTCTCCGGCTTCAACTCCTACTCTCTGGTCCCCGCCCCATCTTCGAAGTTCCCTGCCGCCAGCAAATCGCCACCGTCCTTCGCTGTCCCCCACACCTCACCCCGCTAGCCACGCTCCCACCTCCAGGCTCTGCCCGGAGCCCAGAACCCGACCCAGGCCCTGGTTCCATTTCAAATCCACTCTACTGTCGTCGCACCCCTGCCGGGCCCCAGCCACCTCAGAGGCGGCGATATGGGGGAAGGAGCGGGCGCTCGGCTCGGCCTCATCCACATGCAGGGGACGGCGCGTCGCGGCGGCCGCCAGAAAGAGACAAAGGCTGTTCCGCCGCCGGCCGCGCAGTGCCAGCCTCGCCCCGCCCGCCGCCCCGGTGGCCCCGACGCGGCCCCCCTGCATCTGCCCGGTGGGTCGGGTTGCACAGTCCGGACGGCTTCCGGGAGGAGGTAACCTCCCTCGCACCCTACTCTCAGACGGTTCCCGACCACTGTCACCTTTTCGCCATCGCCAGGGCCCTTCAAATGGCCTGGCTACTGTGAGTCAGGCTGGTCCGCGCCCGGCCTGCCCCAGTTACAGTCCGCTGAGTCCTAATTCTGACCAGTGACCAGGAGTGTGCAATGGATCTTTCGGGACCTAAAGCCAAATGCAGGCCAGAGCAAGGAGGTGGGGGGCGCTGTCCAACTCCCTTGGGTCACTCCCTGGATTAGGGTTGGGGATTCTAAAGGCTTCACCCTAATCCTGTCTCCGCGGGCCTTTGATCCTGAACTAGTAGGATCTCTTGACTGCCCCTGCCCACCCAGAAGAGTTATAGGGTGCAGCCCCCACCCCTACCACTGTCGTATCATGTCCAGTCATCACGGCCTGGATGCCAAGGAGGAGTGAGAAAGGATGTGTGTCTGGCCAGGGTCACTTCCTGCCTCTGGCCTCAATTTCCACCTGTAGAATGGACACACACGCACCCTAACTGGGGGCGCTGGCATGCAGTGGGTTCCCAGTAGCACAGGCAGTTGTTATTGTAGCCTTTCCTCAGCCTCCTGAGGGCAGGGGGTTTGGTTTTGAGCTCTTCTTCCCCACCCGACACCACACAACTCAAGCGATGGGAGCTTCTTTCACTCAACTAGGAAATTCTCCCTAGGTCTAACCCAACTTCTCTCCTTCCCAGGCCAGGATTGGGGGGAGGGGAAGTTCCCTTTAAGGGCCGTGGGGGAGGGGGCTGCCGGCCGGCACTCCTTCCGCCCCTCCCTGGCCCCCCTCCGCCTGGGGGACCGAAGTCCGGGCCCCGCGCCAGCGCATGCGCCCGCCTGTGGGCGCTGTCCCGGCTGCGAGGGCTGCGAGGGCTGCGAGCGCACCCACAGACAGACGGACCGACGGACTGGCAGTCCGCCGGATCGACGGGGCAGCGCAGGGAGCCGGGACGCGGCGGGACAGCGACATGACCGGCCACATACAACAGCCGAGCGGGCGCGGGAACCCGGGTCCTGCGCCCTCGCCTTCCCCCGGCCCCGGCCCCGGCCCTGGCGCCTCGGAGAGGGTAGCGCTCAAGAAGGAGATCGGACTGGTGAGCGCCTGTACCATCATCGTCGGTGAGCAGGGCGCGAGGCGGGTGGGTGCCCTGGACGGCAGGGCCAAGGACAAGGGGGCGTGCAAGCAGCTCCAAACCAAGGGCACTTCCTCTCCTGGTGTTCTTACCGGTCTGGGACAGAGGGACAGCTGGAGAACAGAGGCCAGGAGCACCTGCGGTGTCAGGCCTGGAGCACATACTGACCTGCCCAGAAGTCGCGGGGGATTTTGCTCCCACTTCCCTGGTTGCCCTGAAAATTTGCTCCTCAGGAAGTCGTGGGTCTCCTCCACCTCTGGAATTCTCCTTCAGCCTTTACTTCCTTGTCGGTCTTTGGCAAGGCCATTGACTCTGTTTGCTCGTCTATGAAATGGAAGTGATGACTATCCTTCTGCCTCTAGTGCAAGAGCTTGGCAAATTCTAGGTTATGGATCAGTCTGAGTCCCTACTGTGTTCTGGTACCATGCATCGTGAATGATCTGATCTTGGAAAACAGGAAGAACTGTAGGTAGGCTGGACAGGTAGATCCTGCACAGAGGGAAAATAGGTTCAGAGCATGTAATTACTGCCAGATTTAGCAACCAGAACCACAAAATGGAATCGCTCATGGCTAAGGACAGTAGTGGGCAGACCCAAGCCTGCAGAAGGGCCACCTGCTTCCTGGCTGGGATCTCAGCAGACAGCCCGTGGCCTGGCCTTCTGGCCCCAGCTTCCCAACTGAGCATGGACCTCTGTGTCCTGGGTGCCCACTCCTCCTCCACATAGGGGCTTCTGGGTAGGCAGGGCACAATGACAGTGGTGGTAGAACTTTCTCCTTCTGTCTCAAGACAATACTTACTTCTGGGTACTGAGCTAACTCAGCCCAGGTGTCTCTGAGCCCTCCTGGGAGGGCTGTCCCTCCTCCATCCCCTGCACTCAGAAGATGTGGGCCTGAGGGATGGATTCCTAAGGCCTTACCACCTGTGACTGGTCCTCCAGCTAGTGGGAGCTGCTCATGCACCATCACCTTTCTCCCTCAGACCCCTGGAGATGGAGGAAATTTGGGGTGCTCAGCAGAGCAGACCTAGGGTCTTCACTTCCTTCTGCTCTGTGCCCATACTAGAACTCCTGGGCCACAGCTGCAGTCTGGTTCTTGACCATGCCCTTCCCCTGAACGCAGTCCCAGGCAGGTGGCTCCACTGTCTCTCCTCCTTCTGCCTAGGAGCTGGCCCGGAGCTGGCCCTGACCTGGCCCTGGGAGCTTCCTGGCCTAGAAGCCTCTGGCTGTCTGCTAGAAAGAAGGGTTGGTTCTGGGGATTGGGCCAGAGTGCTGGTTAGAGCTTTGCTCCAGCCCATGCCTTCTGTAGCAGCTGTTCCCCAAGAGGGGGAAACTGATACCCTAAGGGTCCCTCTCTCCCATTTGCTGCTCTGGGGTCCATCTACCCCACCCAGCCCCCACACTGGGAGAGGCCATTCTCTACATCACTAACCTGGGAAGTCTAGTCAAGTCAAAAGTCTGCAAAGTATCATATTTTAGGATTCCAAATCTTCAGAACTTATATATCGCTTTATAATCTATTTTTGTTTGTTACCCGTTGCTTAACTTATTATTTCCAAAATGTCAAAGTTCATCCCCGAAGATCCTATAATTCACTCCTTATTAGAGTCTCTGTCCCGTCCCAAGCTGAAGAGTAAGAATTTCAGGAATGAGGAGATATGGAAGGACTGGCTATAGGCAGGAGTGAAACTCTGCCTGAAATGCATTTAGCTGGTTAAAACAAGCAAAGCTGGAGGGGACTAGGCCAGGCCAGAGGAAATAGAGCCAGCTGGGCAGAACAATCACATCCAACCACTGTTCAGAAAGTCACTTCTTTTTTACATTATAAAAACACATTCTTCCTTAACTCCTTTGATTCTCATGCCCACCTTGCAAGATGGAAATTTTTGTACCCATTATAAAGATGTAAAATCTGAGGTTGGAAGTTAAAAGACATTGCTGCAAGTTGCAGGCTCAGGATTTGGATTCAACTCTCTGTCCAGTGCCCTTCACACTGAGCTGAGCTAAGTTGAAAGCAGACTCAGAGCCCTTGATGGGTTAAGGCTGGGAATTGAGCTGAGGACTCACCCAACAAGGGTAGATAGAGCTCCCCACTCCATTATGGAGGTAAAAATAGATGGGGAGGAAAGTTGGGTCTCTCTGGCAGCTGTGTATAGAGGGTCTCTCATCCTGACTTAAGGACCTCAACCATCTGCCTCACATGATCCACAACCAAGGAAGAGATACCTAGATCCAGCAGTGTGGGTTACCCCAGGTTCTTCCTCTGGTCTTTCCCCATGACTCAAATGTTCAGCATATGTAGGTATTTGGGTATATTCAAGGACTCAGGAGGCTACCTCATGAACTTCATCTTCCTAGGAGCCAATCCCTGCTCATCCAGCCTCAGTTGGGTCCTGGTACATGGTCTCTTGGGCTGGAGGTAGCTAGGCTGCTCAAGAAGATGGGGCTCTGCAGAACCCCAGCCCCTCGTCAGTAGGTCCCAGAAGAGACATAAAACTACATAGGAGATTGTCCGTGTTTCACCAACACCCCACTTACAGATGAGAAAGCTGCAACCTGCCCAGGGTCACATGTCCGTGGGGTGTTCTGGGACACATGTGCAGGACAGGACGGATCCAGCTACAAGGATGGATGCGTTCATTCATCTATTCAGCTGTACTGGGCACCTTGTAAGAGGGGACAAAGCATCTCCTCCAGATGTTCCAACAGCAAACAAATACACAAGCCCAATGTGTGGCCAAGGGGTCCTGAGAAACACTGAGACCAGACATCTGAGCCAGGGAGGAGGACCTGAAGCCCTGGGGTGGGGGTGGTAGTTTGGAGATGAGTGGGGAGGTGGGGGGGGGGTTGTGTGGGGCTTCGCAGGCAATGATAGGGGTTTGCCTTTTCTCCTTAGGAGGTGGGAGCCCTGGAAGGGTTCGGAACAGAAGAGGATGGGAGGAGAGCCTGTGAGGGCAGGGACCAGAGTAGGAAGGTCAGGCAGGAAGCCACTTGAATCACCTGGACAAGAGCAGGGTGGCCGCAGTGAATGGGCTGAGCGACTGTGGTTCTAGGTGTTTCGGAAGGCAGAACCAGAGGATTTATGAGGACCTAGGTGTAGGGTGTGGAAGAAAGAGAAGGGTCCAGGGTGACACAAGGTCATGGTCTGAGCAGTTGGGAGGATGGTTTGTTATTGATTGATCAGGGAAGATGGGGTGAGGAGCTGGAAAGGGGGCACAAAAGTCAGGAATTCTGCTTTGAACATGTCAGGTGTGAGATGTTTGGTACACGGGCTGAGTTTGGTAGAAAGGTCCATGGTAGGGATATAAATTTGGGATTTGCCAACAGAAGCCAGGGGGCTGGATGAGATCTCCCAGGGAATGATCAAAGGCCACTCAGGGTTTAGAAGTCAGGTAAGAAAAGGGACCAGCAAAGAATTCCAAGAGCCACCAGCAAGGTAGGAGGCGAAGTGAGAAGAGGGTGATCCTTCTGTCACAGGCCACTGATGAGTCACGTAAGATGTGGGCTAGGGCTTGACTGTTGGATTCAGTGTTTTGGAGCTCACTGGGGACCATGACAAGACTCAGCCTGGAGATGGGGCACAAACAAGACTTCCTGAGCTAGGCAGGCCTGGACTGAGTGAGCCAGGCAGAGACTCTACACTTCTGCTCATCCCCTCTCTCCAAAGGAAAGTGGGTTAGGCCGGAGGTGCCTGCCCATTAGTCATTTCAGGCACATCCTGGATGTCCCCACTCACCTCCTTGGGGTACTACCAAGACCTCAGAGGGAGCATCTGTCATCCCAGAGAGGTACCTGACACATGCTTATTGGGAGGACACAAGGACATTTGTGTGCTTGGGGGAAGGTCTCAGTAGGGTTCTGACTGTTCACCCCACGGTGTAGGGTTTCCATGGGACTCAGGTCTCCAGAGGAAAGATTGATTGTCTTAGGGGAGTCTCCAAGGTGGATGACCAGAGTGGGATCCATAAGCAATTCATATGACCTTACAGACAGCTTCAAACATGCCAACCTCAAGTAAAGGCATCCCTTCCTGGCCATTGTCCAGGCACAGTGACAGTGGAGCAGGTCCAGGTTATAGGGCCATGGTGGGTGGCCAGGGGAAGCTTCCTGGGGTAGTGTTGATCTGGGGAGAGGGCTGCCATAGTGTGGAACATTCCACCCTGGGCAGAGTGTTTCCTTGGGCCCAATACAGATGCACAAGGTTCATCCCCTCTGCCAAAGTCAGGGTCAGACTAGCTCTCTGCTGCCCCCTAGACTGGGGGCCCCACCTGGAAATTAGGGAAACCGAGTCTTAGATGGGCAGTACTGATCTGAGGCCACATGGCTGACTCCTCAGTGCTTCTAGGAATGAGGTTGCAGCCAGTGTCCTGGCTTGGCTTGACTTCCCCAGCCCTCCCCAAATCAGCCTGTCTATTCCCACCACACACACGGTGGGCAGGTGGCTCATTCTACCACCCAGACCTCCATGGCCCACCCCTGCGACCTCCACTGTCTTCTGCTGCCTCTCAGAAATAGGTCAGCATGCACTGCAGCACCCGCAGGGAACAATGGCCCTTTCTTCATTCCTCCAAGGAGCCGGGTAAGCCCCATCAGGCCAAACATCTTAATGTGATAAAAACCACCCAGGAAAGGCTCAGGGAAGAAGGGCGGGAGGAGGAGACTCAAGGGAGGCCTGCTAGTTGGGGAAACTCGCATCTGATCCTCGCCTGGCCTGGCCTCCTGCCTGGGAGGACCTACAGGAACCAGAGAGCAGTTGTCCCACTGGGTAGACAGGAATGTAGAGGCCTCAGGACCAGCATCTCTCTGGTTGTCAATCAGACACCTAACAGAGGCTCAGCAGTACCTCTTGGCCCATCCCACGTCCAGTAGGCCAAGTTCCTACTTCTCTTCTTCCTGAAGACTAGGATTCTACAAGGGCTGGGCTCGTCCGCTGCTGTTGCCCTCATCAGGCGGGTCTACTGGGCCTGAACACGGGGTGTGAGGAGGGAGGCCTGAGCTCATCACCACCACCAGGAGGAACTGGGCAGACGCCCTGGTGGCATTCCAACAGCTCCCATAGTTCCTCCTCTATTCAATCACCCGAGGGGCTCCCAGCCCTGTCCTCAGCATCCTCTTCCTCCTTCTGATCCTCTGCCACTCCTTCAAACCCACCTCCCTTGGTTCACCCACACAGTGCCCAGAACAGCCTGTGAATCATGATAGGGATTTCTGCCACCTTCAAGCATGAACCCGGGGCAGGTGCTAGAGGTTTTTCAGGCCGACAGGGACAGGCCCTTGAGGACCTCAGAGACACTGGTTAGCACACGTGGTCCTTTCAGCCACACGGGAAGAAGTCCTGAATGGTAGCCTGAGGCCACGTGTCCAAAACAATAGTGGTCCTCCCTGCCACACCACTACCCCCGCAGAACTCAGCGTCTGAGTCCCAGCCACTTGGCACCTGAATAATGCTATGTCTTTTTCAGACCCCAGCTCTGGAAGGTGAGGTGCGAGGTGTGGCTCCCCCAAAGATTAGATCTGTGAGGCTCAACCAGGCTGAGCTGTTTACAGGGGTGGGGTCTTCACAGGGTGGGTGGCTCAGGGCCCCGGATGCCCCCAGCTCCAACATACCCAGCTCCTTTCAAGGCCACCCAGCCCCCGCTGGCTTCCAACCTCACTGGCTTTTGGCAAATCCTGCTCCGCCAGGTCCTGAGAACTGCTGCCGGATGGAGCAACTCAAAGGCCCTTTAGAAACCCCACAGCCCACCCAGGCCCTGGGCCCATCGCAACAGATGCTGGAGGTGGCTCCCCTCCCTTGCCCACCGAAGCAGACCCAGGACGCAGCTTACATCTGGAGGTTGAGGCGCGGGAATTATTTTGTCCTTATCTGGATGTATTTAGGGCTCCTGGGATGTGACCAGAAAACCAAATGGGGCTTTCATGGCTGTCCAGACTAGAAATCTGTGTCGACCGGGGACGGGGGTGAGGGGTAGCACCGTGGACAAGGAGTGAATGCAGATTGGAGGCCACGGCCGTGTCCTCGTCCAGCCTCGCCTGTGGGCCTGGCAGGTGGAGTGGGCAGACTCTGCCCTGATGGATGTGTGACTCCCTCCCCAGGCCCCAGCCGCTGGGAGGGACCCTCGTCCAGGGGCTGAGCCCTAGGTCCCACCAGTGCTGCTTTTGTCTGTGTGGCCTGTGGGGCTGGGATTCTCTCCTCTTGGGCAGACCCGAATGCAGATCTCCAGCACAGTTACCTGATTCATTTGTAGGATAGTGAGGCCCACATAAGCCAGATGTGGCCCTACTTCTTTCTAATTGCCAGGGAGCTCAGAGCTGAACAGGTACTGAGTCCTCACTCACCATGGGAACCTGCTCTGCAGGCCACAGCTTGACCTCTGAACATTTCCCATTGTTTCAGGAAGCAGCGGGGCCCATCCCCTTTCCACCCCCAGACATCTGGAGACCACAGGAGCAGCCCCCTCTTGTCTGCACCCTTCAAAGACTCAGAAGGATGGGTCTTTTGCCCAAGCACAGGGCAGGCCTTTCAGATTCTACTTGCATGGGACCTCAGGAGCCTGCAACCCCTTCACTCCTCCTCAGAAACCCCAAGCGGAGGGCGGAGTGGGTCCTGGCGCCCCCACTTCACAGACAAGGAAATTAGTCCTTCATGTCAAGGTGTAGATGCCACTCTGGACACCAGGCTGTGTAGTCACCCACCAATTTACTCAGCAGATGCATCCTGAGCATCTGCAGGGTGTGGGACACTCAGGTGTTGGAGGCAGGCATAGTGGGTGACTGCTGGAGGGCAGGAGCTGTGCACAGAACTAGCAAACAGAGTTGCAAGACACACCTGGCAACAGCTGTAAATGAGCCGAGGGCCTCACATGGTGTACCTCCCTAAGATCTCATCATAACCCTGTTTTAGAGGCAGGACTAGAGAGGTCAGCAGGAAGACCTTCCCGCCTGAGCAGGGAGCAAGCAGGTCTGAGCCCAGCTGGGATTTCACGTTGTATAATGGGGGCAGATCCAAGGGGAGTGGCAGGCTGTCAGTCTCCAGACCCCAGGCCGAGCCAGGAGTCTCTGCCAGGTTGTCATTGCCTGACCCATCCCTGCCTTAGTGGCTACTGACTACCCTAAGACCTGAAAATGCACCAATTGCTCTCACTCACCCACTGGTCCTTGCCCAGAACCAGAAACGTTAACGGCTCCAAGAAACGAGGTCTCTTCAGAGTCTATGTCCACAGCCTGGGTTCTCGGTCAAGGAGGGGCTCCCAGATAGGAAAAAGGGGGATGGAAGGTACAGAAACTTAGAGCGAGGCTGTGATGTGGGCAGAGGGCCCCACACCTGGCTCAGGCTAGGAGGGCTCTAAGGAGAAGATGCTTACTCCCCAAGTCCCCCCATGAATTTGGCAGGCAGGAGAGTGGTCAGGCCTTGCTTTAGGAGGCCACCTCTGGCCAGCAGGTTTGAAAGGACAGGACACAACTAGGGACCTGAGCTATAGGTGGTCCATGTGGAGACGCACAGGAGTGGCCACCCTCTGTCATGGTTCAGGTGTTAGGGCCACTCATTTTGCTGGCTCCACCTCATGCAAGGGTAGGAGAGTGGACAGAGGAACTCAGGACCTGTCTCTGGCTGACTGGACAAGGTGCCATTTCCAATGCCAGGGACTGAGCAGGAGGCTGGTGATGAACCCAGAATGGGCCTTGCTGGGTTCGAGGGGCCCAGTGGCATCCACACGTCTCCTGTCCCCCGACCCACTCCTCCTGCAGGGGGCACCTCAGAACCAGAAACGTTAACAGCTTCCTTCCTCAGTGCGGTATCCAGACCCCCACAAGGAAGGCTGGGCTGCTAATGGGGGCCCCAGGCCTGATGCCTCCCATCTCTCCCCTACAGGGAACATCATTGGCTCGGGCATCTTCATCTCACCCAAGGGTGTCCTTGAGCACTCAGGCTCCGTGGGTCTGGCCCTCTTCGTCTGGGTCCTGGGTGGGGGCGTGACAGCTCTGGGCTCTCTCTGCTATGCAGAGCTGGGAGTTGCCATCCCCAAGTCCGGCGGGGACTACGCCTACGTCACAGAGATCTTCGGGGGCCTGGCTGGGTGAGTGTGGCACTCTGGTGGGGTAGGGGACAGTTTCTCTGGAACAGAATGGCTCTTGAACCATGGACCTCTCTCCTCTTCTGCTTCCCATATTACAGGGAGGTCATGAGAGTGAGAGGAAGGAAGGGGCTGGGGGTGTCTTGTAGGCTTCTGAGGCCAAGGTGGGTGGCACCTATGCTCACCCCAGTCCATGGGCGACTGCTGACCCCTTGACCTCTCTGTGTTTCCTCTTAAATGGAGCTTCCTCTAAGCCCCACTTTTATGGAGGGGAACCCCTTACTCTCTGAAACCTTTAGACAATGCTGGTTATCAGGCAAGGAGGGCCTTGATTTTAGTAAAATCCATCTGTTCCACAAGGAGGGGGAGAGGCATGAATCCTCCCCCCAGACCCTGCCCCCTCACACAGTTCCCTGACATTCCTTATTCACCCATGAACATTTGCTGAGCACCTGCTTTGAGTTAAGGCCTGGGGATGCTGTGATAAAAAGATTTTTTCCTTTCCTGAAGTTGCTCACAAATCAGAGTAACAGCCCCTCAAATGTGATTGATATGACCCAGAGGACCCTTGCTTTGAGGGTGTGGGCAAGAGGCAGCAGCCACCCCACAGAGAACAGGGTGCATGCCACCCAGGGAAGGCTCCCAGGAAAATCTACAGTTTGCAACAAACCTTGGAAGGATAGGATTTTTCTCAGCTTCCTGGCCAGTGAGGAGGTCATTCAGTGGGAGCATGCACAGAGGGCATGGTGGCCTGGCCAGTGCAAACTGTCTGTTGTAGCAAGAGGCAAGATCAGGTTCCTGGCAGGCACCAGGGCTTGAAGGAAATGGGGGTTTGGAGTTGTTGCAGTTGTCTGGAGGAGTCCTGCCAAGAGCCTTAAAGGTACAGGCAGACACCAACATCATTTAGGAACCGAATTCAGGAGGACTGGTACCCACTGTCCCGTTTGAGAGGCTTCATAGATGGTGGTCCTTGGGACAGGGAGGGTGGGGGTTCTCAAAGTTGTCGGGGGTTGTGTGCCACATGCAGGTAGGTACTCAGTCAGATCTTGGGTAAGGGTTTGGAGCTCAGAGGAAGGATCCAGGCTGAAGTATACAAAGTTTGATGCTGAATGACTTGATCCAGTTCTGAACTTGGCGACTCTGGAGGAAGCCCTGGCAGAGCATGCACACCCCTGTGGGTGTGTCCGTGGCTGCTCATCTCTGGGGAGGAAGGTTCTCAAAGGGTCTGGGACTCACAGAAGCTGAAGAATCATGCTGTTGTCCTAGAAAGAACACTGAGGAAGGGGAGAGAAAGAAGAGGGTCAGGACCCACAGGCACCCAGCATGGAGGGGAGGGTAGAAGGGACTCCCAGCAAGGAAAGACTATCAAAATAGAATGTCCCAGAAGCCAAGGAGGGAGGGCTGTGGCAAGAAGGGGTAGGGGGTGTGACTCAGTGATGGAGGAGTTCTGGTATTCCTGATAAGGTACTCCCCACCCTCAAAGGTAGGCCAGACCTAGGACAGGACCCAAAGGCAGACCCTCCCCTGAGTGCAGGCAGAACCCCTGAGAACAGAGCCCCCAGCCCACCATGGGCACCCTGCAGAGGTAAGATTCTAGTAAAAGAAGTATAAATCATGATTCCCCACCCCCACAGCCAGGACCCTTTTCAGGGTCCACTTCCTACAGACCAAAGGTCTCCCTTCGTGGGCACCACTGCTCAGCTTCAACCATCTTCAGCCATAGGCTGTGCTGAAAACAACCAAGGGGCACAGGGCGGTCATTAGAAAGGTATTTGGCTCCCCAATGGTGCATGCCTCAAATCCCAGTGACTCAGGAGACTGAAGCAAGAGGATTGCAAGTTCAAGGCCAGTCTCAGCAACTTAGTGAGGCCCTAAGCAACTTTACAAGACACTGTCTCAAAATAAAAAATAAAAAGGGCTGGGAATGTGACTCAGTGACTGAGTGCCCCTAGGTTCAGTCCCTAGTATGGGGGTGGGGGTGGGGAGAAAAAAGAAAGAATGAATGAAAAACAGAAAAGAAGAAAGGCAGTTAGTTCCCACATCCTTCCCAATACCTGCTCAAGGACAATCTTGCCTCCCAGGCCTCTGGCAGCCTCACCGGGCCCCTGGTGCTGGTCCCAGCTCAGTCCCACTCCCTATACTTGGGCTGGGTCTTCTGGGAGGGGCTGGAGATGCCTGTGCCACTCTGGCCTTTGCTCTTTCTAGATTCCTGCTGCTCTGGAGTGCTGTCCTCATCATGTACCCCACCAGCCTGGCTGTCATCTCCATGACCTTCTCCAACTATGTGCTGCAACCTGTGTTCCCCAACTGCATCCCCCCAACTGCTGCCTCCCGTGTGCTCTCCATGGCCTGCCTGAGTGAGTGGCCCCTGAATGAGCCTCTGTCCCCAGAGCAGCTGACGGCCCTACCCCATCCTGCTCTCTGTTCCGGGTGTAGGGACAGCCCGATGGGATCCCCCAACTGTCAGCTCCCTGCAATGTCATCTCGAGAACCATGTTCTTGCATTCTGGCTGCTGCAGGGCTGCTGCCTGGGCTGGACTTGCCTGTGGTCCACACTGAGCCACAGGTGCCCCCACTTCCCTCCCCAGTGCTCCTGACGTGGGTGAATGGCTCCAGTGTGCGCTGGGCCACACGCATCCAGGACATCTTCACGGGTGGAAAGCTGCTGGCCCTGTCACTCATCATTGGCGTTGGCTTTGTCCAGATCTTCCAAGGTAGGGCCAGGGTGGGGGTGTGGACGGGGATGGGGAGACTGTACTGACCCCTGATATCTGGACCCTCAGGACATTTCGAGGAACTGAGGCCCAGCAATGCCTTCACCTTCTGGATGACACCCTCCGTGGGTCACCTGGCCCTGGCCTTCCTCCAGGGCTCCTTTGCCTTCAGTGGCTGGAACTTCCTCAACTATGTCACCGAGGAGCTGGTTGACCCTCGAAAGTGAGTGGGGCATCTGGCCAGGAACTGCGAAGGGGTCAGTCACGCCCATGGGAGAAGCAACCTGTCGGCACAGATCTGCTATTACCTATGGCTCAGGCTGGTCTTCTGCTGCCCCTCGGGAACAGTCCTGGAAAGAAAGCCAGGACACTCTGTTCTAGCCTGGTCCCATCCTATGTGACTGTGCATCAGAGCCCCTTGCTGGGCCTCAGAAAGACTGAGCATCATCATCCTGCTTTAAATAGATCCAGTGATTTGCATTTGGCCCCAAATTATACATATGCACACAACATGGTGCCTACAAATGAAGCCAATGACTGCATCTGATGCTCAGCCAGGGATCTTTGGGCTGAGACAAATAGAGTCCCCAGGGAGACCCTAGACCTGCAGACCAGGCTTTAATGGAACTCAGGGAGTTGTCCAGGCAAATTGAAGCTGTATTCAGTTTTCTCTTTATGTACAAATGTTAGTGAGACGCCACTCTCAGGACAGGACTTGGCTTCCTCCCTCATCTGCTCTTTCTCCTCCCAGCCTGTTGTCAGGTAGGGGTGGAGGAAAAGGTGGGCACCAATGTCCCAAGCAACGGTGCTATCCCTGACCTGCCCCAACACCCCAGCAGACACAGGAGATGAGACTTAATGCTGCTCCTGTTGCTGGGTCCCACCTGGGCAGGGTATCCGCCCCACCAGGGACTGTCACTGATGCCCCCACTAATGCCTTCAGGAACCTACCTCGTGCCATCTTTATCTCTATCCCCCTGGTGACCTTCGTGTACACGTTCACCAATGTGGCCTACTTCACTGCCATGTCACCCCAGGAGCTGCTGTCTTCCAATGCAGTGGCTGTGGTAAGTGGGGGCATCTGCCTGGTCCCCGGCCCTGCCCACCCCTACCCCAGCCTCATGTCCTACATCTCTTCTGTGCCCATGCAGACCTTCGGGGAGAAGCTGCTGGGCTACTTTTCATGGGTCATGCCCGTCTCCGTGGCACTTTCCACTTTTGGAGGGATCAATGGCTACCTGTTCACCTCCTCCAGGTGACTAGGCTGGGGAGGGGTTGTCATGGTGAGGCAAGGCAGGTGCCTTGGTGTGTGCAAACCATGCTGGGGACAACCAGAAAGGAAAGCTGAATGATGACCTGCCAGTAACAAGTGTCTGATCCCAACCCTAAGGTAAAGAAAGCAAGAGAGAGGCAGGCTAGCTGAGGGTGGGAACTGTCCAGTGGGGCTGCTAGGGCCTGGAGTGGGTCAGAGGTGAGAGCTTGAGAGGGGATATCCGGTCCAGAGCTGAGATCCAGGATCTAGCTGGTAGGAAGGTACAGAGGCTGGGCTCATGGCCCCTACCCATTCTGTTCCCACCCCCAGGCTGTGCTTCTCTGGAGCCCGAGAGGGGCACTTGCCCAGCCTGCTAGCAATGATCCATGTCAGACACTGCACCCCTATCCCTGCCCTCCTTGTCTGTGTAAGTTTGGGGACCCAGGCCAGGCAGCATGTGGAGTCAGGGCCACCCAGCAATGGGGAGTTTTCTGGATGATGCCAGGGATGGCCGTGGAGGACAGCCCACGGAGAGTGGGGGTAGGGTGGGGAGTCACACCACCTCCTGGCCAGAGCGGGAGGGCCCAGGACAGGTGGGAGGGCAGGAGGCAGGTGGGAGTCCAGCTGTCAGCCTCGGGTCCTCTGGGTCCTCTCCCAGTGCGGGGCCACGGCGGTGATCATGCTCGTGGGAGATACGTACACGCTCATCAACTACGTGTCCTTCATCAACTACCTCTGCTATGGCGTCACCATCCTGGGCCTGCTCATCCTGCGCTGGAGGCGGCCGGCACTCCACAGGCCCATCAAGGTGAGGCCCCCGGAGAGAACAGGTAGGCTGATGTGCCAGAAACCGTCAGGGCCACCCTGGGCACCAGGGACAGGGCCAATGACAACGGTGTCAGCACCTTTTACAGAGGGCTGGGCCTTCTCAGCATTGGCATATTCCCTCCTCATAACAACCCCATGAGGAGAGTGCTTTGAGTAGTCCCAGTCTACAGATAGGGAAAATGAGGCTGAGGAACTTACTCAAGGTCACACAGGCTGCGGGCGACGCAGCCAGCATCCCCTACCCCATGTGAAAACAAAAGATGGTAAACCAAGCGAAAAGAAAAGGCCCTCCATTTGCCCATAAAGCCTTAAGCAGAGGAGTGCTTATGCCTGAAATGTGAAACCCCCAAAAATTGCTGAACTCCAGCCAAGTACAAGCAAAAAAGTCCCCATATGACAGCTGTGTAGAGGTCAGGGCGGCTGAAACTGACTGAGTCGCAACAGTTTGGCCAACTGGTCAACCCACGTATTGGCTTCCAGCACAATGGGCTACTGCCAGGAGTGGGGCCCTCAGGCCCCAGCTCCCGGGAAAGGAAAGGAAGCCTCAGACCCAGGGGTTTGGGTGTAGGGCAGGAGAGCCACCGGGATCCTGCACCACCTGCACTCCTGTCCATCCTTCTGCAGGTGAACCTGCTTGTCCCGGTTGCGTACTTGGTATTCTGGGCATTCCTGCTGGTCTTCAGCTTCATCTCAGAGCCCATGGTCTGTGGGGTTGGCATTATCATCATCCTCACAGGGGTGCCCATTTTCTTCCTGGGAGTGTTCTGGAGAAGGAAACCAAAGTGTATACACAGACTCACAGGTGAGCTGGTGGCCTTGCTGAGTAGCCAGGGCTTGGAGAGGGGATCCTCTTGGGGTCTTGCTCCAGAACAGGTTCTCCCAGATGTTCAGCCTGTACCAAAGGGTCCAACCCCTTCCACATATCGCCACAACATGTGGCTGAAGACGGAGCAGTTCCCCGAAGACCCTTGTCCAGGGAGGTGTCCAGAGGTGGGGTCACCCCTGTCCCAAAGGACAGGTCCCAAGGTCCATCTGCCCCTCTGTCTGTTCTCAGAGTCCATGACACGCTGGGGCCAGGAGCTGTGTTTCGTGGTTTACCCCCAGGGCTCCCCCGAGGAGGAGGAAAATGGCCCCTGCCAGCCCTTCCCACTGCCGGCCACAGACAAGCCCTTAAAGACACAATGAGACATTTGTAGAGACCGAAGCAGCTGTTTCTGTTTACATGTTGTTTATTGAGGAGGTGTTTTTGCAAAAACTTTTTTTTTCTGGAAAGAAGAGATATGACTCTTAGAGGCCTGTGGTAAGGAAGCCCAGACAATGTGGATGGGGTTTCCTTTCTTAGCACTGCCCTGCTAGCTTTTTCTGAAAAGGTCTATAAATAAACAGGGCTGGTTGTTCGCTTGTGCTCAGGGGAGTCCCTGGTGGACCCTGATGGGGGCAGGTGGTGGCATACCTTGCTGGGGGGCGCACACGTTGCTAGTTGGGAAGATGCCGTGGCAGACGCTGGAGGATATGCCACTGAGGAGCCTCTCAACATCGGGGGTCCTTGCTCTGTGAGCCCAGAGCCAACCTTCCCAAAAGGGACGGTGAGGATGGAAAGCAGCTCCATCTGCCCCTTCCCCAGGTCACTCCTTGCCAACCTGAGCTTAGCCACTCAGGAGAGCCCAGGGATTCCTGGCCAGGATCATCTTTCTTCTTATAAATCACCAGAGTGAGTGTCATGACTTGAGTGTACACAGCCTCACCCTGGTTTACAGGTGGGGAAACAGACCCTGAGACAGGATGGAATGGATTTGGCTACTGTCGGTTGGCGCCTTAGCCTCTGTCCCCTGAGAAAGCACAGAGCAGGATGTCCTGGGAGTCTCAGGGCTTGCAAAAGACCTCATGGCCCTCAACCTCATACCCACATCTCTGGCCCTGCCACAATACCCTGGGGATTGACCCCTCAGTCAGATTACAAAGGGCAAAGGACACCAGCCTGGCCATGCCCATGCCATCACAGGCCTGAGGGTAGGCACGGAAGCCTCCTAGCCCAGCTCCTCTGGGGGCCCTGCTAGGAAGGATGGGAAGAGGGCTCAGTGTGTACAGAGCCCTCACCACCGGTGAAGTCCAGTACCCCCGGGGCCCCTTTCAGTCCTAGTACTATAGCTTCTGGCACAGCTCTGGGGGGCTGCTGGTGCCACCACAGGATGAATAAGCGAGAAGTCACATAAAACCCTGCAGAGAGCCCTGCCCTGGCCCCCCTACCTCTCTGGAAATGGATTCCAGGTTGGAACTGGAGTGGGGGAGTAGGTAGAAGTGAGACCCCCAGGTGCTTGTGTGTGCTGGGACTCCGAAGATAGGCTCATCCCTCCACCCTCTTTCCCCGCCCCAACCCCCAGCGCCCGCCTGCCATGCCCACCCAAGTTGATGCAGGCTGCTGGCTCAGGGCCCAGACCCTCCAGTGGGGCTGCCGGTGGACCTCTTTTTCTGCAAGAAAGGACGCGGAGGCAGGGTAGAAATGACTGTGTATTCCCTGGTTACAAAGCGGGGCTATGGCGGTCACCAGCATGTCTTGTGGGTCAGCAGACCAGCAAAGCCTCGTCGTCACTGGCCTCCAATGTTGGGGAGCAGGGTGGTGGGGGGCTTCTGCAGACCTCCAGTGGCTCTGGCGAGTGGGGGTCTGGGGTGCTGCTGGCAATGGGAGCCAGGGGGTAAGGGTCCTGGGCTGAGCAAGGCTCAGGAAGTGTGTCCGAAGGGGCCGGGTTATCCGCCAGAGGGTCCCTACAGGCCTTTCTGTCCTTGTTCACAGGCCCGTACTCTGGGTCTCGCAGGCCCGAGGGTGGGGGTGGCACCGAAGTTCCCACCTCTGGTGCATGGCCAGGGGCACTGGGAGGCGCATCCCCAGCTGCTCTGGGGCTGCCTGTGTCCGTATGGGATGCTGGGGGATCTGGGGCGGCCCCTGGTGCGGGCTGGAGGAGCCCGTCGCCCAGCACCGTCTGCGAGGTGCGTGCAGCGGTCAGCAGTGGAATCTGGCCCCGAGGTGCCCGTGGCCGGTGAAAAAGTCGGTTCCAGAGGCGGCCCAGGCGGCGGCGGGAGGGCCCCCGGCGGGAGGCATGCCGTCGCATCTGTCTCCTCATGGCTGTGCGAAGGTTTTGTAGCACCGAGGCCTAGAGGGTGGGGCAGCAGCTAAGGGCCTGCGTGGCCACTCAGGAGCAGAGGTCAGCACACCCCCAAGGAACCCAAGACCAACTTGTATCCCTTCCACCTGGCTGGGGCCCCTGAGGTCACCTGGCCCAGCTCTCACCTCCCCCTTCTTTGACCCCTGAACCAGGCTAACCCAAACACTCTCCTGCCTGGCCCTTTGCCATCCTGGTCTTAGATGCTCTCTGAGGTCCAGCAGCAAGTCTGGGACCCATGGGTCTCACACTTGCTCGGGCTCACCTGGGATGCACTGTAGACAGGAAAATCCTCCACGGGTGGGATGAGGCCCTGTGCAATGAGCTGACCATAGGAGGGGGGTGCCTCCCGCCGCACAAACTCAGCCTCTAAGCGTGTCATCTGGGTCTCAAAGGCCCTGAAAGCAGTGGGCAGAGGGGAAGTATGGCAGGGCTGGCCAGGACCTGCCATAGCAACAGGACTCAGGGACTCTGCCCCTCCATCTGGAATATGAGAGCTGCCCAGACCCAGCATGCCCAAGAGCAGTCCCCACCTGGATGGCCCGAGCCTCCGTGTGCAAACCCACAGCCGCATGCGCAGCGGGTGAGGAAACCGAGGGCCCGCGGCCCCGACGAGGCGCCCACCTGTACTCCTGCGTGCGCAGCGAGTAGAGCTTGAAGGCGCAGCCCAGGGCGATGACGAGCAGCAGGCCGCACACCAGGCTGCCAATGAGGGCAGCGGTGATGACCTTGCGGGGCACGGCGGCCAGGCAGCCATGCTCATCGCTGCCGTCCTGGCAGTCCTCCTGGCCGTCACAGCGCCACGTCTCAAAAATGCAAAGGTTGGTCCCGCAGTGGAAGGTGCCGGGCTGGCAGGAGAAGCAGTTCTTCTCGTCGGCGCCATCGGGGCAGCTCTTCTGGTTGTTGCAGCGGTCGGCAGGCGCATAGCACAGGCCACTGCCGCCCTCGCAGGGGTATTGGTCCGGTGGGCAGGCAGGGCAGCCCTGCTCATCCCGGCCGCTGGCACAGTGCCACCAGCCATCACAGCGCTGTGGCTCTGAGAAGCAACCCTGGTCACCGACGCCACTGTCATCCCCCTCGCTGCTGCTCCCGCAAGGCTGCTCCCACGGGAGGCAGTAGCCCTTCACCTGGTAGGTGGCGTTGAAGCCATGGCCAGCGCTGCGGGCGCGGGCATGGTAGGCTACGGTGAGGCGGCCCTGCGCAGCCTCGAGGCTCACGGGCCGGTGGTTGCTGCGGTAGGAAAGCGTCTGCAGCAGGCGGTCCCCGCGCTCGCCTAGGCCCTCGTACACCTGCACATAGTCGTCATAACCCAGCCGCAGCTCCAGCTGCAGCAGCACGCGCCGCGGGTCCTGTGTGTCCACCAGCCACGTGCAGTGAAGGTCTGAGGGCCCACGCGCCGCCCCAAACAGGTCTGGGGAGGCAAATGAGCCATAGAAGCTGCCCAGCCGCCGACCGCACGCCAGGTCAGGGCAGCCAGCCTCATCGGAACCATCGCCACAGTCCTGCGTGCCGTCGCAGCGCCGCTCCACCGGCAGGCAGCGCGTAGACCGGGCCCCGCTGCAGGGAAAGGTGCCCCCAGGGCACAGGCTGCCTGGAGGCTCAGAGGCGGGGGCGGAGCAGTTGCCCTCATCGGATCCGTCGCCACACTCATCCACGGTGTTGCACTGCCACGGGCCCGGGAGGCACTTGCCGTTGTCACAGCGGAACTCATCTGGCTGGCAGGACACCTGGCCCAGCTTCCCTGTAAGGAGGTAGCAGGAGGCAGTCAGGGGAGAGCAGTGCCTCCCTCCAGCATGGGGGCTTGGGGACAGGAGTGGGCAGGTCACCCACATCGCAGCTGGGGCTCAGGAAGGGCAGGGCCACCAACAGGCAGATTGCTGGGATGCCCGAGTGGGCTCATTCCCTGATCTGACCTGAGGGCGAGGGGCGAGTCCCCCTCTAGCCGAGTCTGAGGTGGAGCCAGGGGCCTGGAGAGGTTCTGAGGCAGCACTGCAGTCCCACCCACATCCTAGGATTAACAGGGCTGGTCAGGGCGAGCCCTGCAAGGAGGAGAGGGCACTGCCCGACCCAGGAGCCAAACATTGAGCGCTCCATGGTGACCCCACCCTGACCTCCGATTGGCGTCACCTCTGATGTAGGAGAGGCGGAAACCCTGGGCTTGGCCGGAGCTAGAAGCGTCTGAGTGGAAGAAGATCCAGACGTGGTCCCTGGCAGAGATGAAGGCAGGCGGGATGGCAGAGCCGCAGAGCCGGAAGGCCTCTTGGCGAGGCGGGGCCGCTGGGCCCAGCAGGAGCCAGTCCAGGGAGCACTGGTGGGACTCCTCCACATCAAAGTTGCGGAAACTACAGGGACAGAAAGGACCACAGAAATGGGCAGGGCAGGCAGAGACCCCATGGACTAGCAGAGTGGTCAGGCCAGCACTCACAGCAAGGAAGGTCAGCCCTGCCCCCACACACCTCCCCTGCCCCACGTCTCCCAAACTGCCTACTCCGCCACTCCTACTCCTTCTGTCCCCATGCTGTTCCCTCCCAGAGGTCCAAGGGCAGCTCCCTGAACAATCATGACATCTGTGGGCAGCAACGGTCACACTTAATTCTGTTGCAGCTCCCTCTTCCTCCATCAGCACAGCACTCCAGTCCAAGGCCAGAGTGGGAGGGTCAGGAGCCACCCTGACACTTTCCCTGAAGGGTGGAGGCTAAAAGGCCCAGATCCCTCCCAGACCTGGTCAGCTGGAACAGACCCAGCACGAACTCCCAGATACCAACACTGCAGGTGAGGCTGTGCCCACAGGTCCAATGCTGCAGCTGGGTGACAGGTAATCACCTAGGGAGGAACACTGGCCCTGCAGCCATGGCCTTGTGGCCATGGGGAAACTGAAGCACAGAAACCAAACCAGCCCCTGTTCATGGCCTTCACATCCCTGTCTTTTGGTGCTATGGAGTAACGGGGCCATGGTGTGGGGTGGGGTCTGGACTTTGACATTTAAGAGAACTAAAGCAGATGGAATCCATGGTGAGCCCCTAGTCAAATGACCCCATGACCATTTCAGGCCAGGTCTTTCAGCTCTTCAGTGCCACTACCAGTTCACATACCCTTGTTTCCCTCTGCACTTCTCTGCAGCTCAAGGGCACAAGCTCCTGCCTGGTTCCCTTTCCTATTGAGACCACCACAGTCCCCTTGGAAAAACCCCCATCTGGGCTCTGTGCCAGCCTGGCCTCAAGCCATCCTTGCAGGACAGAGGAGAGCTCGGCTACCTCACAGGCAGTCAGATCATGCCCACCAGTTCCCAGGGCTCAAGACAAGAAGAGGTGTGGCTTGGGAAACCCAGTCACAGAGGCCCAGTGAGCTTGGCACACTCACATGCTCAAGTGCATTCACTCAGGCACACACATGGTCACACGTGTCCTCTCAGACACCTCATGCTTGTGCTCTCTGCATCTACAGACACGGGCTCATGCACATGCATGTGCTCACACATGCAATCTCACACAGGTGTCCTTTATGCCTGCTCAGGAATGGACTTGTGCACACTCACACACCTGTCCATACCCACCTGTATGCCCTCCACACCTGCCAGACACACACATGCCCACCCAGGACCTAAGGTTCCGCACTGATTCCCCCCAACACCCTCAAGGCCCTCTTACCTGATGGTGATCATGTCCCCACGGTCACCCTGGATGTACCAGCTACAGTTGGTGCCTGGGGGGTAGTTGAGGGGCCAGGCTGGGCTATAGATGACGCCGCGCCGTTCTGTGTGCTGCTCCAGCTTCCCACTGCAGGCAGCTGTCAGGAGAAGAGACTGAGAAGTGCCCACCCCAACTCTGGGTGGGAAGTGGGCTGGGGTCATGCTTGAGCACAAGCCTTTCCCATGGTGTGATCAAGTGCTGCTGAGGGTAGCCAGGCCATGGCCGGCCATGAACTTGAGACTTCACAGAAGTAGGGGTGGGGGGTCCAAGAGGGTCCCCCTGGCCTTGGGGCAGCACAGCACCCATCCCGTGCTATTCACCAGAGCCTAGGTCTCTTGCAGGGCTGAGAGCATGCCACCAATTCCCGTTGGCAACCAGCCCCTGCCAATGCAGCACCATTGCCTCAGGGCCTCAGCTCAGAGAGAACTCTGCACCCTGGGCCTGACAGGCTTACCAGCCATCTCATGAGGGTCCCCTGCCTGTGCTTCCTGGGGCTTGCTGAATGAAGACCTCAGCCCTGGGAGGACAGGGGCTTTGCTCACATTTACTGAGCACCTACTATGTACCAAGCAAAAGTGATAGGCATGCTGAGTAAGGCAGGCAAAAGCCCTGCCCTGTGGAACTCACAGGCTGGGGAGGGAAGCAGACAGACTTATGCAGAAGACCTGGTGAAGATTATGAAACAGACCTGAAGGGAGGCAGCAATGTCAAGGAGTGGCTGGAAACACAGGCTGGGGCTGGGTACACCTTACATGGAATTGTGTACATGGGAAGTGTACATGGGAAGCCACTGAAGGCAGATGTTATAACCAGAAGAAGGAAGAGGCTCAGAGAGGATAAATGACTTGCCCAGGGTCACACAGCCAGTGAGCGTCAGTCAGGATTCACTCTGGTCCTGTGAGGGGCTCAGCCTCTCACAGCCAGCGCTAAGCCAATAAGCATTTATAGAGTATCAACTGTACACAGTGTCCAGGATGGTCACAGAGCACTACGTTGGCCAGTATGACTGAGGAGCCCCCCACACTACTGGCTTCCCTTTAAGTGATTCATTATCTGCACCCTCCACCTGCCAGCTCAGCATACCCAGCCTGAAGGCACCAAACCGGAAGGGGCAGCAGAATATACTCAGGCATTCCCAGGGCCAGGCAGTGGACCTGTGCACTTGGCACACCCCTCTCACAATGCCCTCAAGCCTGCACCATGTCAGTTTATCTGATCTAGTCTGTGACAAAGGCAGGACCCATTTTATAGATGGAGAAACTGAGGCTCAGAGAATCAAGTGATAACCAAGACCAGTGACACCCCCCACTTGTCTTCCTACTGCCAGCACCTCCCTTTCTTGCCCCAGAAGCCACATACTCTCTGCCTCTCAGCAAGACTCTGTGGAACTCCAAATGGGGCAGCTGCAGTAAGGAGGAAAGCCTTCTAGTCTCCCTGCACCCTGTACTCTTAGGACAAGCACAAGATCACCCACCCATCCCACCGGCCTCATGGCTCCCATAATGCCTCGCCCCCAAGCCCCTTGGTCCCATGCATGGAGAGACTTTGCTCCTATTGAGCCCTCGAGGGAACCTCCCTACTCTCAGCTTCAGCCCTCAGTCCAGGTCCTTTCTCAGAGAAGCCCTTCCCAGGCTGCCCAGTGAAGCTCCCATGGTCCACCTCTCCTCTCTTCCCTAGCATCTGCCACAGCAGTGACTTTCCTCTCCTCCCTGGGATGGGCTGACGACAGCTTTCCACAAGAGGGCAGGGCTGTGATGCTCTAGCCCAACACCCAACCCCAGGAGCCTACAGAGCGTGGCCAGGCACTCTGGACCACTGAGTGGTCAGTCCAAGCTCCTGCTGCACATCATCCTGAGGGACAAGCTGTGAGCTGAGGCTCCTTCTGCCGGGGACCAGCCATGACCATGTGGTCCAGGTTATCCAAAACTATAACTACAAGTTGGATGCTCATGAGAGCATCAAAAGGCTAGAACAGAAATGCCACCCTTGGCCCTAAAGCAAGTCTGGCCATCAGAGCCTCAATAGTCCACCTCAGTGAGTTTATAAGCCATTGCCTCTGGACCTGGTGCTTATATATGGTCCTGGGAGGCAGCCTCCTGTGCCTCAGATTCCTCCCATTCCAGAAAATCGGAACCACGTAATCCACTCCCAGGACAGGAGGATAAGCACTAAACAAATGGAGCAGGTCTTCGAAAGTGTGAGGTACCCCCAGGCCTAGCCTAGTTCCTGTTGATGGGTGAGCCCACTGGCCACATGGACCTCACAGAGAGCTGAGTGCTGACCTGGGAGGTTTCTCCTTCCAGAAAGTGCTGGAAAGGAGGTTCCTGGGAACAGAGGTCCCAGCAAGGCAGGGGGCACAGCTTGCTCCCATGTCAAGTCTCTAGAGCACGTTAAACCAGAGAACCAGGCCTCTGGGTCAGCAAGGGCAGGAAACAGCCCTTGATTATCTGTACCCTCGGCTCCAAGCACAGGGCTGCCACCGCCCCACAGGAGTGGACGTAGATCTACCCATCGTGTTAGGGCAATAAGAGGCCAGGTATCTTATCCACCCTGGCCAAGGAAAGCCAGGCCCCTCTAGTGTCACCAGCCACCTCAGTCTCTTCCCACCTACAGTAGCCAGAATATATCTCCCTCATACCCCTGTATCTGGCCATTCACTCAAGGGTTGGGAAGCCTGTCCAGATGACTGGACCAGTTCCTGCTAAGTTCTGGCTTTGCACAAAGCACCAGTACCATGTCCTCCCATATGGTCTTGCCACCAAAGGCCCCCAGCACTTCCCCAGAAATTCTCCCATCAGGGGCATCAAGAGCACTGGCCCTCTGTTACCTGTCTGCTCTTTTCCAGAGAGGACCACAGCAGGGGGTGGTCTGCAGCCACCAACACAGCCTGGTGCAGACCGAGTATGGAATAGAAGGGAGGCTGGCATCTCCCAGGAGCTGGAGCTCCATCCAGGGCTCTTGACTGGATGCCACTTAGCCATGGGCCTGGTGGATGTCCCCAGCTCAGACGGCCGGCCCTCCAGCTCTGTCTCTGTAAAGGGCAGCCTTGTCCCCACTCCAGTGCACCACCCCAGGGCCCAGGCACAGGCAGGGATAAGGACATGAATCCAGTCCCAGTCTCAGGCTGCCAGACACACCATTCTGCCCTGAGCCTCAGTTTGTCCTTCAGTAAAATGGAATCAGTATGTGTCACTTGTCTCAGTCAGTGGGATGGGCAGGAAACCTGAGGAAAGGAAAACTGGAGGCAGACATTGGAGTGATGGGGGTGCCTATCAGGGGAGGGGAGTCTCCAGGAACTGAGGGTTGGGCAAAGGTATGTGAGGGTGAGTGGACAGAGGAGAGGTGGGAGAACGGTGTGTTTGGGAGATACTACTGCAGGAGAGGGCTTCAGGGATGTTCGGGTCAGACACAGAGGAATGTCTGAGCTCTAACTGGACCTGACTTCACTCTGGCAGAAGATTGCCTCCGCTCTCAATGCCCGCTTAAGTGGGAAAGAGATGACTGGGCACTTTTAAGGACAGTGTCCTTCTTTCCTGGTCCAAAAGTCGTCAAATACTCCTGAGAGGACACGAGCAAGAACTGATGAAGCACAATTTGCGGATCTAATTTCCAGAGGTGAGATCGATACCCTGGACAGCCCGCCTGGTGTAACCTGATGACAGGGAGCTGGGAGACCCACCCCAGACTCTCTGGGAAGTTGTCAGGCTGACTGGTGAACAGCTTGAACCCTGCCCAGGTTCACCAGCTAGAGCCACCCTGGGTCCTGGGGGATGTGGGAGGTGGGTCATCTGAGCCCGTCAGTCCCTGACATACCTGGGGCAGGGCAGAGGCTGAGGGACAAAAATCTGTGAGGTTCCCAGGCAGCCTGGCTAGGTCCTCGGGATTATCTGAGCCCAGGCCAGTTCTGAGAAGGGGCTGGGGGAGTGGTTCCTGATCCGGTCTCCTTCACAAGAGGAATGGCAGAGAAAGTGCTCCAAATGCAGGGTCACAAAGCACTGTTGGAAGGGGGCACTTAGGGCAGTCAGAAGCTGGTTAGCAAGGCTGGAGGGATAGAGCTAGGGTCCCACACTACCACCTATCACCACATGAACTGTATATACAACTCACAACACCAAGGACACCATGCATGGGCACCAATGTGCCAAGAGCGACCCCTCAAGTGTAGCAACGTGGACCCTCCTGGGGTCCAAGGTCTTCAAAGCTAAGAACAACCAAACATGAACACCCAGACAGGGATCTTTCTCCCCCAAGCTCCATGAGTGTCCTTATCTCTAGAGCATCATTTTTCTAAACCTGGAAGTGGCAGGTTTGGGACAACATACCCACCCATCATCTTAGCAGAAGGACTGGCCTGGGGCTCATATTTATGAGATGTGAACCCTTCTTACCCCCTTCTCCTACTCTATCCTGACCACAAACATCTGACTCTGGCTAAGCCAGTCTTTTCCTCGAAAAGGATGGGAAACTGGGCTGGGACACCAGGCAGGACTGGGCTGGTTGGTGCTGAGCAAGGCCAGGCTCTGGGCTAGCCCAGGTCAGCAAAGGACACATGGCTGCAGAGAGTGCAGAGCTCAGATGCAAAGAAAATTAGGAGGCAGGCAGAGGCCAAGTCTTTGAGACAGGCAGGGAGACCAGCCTCTGTGACCCTGACCTTCCCATCCCCATGACCTCAGCCAGCAAGGGTGACTCCCCCTAAGAGCTCCTAATACCTGAGCCAGTCTCAGTGGGTTTCTGAAGCCAGCCAGCCCCCTAAGCAGAACTAGAAACCTCAAGTAGCTCCTGCCCCACCATGTAGCACGGCACACAAAAAACAAGTCCAGGGTGCCAGGCTGGGTATCATAATCATTCCTGACTACTTTGAGTTAACCTTGACCCAATGTTTTTATGCAAAAGACCTGTGCTTACTTGAATAACATTTTAGAGTTTGCTGAAGATGGCTGCATATTGGCTGAATGAGCAAGAGATGGTGAGGTTTATCAGGGTGTATCAATCACAGTACAGGCTCCCCGAGTCTCCTTTCTCAGAACTCTCTGAATGGCAGCAAGGGCCACAAAGGCCTGGATTTATCCATTCACCAATCCCTGGCAGCCCCTCAGTGATGGAGGATAGATGTTCTTGGCTGCCCCTCCTGCTCCTGACAGGCTTTGCTATACTAGGCACCAGGCCAGAGCCCAAAGAGGGCCACTGGATGACCAACCCACACTGACAGGCAGGAGGCCAGCACGAAGTCTTCACTGTGTTTCTCACATCCTGTGTGTACTACTGGCCAAAGTCAATCTCTGTCCTGCAGGTCAGCTGCCTGGAGCTCACCTGTCCATGTGCACAGCAGTGATCCAAGGCTAGGCCCTCACCCACCGTCTACCTGCCTCTCACACACCAAGCCAATACTTCCCCGCCCTGATGCATTCAAGAACCCGGGACCAAGAGCTAGAGACCAACCTACAGCCCAAGTCCCCAGAATTATTCAGAATGGCCTATTCTAAGCTGTTTACTTTGCCTGCCTTGACCTTTCCATTCAAACCGCAATAATGGTCTGGCCTCTCCTTTCCCCTCATCCCTGCCTAACCAAACCTAGTAATCCCTGATGGCCCTGTGTGGTACAACATGTCTCCATCTCCCACAAAGTCAAAATTTCTACCAATGGTCTTGGTTTCTCTGTGTCATCACGCAGTCCTACTTCTCTAAGTTGAATCACAGGTATTATTTTAACACAGGTCAGCATTTCATAGCCCTAAGGAACCCCACAGCCTACAGCAGGCAAAATCTCTCAGTTGCACAGGGTGCTAGTAGCTTGCCAGTAGTATAAGCCACACATGCCAGACACCATGTTGAGCATCTTGCCATATTGGTTTGTTGGACCCTAAAGACAAGATTTTGATGTAGAGCCTTTATCCACCCATTTAACAAAAGAGGAAACTGAGGCTCAGGGAAGTTTAAGCTTGCCCAAGGCCAAATAACTCCTTTGCAATGCAGAAAAGATGCACAAGAACTGATTTTCTCAATAAGAGGCTAAGAGACTGTAGGGTGAGCCTGGACCTGAAAGCTGGTCCTCAGAGGTCAATAACCCAGAGGGGCTGGAAGGACAGGAGGAAAGCATTTACTTACCTAGGGCAGGAACTGCACTGCTGAGCTTCCCCGTGAGAAAGAGGTTCACTGTGGGAGACATAAAGAGAGGTCAGAAGGGCACCCTGGCCCTCAGGGTCCCAGGCACCTGCTCTGGACCAGTGGCAGGCCTTGCAGGGGCACAGAACAACACAGCTGAACTCAAGGCTGGTCCCCTACACCTCACAGGGCAAGGTCAGAGTGCAGCTTGAGGCTTTTGCTCTCATGGTCCTGCTGGGATGCACAGAGGCAAGGATCCCTGAGAGACCTGGCACATCCATGGCCAGAGAGCAATGTGCCAGTCGGGTTCTGTCACACTACATCACATAACTTAGGGGGTTTCCTCTCAGATTTGGGGGCACCCATCACAGAAGAGACCTAGCTCAGTCCAGGCTGGGGCCCTGCCTTTCAAAGAGGACTCCTACCACCTGGGAGGGCTTCCTCCTTCAGATAGACTGTCAGCCATCTTGCCTACCCAATGGCCAGGGAGGGAAGGAAAGTTCTAATTATCCCCATTTTACAGGGTCACTAAGCTAGAACAGTGACCCTCTTCACTGAGCCACTCTGACCTTGAGAAGGAAAGCAAAGAATTCTCCTGCCACCCCCTTAAGTACTCACATCCATGGGATAGTCTTTTGCTTTCATCTGCTGCTCTAATCAGGGGGTCCTGGGCCCAGAAGAGAATATAGATAGAGTGGAAAGGCAGACCTAACTTCCTGGAGTTCAAGGTGCTCCCTTCCCCTATCAAAGATGCCAAGGGACCAGGGAGCGTTTCCGGAGGGTCATTGCAGACCTGGTCACCTATCCTGAACCACATCAGGACACCCAGGCTCTGCCAGGCAGACCATAACACATCATCTGAGCAGGAAGGACCTGCTCACCAGGGGACACAGCAACTCAGAACCCAGAACCCATGACCATAGCCAGATTGAGAGGTGGACATTCTGGAGGTGATATTCCTTATTAAGACCAGCTTGCACAGCTGGGGCAGAGCACCTGGTTCTTGGGGGACAGAGGAGGATACAGCTTAAAACCAATGGGGTTGTTCTTCACTTTGTCATTTCAGTTGCTTCAGCAAACCTGTCAGGTTAAAGAGCCCTCATCAGTGACATCACAGTGTGTCCCTTAATGACCCTCAGCTCTTCTAAGAGCCTCCCTCCTTCATAGAGGTAAATAAAGGAGCCATGTGAGTTGAGCATTTAACTCCTTCCTGCCCCTCACCCCAACATGGGTCCTGGAAAAGTTGACAGAAAAACTCTTGAGCAGGAAAGGAGCCCTGGCCCAGGTGCCAGGCCTGGACGGGTCTCTGGGCATCCCGGAACTCACCACCCAGTACTAAACAGGCCCACCCGCTGGGGCCAAGAGACACAAAGGGAAAATGAGTCATTCGCACAGCTGCTTCTCCCTGGAACCCTCCTCCAGCCTGCATCCTGAGTCCCCGTCCTCGGCTAGCACCCACCCCCGCCTCAACTCCAGGCAGGAAACAGTTCTTTCTTCAGCAAGCAGCCGGCCGGGCCTTTGTCAGCGGCTCTGCAGGCCCCATCTCCACCAAGCTGAGCGCCGGCCGGCAGGGCTCAGCTGCTGCTGCTGCCAGCCACAGCCGCTGGCGGACCTGACTCCTGCACGAACCCGCCGCCTGCGCGCCGCTCACCCCCGGCGCCAGAGCGCTACTCCGAGCCGGGCAGGAGCCGGGACTCCGCCGCTGGAGCCGCCCTCCCAGGCCTAAGGCCCGAGCAGGCCGAGAATGCTGGGGAACTGCGCTCTCCGCAGCCTCGGAGCCGGAGCCATCCCAGTGCGGGTTTCGGACAACGCCGGCTGGGCGGGAGCAGAGGTCCCGCCAAGGGGACGCGGAGCTGCGAGGTTAGGGACCCGGACCCCTCCAGGCCTGCGCGGCCCACTCACCCAGACAGACGACAGCGAGCTGCGCCCGGGCGCCCGGCGCCCCCTCCGGCCCCGTGGCCGCCCGCTTCTCCATACCCGGGCCGGCCGCGCGCGGGCGCCGCCTCCTGCCCTCCGGCTCAGGCTCCGGCTCGGGCTGGGACTTGCGCGACGGCTGCGGCCGCGGTGTAGGCGGCGGCTCCGGCGGCGTCTTTGTGCAGCGACGATGCAGGCCCGCAACGAGCGGGGCCACATCGGCCGCGGCGTCACGGGCCCCGCTGGGGTTCAGCGGCGGCCACCAGGCAGGACCCTCGCCCGCCGCTGCCCCTAAGTCCTGGGTGCCGCGCCGAGGCCGGCCTGCGCCCCGGGGCCCCCGGAGCGCCCATGCCCCCGCAGCGCGCTGCCTGTCCGGCACCGGCGCCCCCGGACCGCCCAGCGCCGCGCCCAGCCCGCCTGGCCGGGTGCCGCCAGTAGTGCGTCCGTGAGTCCGTCTGTCCTCCCGCCGGGCCCCTTGCCCGAGCAGGGAGCCTGGAGGCCGCGCGGCGCCAGCCACGTGACGCACCCGCGGAGCCGCAGTGGCGCTGACAGGGCGGGCGGAGGCGGCTGGGGCGGGCCGGGGGCGCACGCCCCGCCTTGGGGTGCTGGACAGCTCCGCGCACGCAGCCCTTGCCCAGTCCCGCGTCCTCTGGCCCTCAAGCCTAGGCGCTGAGGGCTGGCAATGCGCCCAGGGTCGCAGTCAGCGACCGCCTGATCTCCCAAGCCCACGAACTCGTCTCTCCCGGAGCCAGAGCTGTAGAAGGCTGTGCTGGGGAGGGGCGGGAGAGAGACGATGGGGTGGCAGAGAAAGAGCTGCCTAGAGCTGCTTAGGAGTCCTGGAAGCAAGACAGTGCATGGTGGCTCAGGGCTCAGCCTCTCTTCCTCCCAAAGTGTCCCTGTATTCTGCTCTACTGTCCTCCTTGTTTGCCACAGCTCAAGTGCCCTCCTTCACATCTCTAAGGTGATCCCTCCATAACAAGAAAGGCCTGTGAGAACATATTGGTGAGCACCCTGAGAGATCTCTGGAGACCAGCCAGCACAAGGGACCCCTGAGCCCACCCAGTCATCCTCAGGGACACTGAGGAATGGAGAGGTCGCCTGATTTTCAGTCTTGGGGCTGCTATCCGACGACTGTCAACCAAGGAGTTGAGTCCAGAAGAACACACACACACACACACACACACACGCACACTCGCACGCACACACACTTAACACTCTGAAGAGAAGGTTGAAATGAACATAGAGGCAGTAACTCACTAACTAATTTTCACCCTGGTCTCGCCTGGGTTTTAATAAGATGTTTTGGGGAAAACCCTTAGATTTTCTGATTTGTCTTGTTCTCTCTTCTAATTCTGTTGGTGCTTTTTCCAAAGCAGACTTTTTCTTAGATGATGTATTAAAGGACTTAAAAACCAAAAAATGAGACACACATTTCTGACTTGCAATATAGAGCACTAGCCTGCGTGTAATTTGCTTTCAGAGTTTCCTCAGATCGCTAACTACCCATGACCAGGCATTTATTTATACATAACAAAATGGTTCAACATAGACAGGGCCCCTGGCAGGGAGTTTTGTCCCTGCTTGAGAATGCTGCCTACTTCACTGTTCATATTGCAAGTTATACAAAGAATCAAGAGTTGAGACCAATGCCACAGGGAGTCATATTAGAACCTGAGAAAAAGAAAAATGTAAGCCCTATATACACCTGTAAAATTACCAACCCTTATTTTGAACCAAGTTGAAAAGGTTAATAAAAGCTCTACAATCATAAAGCATGACCATATATAATGCTCCGTGTTCACCAATCTGTTCACAGCCCACTGTCAACCCTTATAAACCCACCCAGCAAACGATGAGCAAAATACCTGGGAACCTACAGCTGAAAGGAAACAACTGTCTCCATTGCACAGTTGTGCAGGATCATAAAACAACAGGTCTTTATTTTATATCAATTCCTCATTGTGTTCAACATGGATACTTTTTGCATTTGTTTGTATTTCTAAGTGTTGCATTAAAAATCTGATTTATTTTGAATGTTGAGTTTTGGGGCACTCCCTTACATTTTGTGCCCAAGTTATTGCCCACACTGAGATCCTGGTCATCTGACACTCCATTTCTCACCTAGCCTTAAGGTGTTCTAGAGGCAGGGCCTTTTTGGGGGTCCTCAGTGTAGCCCTTGCCCAGTCTTCTCCTCCATCACCCTCTCAT
This sequence comes from Sciurus vulgaris, assembly GCF_902686455.1. Lineage (NCBI taxonomy): Eukaryota > Metazoa > Chordata > Mammalia > Rodentia > Sciuridae > Sciurus > Sciurus vulgaris. The sequence continues at coordinate 42,028,816 of NC_136478.1, read as the reverse complement.
TCCTTCTGGTATGGTTCCCGATAGCCCTGTCTCTGCTGCAGTGTTCCTCTGTCCTAGCTACAGCCCCTGGGTCCCTCCACCTTGCAATAAAAATTCCATATCAGCTCGAGTTGTATCCAGGAGGTGTCTAGTCATCACAAAACCTTCCAGCTACTGGGAAAGGACTGATGTAAATTCTCTCTTACTGGGAGGGATGGGCTGGCTGCGAAATAAAAGCTACAAAATTTATATATTATAAAATAAGACAAAAAGGAAAGAATATATTTAAAGCACGGGTGTGACTGATTGTGTTGTCCAGAAGGGTCTGGCTCTAACAAACAAGAAACCCCAACTTGCTTTATTTACAGATCAAAGGGGATCAGAAGGTTTAAGGCTTCAGTGTGGAAGGAGGCTTCTTGGTGTGGCAGGGGTCTTGCAGTAAGCAGGTTATTTGGTGTTTGGTTCTTGGTGGGTCACTGATCCCCGGGGCTGTGCTAGAACTTGAGCTGTGAGCTAGAACAGGGTGCCAGCTTGAGATGGGCATTCTTGCAGCAGGGGGTTTCCACCTGGGAGTTCCCAGAACAGGGCTTCCCCATCTAATGGCTCAAACACTGTTCATTTCACATAGGGCTCATAGATGGCTTCCCGCAGTAAATAATAGACCTGAGGCAACAGGCTGGTTAGGGCAGGTGAGGGAGCTGCATCAGGGTGGAGGAGCTCAGACATGGGACCAGAGTCCCAGCAGGAAGCTGGGCTTTCTAGCTAGGAGGAAGTAAAGCCATGTTCCCACTCCCATGCATCGAACTCCCATGCCTCTCATGAAGCATGGACTATCGGCCAAGGAGGCCTTCAATAATCTGCTCCAGAATCAAGGAGCAAGAGGACAGGCAGAGAGGAGAAGAAGGGGCACAGAAGCACCCCATATTAACCGCCTTCCCAGACAACAGGACCACTGCTTTTGCTCACTCACCAGTCACACACCCAGAGCCCCACCTGACATGGAGGAAGCCAATTTCACAGGAGGGTCTTCTCCTCCATCATTCACCCCCACATAGATGCGAACTCAAGCTTCTCAGCCAACTGCTTACTGGACACTAATTAAGAAGGTCCTGGGCTGGATGAATTCACCTTCTCGATTTTGAACAGCTAGAATCTATTCAAGGGTGAAAAGCCAAGAGGCTTTGGCAAATGAAGCTGAAACAACCACCTGGTTCATCACAGATCCTCCTGGAAGGGTAACCCCTTCATTGCTCCAAACAGAGCTGCAGACCAGATACCTCTCCCTCCCATGGTCTGCCTCTGCCTTGTGCCCAAAACCGATCATGACCACATCACTTGCTGGCTTAATAATTTTTAAATTACTCAAACCTTTCTACATTCAATCCATCACTAGGACCTGCCGGTGTACATAATGCGTCTCAAATCTGTCTATTTCTCTCCATCAACCAAGGCTAGCCCCCTGCTCCCAATCACCATCTCTCTCTCTCATGGAGCTCTACAGAAGCCTCAGTGTGACCTCCTGCCTCCTAATCCATCTCTTGCAACTTTACTATAAAATGCTCCATAACAGACCTCAGAGTTTTTAGCCTAAGCTGTGTGATCCTGTGAAATTCGCTCTGCCTGCTACCTGGTCCAAGCCCCCACCCACCATCAACTTGTTCTGACCTCAAAACTTTGCCACTCTTCCCAAGACTATTTCAACTGTTCCTCTGTCCCACCTGGAGGACATCCAAGAAGCAGAGCCAGAGATCATTCAAAGGAATGTTCTCAGCCTTGGGTGTAGCCTCTCCAGCACATACTATGTAGATGTAGTGATGAATCCCCAGGCCACAGAGCTCCCTTAGGGAGAATTTCAGTCACCCAGAACCAGCTGCTCACTCAAGCTAGCGGTGAGAGAAGAAGGTCTGTGTGCATCTCTTTGGCCATTTCTCCCTGGGAAGAAACTATCCTAGGATGCTTTATAAGATCCCTTTCTTATAAAGATAATGTCTTCTAAATGACTATTTTGCTCTTGTGTATAAAATTCCACGTTTCTCCAATGACTTTTTTTTCTTTAATTTACTACTGCTACTGCTACTCCTCACACATGCTAGGCAAGTGCCCTACACTGAGCTACACTTCCTGTCTCTCCAGTGATATTTTAACATCATAGCAATTAGGGTAGAAATTAGCATGAAAACTTGTGATGTGAAATTTCTGAATGGGAGATAATGTTGTATAATTTTTTCCCCATTTTTTTATTAAAAATCATAAATTTACATAGGGCAATGTTGTTTGTGTTGTGTAATTTTGAATTGAGGTGGTGAGAGAATAGAAAAGGGAGACAAAAATTATAGGAACTGGCTCTAGGGAAAGGAAGCTAAGGTTTAATTGGATAAAATATGAAAACCACAAGGAGATAGCACTATGCATCCATTAGGATGACTATTGAAAAGAAAATACAGATAATAACAAGTGTTGGCAAGGATGTGGAGAAATTGGAACCCTTGTGCATTGTGGGTAGGAATGTCAAATGGTGCACCCTATAGGACACAGTATGGCCATTCCTCAGATAACTAAAAATGGAATTACCATGTGACCCAGCAATTCTACTTCTGGGTATGTACCCAAAAGAATTGAAGGCAGGGACCCTAACAGATACTTGTATGCCCATGTTCATAGCCACAATGCTCACCATAGCCAAAAGGTGGAAACCATCCAAGCGTCCACTGATGGATGAATGGATAAATCGAATGTTGTATAATCATTCAATGGAACATTAACCGTGAAAAGAAAGGAAATTCTAACACATGCTAGAACATGGAGGCAATTTGAGGACATTATGATAAGTAAAATAAATCAGTCACAAAATGACAGGTCCCATATAATTCCACTTAAATGTCGTACCTAGAGTAGTCAAATTCATACAGACAGGAAGTGAAATGGTGGTTGCCAGGGCTAGAAAGAGGGGCAAACAGGAAGATGTTTAATGGGTAGAGTTTCAGTTTGGCAAAATGAAAAGAGTTTTGGAGTCAGATGGTTGCACAAAAATGTGAATCTACTTAACACCACCAAACTGTACACTTAAATATGATTAAACCAGAGCCAGGAACGATGGCACATGCCTGTAATCCCAGTAGCTCAGTAAGCTGAGGCAGGAGGATCACTAGTTTGAGGCCTACCTTTTTTAAAAGGCTGTGGATATAACTCAGAGCTAGTGTCCCTGGCTTCTAGCCCCTGTGCAGAGAGAGACAGAAATTTTAAATGTTTAAAAAATAACCACAACAAAAAAATTTTAAATAAGTATACATTTAAATTCTAAAAATAAACTTGTAAAAATTACAGCTGCAACATTTGCTCACAAGCTCTATGGGGTGGGACAGTCACCTGGGTTGCTGCTTGGGGTTTAGAGTGGCTTTTTATGGTGTCTGTCTTCCTGAAGCCCTGGTCCGCCGGGATGGGGAAGGGAGGGCTCAGAGCTGAGAGCCAGCTCCACTGTGTGAGATACTGTTTTAGTCGGCGTTTCATTGCTGTGACCAAAATACCTGACAAGAACAATTTAGAGGAGGAAAAGTTTCTTTGGGGCCCACCATTTCAGAGGTCTCTGTCCATAGTCAGCCAACCCCATTGTTCTGAGGCCAAGGTGAGGCAGCACATCATGGGAAGGGCCCAGAGATGAAAACAGCTCAGCTCATGGCAGCTCAACAAACACAAGCAGACTGCCAACGAGCTGTGAGACAGGCCCCTTCCAAGCTGGGAACGAGAGCAGCTCGGTCCTCACCCTCATGCAGCCCACAATCCAGCACGGAAGGCAGGTGAGAGCCACGGAAGTGAGGCCCCCAGAGCAAGGGGAACAGAACCATGAGGCAGAACCAGGCCGTGACCAGGGACCACTTCAGGAGGCCTTCCCCGGGGAGGTGGCAGTAGAGCTGAACCCTGATCAAGGAAGAGAGCCAGCCAGGTGAAGAGCCAGAGGGAGCCTCAGTGCAAAGTCCCAGAGGCAGGAGCCGGCTGCTGGAGAGACGGGACGGAAGGAAGCCAGCATAGCCCAAGGGAGGAACAGAGTGACAAGCATGGAGGTGGGGAGGTGGTCAGGACTTTGCAGGCCGCAGGGGGCTGGGCAGCAGACTTGAAGGCCTGGGAAGCGTTCAGGGGCTGGGCCTGGAACAGGATGGGGTCAACCTTTGCAAAGATCCCTGGCTGCTGCGAGATCCGCAGGGCGAGCTGCCTGTCCTCCCTGGGGGGCTGGTGTGTGGATGGGAGTCGAGTCCTGCCAGGTCTCCCCCGGAGCAGTCGCGGAAGGCCGGACAGGACGTGGGTGGTGGGCAGGCCCCAAGACTGCTGCTCTTGGCCTGGCTCTGGCGTTGGCTTGGCGTGCGGCCGCGGGGGAGCTGTGTGTGGGCACGTCCTGGGACTGCCTGCCTGCCACCCAGAGACAGGAGCTGCAGGGAGGCTGGTTCACCTGGGCCCTGCTCTCACGTGGTGGAGGTGATCCAGGAAGGTGAGGCAGGTGGCAGGGTAGCAGGGACCTCCAGAGCCCTGAGGTCAGCCCAGAGGACAGAGAACCCTCCTGCAAGGCCTTCAACTCTTTGTCCAACCACTCTGTCTGCAGAGGCCTACTGTGAGCCAGAGAGCTCCTGTGTCGGGGGCCATCTAGCCAGGCGGACTGTGTTAGTCAGCTTTGGGTCGCTGTGACCAAAATACCTGACAAGAGCAACTGAGAAGAGGAAAAGTTTATTTTGGCTCATGGTTTCAGAAGTTCGGTCCACGATCAGTTGACTCCATTGCTGTGAGCCCAAGGTGAGCATCGTGGAGGGAGGGCCTGGCAGAGAACTGCTCTGCTCATGGTGGCCAGGAATTAGAAAGGTAGGGAGAAGGGACCATGGGGAAGATGCACTCCAGTGACCCACCTTCTTCAGCCATGCCCCACCTGCCTATAGTTACCACCCAGTGAGTCCATTCAAACTAGGATGGACTAATCAAGCTGCAGCTCTCACAATCCAGTCATTTTACCTCCAAACATTCCTGCCATAATACAGTGGCACACGCCTGTAATCCCAGTGGTTCAGGAGGCTGAGGCAGGAGGATGGCAAGTCCAAAGCCAGCGTCAGCAACTTAACAAGGCCCTAAGCACCTTAGCAAGACCCTGTCTCAAAATAAAAAATAAAATGGACTGGCGATGTGACTCAGTGATTAAGTGCCCCTGGGTTCAATCCCTAGTATCAAAAAATAATTATTATTATTATAGTTATAATAAGGGAGCTTTGGGGGAACATCTCATATCCAAAACATAACAGATCTCAAGGCACAGTCAGCCACCCATCCAGCCCTGCAGCATCTGCAGCCACATCCTTGGCAATGTGCTCCTTATAGCCAAGTCCATCTAGCCATAGCTCCTCTCCAAGCCATTGCTGGTTCCTACAAATTTAATAGACCAGCGGCAGTAAAATCATTTCACCTTCAGTATTGAGCAGTAATTTTAAAATTATAGGTCTGGAACAGTCATACTAAGTATGTCATAAAAGCACCATTCCAAAAACAGGGCTTTTATTGCCATAAAAATGTCAGCACCCGGGGCATGCCTTGGTTTACATAACCCTGTCTGCAGTAACTCTAAGTAGGGAGAGCAGTTCCAATGTTCAATCAAACAGCTCCCCTCCGCCTTGCTGAAGCATCCAAAAGTGCCCTGAAACAATAATCATTTGTGTATTGATTTGGGGCAGAATCAATCCAATTCAGTCCACCTCACTAAATTATTAATGGAGCAAAACCATTAGAACCCCTGAGGTGGGATAATGGGTAAGGTTTGTTTTTTAACCCTGTTGCTACCGCAGTAATAAAGGTGACACAGTGAGAAAGCCTGAGTCCAGAGACACAGTGAGGAACATGGGAACCAGGACTGGAGGGGTAGACCATCGGGACAGGCCCATGTATTTCCTAGGAGCAGCCCTTTTATTTATTTATTTATTTATTTTTTTTTTTGGTACCAGGGATTGAACCCAGGGGTGCCTAGCCACTGAGCCACATCCCCAGCTTGTATTATTGTTTATTTAGAGAGAGGATCGCACTGAGTTGCTTAGAGCCTTGCTAAATTTCTGAGGCTGGATTTGGACTTGTGATCCTCCTGCCCCAGCCTCCAGAGCCACTGGGATTGCAGGCATGCACCACTACTCCCAACTGGAGCTGCCTCTTTGTGATCATGGGGGATCAGAGATAGGCAGGCCATACTCACTTTCAGCACCTATGATGAAACCAGCCTGAGGTGTCTGGGAATGAGATCACCATTCCCTTTAAAGCCCTGGGACTCTCTGGGGGACACAATGAGGCTAGGACAGTACTAACCACCTACTGGCCTACTGGGACCCCTTCACCACTGCAGACAGCAAATCTTTATTATGGATTTAAAAGTTGTATTTAACTTGACTGTTTTTCATTGAAGTATTTCTACTTCAAAAGACAATTTCATATCATTGTCTTTAATGTAAAGCCAGATCACTAACCATAAACAGGTAACTACAAATACAAGCAGGACCAAGAGTAGATTGTGTTGTCCAAATCTATGTCTGTCTCTCTCCTTCTCTCTCTCTCTCTCTCTCTCTCTCTCCCTGTCCCACGCACACACACCAGGGAGATTTGGCAATTTGTCTAGAGCATTCAAAACACAGTAGTATCAAAATTGAGACATCCTCCTCAACAGAGTGAGAACCGGATGAAGAATGATGTTGTTTACTGCAGTGTACAATAGTCCTGATCATCCTCACCCAACCGGAAGTCACCCCTGAAAGTAGGAAGACCTGGTATGATCAAGGGCGGGGACTCAGGTCAACTCAGCTCTCACACTGACTCTGACTTCCACGTGAGCCTTGGGCACACGGGGACCTGATGATACCTCCTCCACTAAGAACTAAAAGAATAACACCTGTAAGGTGCTCCCGAGGTGCCTGGCCCAGAGGAAGAGCTCGGTAAATACTAGCCACGATTGGACTGCCCCCTCTGGGAAAACTCTTCAGTTGTCAGGACCCAGGGCGACTATCCACTCTGTCCTTCCGTTCCCTCCCTCCTTGCTGCCGCCTCTGTACTGTGAACGGGAATCTGGTGCCACACACATCATCCTCTGGTAAATTATGAGCTCATTTTCATGGTTGTCTGGGCCATCCTCCCTAGAACTTCTAATTTGCCTTAGACGTGCCCATCACCCAGAGGAGCTCTGCTGGCACTCAGGTGGCCAGCGGGCAATCCCCCTCCTGGGTTGAAGCAGGTGACGACATGGTTCAGACGCCTGCAGGTACATAGATAATCTGCACTTTCATCGTGTCTCCTGCCTCTCATTCCATCCGTTTTAAAGTCACAGCCTATGGGAAAGTCCCACTGGACATTCCGGCTTCCCTTGGACAATCTGAGGAATCCTGCCCACTTCCTCCCTAACTCCAATCTGAGCTCAGTGTATACTTCCTCTTCTGTTTTCATGTAGCCATGCACTGCATCAGGAGATTTCAGGCAACAACATATCACATAGACAGCTGTGGTCCCATTAAATTATACTGGAACTAAAAAATTCCCATCACCAGTCAGGTGCAGTGATGCCCACCTATAATCCCAGTGACTCGGGAGGCTGAGGCAGGAGACCCACCAGTTCAAAGCCAGCCTCAGCAACTTAGCTGAGGCTCTAAGCAATTCAGTAAGACCGTGTCACTAAATAAAATATAGAAAAGGGCTGGGTTTGTGGATCAGTGGTTAAGCAACCCTGGGTTCGATCCCCGGTACCAAAAAAAAAAAAAATTCCCATCACCTATTGATGTCACAACTGCTATAATGTCACAGCATGGCATGGTACTAATGCGTTCATGGTGATCTGGTGTATACAAACCCACTTGCTACCGGTCACATACAAGTATAGCACATGCCATTGTGGACAGAACCTCATACTTGATAATGACAATAAGCCACTATGTTACTGGCTTATGTATTTACTATGTTATACTTTTATGTTATTATAGAGTGTACTCCTTTTACTTATAAAAGAAATTTTACTGTAAAATAGGTGGATGTGGTGGCACATGCCTGTAATCCCAGCAATTTGGGAGGCTGAGGCAGGAGGATTCCAAGTTGAGGCTGACCTTAGCAACTTAGGAAGACCCTCAGCAACTTAACAAGATAAGATAAAAATAAAGAGGGCCAGGGCTGTATCCCAGTGAGTGGTAAAATACACCTGTGTTCAATCTCAGGTGCCATTTTTTTTTTTTTTTTTTTTACTGTAAAACAATATGCAGTGTTGTGCTAGCAACAGCCTCATACATTTCACATTCACATCATCTCTTGATTCTATCAAGAGGCCAAGTCAATGGTGATTTTGAGTCATAAAGTTTAGATATTCTTGCTAATTCCAGATTTGTAAAAAAAAAAAAAATCAAGTTTTCTTCTTATTATTTAATGGTTGTGTTATTTAAAAACTATCTTGGCACAAATGGAATTTATCATAGTATATGAGGTAAGGTAGGGATATTACTTTACTTATCCCTCTAACATTTATTGACTACTTCTTTTTCCCAATGATTTGAGATGATGTCCTCTTTATACATTCAATTTTTTTATGTATCTGAGTGTACTTACATCTGGGCATTCTGTTTTGCTAATAGACCAGTATGATACTCTTAAATTATTTAGATTTTTAAAAATGTCTTAATGTGTTTTAGTGCTGGTCCCACTTCCATGTTTATTTTTTTATGCTAAACTTAGCATCAGGTGATATAGCTTAAAACTGTTAAATTTTCATTGAGATTTTGTTAAATTTACAAATTAATTTACACAATAATATGGTCCTTCTATTTGTAGAAAGGCTTTTTTTTTTGCTTCAGTGGTTTTTTTTTTTAATTTTTATTTTTAGTAGATCTCACATTTTTATTGACAAACATATTAATATATTTTTTCTTACTGTTATATACGAAATCTTTTCTTCCATTAAATCTTCCAAAAGATTGTTTGAATATATGTAAACTACTGATTTTTGTATGTTGATTTTGTACTTGGTATCTAACTGAGCTATCTTACTGTTTGTAGTTGCTGTTAATAAAATATCTTGAATCAAAAAAAAAAAAAAAAAAGAGGCTGAGTCAAGTCATTGGCCTACACCATCTAGGTTTGCATACATTCACTCTATGGCATTCATACAACATAGAGGTCGTCAATAACAAGTTTCTCGGAATGTGTCCCCATTGTCAAATGATGCACTACTACCCTCTTGTACATCCTTATGTAGCCATGACTGATGTCTGTTTGGTGTGTGTTATACTTTTACATATGGCTTGCACTCTATCCCATTCAACATTACATCTTCCAGATTCATCCACACTTTTTTACCTAGCAGACATGAAAATGCACGACTCCCAGGCCACACTTCTCACACGCTGCTCCCGGCCACTGACTGAGTGTGAAAAGTCTCCAAATGCCAGTCTGTTCCTGTGGGATGCGGGACTCCTCTAACATGCCATTTTGGTTTGAGGACTCCCCAACAGCCTGACTGAACCTGTCTTTAAATTCCTACCTCATCCTTCTTCCTCCCTCCTTGACAGGGGGTTTGCATCCTGGTCTGGACATTCTGTCCCTTTTCTTGAGCCCCTTCCCTTTAATAATTCAGGTATTTCTTTCACAAATATCTTGTATATCTAATTTCATATTAGTGTCACCTTCTCCAAGTACAGAAGCCAACACAGTTCTTTTTAACTTTTTCCTTCTTATTATTCTACTGTACCCAGAATGTCACCATGGATGGATGGTTGGATGGATACGTGTATGAACCCATTCCTCTGCTAATGAACATTTCGCCTATTTTGGAGTTTTGCAATGACCAGGTGTACTGATCTATGTGACAGTTTCTGAGTCATGGGGAATGCACAGCTGAGTTTACCCCAGAGCTTTGCACTGGAGTGTGTGTGGTCAGCAGCCTACGCAGGGTTCTAACGTGTCCTAATGATCCCAGCTTTCTCATGGGTGGTCTTCTCCCTTGAGTATGCAGTGGGTAACAAATGCTATTCTCTCTTCCAATTAATAGAAAATGCACTGGATGATTAGGTTATTACATATCTATGGCTTCCATCTTGGGCTGCCCTCTCTCTCCCTTTCTCATTTGCTCTCGATGGCAGTTCATCCTGAGGGAAGCCACACTGTGAGCTATCCCATGAACAGGTCCACGTGGCAAGGACTGAGGGAGGACTCATCAACAGCCAGAGAGGAATCCTGCCAACAGTCAAGTGAATAAGCTTGGACATGCATTCTCCTCCTCCAAGGGAGCCTTCAGATGAGACTGCAGCCCAGACCGACCCTCAGTTGCAGCCCCATGAGAGACCCTGAACCACCAGAAGCACCCAACCAAGCTGTGTGCAGATTCCTGATCCACAGAAACAATAATTCTTATTTCCTTTTTTAAGTCACTAATCTTAATTTGTTATGCAGTAGTAATTGGCCAATGCAGAGTCCAAATGTGTTCTTCAACATCTGACCACATCCCCCTGCCCAAGAGCTAGCACTGGATTCTGGGTACTTGCCATGAGGAAGGCATGGCCATTATCCTTAGCCCTCAGAAGATGCTGGGCACAGCACTATCACCAAGCTAGGCACACATATTGGATCTTGACTCCTCAATGCCCTCCTACTAATTCTATCCTTCTTTTATTCTTTAAATAGATTTGAACCCCCACTATACACTGGCACTGTTTCAGGTACTAGTGATGAAGCAATGGAGGAAAGGGTCAGGTCTGTGCTTGAGGAATAATGCAGAGTGACTTTAAACATGCAGGTGAGTAAGTGAATACAACACCCTAAAGAAAGCCAAGTGCATTGGAGAAAATTAAACGAGGGATCTCAGTTGGCCTGGCAAAGGATGCATCAGAGTAGCCAAGACCTGCTGCAGGCAGCCTTCAAGTTGAGAACTGAATTAGGGGTCTATCATCTATGCTTCCTACTGGGTTCCATATACTTTTCTCAAACCTTTGTTCTGGAGTGGGGAGGGAAAGAGCAGGAAGCCCTGCACAGGTCCTTGGGATAGCTCCCTGTGCCAGGCTGGTACGCAGCTTTGCTGTAATGGGTTCCATAAACCTACCCAGAGCTCCCACCTCCTCCCCCGATACCCACAAATCCCCCTGGCAGCTAGAACAGGCAGTGAAGTCCAGTGTGGGTAAGAATGGCCTATAGGTGCTGAGACTAAGCCAGGTGGCAGGATCCATAGCCAGTCTGTCCCACAGTATGTCCTGGGATGTTTGAGGTGGGAAAGAGAGAGGAACAAGAACTAGACATTCACTTCTAAGTTAAACCTGCCAGACAGAACCACTTAGCAGCACATGGGAGCGGGACGGGGGCAGGCTCCTAGTGTACATAATAGAATTTCTTAATTTGAACAAACATAGAGATACTCAATGAATCCATGACTCGCTAACTGGCCAAGATGAACTCACTGAAAATAAAAATATTATATGCTCACTGTAAAGAAAACAAAGACTGACCACCCAGAGAACAACACCATTATTTCTGCAAATGTCCTTCCAGCTATTTTATTTTTTTTAAAAATGTTGCGGTAAAATATACCAAATATAAAAGTTGCCATTGTAGCCGTTTTAAGTATGTAGTTGTCTGGCATTAAATACAGTCACCACCTTGTGCGATCGTTGCCACCGTACATCTTCAGAATGTTTTCATCTTCCCCAACTTCTATTAAACAGTAATTCTCATAACTCCGCCCCCCCACACCTGGCAAATGCCATTTCACTGTCTCTCTAAATTTGACTACTCTAAGTGTCTCAATAAGTGGAATCATATGGTATCTGTCCCTTTGTAACTGACCAGATTGCTTTTTTTAAATGCACATAAACAGATTTTTTTTTTTTTTTTACAGAAAAGGAATCACAATAAGCATAGTTTTGTAACTTCTTGTGCTTAGCAACTCATCAGCAATATCCCTTCACAAGCTTATGTGAAGTTCTGCATCCTCGTGTTTAGCAACTGCCTTCCATCCCATCAATAGCTGTATAGCCATTTAACTAACCAGTCCCTGTTGGTAGACTTCAGGTTGTTTCTAGTCTCACTCCTGAGCAACCTTCAGGAAATGACCTCAGTGTTCATCCTCCATCAAGTCCTTAAGATGAGTGCTTAGAAGTACATTTTCTGGGCAAAGCATGCACAATTAAGAGAGGACGCACATTACCAGATTGCACCTAAGGGTGGGCCAATTCACACCGCCTCCAGTAGAAAAGATAAAACACTTGCTTTCTCAGCAATTCAGGGGCTTTTCATAAGTCTTTGTATAATACTGGCATATCTAGACAATAGCACAGGTTCAGCTGAGACCATTGCAATAAAGTGACTATAAAGTAAGTGAGTCACAAAATTTTTGATTTCCCACTGGGTATAAAAATCATATCTACACTAGACTATAATCTGTTAAGTGTGCAAGAGTATTATATCTTTTTTAAAAAACAGTGTTCATGTTTTAATTAAAAAATCACTCCATTGTTAATGATCATATAAGTTGTTGGGAAAATGGTACCAGTAACTCATTCCATGCAGGGTTGCCACAAACCTCCAGTTTGTAAATGATGCGATATCTGCAAAGCACAATAAAATAAAGTATACCTGTATTTTTTTCTTATGAGATAGGAGGAAAAAAAACTGTTTCAATTTGCATTTCCTTTATTGCACATAGTTTCACATGTTTATTGGCCATTTGTTTTTCTTCCTTTGTGAATTGCCCATTCCTATCTTTTCTGAAAAAAAAATTTTTTTTTTTTTTAAACAGGGTCTCACTAAGTTGCTAAGACTGGCCTCAAACTTCCAAGCCTCCTGCCTCAGCCTCCCAAGTGACTGGGATTACTGGCACTTGTTACCCTATCCAACTTCTTTTGTGATTTTTGTCAAGGGAAAAAAGCCTTCAAAAGTAGGAAGAAACTGCCTCTTTAGGCATCTCACAGGGGCACATTTGTCAACAAAATGAACAGGCTTTGAAATTCCTCCATCAGCAGAGGATTTCCATGATATTTTATTTTTTCAATTACTGAATCATTAGCATCACAGTAGTTTAAATAATCAGCACCAGAAGCTTATGATACCCATCTAGCTCCTAAATTCAAACTAACAAAGGAAGAAAGATATTTGGCATTGCAAATACACATTCCCATTCCTATAGGCAGCTGAAATCAAATTCAGCTTAACATTGTCCCTGGCACCAAGTGAATTATGTACAGCCAAGGTCACCAAGATCCTTGGAGTGAGCTATCCACACTTGAATCCCTATATTGTCAACAAAGGAAGTTGTTATGGTTTGGATGTGAGGTGTCCCCCAAAAACTCACATGTGAGACAATGCAAGGTTTGGAAGAGAAACCTTGTATTGGGTTATAGCCTTAACCTAATCAGTGAATTAATCTGAGAGGATTGAGTGGCATCTGAGGCAGGTGGGGTGTGGCTAGAGGAAGTAGTTCATTGGGGGCATGACTATGGGGCATGTATTTTGTATCTGGAGAGTGGAGTCTCTCTCTCTCTCTGCTTCTTGATCACCATGTGAGCTGCTTCCCCCTGCAACACTCTTCCACCATGATGTTCACCCTCACCTCAAGCCACAAGGAACGGAGCCAGCCTTCTTTGGACTAAGACCTCTGAAACCGTGAGCCCCCAAATAAACTTTTCCTCCCCTAAAGTTGTTCTGGGCAGATCTTTTAGTCACGGGACAGAATAGCTGACTAAAACAGAAATTGGCTTGAGGCTTGAGGGCATCTTTCTTATTGTCTCTGGGCAAAGTCTTTAGCATTTCTTTAATGGCAGTAATGTCTTTAACACTGCAACTTCCTTAGGTCCGGCCCTTTCAAGTCCAAGTTTTTCAAATCTTTCTGCTCTGTTTACTGATCCTCAATATCACAATAAGTTTGACTAAAAGCTGCCAGCAATACCCATGCCAATTCCTGAATGCTATGCTGTCTAGAAATTTCTTTCACTATATTAAGAAGTTCATTGCTTTTCAAATCAGCTTCACAGAAATTCTCAGGACATCCGCAAAATGCAGACAACTTCTCAGCCAGAACATATCAGGAATGACCTCTAGTCCAAATTCCAGTAGAGGCCTCCTCTTCCTCTAAACCCTCTTGAGTCCTGCGTTCACTGTCCATGGTCTTATTGGCATTCTAGTCTTCTGAGCTCCCACCAGAATCCACCACCAAGCTCCACTTATAACAATCTAAAGCATTTCCATCTTGCACTTCCCATCTCCGAATTCTCCCGACCAGTTCCAAAAAGCTTCAAAATGTTCTGAACTCATAGTCAGGTTAGTCACAGCAACAACTCCACTCTCAATAGCAATTTCACTGATTAGGTTAAGACTATAGACCCATCATTTCTCCTCCAAACCTTCTTGCATTGTCTCACACATGAACTTCTGGGGGACACCTCTGAACCATAACATAAGTCATGCAAAAACAAGGGAGAAATATTTTTCCCCCGATTATGAGCACCAGAAATGCCGATCCAAAAAGTTGATTTGACTCTATTTAAATAACATTCTATGACACTTAAACAGCAGATTTAATGTTCTTTTCATTTTTCCTTAGTTATTCCTTTGTTTGTTTTTATAACCAAAGAGCAGAAAATAATCCCAGCTGTGTTATTTTTAACAAGAGCCACTATCCGATTTAATTTTGTCTCAAGTGTGGCCACAGGTAGCCATGAAATTGTAAAGATAAGGAGATGGAGATAAAATTAACATGTCCAGGGTCACTGTGAGCATATCCAGGGTCACTGTGAGCAAGCCCTGGATCATTGTAAGCGAGCCCAGGGCCACTGTGATCACATTCAGGGCCACTGTAAGCATATCCAGGGTCGCTGTGAGCATTCCCAGGGTCAGTGCGAGCACACCCAGGCTCACTGTGAACATGCCAGGGTCAGTGCGAGCATATCCAGGGTCGGTGTGAGGATACCCAGGCTTTCTGTGGGCATGCCCATGTTCTCTGTGAGTATGCCCAGGACCAGTGTGAGCATGCTCAGGGTCAGTGTGAACATGCCCTGGCTCACTGTGAGCATACCCAGGGTCACTGTGAGCATATCGAGGCTCACTGTGTATAGTAGTAACAACAATGAGGTTTGTAATATAAAGCTGATACTCCGTCTCCCAATCACCTGTCAATCTGCGCTTTGCCCACCTCTTACGTTACAGGAAATTCCGGCTTATGCTGCCTGCACCATTTTCCTGCTTCCCATGTTATGTCCTAACATGCTGGCTAGCTATTGGTTCATCAGTCAGCTTGCAAGTATTCTCCTCCACTACTGGTTCCTTCCAGCCCGCGAGATTCCAATATCTGGGAGAAGCTACACGCCATCTTTCTCTTTTTTCCTTTCTTTTCACCCTGGAGTGGACGTGTTAGTCGTCTGCATAATAAAGTCTCTTGTGTGAGAACTCATGTCCGTGGTGGATTTTTCTGGGAGCTATTGGCGAGGCGCAACTGAGACTGAGCAAGCAGGCGGCAGTTCAGCAGGAGTGCGCAGTGGCGGCTAGAATCGCTGCGGTTCCAAAGCTGCCTTACAAGGATGACTACGACAACAATAAAAGTTCTCAAAAGGAAGTGTAACACCCTCAAGGCAACAAGATTTTTTTCTGCTCTGGAAAAGTAATAATCTAAAATCATTATCCCCACTGACTTTGTTACTCTTCAATATACATCAGCACAAAATTCAGATCTCAGGGAAGTCTTGGTGCCTCTTTTGACAACATCCTGTCATGACTGTCCTTTGAGTAGCTTCTCCAAGCTGAAATGCTTATATGTAGTAAGAATTTCCCTTAGTTTATGAAAGACAAAAGTGAGGGGCACTGAGGTATGTCTTGGTCACAGAGACCCACCCCTTAGATTAAGGAGAGGGAAGTCAGTTGAGGGAACGTGACAGGTGGCATGGAAAAAACCTCTTCTCTCAAATTGTCCGAGGACAGAGAAGCACTTTAGCATTAAAATGCTCGGGGCTAGCCCAGGGAGGTGATGGTGCATGCCCCAAATCCAGAGGCTTGGGAGACTGAGGCAGGAATAATGCAAGTTCACAGCCAAGCCTCAGCAACTTAGCAAGGCCCAAAGCAACTTAGGTAGAACGTGTATCAAAATAA
Source organism: Sciurus vulgaris (assembly GCF_902686455.1). NCBI lineage: Eukaryota > Metazoa > Chordata > Mammalia > Rodentia > Sciuridae > Sciurus > Sciurus vulgaris. Next base: position 42,012,736 of record NC_136478.1, on the reverse strand, counting down.
AAAGGGCTGAGGATGTTGCTCAGTGGTTAAACAACCCTGGGTTCAATACCCAGAACCAAAAAAAGAATGCTCTGGTATGTAAATAACAAAACCCACCTTAACTTTGCTAAAGGACTCTGGACAGGGGTCCTCATGGAGTTCAGAACAGGAATACAGAGAAAGACTGTATTTGAAAGAGCAAATCAGTGTGGTTTGGGTCTTTCATCCCAGCCCTTCTCTCTGAACATGATCTATTTTTTTTTTTTTAAGTTTTAATTGAAGGTGGACATAATGCCTTTATTTTGCTGGGTTGTTTTTTTTTTTTTTTTTAAATGTGGTCCTGAGACTCGAACCCAGTGCCTCACACATGCTATGTGAGCACTCTACCATTGAGCCACAACCCAGCCCATGATCTATTTTCTTTCCCAACATCTTCTGTTTCCTCCAACCATATGGCAGAAGACATGTCATCCCACCCCCACCCCCACCTTCCACAGCAAGAGTCTGCACATAACAGGCCAGCCACTGAAATTCCAAAATCTATGGAAAGGCTCTGACTGGACCAGCCTGTCTAGAGACTTACTGCATGGGTTCATTCTGGGTCAGGTGTCCAACTGCAGTTAAGGACACCTGACTGGGTCTTAAAGACCAGAGAATTGGTATCAAGCAAGTGTAGTTCCTAGAAGTTCCTGTACTATGTCTTATATTGTACCATGGAACTTCTGAATGGAAAGGCTTTGGTGTACACATAAATTTTCAGTTTCTCTCAAGGAATACCTACAAGTGCAATTGTTGGATTATATGGTAAGTGAATATTTAACCTTATAAGAAGCTACCAAAGCTCACACAAGAAATAGATAATATGAATAGTGCTGTGTCTATTAAGAAAATTTATTCTGGGAGTAAAACCTTCCAAAAAAGAAAGCCCGATGCCCAAAATGTTTTCATTGACGAATTCTACCAACAATTAAAGAAGAAATCATACCAATTCTACACAATCTTCAAAAAAATGAAACAGCAGAAAACACTTCCCAAAACACTTTATGAAACCAAAATTATCTTGATGCCAAAACCAGGCAAAGACTTTGTAAGAAAATTACAGACCAAAATGCCACAGAAACATAGAAAAAAAGTTCCTTAACAAAACATTTTAAAAATCTTAATCCAATGATAGAGTAAAAGGATAATATTACAAACAAATGGATTTTCACAGGAATGCAAGGCTGGTTCAATATTGGAAAAAACCACTAGTATAACTTGTCAAAAAAAAAAAAAACAAAGAATGATTTTTTTTTTTTTTTTTGGTAAAGGGATTGAACCCAGGGGTACTTAACCCCTGAGCCCCATCCCTAGCCCTTTTTAAAAATATTTTATTTAGAGACAGGGTCTCACTAGGTTGCTTAGGGCCTCACTAAATTGCTGGGGCCAGATTTGAACTTGTGATCCTCCTGCCTCAGCCTCCCAAACCACTGAGATTACAAGTGTGTACTACCACACCTAACTCAAAAAGCCAATTTTATTGTAAGAAATTTTTTAGAAATCACCCAGAATATTAGGGGAACCCAAGATAGAGTGCACACTGTGACAAATAAATCTGCTTACAAATGAATATTTAACTCCACAGATGAGAAAGAAAAGAATTAACAGCTTAATTCTTGTGTTTTGACAAGCTATTCCAAAGAAAAAAAAAGAACTGAATACAAATTGTGTTTTAGTTGGTGCATTTGTCTCTCAAAGAGTTATAGGTTTTGAATTCTAAACTACTTTTCTTATATAGTAGGATTGAATAAATAAGAAAATGTACTGGAGATGATAGAAGACAGACTGTTTACTCACAGTTTGAGAAGTAACTGGGCCAGGCACAGTGGCACATGCCTGTCATCCCAGCAGCTCAGGAGGCTGAAGCAGGAGGATCATGAGTTCAAAGCCAACCTCAGCAAAAGCAAGGTGCTAAACAACTCAGTGAGACCCTGTCTCTAAATAAAATACAAAATAGAGATGAAGAGGTGGCTCAGTGTCAAGTGCCTCTGAGTTCAATCCCTGGTACCCGCCCCCCCCCCCCCAAAAAAAAAAAAAACCTAACCAAAAAATCAAGGGAGGATGCTAGAATGAGCATTTCAGTACTAGACTAGAATTGGAGGTCTCAGTATGAACTCATCTATTAAAATATATACATAGATGCAGAAAATGGGTGGATAGGCATGATTTAGAATACATATAAATTCCCCAGTTGTCTGCTAAGAAGATTCCAGGAGCAGCTACTAACCAGTAGCAATGAGCATACTCAACACCCAAATCTTGATGTCTAAATACCAATCTCCATATAAGGAAACAGGAATCCTTGGAGAGGAGACTGAACAGGTGATTCCAGGATGGGACAGGTAATACACATGATGAGCTAGCAAAGCCAAAAATAAAGAAGTGCTAAAAAAATATTTTTTGGTGTTCATCCTCCAAATCCAAACCTCACTCTAATTATGAAAAAATATCAAACAAATCTAAATTGAGGGATGGGCCACAAAACACCTGACCAATATTCTTCAAAAGAGCCAAGGTGGGGAAAGACACATTGAATACCAGGTTCTGGATTCAATGAATCCCAAAGTCAAAAACAGATGTTTGTGAAAAACTGGAAAAATCTGAATAAAACCTGTAGTTTAGTTAACAGTATTGCACCAATATTAATTACTTAATTTTGATAAACATATGTTAGGAAGCTGAGTAAAGAATATGTAGGAACTCTGTATAATTTTTGCAACTCAACTCTCTTGAAAAGTTAAAATTATTCCAATGTAAAATATAATATTTTTAAAACACAATTAAATACCATTACACATTTGTTAATAGGACTAAATTTTTTAAACAGTATACCAAATTATAAACTATACTGAAGTTATAGAACAACTTGAACTCTCATGCATTTCTGGTAGAAATGCAAAATAGTATTAGCTGAAAAACAACATCCAGTTTCTTATAAATGCAAGCATACCTTTACCTATGGCCCGGCATCCTCCTCCTAGGTATTTACTGTGGAGAAATGAAAACTTAAGTTCACACAAAAATCTGTATGTGAATATTTATATCAATTCTATTTGTAATCTCCAAGAATGAGAAATGACCCAAATATTCTTCAACAAAGTAAACAGTGGTATATCCAAGTGATGGACTACCACTCAGCAGTAAACAAGGAATAAAGTGTTGATCCATGCAACGCCTGGGATGAATCTCAGAAGCATTATGTTAAGGGAAAGAAACAGACACAAAAGGCTCCATACTGCGCAATGCCATTTATGTGACATTATCTAAACACCAAAACTCTAGGAATGGAGAGTGCAATGGTTGTCAGAGCGAAGGCCGGAGCTTATGAAGGGGTTATTAGCAGAGGGGTTTATCAGGAGGGCTGTTTTGCGGGTGAGAGAATTGTTCTTTATCTTGATGGGGGTGATGGTTACATGACTCTATACATTTGTCAAAACTCATAAAACTCTACGCCAAAAAAGTGAATTTCATTACACACTAATTAGTTTGAACTGAATTTAAAAATTGATCTAATGCATGTCAGTTATCTCATTCTTCCCACTTTTCAAACATGACCATGGACATGAATTTCATTTCTACCCTCTGACCTTTAAGAAAGTACTTCACTTACCTGTATGTGACCCATGGAAAATACACCAATGAAGTTTGGTTTTGTGTCGTGTGTGTGTGTGCGTATGTGTGTGCGCGCGTGTGCACTTTACTGGAAACTCAATCCAGGTGCTTTACTGGAAACTGAATCCAGGTGCTTGCACTTGCTAGACAAATGCTCCACCACAGAACTACGACCGCATCCCCAGTTTTTATTTTTTATTTTGCGACTGGGTCTCACTAGGTTGCCCAGGCTGGCCTTGAACTTGCAATCTTTCCACCTCAGCCTCCTGAGTGACTGAGATTACAGACATCTGCCACTGTGTCTGGTTGGTTTTGTGTCTTTAAGCATATACTTCATGTATCTTCTTTCCTCTGGTTTTTTCACTCATCAGTAAAGGATCCCTTCAGAAATTCCCTGCTATATTTTGGATCTGGAATGTGCCCCAAAGGCCGTTGTGTTAAAGGCTTCATTGCCAGGGGCTCCAGCTACAGGTCGCCCTGGATTCACCATCTGAGGCAGTAAATAGTGGAAAGTGTCCAAGGCACCACTGGCCCTGCCCCCTTGACCTTCTTCCCACTACTCCAAGAAGCTTCTGAAAACCAGGCGATTTGGACCTCAGGGCAGGTGCTGACCTCAGATTTATCAGACATGCCTCAGAGACAGGGTGCATTGTGGGCATTTCCAGCCAAGCCCCTGCCCCACTCTCCACCTCCCACCCTCGAGTTTCCTGACATGCACAGAAGACATAACACCCATCTGTGCCAACTGAGACCCAGGGTCTAGGGGAGACGACACCCCCCCGGAGAGCAGCAGTGCCTCTCACTACTGAGTACCACTTGAAGGGCATCAGGACAAGGAGTCCTAAGCCAGGAAGTGGGAAGAATCAGCACCCTGGATCTAGATAGGATGTGGCCAGAGGGCAGAGGCCAGAGTTCAGCTGAGTGTGGGGAGAGTCCAGTCCTGGCCCACACTGATGGACAACCCCAGAGGCAGAGGGAACCTAGTGCCTGGGGGCAACTTGTCCACTGAGGAGAGAGGCCCTGTGTGAGGAGGCAAGTGAGTTAAGTGACTGTTAAGGCCTCTCTCGCCTGAGCTCTAAATCAGGGCTAAGCCCAGGCCAAGGGGTGCTGAGTGAAGCCAGGAGGCAGGGAGCCCCAGGGCAGGGGAGCCCTGCCAGGAAGACCCAGCAGCAGCCTGAGACACCTGACAACTTCTGTAGAGGCTGTACGGACTCTCCTCCAGGATCAGTACCCGGCAGGGGGTCCTCAGTGTCAGACCATGAAGCAATGCAGGGTCCACGAGGACCGCAGGAAGGCGCTGGACCAGGAGCCAGTCCTGGACCCCCAGCGCTCCGGCCTCTGCTGGCATCAAGATCCTCCCCATGGAGAGCAGGTTGGCCCTCTCCCACCCACCAACCCAACTTCAGCAGTCCTTGGGGGCAGTCTCTCTGAAACAGCTGTCTATAGGTACCACCCTCACTCACTCAAAGGGGGCAGGAATGGCCAGGCCCCAAGCCCTGAGCAGCTGCCTGGGCACAGGTGGGGAAGAAGCCGAGCAGAAAACGCTAGGGCCCTGCTTCCAGAATCTAAAAACTCCTATGGGACTAGAGGAAACTGGGCAGGTGTGGGCCAGGGTCCTGGGTCCACCATTCTTGACAATTGCCTTTTAAAGTCCCCCAAACTCAGGAGATGTGACCCCGCTTGGAGTAAGGAGGCTCTAAGGTGGAACCCCAGTCTAGATTCAATGCCCTCTAAGAAGACCTCCGTTCCAGGAACAAGAGACATCCCTTTGGCCTCAGCCTCCTCTTTCTTGAAGAAAGGACAACAAATCATTTGTCCTTATGACCCCTGTTTTTGCAGTATCCAGAACTCTCTGCAGGAAACTCCAGACACCCTGGAGCAGGTGGGAGGAGAGGGTAGTGCTGCCCAGGCTGCCTGATCTCACAAGGGACTGTTGTAGGAAGCCACACCAACCTCGGTCTCCCGCCTCAGTCAGACACCAAGGTCAAGACCCCCAGGTGATTTACTGTGATTCAACCTGCGTGCAACAGAGCCCTGGAGAGGGCTGGAAGAGAGTAAAGGCCTGGGGTGGGCGTGGTGCTTGGGAGAGTTCATGACAACATACAGGCTATCAGAATCAAAATGGAGTCGCACATGTCAAACCCTAACCAAAAATAAGTAAATAAAGCTGGGCAATTACAAATTGCATGTGTGCCTGATAACAGGAACTGTTCACGAAAGACGCTGCACAAAGGCCATGCAAGCTTGCCCCCAACATGCTTCAGCTGGATGTCAGCCCAGCAAAGTTCTGTTTCATCTTGGACAGGTGTGCCACCCGTGTCACTGATCCTTGTAGCCAAGATTCATTGCTTCAAAATATCTCATATCATTCTCCTCATTTCACTTTTCCCTTTGCCTCACCTCTTGGAATCGCTCCCAAATTACCATGGCTTGCATGTTCCCAGTGTGACCTTCTGCTTTCCCCAAATAGCATTATTTCTTGGAGAATCTCTGATTGCCATGTAGGCAGACAACTCTTTGCAAACTCACAAATAGGAGGGCCTTACCATGCAAATCACAAATGGCAGGGTCTCACGGTCTTCTCTGTTCACCATCCCTGGGCTAGCTGAATCTTTCCTGGCCCACCAGCAGAGTCAGAGGAGTCCAGGGACATCACAGTGGACACAGTGACTCACCTGGCTGACCCAGAAGCAGACGAAAGCAATGCAAACGTGTGTGTGTGTGTGTGTGTGTGTGTGTGTGTGTGTGCATGTGTGCAAGTACATGCACACCTATTTTGCCCAGTTCCTGCTCTAAGTCCGTGTCCATGACCCCAGATGACCCCAAGTGAGTCCTAATCTGGTGCATACTGGATAGACCACATGACATTATCCTTGGAGACATCAAAATGACAGAAAAAAAAATGCTCTTCCTTTCAGATGGGTGGGAAATGCCATATGGTTTTATTTTATTTTATTTCCATTGATTCTTTCCCTCCATCTCCCTTCTCTTACTGCTTTTTCTTGAAGGGAAATGATAGCAGGGAAAGCAGCTGGTAAATGTACATACCATCAGAAAAATGAGAAATTATACTCCATTTATGTATGATTTATCAAAATGCATAAATGCATGCTACTCTCACATACAACTAATTAGAACAAATTTTAAAAGTTTTTAAAATGAAAAGAAATGAGGGCTGGGGAGATAGCTCAGTTGGTAGAGTGCTTGCCTCACTGGGTTCAATCCCCAGCACCACCAAAAAAAAAAAAAGAAAGAAAGAAAGAAAAGAAATGAGGTACTGAGAAACTAGCAAAAGCTCTTTTGGCTTGCAGGAAACAGCTTTCCTGTAGTTCCCAGTCCAACTTGCAGAGTGCTGGGCAGAACACCCCACGGCCTCTGCTCTAGGAACCTGGGCTCCATGAGAAGGGCCCTGTGAAAGGAGAGAGCAGGACAAGGCGGCTGAGTGGGACAAACGTTCTTCATTGCTCTGGCTCTACAGCTCAGGAACAGGCCACCTGGACTGTCCAGGTGGTGCCAGGTCACCTCACTGTTCCCTATGAGATGGACCCAAAAGTGCTGGGTGTGGTGGCACATGCCTGTCATCCCAGCAGCTCAGGACGCTGAGGCAGGAGGATCGAGAGCTCAAAGCCAGGCTCAGCAATGGCAAGGTGCCAGGCAACTCAGTGAGTCCCTGTCTCTAAATAAATTACATAAAGGGCTGGGGATGTGGCTCAGAGGTTGAGTGCCCCTGTGTTCAGTCCCCAGTACAAAGAGAGAAAGAGAGAGAGAGAGAGAGACCCAGAGGGACTTAGGGGGTACACATGTGAAGCTGGACACCCAGAGCCTAAACTCCAGCTGTCCCACCCTCCCTTGTGTCCTGGAGGAGAGCCAGTATCCCGAGAAGCCCCTGAAGACCTGGCCTATGTGTGCCGATGTGGGAGGGAAGGGTCTTCAGGCTGAGGAGGGGGCATTTGTAAGTGCTGTGCTACTCAGGTGACACAAACGAAGGGTGGGATGTGTCTCCCATTTCTGCCCAGAGCACAGCAACTGTGTGACATCCCTGAGGGCCAAAGGGGTGTGGAGGCATCGGAGATCTCCACAGATCCCGGACACAATCCTTCAGCACACGTGAGATTTACACCTCTTCCTCTGCCTGTTGTTTGTATTTTCATTCTCTCCATAGTCTTCAAAGTGCACAAGCTCACTGGGCGTGGTGGTGCAGACCTGTAATCCCAGAGACTCAGGAAGCTAAGTGAGGCAGGAGGGCTGCAAGTTCAAGGCCAGCCTCAGCAACTTAGTGAGGCCATGTCCCAAAATAAAAAAAGAAAAAGGACTGGGGATATGCCTCAGTGGTAAAACACCTCTGGGTTCAATCCCCAATACCAATTAATTAATTAAAAGTGCAGAAATTCTTAATTTTGATGAAGTGCAATTTATCCATTTTTATGCACCATGCTTTTTCTGTTCATCTGAGAAATCCTCATCTAATTCAAAGTCAAACTGATATCCTCTTTTCTCATAAAAGTTTTATGGTTTTAGGTCTTCCATTTGGGGATATGATCAATTTTCAATTAAATCTCATATATGCTGCCACTTTGGGATTGAAGTTTTTTTCATGTGCATATCCCATTGTACAGCTTGTTACTAAGAGTGTCCTTTCTCTATTGAATTTACTTTCTGCCTCTGTCAAAACCAATGGAACCTATATGTGATGGCCTATTTCTGTACTCTATTCTCTTCTATTGATTTATCTGTCTAGTTGCCGATACCATATTGTCTCACCTTCTATACCTTTATAATGCATCTTGATGTGAGGAATTGTAGACCTTACCACTTGACTATATTAGGTCCACTGCATTACCACACACAGAAACACGTGCCCCTGAGCATGTATACACATGCCACACAAACATTATGAACAACTGAAATTTATCCCAGGAATGCAAAGCAGATGCAACCTTCAAAATGAACCAGTGTAATTCACCATACCACAGATGAAGATGTCACAAGAAAGCAGGGAGCTGAAACTCCAAACCTCGGGTCTTGTGTTCCAACGAAAGTAAATTGAAAGTCAGACACCAAAAGCCATGCGAGAGAAGTTTATTATTAGGGAAAGTGAGGAGAAAGTAAATTCAAAGCAAAGTGAGGCTCAAGCAGAGAGCACTCTGGAGAGAGAGTGGGCCGATTCGGAGCAGAGAATGAGAGACAGCGCTGTCTCCATGTTTATTACTGTGGGATGTTCATCAGGAGGATTGGGGACCACCGGCTGTACCCTCGGCCAATCAGGTGTTCAGCTCCTCCCCCACGGTGGGCGGTGGAGTTTTTGACCTGAGTTGGTCCCCTCCAGAACTGTCACAGTGGTCATCCTATTTAGGGGGGCTTCAGCTACAAGTCAGTAGCATGTTAATGTGGGCACTGGAGTCAATAGCTGGTCAGGAAGTTACCTTAAAGAACATGAGCTGCTAATGGAATCTTCTTTCCCAGACAAGTGGAGATACCTATAACTATAATTCCTGCTTCACAGGAATTCACTCTGTCAAGAGTTAGTCCCATTGATCCTTTTCTTTTGATGTATTTTCCCATAAGCTCCTTTGCTTCTGTTTATTTTTTACAAATTAACTACCACTCTTGCTTTCTCATCTACTTTGAAAGTAGTTTAAAGACCCTAAAGTAATTTAAAGGGCACCAGGACCTCGACATGCATTTCACTGCTCATTGCTACCTGCTACCTAACAAAAAGACCAATCTTTTCAACAGACTCAGAAAAAGCATTTTGCAAAGTCCAACAACCTTATAAAAATTTACAGCAAACTAGAAATAGAAGGGAGTTTCCTGAAATGGATAAAAGACATTTTACCAGAAAAACCCAGACTTGATATTTAGTTAATCCGATGCTTACTCTGACAAGAACAATTTTAGGGGAGGAAAAGTTTATTTGGCGATCATGGTTGCAGAAGTCTTAGTCCATAGATGGCCAACTCCATTCCTCAGGGTTCAATGTGAGGCAGAACCTCATGGTGGATGGATGTAATAGAGGAAAACAGTTCAGGACATGGCAGTTTAGGAAGGAGAGAGAGGGAGAGAGAGAGAAAGAGAGAGAGAGAGAGAGAGAGAGAGAGAGAGAGAGAGAGAAAAGTCCCCTCTCCCGGGCCAAAATATATACCCCAAAGTCACATCCCCAATGACCCACATCCTCCAACCACACCCTACCTGCTTACAGTCACCTCCCAGTTAGTCCCTATCAGGGGATTAATGCACTGATTATGTTAAGGCTCTCATAACCCAATTGTTTCACCTCTGAACTTTCTCGAGTTGTCTCATACATGAGATCTGGGGGGACACCTCCCATCTAGACCATGACAATGATGAGAGACTGAGTGCTTTTACCCGAGGTGAGGAGCAAGGGAAAGATGTGGGTTCTCACCACTTCACTCAGCATCCTGCGACAGTCCAGCACTGCAAAGGGACCCATTTCTCCGTATAGCCCTGGATTTCCATCTAGCATCATTATTCTCTTGCTTGAAGGACAGTCTTTAATATTTCTCATACTGCATATCTATTGAGCATGATTGCTTTCAAATATTGCTTATCTGAAAACCTGTTTTGCCTTCTTGTGTTACAAATTCTATTTTTCTTTCAGGTTTTTTTTTTTTTTTTTCTTGTATTGGGGATTGAAACCAGGGCACTTAATCACTGAGCCACACCCCAGCTCTTTTTCATATTTTATTTAGAGACAGGGTCTTGCTGAGTTGCTTAGGGCCTCGCTAAATTGCTGAGGCTGACTTTGAACTCTTGATCCTCCTGCTTCAGCCTCCTGAGCCGCTGGGATTACACTACCACACCCGGCTCTTTTCAATATTTTTTCTTTCACTTTTTAAAATAATTTTGTCCAGTGTCACACAACTTACATCTTTGCAATGAGAAATTTGCTTCATTTTTAAAAAAATTTTCTGTATATATGTTTTTTTTATTTTTTTATTTTTTTTTTATTTCTTCTCTGCCTGCTTTTGAGACTTTCTCTTTATCATTGTTTTAAAGCAATTTGATTATGGAGCGCTTTCACCTAGTTTTGTTGTTTCCCTGTGCCTCCCCCCAACCCGCCACCCCGTGCTGGGAGTCAAACACAGAGTCTCTTGTTTGCTAAGCACGTGGGCTACACCCCAAGACTAGACCTAGTTTTGTGTTTGTTGTTTCATTTCTTAAACTTGGAGTTCATGGGCTTCTTGGATCTGTGAGGTTATATTTTTTTTATCAAATTTGAAAAATTTTGTCCATGATTTCATCAAATAGCCCCCTTTCTAATGGCTCCAAGTTCACATGCACCTGGCCTCTTGAAGTTGTTTTATACCTCAGTGATGTTCTGTCTCCCATCAACGAGGGTACCGTGCTTAGGGACAGTCCCTGTACCTTTACTTGGCAGACGCCACCCATTTCCAAGTCACTGAGGTTGGTACCCTTCCCTCTCTCTTCTTCAGTGAAGTTGCTCCCTGCATCCGTGATACAGTTAGATTCTTTTGTCACGTTCTTCATTCCACCCCGGATTCCCCAATGTCCTAAGTGACTTTTCTTTCATTTGCATACATTAAAGTTCTACGGGTTTTGACAAATGCATGGTGTCATATCTCCACAATGACAGTGTCATACGGAATATCCTCACTGCCCTCAAATCCCCTGACATCCCTTTCCAACCCTCTCCCCTCCCTAATCCTCCCGCCACCAATAATCTGTTTGGCATCTTTACCGTTTTGCCTTCTCGCTTAGAAATACGTACTTAGGACAAACTCAGAAAGACAAGTATTGCATGTTTTCTTTCATATGTGGAATCTAGGGGAAGAAAAAAGATGATCTGAAGGTAGAAGGAAGATCATTAAAGAGGAAGGAGATGGGAGAGAGGGAGGAAAGGGGAAGAGGGAGTGTGGAGAGTAGGTATGATCAAAGTATGCTATATGCGTGTACAAATACGCTGCTGCGAAGCCCGTTATTCTGTATAATTTAATATGCACTAATAAAAAAGGAATATGCAACAAAAAATAAGAAATACACATTTAAGTTTCCTTCATATTTCTGTGTGGCTTGATGGCTCATTGCTTTTCAACACCAAGTCCAAATTTGTTTGCCCATGCTTCCAGCAAAATATCTTGATTACTTCCAGTTCTTAGTAACTAATAATAAAATTGCAATCAACATTTACATGCAAGATTTCCATGCCACAAGGAAACCCTGAAATCCCCCTAGACACTACAGCTCAGAGATGATGGAAGCTTGACAAGACGTTCCCAAAAGGGACACACTCCTAAGGTTTACATGCCATTACAGTTACAATTTGAGAAACCCGAAAGACACTTGACAGTACTCTCAGTATTAAGAGAAATTCAATCATGCCAGAAGGAAGAAAGCTATGGCTCTGTGGAGGTGCTGAGTGGGCTTTCTGAAACACACCTGTCCTGCAGTAGGAAAATCTGTGCCATGACACTGGCCTCCTGGTGCAATACTGAAATAACCTGCTTTTGAAAGAGTTGCAAATGCTTCTCTTTTACATTTTAATTATTTTTGCTTTTTTTTCCATTATATTCATAATGGAAAAATCAAAAGTACAGATGAGCAAATAATAATATCAACAACTACAACAACCCATAATCCTACAATTGAGAGAGAATTCTTGTGGACACTTTGATCATCATCATCATTATCAATAACATTCCTGTGAGACCAGGTCTGGCCAGTAGAAATATTACATGAGCCACCGATGTGATGTTACCATGTCTCATAACCAGAAAATGTTATGAGAAAAGATTTAAAGTAAAAGTGAGATTGGAGTATATCTTAGCAATAGAGCATGCATTGGCTTAGCATGTGCAAGGCCCTGGGTTCAGCCCTTGACACCAAAAAAGAGGTGAAATTAATCTTAGTGATAGACTTTATTTAGGTTAAATATGTTCAAAATATCATCATTTTGACATGGAAGCAGTATTTTCAAAATTATTGAGATTTTTATATTCTTATTTTCTTACTAAGTCCCCCCAAATCTAGTGCATTTCTTACCCCTACAGCCCATCCCAGTTCAGGTGAGATATATCTCAAAGCCACATTTGGTCATTAGTTGCCTTTTGGACAGCACAAGTGAAACTACTTTTTTCTTGGAGCGTGTGTGTGTGTGTGTGTGTGTGTGTGTGTGTGTGTGGACATGTAGGAAATGCCTGCTTCTTAATTTAGGGTATTTATTACTGAAGGGATATAGACACCCACCGGCAAATATAAACAGACAGAATTCAGAAATGAAATTAAAAGGCGACGGTGAACACCGGGAAGAATCTGAGGTTCTTCCTCTTTCTGGAAGTGAGAGGTCAGCTCCTGGTTGGGGACCAACAAGACTGGGTGCAGCAGCACAGGAAGCTGGGCCAGCGGTGAAGGACTCACCTGCGCCCTCTTCTGGACACTGACTGACTAGCAAGATGTGAGAAAAATCCTAGTGGACAGACTCCTCAGTGGAGAAGCAAGGGACATGGATGAACAGACAGCAATTCTGTGCCTGTCCACACCTCCACAAGCCCCTGTCCAACTTCTTATGGAAGCCACAATGCTACAAAGAATATTTGGGGATATTTCCCCAAGTCCATCTGGCCTTAGAAACTACAGAAACCTCCAACAGAAACCCTACACAGCTTGAGAGGTTAATGTGTTATAAGGTACTGCATTTATAAACTGGCTTAGCAGTTGCTGAATCCTGAGCAGTGATTCGAGTCCCTCATCAAACAGTAGGAGCATAAAATGCTAGAGAGATGGAAAGAATTTATTTCAGAAAACCAGATAAGACCTGCCCTCAGGGTTCTGGCGCTGTCTCTCTCCCTGTGTCTGCCTGTGATAAAACATTCCTTTCATCCAAAACTATTTTTTGTAACTTCTTTATCAGATAAGAATAAAACACATTCTAGAAGAAATGTTTATAAAAATACAAGCACAAATAAGTAATGTAAAAATCTCCCATGATTCTAGGACTCAGCAAAACACATTCCCAAGACTGTGTGTATGTATGTATGTATGTGTGTATTCGGAGGTGTATGGCTATTCATATGCATGTATGAATTTTTAAATAAATGTATACTCATATGTATGTATAAATGCACGTATATCTGAGTTATGTTATTGAATACTTCAGACATACAACAAAGTTTTGTAAAAGCATGAATATTTTATTGGCCTTTTTTCCATCACTATAACAAAACACCTAAAGCTGGACACTTATAAAGTAAAGAAGTTAATTTAGTTCTCAGTTTGGGAAGCTAAAATTTCAAAAGTAGGCAACCCCATGGATTCAAGCTCTGGTGAGGGTCCCATGGAGGATGGCATCGTAATGGTGGGAGTATGTGCAGAGACCACATAACCAGATAGGACATCAGAGAGATCCAGGGGTCAGGCTAGTTCTTTTATAACAATCCATTCTACCAGGAACCAACCTCTTCCTTAAGACAACTCTTAAGCCTTTCGCAGGGCAGTACCTCCAATGATCTACCCACCTTTGACTTGGCCCCACCTCTTAAAGATTCCATTGCCTTAACACCACTAGATTGAGGACCAAGTTTTTAGGACATGAACCTCTGAGAGAGACACACAAACCATATCCATCCCTAGCGAGAACCAGGACCGATGTCCAACCTGAAAAGCATGATCATAACCCCTTGAATAACCCTCTCCAGTCAATCCTGTCATCTTCCCCCCAAAGGCAACCACTCACCTGAATTGAGTGTTCATTATTCCTGTGTTTTCCTTGAGGCTTTATTTTGTACATATGCATTCCTAAACAATAGACTTATTTTGCATATTTTGAACAATTTGTCATTTATGTACTGTGTGCATCCAGAAGGATGCAAGTTACTTGTTCTATTCAATAAAATTTAGGATGATTGCAATGTTGTTTATTCATTTGAACGGCTGTAGAGTATTCCTTTGCATGAATACACCGACATGTATTTTTTACTTATGCCATTACAGGTAATGCTGCTGAAAATACACTTCGTATTTCTATTTGTGTACTTGGGGCACCCCACAGGAGAGATGACAGCTGTTGGGTTGTAGTGTGAGCAGTCTTTTGCATTCACTTCCTCCTGGAGTGGTAGAAAGAATACATACTACCCCCAGCGGGGCATAAGATTTCCCATTGCTCTAGATCTTTACCAGGAATTCATTTCACAGTCTTAGTCTCTCCTCCCCCAACTTAAGAATATGAAATGACATCTCATTGTGGTTCCAGCTGGCATTTCATCAAGTACTAGTGAGGTAGAGTGAGTTCTCATCTGTTTACTGGTCGTTCATACTTTTTGGAGTTGACTCTTTCTACTCTGCATGTTTTTATTGATTTGTTCAGAAAATTCTTCGAAACATTTTTAAAATGTGATCTGTAGAGTTAGGATTTTTATCCACCTCTATATGAGTTTTGAGGGTATGGAGTAAAGGCGAGAGGCAAGATTATAACCACTACTCCCACCAGTAAAATATTCACACAAACAGATGTTACCAAAAACGGTGATAAAGCAGAACACCAAAACAGTTCCTATAACCCAAGTAAACAAATGCAGAAAAGAGGAAATTGAGAAACTAAAAGCAGTTAGTGTCAATAGAGAACAATAAAATATGGAGCTAAATCCTAATGTGTCAATAATTATATTAAATGTAAAATTGTCTAAACATATTAACAAAAGATGGATTTCCAGAATGCTTTTTAACACTAGGTATTGTGCAACTGTAATTCTAATGTATTATCTCTGCACATAAAAATGTCTACATACAGAGTAACTGAAATATTTAGTTAGTTAGTTAGTTAATTTGAGATGGGGGTCTCATCATGTTGCCAAGTCTATTCTCAAACTCCTGGGCTCTAGCAATCCTCCGGCCTTAGCCTCCCAAGTAGCTGGGACTATAGGCATAAGCCGTAGACATCCACCTCTATAAATATTTTTTAAAAAAGCAAATTTAGGACTGGAGACAGCTCAGTAGTGGAGCACTTGCCTAGCATGGTCAAGGTTCCGCATATTCAGTCCCCAATACTGCCAAAACAACCAAGTTTATGACCTCCGTAAGAAACTCACTTTGAGGGTGATGATATAGGTAGGTTAAAAACCATGAAAGAAATGGAAGAAGATATACCATGCAAACACTAATGAAAAGAAAATTGAAGTGTCTAGACTAATATATCAGACAAATTGGACTTCAAAGCCAAGAAAATTACCAGGGATAATGAGGGACATTTCATAATGACAAAAGGGTCAATTTATCCAGAAAGCACAACAATCCTAAGTGCGGATATTCTCAACATCAGAGCTTGAAAATAAGGAAACAAATACTAGCAGAACTTTAGGAAGAACTTGACAGATCCACAGCTGTGTATGGGGATTTCAACACTGTTCTATTAGTAATATATAGAACCAGTAAAGAGAAAATTAGCCAAGATGAAGAACAGAACACCACCATCAAACAACTGAATTAATTCAACACTTCTAGACCCTCCACCCAATGCAACAGGACACACATTCTTTCAAGTGTACAAAAAACATGCATCTCAGATAAGCCACATTTGAGGTGAAAAATCGAACCTTAGAAGAATTCAAAGAATAGAAATCATATAAAATACTTTATGCAACATAATAGTACCAATCTAGAAATTGCCAACAGAAAGATAACCCCCAAATACCTTAACACCTTAAAATTAATCGTTTCACCTCTAAATAATTCATGAATCAAAGAGTATATCTCAAGAGAAATTAGGAAAATTTTTGAACACAACAAATTTCACAATTTATGAGATGCAGATAAGGCAGTGCTCAGAGGGAATTTTATAGTATTAAAATGCCACATTGCAAATAAAAAGGTTGGTCTCAAATAAATTAAGCATTCACCTTAAGAAAATAGACAAGGGTGGTATATATACACAGTGGGTTATTATTCAGCCATAAAGAAGAATGAAATTATGCCATTTGCCAGTACATGGAAGGAACTGGAGACTATTATGCTAAGTGAAATAAGCCAATCCCCAAAACCCAAAGACCAAATGTTCTCTCTGCTATGCAGATGCTAACACACAATAAAGAGGGAGGGAAGAATAGAAGTTCATTGGATTAGACAATAGTAATGAAGGGAAGGGAGAGAGGATGGGAATAGGAAAGAGGGTAGAATAAATCAGACAAAATTCCCTATGCTCACATCTGAACACATGACCAGTGTAACTCCACATCATGTACAACCACAAAAATGGGATCCTAATTAGAAAGGGCTGCACTCCATGTACAGATATGTCAAAATACACTCTACTATCATGTATATCTAAAAAGAAAATATTAAAAAAGAAAGTAGAGGGCTGGGGATATAGCTCAGTTCATAGAGTGCTTGTCTGTCAAGCACAAGGCCCTGGGTTCAATCCCCAGCACCACAAAAAAAAAAAAAAAAGGAAGAAGATGATGATGATGATGATTCTAAAGCAAGCAGAAGGAAGAAATGAAGAGATATCCATAAAATTGAAAACAACAAAAATCAATGAAACCAAAAGCTGGTTTTTTGAAGTTGCCAATAGTCTGATCAATCTTTGGGGAAAATCCTATGGATAAAGATAAATCACTGTATTTTATAAACTAATAATTGTGGTCTAGATATCATGGGAAAAGTGGTATCTCTGGAAAAGGGTCCCAAGGAGGTCCCCATGGAGGGCAAAGGACTTGAATAAGGACCAGTGAGGTCCTTGACATGCGTAAAGAACAAGAATTTCAGCCAGGTGTGTGGAACACACCGAATCCCAGTGGCTCAGGAGGCTGAGGCAGGAGGATTGCCAGTTCAAAGCCAGCCTCAGCAACTTAGCAAGGCCCTAAGCAACTCAGTGAGACCCTGCATCTAAATAAAACACAAAAAGGGCCAAGGATGCGGCTCAGTGGTTAAGCGCCCCTGAGTTCAATTCCTGGTACAAAAAAAGAAAAAGAGTTTGGGTTCAGGTCAGTAGAGGCACAGAAATTTACTTAAGAAAAGAATTTACAATGCAGGCCCTCTGGAGAGTGAGAGACACATTTGGGGGGTTCGTGACTCTTTAAAGGAAATTGGGTGAAGGGCGGGTTTAAGAGGTCTGTGAAGATGACATCAGGCTGGGGATCTCAAGATGGTTTCTGGTGGTCTGGTCATTCTAGAATCCATTCAAGTTGATGTACTCCTCACTTTCTGATCAACAGATAATGCAAGAAAGTACCCGAGATGACAGGTTTCACAAGACATCGTATCTCTCTTAATCTATTTATTGTTGGGCTAATGAACAGTGCATGGGGGTAGATTTACAGATGTCCCAGGAATCTGGGAGTGACGGGGCTGGAAAAGTATGCGGAACTTCTGAATTAAAATTTCATTTCCTTGTCCTTTCTTTATATCTCCTTTCTGCCTCATTTTTTTAAAGTTTCTTCTACCCTGCTCGTAGACAT